>NW_022436946.1:60487892-60800474 GCF_009761245.1 Sapajus apella
GGGGAGCACTACGCACTGGGGTCTGTTGGGGGAAATAGGGGAGGGACAGTACGGGGTGGGGAGCTGGGGAGAGATAGCAAGGGGAGAAACACCAGATATAGGGGATGGGGAGGAAGGCAGCAAATCACACTGCCATGTGCGTACCTATGCAACAATCTTGCATGTTCTTCACATGTACCCCAAAACCCAAAATGCAATAAAAACAAAAGAAAATAAAAAATAATAATAATAAATAAATTCTAAAATCTTGATGGTGAAACATGATAAGCAATTATTTGTTTATTACTTGACATCTGATTTGTGGTAGGAAAAGACCTCTCCTCTGCATAGTCATTCAGGGATCCTGGATGATGGATGATCTGCCATTTTCAACACGTGGGTTCCTAGATGACCCTGGGATCAAAATCCAGATAGTACATGGGGAAAGAGAGAAAGCAGAGGATTGTGCCAAAAGCATTTATGGATCATCACTGCATAATTTCCCCCCACATTCCATTGGCTAGAACTTAGTAATATAACCTCACCTGGGTATAAGGGAGGCTAGAAAATCCAGTCAAGCTATGATTCCAAGAGAACAGCTTTGGTGAGCAGCTGGTTTGTCTTTGTCGTGTGGGTCTTTTAGAGAAAGAATGATGTATGTACACATGATTTAGGGGAATCTAAGGGAGTGGAGAAAGAATTGGTTTTTCTTAACAATCAACCAATAATCATGTTATAGTTTCCAAAGATGCTTGTAGTCCCCATGCATTAAAAATACCAAAGAATCATCTCTCACTTATGAACACATGGAAACTATAAAACATATACAAAGAGCAGGGCCTTGAACAAAATACGTTCAGCAACCGGTGTCATCACTGGTTTACTACAGGTCAAATCATTACATTTGTGCGTTCATATTTATGACCACTTGCATTTAGCACCTTCCCAACAGTTTTTTATGCCTTGATCATTCGATTTGTATTGTGAGAGTAAAATTGAGGAGCAATAGTGGGGATACAGGAGAAAAGGAAGTAGGATGATGGGCTTCCTAGACTCCTGAAAAACCTGAGTTTTTCTGTGGCCTATCTTCTTTATCTCTATGCCTATTAGGCAGAAGAAATAAACATTTTTCCTTTTGGATATTTGGTCCCATTGATTGGACTTGCTAATGCGTCAGCCAGTATGTCAGCTTTAGTGTACACACTATAGATCATCAAGCACTTTTGCATTATTCTAACCTTTTAATCAATTGTTTAAATAAGGGAACACAAAACACACCCATTAATTTATAAAGGTTATTAATTTGTTAAAATATATAGAAGATATTTGTTTTGAAAAATTGGTTTTTACTACTTCAAGATATTCTTAGCAGTAGTAATAGTCAGAAACAGAAAAAACAATAAGGGTTAGGAGGCTGAGGCAGGAGGATCCCTTGAGCCCAGGAGTTCAAGTATGTAGTGAGCTGTGATTGTGCCACTGCACTCCAGCCTGGGCCAGAAAGCAAGACCCCATCTCTAAAAATAAAGCAAGAAAATAAGCACGCAAGAAAGAAAGATTAAGAGTCAAATAATACAATAAAGCACGTATGTGTGTGTAAGGACTCAATATGCTGGCAATCAGAAATGCATTAGGAAGAAGCCATGTGATCTTTGGCCTTTCCTCCTGACAACTCCACATAGAAAATTTTTTATTTCCTAGTTAACATATATTAATGTGTATGTATATTATAATAACTGAAAGGAAATCCTAAATTAGTAATGTTTTCACTGGCCTATTTTGAGGACATTTTCTGACCTTACTAGGATTACAGGTGTGAGTCACTGCACCAGCCAGGATTTACTCCTATAGCATCCAGCATTACCTTAACCAATGCAATAGACCACATTCAAATAAAACTAATATATGTTTCACCAACTAGCTGTCATACAGCAGATGCTTAATAAAATATAGCTATTATTATTAATAACAAAAATGTTATTTTACCTATCTTGCTTATGTAAGTCTATAATATGTTATACTGAAGTAGGAGGAGACAGAGACAAGCAAGATTAGAAGTCCTCATCTTAGGCTTCAGGGCTTTTGGAAATATTAGACCAATCAGTTGTACCATGTTACCAAAGAGTACCTGATCTTAGACACTGAAAAATAGTAAGGGTAAAGCCACCAGTCTATGGATGGCTAAACTGGCAAAATAGCTTCATTTGGTTTGCCTGATATTTCAAATAAATGCACAGTTAAAGTCCTATTCTCTATTGAACACTTTCTATACTGCTCTTTTAAAAACCTCTAATAAAAACTAAGCTGTGTGCATGTAGTTTCTTCCTTAATTTGATGCTCACTGTTGCATGAAAGCTGAATAGGATGTCACTTGAGATCAGAATAACATCATTTTCAGAAACATAATTTTTAAAGTAAAAGGGGCAATTATTATTATTAAAAAAACAACTTTAATCTCTTTCTTTAAATGCTAGAAGTACATCATTATACTACATCATGCCATAAGATTATCAATCAATAGAGATTTACTGGAGAAAATAACCCAGAGAATAAGAATTTCAAAGTGACCTATTAGAAGAGTTAGAGCCATATGCCACTTAGGTAGAAATTTGAAATAAATATATATTTTAAACAATTATCTGCTAAATTATCTCAACTATCTTTCACCCTACATGAATTAATTAAATGACTTAAATATCATACAGTTTGAAGGTGATAAAAGTCTAGGATGTTTTAGGGGAATATTTAGAACAAATGTAAATGTTCTATATACAAAAATATAAATGTGAACAAAATCAGCACAGCTTCTCTGAGAAGCTTTTAGTCTCACAATCTTTAGTAGTTAGCCTTTATATGTTCCTTGCAGGATGGAAAAAGAAAGGTCAGACCTTAATGTTTAATTGAGATGTTGCCTGTTTACTGTTGCTGTGCCAAGACAACTTCAGGCCCAAGGGCATACGTGGGAATGAGAGGAATTCAAGTTGTGACTCCGGAATAAAAAAATGAAAAATATGAATAAATGGACGCACTGAAATTCTCTTCTTTTAATCATACATTTGAGGACAATTGAAATGTCAATTCCAGGGCCTCACATCAGATATGCACACACACAACACCACACTACCCACATGCAGACCTCCCATTCTCACATGTTACATGTACCATAGGCAAACACATCACAACCACAGACACATATATCACACACACAACAGATGTGCATACCCGCATAGCAACACACAAATACTGTATACTCACACCCCCTGCACACACACACACATTTCTGTACACATTCACATGCCAGCCTAAAATGAATAAGTGGAAAAGATAAAACAGAATATTCCATTATTTCATTACTTTTTCTACACTGTATTCATTAACAAAAATTTGGTCTCGATATTTCCAAAGTCTTCCCCCATATGCATAGGCCATGGTAAGGAGTGAGGTCTTAGATTTGCACTGCGTTTGACTACACAACAAAAACTGCACAGACATATTGTTCTATCTTTATCTTAGCCATTCTGTTCATCACTTAGGCATACACTATCTCTTATAATATTTCTAGAGTGATTTAGAATTTACACAGTGCTTTCACATAAACAGTTTTACGTAATCCTCGCATGGATATACTGAGGTAAATATAACTACCCCATGCTGCAGGAAAGCAATCTAAGGCTCAGCAAGTTTAAGTTCTTTGCCAAAGAACTTAAACTTGGCAAAGAAGAAATAGAGCTACAATTCCGAACTAAGCCAAAGACATGTGCTCTTTCTACGTGACCTTCCTGTCTGTATCTTCCCTACAAAGCAGTACTGTAGGTCATTGGAGGCATTTCTGTACTTTGAACTGTTTGAACACTGGATCCTGTTTAACTTCTATTCTAATTATTTCCACAAGACCTCACTGACACTAATTGTAAAAAAACTAAAGTGCACAGACAAAGTCATGACACCTACAATTCCCAATTCCATAGCTGATTCATGGATAGATTGCTCTAAGTTTTTGTTTTGTTTTGTTTTGGTTTTGTTTTGTTTTGAGACGGAGTCTCGCTCTGTTGCCAGGCTGGAGTGCAGTGGAGCAATAGTGGCTCACTGCAACTTCCACCTCTCGAGTTCAAGCAATTCTCCTGTCTCAGCCTCCCGAGTAGCTGGGACTACAGACGTGCACCACCACGCCCAGCTAATTTTTGTATTTTTAGTAGAGACGGGGTTTCAGCATGTTGGCAAGGCTGGTCTCAACCTCCTGATTTTGTGATCCACCCACCTCAGCCTTCCAAAGTGCTGGAATTACTGGCGTGAGCCACTGTGCCAGCCCTGCTCTAGTTTATAGGATGGTTGGATATCCTTTCTCAGAAGCTGATCATAGACTGGGACTTTGCCAGTGTTGAAAATGGTCAGTTTTATACCCTATCAAAGCAACTAATACATTGAAGAAATGGAGATTTCCAGGCTGAAAATTTCAGGTCATATACAATTTTTACACGCCCTGCACAGTGCCCACCACATATTGGCATTTAAATTTATTTGCTGTATACATTATGTGTATGAAATTAGGTGGCACTGAAGAAATTAGAAAATTCATTTCATTCATTCTGCTGCCAAGATTTCTTCATAATGGAAGCTAAGAATCTTTCCTTCTTTCCCAAATTCATTTCCTTTCTTCCTTCGTTTTTTCCCTTTCCTTCTTTCTTTTGCATTGGCTAGCTTATTCCTTTTATCTTTTAGCAAGGATTTATATGTACATTTACCTGACTTAAGTGAGTGATTCTAAAAGTTACAAATGTCAATTTCCTCTATGTGTAAGCCACCTACCATAAACCATTACAAAGATCAGACCATAGCATAAGTTGTCCAGAAAAGTCTTCCTTCCATGCAGAAAGGAAAGACCATGCAGTAATTGAGAAAAGTTTCTGCTTAGAATCCGCAAGCTTTCTTTTCACTAATCCTTATCATTTATCAAAATGCCAGCATAGAAGTCTACTATTCCTCTTACAAATGATAAAGAATTTACTGCCTCACAATTCCAAATGAAGAAAGCTATTATCTTGCATTCATTTCCTGAATTTCTTTGCAAACAGTCTCTCTATTTTGGGAGGCTGGACTCCCTTTTCAAAGTAGCTTATTTTTCTCACTGTAGTGAAGTTATCTAAATTACAATCCTGTCAGCCAGTGAACATTCATATGTGTAGGGTATATTTAGATCAGGGAATTTCCTTGGCATCTAATTTCTATTCATCCAAATATTTGTATGAAGTTCAAAATTTTTGACAATTCATTTAAGGTAGCCATGGTCAATAAACATAAATAATGTATAAATAAGAAAACACCACCATGTCCTTTAAACTGTGCAAATTTTATTATTTGACTCACTTAAAACAGATGTTCTATTGGAAATGCTAAGTTCAAATGTCATTATGCACTTTTTACTACTTACTAATTAAGCATCTAGAGGTTGGACATGTTCTGGGCAATTAGCTGTAGGGAAATGTAAACCTGTCATAATGGCCATATTATGGTTTCTATTCAAATGCAGAGGAACAGAAGATAGTGTGCAGTGTTTTATTGAGAATTATTTTAAAATATTAAGGGCAGAGCTAAAGTGGAACATGATCAAATTACCACCTATTCTCAATGTGTGTATTCTGCAGAAGGAGAAAAATTAGTAATAGACTCTAACTCTAGAGATCCTCATGCTGCTTCCCATTGAAGTTTTAATGCATATTAGTTCCAGTCTTTCAAAATAAACACACAGAAAATATGTAGAATTGATGGAGGCAAAAGATGTGTATCTCAATTGCGAAAACCAACTGATGATTGATATTTGCATACATTTTAGTAATAATTTATTTCACTGTAAGTAATTGTGATTGAAGACATAAGAGTTTCAGCTTTATTTTGCCAGTTAATAACTACATGATCTTGGGAAATTTGCCTATCTCTCTGAATATAAGTTCTTTCACCTATAAAATGGAATATTAATGAGGATCTTTTGTGATTTCCTTTCATTATCTCTCTCTACTTACCGACATGAAAGCTCTCTAAAGGGAGAGATTTTTGTCTCTTTGGTTCATTAAACAATCTGTTTAGACTAGTTTCCCAGAACACAGTAGGTATTCAATAAATATTTTTGGAGCAAATGAATTAAAAAGAAGAAATTTTATTAGCTTGGAACTAAAATGTCCTTGGGTATCACTAGATTCTAGAAGACATATGGAAAAACAGTAGTTAGATAAGTAAAACTAGAAAAGTAAGATAAGCTAAGAAGAAAGTCAGAATTTAAGAGAAAGGTTATGATGGATAAGGCAAAACTGGATAAAACCAATTAGCATCTGAGTAGCCACTTTGGAGTATGTATTTCAGGGACCACAAGTCTCCATCCCAGACCACTAATTTTGGTAATGTTCACCTGTTAAAAAAAAAAAAAAAGAAGAAGAAAGAAACTGCAGTAACTAACACTATAGTCTGCATTAGAGTAGGTACTTTGACCCAGAGAGTCATGCTTTGCCACCTGGGGTAAATACATACTGAAGATTTGTGTTTCAGAGAAAAAACATCAATCTATCACTGAAGTCCCTCCTTTAACTTTCTATCCCAAAACCTTATCTTTACAGACTGTCTAGTGTGACTCTGGCCTCTGTTTTTCACACTGCCCAGGAAACTCTGGCTCATTCTTGCCTCTGTACTCTATTCATAATGTTTTTCTCTAGCAAGAACAATAGTCTTTTTCTTTTCACCACAATAAATGCTACACATTTTTAAGATACACTCAAATATCAGCAACTCTTATGATGATATTTCTCAACATCCCTT
Source organism: Sapajus apella (assembly GCF_009761245.1). NCBI lineage: Eukaryota > Metazoa > Chordata > Mammalia > Primates > Cebidae > Sapajus > Sapajus apella. The sequence continues at coordinate 60,494,673 of NW_022436946.1, forward strand.
ACTCTATTAATCTCTCCCATTAATAAGATTTCATGTCATTTAATACCATACTATTCACTTTGTCATTTAAACATAAATCACTTGATATTATTTAGTTGTTTTCTTTGCATAAGTGTTTTATTACTATTTGAAGGTAAAGATATTTCTTATGTTTCTATTGTAAGGCTTTTATATATCAAGTACATTTTTGTAATGCATAGATGGTACAAAATAAATGTAGATTGGAAATCAACTGATTACTTGAATTTCTCTTCACGTATACTCGCCTTGAAGAACCATGAACAATTACATCTCGTTTCGCACATGAGTTATTTCGTGTTCTTCTGGTCAATGAGAGGTTCACTGCAATTTAGTATTTTGTTAATGACATATTTGACATGGTGAATTTTCCTTACATATGTGGATGATGCTAAGATGAACTCATTCTTAAAATCCTGAGGGGAGATGAGAATTTGAAAGACTCTAACATAGAAATAAAGTCGTTGAAAGGGAGCTTAATAAATCAAACAATGAAAAATATATTACAGTATAAATTTTTTATAAAATTATATAGGAAATTACTTAAAAATACATTGAGACAACTAAAATGTCCTCTTCTGGTCCCCACACAGATTTTGACTCCTGTACCTGCCAGTCTGCTCACTCTTACCCCCATTCATCTAACCTGTTTCCCTACCCAGAGCTTCCTATCTATGTTCAGTCCTGTCTCTCTACCTCGGTTCAACACTTTCCCCACAAGGCTCTGATTTCTCCTCGTTTTCTTCTATGAAAGGAAAATTACTCTTTTCTGGGACCTTAGAAGACTTCCTTGATGAGTCCACATCACACTAAGCACAATCTTTACCAAACCTTACAGAATATATTTTCTATTCAATGTGATTTAGCATCGATTATTCCCAGTCTTACACTAATCTCTGCTTAAGTCTTGTCTCTGTAGATAGATGGCAGACTGATCTAATGTATAGAGTGCCTAGCAGAACTTGAGTATGAAGTAGGTGCACAATAAAGAGTCTACATGGGAAAAAAAAATGTTCCTCTGCTTGGAATCACTCTCAATACTGTCCAGCAGACAAGGTCAGTAGCAATCTTCTAAAGAGCTCAACTGTTCCTGAGAAATAATTGCTCCCACCTCCTGAGTTATATTGTACATACCATTTTCTTAAGTCAATTTATCTAATCCTAACAGCTTTATAAGGTAAATATTTCTCTTAAGCTCCATTTTACAAATGAAAAAACTGAAGTTAAATCTCACTAAAACTTAATAGCTAATAGGTGATGATACCACAATTTGAACTCAGGCAGACTGACTCCAGAGCCCTTCTGCCTCTCAGGAGCGGGTACCAGAGTCAAAAAGGAATAAGAGGAAACTAAGCAATTGCTGTGCTTTCCAGACACACTATGTGGCCATCTTATCCACTATTCACACATGAGGCACTCTTCCTTTTTTGTGAGTCGGAGTCTCGCCCTGTCTCCCAGGCTGGAGTGCCGTGGTGCGATCTTGGCTCACTGCAACCCAGACATGAGGCACTCCTAAACGAAGACGCGTATCTGATTGCAACACCAATAAAATTTCAACAGTAGCCAACAACATAAAGATTAATGGTATTTACTGACTAGAAGAAAAGGGATTTTTCACTGTTTGGCAAAACTGTTCAGAGCAAAATTGTAGCATTCCAACAAAGAAAAGGATGGAGGTAAACGAAGCCAAAGAAAACAATGACAGTGAGGAACTGAGATGACCATGATAAAGAGAAAGGGAACCAAACAGTGGGTAAAAGAGCACAGCTCCTGAGCACTCTGGCTGTGTCATGTTGTCTTGCAGATATCAAAGGTAAAACTGGGGCAAGTTCATGTCAACAGGAAAGCCGCAACAGTCCAGCAGCACAGCCTAATAGAATTTTGTGACAATAAAAATATTCGACATTGGCACTTCCCAGTATGGTGGCCACTAGCCACATCTGGCTACTGAACCCTTGAAATGTGATTAGTGCAAATGAGGAATTAGGTTTTTAGTGTTTTAAAGTTTAATTAATTTAAATGTAAATAGGCACATGTGGCTAGTGACCGCAGTCATGAACAGCAAAGGTCTATGGCTTCCAGGAGGCAAAGGAATTCTAGGGACTTCTCTAAAAAAGTGCATTCCATAACCCGGTCACTCTCTATATGCTGACCACATAGAAAAGCATATGACTGTCTAACACTGAGATTCTGAGTGGTGATGAAAAGGCTGTATTATATTCTGTTTACTAAATATGATAGGCTAAACTGTGTACTTTTACAATTCATTTGTTAAAGCCCTAACCCCCAATATCTCAGGATGGAACTATATTTAGATATGGGGCCTTTAAAGGGGTGATTAAGTTAAAATGAGGCCATTAGGGTGGGCCCTAATCTAATCTGGCTGGTGTCCTCATAAAAAGAGAAAATTCGGCCCCCAAATAGACACCAGAAATGTGCATACACAGAGGAAAGTCCATGTGAGGACCCAGCAAGAGAGACGCCATCTGCAAACCTAGGAGATAGGGCTCAGAAAAATACAAACCTACTGGCATCTTGGCTTGGACTTCCAGTCCCCAAAACAGAAAGAAAACAAATTTTTGTTGCTTAAGCCACCCAGTCTGTAGTTTTTTGTTATGGCAGCCATAGCAAATTCTTACACTAAAGCAGTTAAAAACAAGGGCAATACATTTTTAAAACTTCAATGTAAATTAAGTCCAAAGTTTCAGATTAGCTTTGGTTTATTTATCAAACCATATTTCTTGACCCACTCCTCAAAACTGAGAATGCACAGAATCTTGTAGTAGAACATTCAAATGAGCAAACAAATTATAAGTTACAATTACCTGCTGCTAAGGAATATTTTATGTGCTACTCAATTTAAATTCTAAAAGCTGTATTGATGACAGTTAAATGGTAGCTTCCTATGCAGGATGACAGGCTTTAAAATGTAACTCTGCCATGCAAGATTGAAGGGAAATTTCTGATTGCTGAGCCCTGATTTGGTGCAGTGAAGGCCAGCATTATTAAGTAGGGAATTTGCATTAATGTCTGGGTTACAAGAGCTGCATAAATTACCTACCCAATGGTCAGCTCTTTTAAAAATCTCTGCTGGCGAGATGTGGCTGTGGGGAGGAGAGAAGGAAGGAGGTGCTCTCTCTTTTTCTTGTCAACAAAATATGTTGTCATGTTTTATCCCATATTTTTTCTTAAAATGAATGTTGTCTTCATATATATTTTGTTTTCTGTGATATGCTCTCATTCATCACATGATTGCTAGGCATGGCCGGACCTGTAACTGTACTTAGCATCTTGCAGATATCAGTGTATCATGACAAGACTCACTATTTCGCTGAAATTTGAGGAGCTTCATAGCCTTGCCTGCAGCTACACATTTCAATAGAAATTTTCTATAAATTGGAACAAATGCTACATATTTGGCAGCAGCTAATAAATAGGGAAACCTTACCTTGTAGACTAAAAATCTATAAATGTTTTTACGGAGACTCGGGGTTCTTAATGGAAAACTCTTTTCCCCTTATATTATATTACTGATATACATCTCTAATTATGGGGATTTTTCTCAAGAAAAACCTCATTTGGAATTAGTGTTAAAATGGTCTCTTCTCCAAGGTGAAAACGTAAGTCGATAAAATCAGTTTTTCATGCTCCCCACCACTCTCTTGTGTCACCGTTCACAGTTCACAGGGCGGAGTCTGTTTGTTTGGTCGGTCCCCAGTGTCTGCCTAGGCCGTTAGTGTCTCTTTCTTCAGTTCTATTTGACAATCAGATATTCTATTGCCTCTATGGTCTGTAAAATTCTAGCTAATAAATAACTCTTGCTAATATATTAATGGATTATAATGGATTTATAACCTTTCTACGCATCATCTTTGTTATTAGACTTTTCTGATGACAATGTCACGGCTTAAATGAGAGATTTGAATGAATGTAAGTAATTTGACTCCATAGTAAATTGTGTGTGTGTGTGTGTGTGTGTGTGTGTGTGTGTGTGTGTCTGTGTGTGAGACAGAGAGAGTGAGAGAGAGACAGAGAGAGAGAGAAAGAGGAATTCACTTTCAGATAGAGCTTTTGTTTCCTGTGAAATCCTACTTCCTATGAGGCTGTCTGAAGTCTCCCTATCTTTGTGAAGGCTTTGTTTCAATAAGGGGGTACTTCATTTGGGGGACTGGTCACTGGACATGAAGGTTCCTATTTCTGAGTAAAAAAAGGTAGCTTGTACCCATAGTGGAAAATGTCCTTTTCAGGCACCATTTTGTAGGTCAGGTACGTAGCCTATCCATCAGAACTAATGCAAATATTGGAACCAGATAGACCCAATGTTTATTTTCAGAATGGGGATTTAAAATGTAGTTGGGCTATTCAAAACAACTGCATCTGCATCAGTCTAGATGGGCTACAGAATGCTTCTATAATTAGCAACCCCAAATTCTTAGTGGCTTATTATAATAAAGTTTATTTCTCTCTTTTGCTATATATCCATCATGATGGGCTAGGAGCTCTGCTCCAAATCTCCTCCTCTCTTCCCAAGATCTAGACTGAGAAAGCAGCCATTGTATCAAATGTTGTCAACTGTCATGCCAGAGAAAAAAGAGAGTTCTGGAAGGTCTCACATCAGCAATTCAATGCTTAGCCCAGAAATGACATACATTAGTTCTGCTCATAATTCATTGTCTGGAGCTAGTCACAGGGTTCACTCAGACACAGGGGTCTCAGAAATGCCACTTCCATTTTCTTGTGTCTGAAAGTGAGACAAGCTGGACATATTTGGTCAACAGTATGAATGACAACCACAGTATTCAAGAGACTCTTTTACTTTGGAATTTTATAAGAGCAAGCATTAGCTGAAATTAACTAGATATGCACAATGAAAGAACTGTATTCATATTACTAAATAGTTGAACAAATGCATAGTAAATTAAAAATGAGTCTCTGGCGTGGCCAGAGAAGCATCTTTCTCCTATGCCACGTGTAGGTTATCTTATTTTATCGCTCTGTCCTACACAGCCTGCTTTGGTATTCTGGGCTACTCTATGTCAAACTGTCAGCTTTTATCAGAGCTGATGTATTACTTACAAAGAATTCCCAGTTTTTTTAATCTCCCAATGATAAAACTTTAGTTTTTAATACGTAGAACTTTTCTTTTTTAATTATATACACTTTAAGTGAATGTATATTGCTCTGGTAATTTTTCTTGTTATGTTACACAGTAAAAACATGTGAGTATGGGAAGCTTTGCAAATGTGTTCCCCCCATCTGTGAATGTCTTCCACAGAAGGAATTATAAATAGATATGATTAAATCATATGAACCTGCCATTTTTGCAGGTCAAACAGGTGAATATTGTCAATTTTATGTTTCAATCCAATAAATACCTCAATGGCTTTAGATTAAAAAAATATTTTCAAGTATAAATATTGGCTCTCTCAGTTAATTATGATCCCTGGTAGGGGTCAATGCATGGATTATGAATTCAGATAATCCTTTGCTTTCATCAGGGTTCTCCTTTTCTTAGTTATATGGTCTTATGTGGGCTCTATAGCCTTCAATTTCTTTGTGAGCATAAAGTAATATCAACCTGATGGGGACATTATGTGAACAGGATGAGATTGGGGATATAGCACACATAGCATGGTCTTTGGCATTTATTGAATGCCTCAAAATGGTAGCCTTATACATTCTTCTCCCTTGCAAATACTGTATACTGCCAAGCTATGTTAAAACTGTCTGCTTATAACCAAATTCTGCCTAGAGGTTTTCTGATCAACTGTGCCATGTCCTCTGTGTATATACTGCAGGACCACTTGCTCCTACCAAAATGTCCCACTCCATTTAAGGACAGTCGGTCTACAGTCATGTTCTTACTGGACCCCTTCACAGCCTCCATATTATGACAAGTGCTTCTGAGTTCATCCAAGAGGAAGGAAGAACCTAGAATAAGGGCTAGAGAGGAATTATAGAAACTCTTACATTTTCCTGGTAACTTTGACAGACACATGGCAAGGGCAAGAAGTGGTATAAGGCCTCTTCAGAACAAAGGGTGGCCTAATTTTCCATGCTCAGCTCACAGAGTCTTCCTGTTGATTCCTCCTTTAGAGTTACTAAGTCAGGAATCAGGTATAGTAATTTCTCAACTCCACTATTTCTCTTCCTTAAATAATAAATTGCATAGAATGAGTCAGTTAATGAGCAGATGAGAGGGCCCGTGTCAGTTGCCAATCACCAGGAGTAATCAATATCTGCATATCCCCTTTCTCTTCCCTACCATCATCAAATACATGTTTGGTAAGAATTCAGTGTTCTTACAAGTAACGTTCATTCCTGTGTAGATTGGAATTTACCAAACTGAGAAAGAACTCTAAGAGAGTTTTAAATTCACATTAACGATAAGAAAACATTAGGACAATTCAATTTTCTCTTCTCTAATAGCTAACTTGAGACAACACACAGAGTTGGTGGAACATCGATTCTAATTTCTCCTGCCTAAATCATGATTGCTCCAAGTTAAAGCTCATAGCCACATGATTTGAGATGAATAGGATATAACCACAATGGCCATTTAAGACATTGTATTTCATATACTTAGAAATTTATAGCACATGGGGGTATATTGTTTTCAAATTCCTGAATTCATCAAGACTATTTACAAATCCTTATATCGATTATATTTTTATGTAATTCCTTTCTTAAAGAAGTTATAAGTACTGTGTGAACAGGTCTCAGTTTTTAAAACAGCCTACTGAGATAGGAAGGGATTTGATCTATAATTTTATATGGTGTTTAAGTCACCTTTGAAATAGAAACAGGGTTAGTTAAAAATCAGCAATTTTATAGCTTCTATCATGAACACTTATTAGCATTTTTCAACACTTCATAAACATTGAGTGTTATGAAAAATTAAGAGGGACATGAAAATTGATCAGCACTAGAGAAATTGATGGTAAAGTTTCCTTTATGCATAAGAACCAGCTTGTCTCCCTCAGACACTCAGAGGCACCATTTATCTCTCCACTACCTGGGCTGGCCCTGTATAATAAGCAAGGCCCAGGGCCACTGCCCCAGGGTCTATAAATCCATGTGTAACCAACACTCCATTGTGTTGTGGTAGAGCCTATCCTCTACCAGGAACAGGCCAGACCGTGGATATAGATATGGCTATGTATCACTTAACAACAGAAATATGTTCTGAGAAATGTGTCAATAGGCAAGTTCAACATTGTACAAACATCACAGAATATGCTTCCACAAACCTCCATGGGATAGCCTCCTATACACCTAGGCAATATGGCAGAGTTTACTGCCCATAGGCTACAAACTTGTACAGTAGTTACTGTACTGAATACTGTGGACAATTATAACACAATGCTAAGTATTTGCATATCTAAACATATCTAAATATAGAAAGGTACAGTAACAATATAGTATTTTAATCATATGGGTCTACCATTATATATGTAGTCCATCATTGACAGAAACATCCTTATACAATGCATGATAGTAACTGAATGCCATACCTGGAAGGAAGTCCTAGGTTATTAAAGCTTCTAGCACAATGAGCTTCGTCAGAAGAAAGAGTTCATGACAAGCTGTATCCTTTTTCAGGATTCCCCCACAGAAGACTACTGATGGAATCAGATGAGTCACACGATTTTCTCTCTTGCTGCTTCAATAGGAGGCATTGTCTCTCTGCCAGTCTCCCTGTAGGAGTTCAGTCAATATTAATTGAATGAATGAATGAACTGACATGAAGTATGTGGTAGATGATACTAAAAGACTTGTCCTGCAATGGTCATATGGACCTATTGGCACACAAATAATAGAATTTCTGGAGGTTATTACTTTCGCTAGCTGGTGGCCAAGACAATGGCTTTGCAATTGACAGTGCTCCTCTCTGTGAGAAAATGACAGTATGTTCTCTGCCAACATTTGTTCTCATTTGGAATTAAATGGGGCTACAAAATGGGTTTATTCACATAGCATTTTGGGTAAAAAAATAAATGAGATCATGAAAGGCATACTCTATCACTTAGTCATAAACTTTTAATAATCCCAAAATCTGGATTATTAAATCGTGATTTGTTCAAAAATAACAATTGTATTTATATTTATATTTATTTTTCACTGTTATCACATACTATTTATTTAAATTATTGTGTTATAATAATGACCATGACTGGCATAAATAAATATAAGAAATAAACCCAACTGACTTTTGGCCAACATCAGCCACAACGAAAACTTAACATATGAGAGCAGAATATATGCGTCATATTCTGTGGACCAAATATATGAGTCATCGTATATTTGGTCCACAGAAAGCATTCCAGTGTTGGTTGGTCCAGCAATTTTGGAAGTTCAGGCTGCTCTTAATCAGCTACATTTAGCCCTGTTGACACAGGTATACTTTAACTTTCTAGGCATCAGTCTTTGTGTCTTTCAACTCCCAACGCATTTCAAATTTCTCTTAGTCACCCCAGATAAGCTTCCCTTCTGAAGCTTGAGCTGATGGAGCTGGAACCCACTCCCTGTCTTAGGAACCTCTAAGAGTGGTAACAGCTCTCTGAAAATAATGTCATCACCAAGTTTTCTCCAGTCTTCATGCACCTTCTCTATTTCTATCTCAATCTGTTGGGGGTTCTTCACAATTCCTTTGTAACTGCAGCAGATGCAGGTTTTTCTCATGTTCACTCTGGCTGCATGTTCTGTTGGCACTTAAGTCAGAACTGAGACTGGAAGAGTTCCTTCTAGCAACCCATTAAATAATTTTTATACCAAGCTCCAGGTACAAACCTAAGCTGATGCCCATCTTTAAACAAATGAAGAAACTAAGACAAAAGGTGCATAAGAGATACAGGACAAATCAATGCACATCTGGAATCTAAACGGTCTTCTAATCATTGATTTTCTTTGATTCATAGCTATTTTCTCCCTATAAAAAATTGCTAACCTTTGGGCTGGGCACGGTGGCTCATGCCTGTAATCCCAGCACTTTGGGAGGCCAAGGCAGGTGGATCGCTTGAGGTCAGGAGTTCGAGACCAGCCTGGCCAACAGGGTGAAACCTCGCCTCTACTAAAAATACAAAAATTAGCCAGGCCTGGTGGTCCATGCCTGTAATCCCAGCTACTGGGGAGACTGAGGCAGAATAATTGCTTGAGCCCAGGAGGCAGACGTTGCAGTGAGCCAAGATCGGGCCATTCTACTCCAGCCTGGGTGAACAAGGGAGACGCCACCTCAAATAAAAAAATTGCTAATCTTTGAAGAATTCCTTAATCTGGTATAGAAGTAATAATTGTGGTCACAAATGAAAACTATAGTTCCACAGAAAGCAACACTAGAAGTTAGAAGCAACCCTTGGTCAGACAGACCTGTGCCCTCAAGATCTGGGATTCCCTTTTAGATAGGTGTACTCTTCTTGGCTTGATTTCTCACCCAGAATCCTGAGAATATCTCTCCATTAGAAAGTCCAGTAGGCTGACATCAATTTTCTCCCTCCCCTTTAGAATTACACACATAAATTCACATATAAGTATATGGGTACAAAGTAAAAAGAGATAGTGTTATTAAGACAAAGGAAAACCAATGCCTATCAGATATTAGACCATGGAAAGATCACTGTAGTCCCAGTCCTACTTACAATGCTCTGAACAGAATTCCTTAAATGACAATTTTAATTTCTGGGTAAAGGACCTTTTCCTACTGGGACTTACTGTCACTTTTGCTGTGTTCTGTTGGCATCAGCTGCTGCCATGAGGTTGGTTATTTGCCTCCTGTTGGCAAAATTAGTCCCCCATGGCCTACCCCGCCCAACACACAAGCTCTTCCCCTGCAAGGCTGCTCTGGCCAGGTCCACTCACTTTCTTCTTCCGGAGCCTGATTGCTTATGCTGGACTAATTCTTGGCCTGCTCCCCTGGATCCAGTGACCTTTATTGTGCACCTGTTCTGGGGAAAACACTGAAGTGGACAGGACTCTTCTGGTAGCAAATAATAGTTTGAACTAGCTAGGCAAAAGGAACAAACGTACAGCCCAGAATCCAAGATGGGAAGGTGTATAACCAATGTCATAGGACCCGGGGACCCACTCCACTAACACTCCATCCCATAGCCCCTGATGGTTGTCTCTCTGGCTTTACTCCCGTCATTGACGAACTTTCTTCTTTCATGCCCTGGAAATATTTTCGTGACCAAGATTGCATCCACACAGATTTCTGAGAGAAAAAGGCCCTCACCTCTCCCAACTCTAGAGGTGAACAGAAAATTCTAAGAATGATTTTGGCCCCCAAGGTAAGAGCTTATTTTCTGGCCCAGTCACTGGGGCCAGAGAGACGGAATCACATCAGCTCCCACCATGGGGAGGGAGTGTGTTGCTTCCAGGAGAATGGAGGTTTGTGGGGCAGTCCAAAACAACAGATGTCCTCCAAAGACACAGTGCCAATCCTGACAGGAATGCGAGGGAAAGCTAAAATTCTCCTGACTTAGGGAGTCATTAGAGGCAACCTTGTTTAACAAATGTCTGCTTTTACATTGAGCTGCCGAGAGAAAGAACTCCTGATGAGGCCACTACTACCTGGATGGTAGGGGCCATAGGTAAGGGGAAAACCCTTACACGATTTGAAGATCTTTATGTCTTGACTTGGAAAGGGGTTAGGAAAGTTAGGTAAAGGTAGATAGAGTGCAAGTCAGAGCATTTCTGAGATCTCAATATTCTGCTAATACTCAATTTCATTTGATTTATCAAATTTTCTTTCTATATAAATCTTGCTAACCTTTGAAGAGTTCTTGAAAATAGCATAGAAAAAGAACTCGTTGTTGACAGAAATTGGAAATACAAATCTTTAGGAGGGTATAATAAAGGTTAGAGGTGACCCTGTGTCAGGGAAGCTGTGGTACATTTGCTCTTCAATCTTCTTTGTGGGGTGCTTAGAGCCTGCTTCAGTCCTGGCTTCTGACCTTCCCCTCCTCTGGCATCAGGACATGGGGCTTCCTCTAATGGTCAGAGCCTGATTAACCAGAGAATTCCAGGCTTCTGATTATTCCTGTTTATACCTTTATGGGCTTGTGACATATCATATATCATCACATGCCGCATAATGATACTTCAGTCAACAATAGGTCACACATATACAGCAATGGTCCTGTAAGGTTATAATGGAGCTGAAAAATTCCTATCATTTGGTTTTGCTATAGCTGTTGCAATATATGACGCTTGTGTTTGTGGTGATGCTGATGTAAGCAAACCTACAGGAAGGCCAGTCATATGAGAGTATAGCACATACAATTATGTATAGTACATAATACTCGATAATGCTAATAAATGACTGTATTACTGGCTTACGTATTTACTCTACCATGTGCTTTACTTTTATTTTAGAGTATACTCCTTCTACGTACTAAAAAAGAAAGGTTAATGTAAAACAGTGTCAGGTAGGTCCTTCAGGAGGTAACCTCGAAGAAGGCATTGTTATCACAGGAGATGGCAGCTCCGTGCATGTTATCATCCCTGGAGCCCTTCCAGAGGGACAAGATGTAGAGGTGTAAGACAGAGATGTGGGTGATCTTGACCCTGTGTGGGTCAAGGCTAATGTGTGTGTTTGAGTCTTAGTTTTTAACAAAAAAAATTTACAAAGAAAAAATTTAAGTAGAAAAAAGGCTTATAGAGCAATCATAGACATAAAATATTTTTGTACAGCTGTACAATTTTTTGTGCTTTACGCTATTACTACAAACAAGTCAAGAAGTTAAAACATTAGAAGTTTATAAAGTAAAAAAGTGACAGTAAGCTAGTTTATTATAGAAGAAAGGAAATTTTTAATATAGATTGAGTGTAGCCTACGTGTGTGGTGTTTACAAAGTCTACTGTAGTGTACAGTAATGCCTTAGGCCTTCACATGCACTCAGCACTCACTCACTCACTCAGAGCAACTTCCAGTTCTGCAAGCTCCATTCAGAACTGTCCCTATACAGATGTGACACCTTCTATCATTATACCATATTTTTACTATACCTTTCTATATTTAGATATATAAATACTTACCATTATGTTACAATTGCCAGTAATATTCAGGAGAGTAACATGCTGTACAAGTTTGTAGCCTAGAAGCAATAGGCTATGCCTTATAGCGTAGGTGTAGATGGCTACACCATCTAGGTTTGTATAAGTACACTCTATGATGTTCACATAATGATGAAATTGCCTAACAATGCATTTCTCAGAACATATCCCTGTCATTAAATGACACATGACTGTAATTGAAGGAAATAATTATAGAATTTCAATTGTATCTAATTTCATGTTTACAATGAAAGAAACCAAACACTACTTCCCTAGAAATAAACTTATTTTATTACCAGTTTTTAATTACGTAATTAATGCATCCAACTGCTTCCTCCTGGAATTCATTTTCTTCTTCCTGGCATAGATCCTCTGGCAGAAAGGATCTTTAGGTAATAAGCTTTCGGAGGACTTGTATGTCTGAAGATGTTTTACTCTGCCCTCATATATGAATGAGAATTTAGTTGTATATAAAATTACAGACTTAAAACTATTTCACCTTAACTCTTTGAAGGTGATGCGCCAATACCCAACTGTGTTCAATGACGTTGCTATAAGTATGGTGTCAATATGAGTCCAATTCCTTTGAATGCAATCTGTTTTTTTCTGTCTTCTAGCTTTTAGAATTTTCCATTTAGGCTTGATATAGCTGTGAAATATCTGGAATAGTTTTTTGTTACTCCTGTTGCTATTTTTGTTATGTCTGTTCTTTGATGGACTCTTTAAATTTTAGGACATATGTCTTTCTTTAGGTCTGGAACTTTTCTGGCTTCTACGTCATCAAGTATAGAAGCCATATTCTCCATATTCTGCATTCTCCATATCCTCTCGATTTGGAACCCCTAATGGAACCCCTAATGGATTGATGTTGACTCTCAAGCCTTGTTCTTCATGTTTCCTTTTAACTTTTCTTTCATGTTGTTCTTTTTATTTTTTCCTTTGTGTTACCTTCTGGGATAATTTCTTGTTACAGTCTTTTTCATCACTAACTTGCTTTTCAATTATGTTTATTCTGCCATTTACCCATTTTTTAGCTGTATTCATTTTATTTTCATAATACATAATTGGTTATTTTTCATAATCACTCATCCTAGTTTTTTTTTAATGTGATGTTCCCTTTGTTTCTCTGATTATATATAATTACCTATGAGACAGTCCTGTCCTACTTCCACAAGTGTAAGTGCTTTCAGTTGTCCAATTCCTCACTTTTTGAGAAAAGTCATTTATTAATTTTTCAATTTTTAACTGTGGGTACATGAGTTATTTTGATACAGGCATACAATGTGTAATAATCACATCAGGGTAAATGGGGTATCTATCACCTCAAACATGTATTATTTCTTTGTGTTACAAACAACCAAATTATGCTCTTTGAGTTATTTTTTCATGTACTATAAATTGCTGTTGACTGTAGTCACCTTGTTGTGCTATCAAATGCTAAGTCTTATTCATTCTCTTTGACTATATTTTTTTTACTCATTAACCATCCTCACTCCCTGCACCTCACTGCCCTTCCCATTTCTGGTAACCATCCTCCTACTCTCTATCTCCGTGAGTCCAACTGTCTTAATATTTAGCTTCCACAGATAAGTGAGAAAATGTTAAGTTTGTCTTTCTGTACCTGGTTTATTTCATCTCACATAATGTCCTCCAGTTCCATCCATATCATTGCAAATGACAGAACCTCATTCTTTTTATGGCTGAATAGTACTCCATTGTGTACATATACCGCATTTCCTTTATCCATTTTTCTGTTGATGAACACTTAGGTTGCTTCTAAATCTTGGCTATTGTGAATATTGCTGCAATAAATGTGGAACTGCAAATATCTCTTCAATGTGCTGATTTATTTTCTTCTGGGTATGTAACTAGTTGTGAGATTGCAAGATCATATGATACTTCTGTTTTTAGTTTTTTGAGGAGCCTCCATACTGTTCCCATAGTGGCTGCACAAATTTACATTCCACTAACAGTGTACAAGGGTTCCCTTTTCTTCACATCCTCACAAGCATTAATTATTGCCTGTCTTTTGGATAAGTCATTTTAACCGGGGTGAGATGACATCTCATTGGAGTTTTACTTTGCATTTCGGTGATTATCAATGATGTTGAGGACCTGTTCCTATATCTGTTTGCCATTTGTATGTCTTTTGAGAAATGACTATTCAGATTTTTTTGCTCATTTTTAATTGGATTATTGGATTTTTATCCTATTCAGTTCTTGAGTCCCTTATGTATTCTGGCTATTAATCCCTTGTAAGATAAATAACTTGCAAATAATTTCTCCCATTCTGTGAGTTGTCTCTTCATTTTGTTGATTGTTTCCTTTGCTGTGCAGAAGCTTTTTAACTTGAGGCTATCCCATTTGGCCATGTTTGCTTTGGTTGCCTATGCTTATAGAGTATCACTCAAAAAACCTTTGCCCAGACAAATATCCTAGAAAGTTTACCCAATGTTTCCTTTTAGTAGTTTTACAGTTTGAGGTCTTCAATTTAAGTCTTTTAATACATTTTGATTTGATTTTTGTATATGGTAAGAGATAGGGGTCTAGTTTTACTCTTCTACATATGGATACCCAGTTTTCTCAGCACCGTTTATTAAGAGACTGTCCTTTCCCCATTGGGTGTTCTCTGGGCCTTTGTTGAAAATAAGTTCACTGCAGATGTATGAATTTATATCTGGATACTTTATTCTGCTCCAGTGGTTTATGTGTCTGTTTTTATGCCAGTACTATACTGTTTTGGTTAATATAGCTTTGTATTAGCTCAGGATACCTTTGGCTATGTGGAGTCTTTTGTGGTTCCATATAAAATTTAAGATTATTTTTTTCCATTTCTGCAAAGAATGTCTTGGTATTTTAATAGGGATTGCATTGAATCTATAGATTGTTTTGCACAGTATGAACATTTTAACAATATTGATTCTTCCAATTAATATCTTTTCATTTTTTTGTGTTCTCTTCAGTTTCTTTCACCAATGTTTTATATTTTTCATTGTAGAGATATTTCACTTCTTTGGTTAAGTTTATTTCTCTGTATTTTATTTTATTTGTAGCTATTGTAAATGAGATTACCTTCTTGATTTTTTTTTCAGATTGTTTGCTGTTGGTATATAGAAATGCTAGTAATTTTTCCATGTTGATTTTGTATCCTGCAACTTCATGGAATTTGTTTATCAGTTCCAATAGTTTTTTGGTGAAGCCTTTATGTTTTTCCAAATATAGGATTATATCATCTGCAAACAAGGATAATTTGACTTCTTTCCAATTTGGATGATTTCTCTAGCTATGACTTTCAGTACTATGTTGAATAACAGTGGTGAAAGTGGGCATCCTTGTCATGTTTCAGATCTTGGAGGAAAGGCTTTCAGTTTTTCCCCACTGGGTAGGATACTAGCTGTGGCTTTTATTGTGCTGAGGTATGTTCTTTCTATATGGTTTTTTGAGAGTTTTTATCATGAAGGGATGCTGAATTTTATTAAATGCTTTTTCAGCATCAAATGAAATTATTATATGGTTTTTGTCCTTCATTCTGTTTATCTGATGTGTCAGTTGATTGATTTGTGTATGTTGAACCACACTTGCATTCCTGGGGTAAATTCCACTTGATCATTATGAATGACATTTTTAATATGTTGTTGAATTCCATTTGCTAATGTTTTGTTGAGAGTTTTTGAATAATGTTCATCAGGGATGTTGGCCTGTAGTTGTTTTTGTTTGTTTGTTTGCTTTTTTTTTTTTTTTTTTTTTGGAGATAGAGTTTCACTCTTGTCACCCAGGCTGGAGTGCAGTGGCACAATCCTGGCTGACTGCAACGTCTGCCTCTTGAGTTCAAGCAGTTCTCCTGCTTCAACCTCCCAAGTAGCTGGGATTATAGGTGCCTGCCACCACGCCTGGCTGATTTTTGCATTTTTAGTAGAGACGGGGTTTCACCATGTTGGCAAGGCTGGTCTTGAACTCCTGACCTCAGGTAATCTGCCTGCCTCAGCCTCCCAAAGTGCTGGGATTACAGGCATGAGCCACCACTCCTGGCCCCTGTTTGTTTGCTTTCTTAATGTGTTTTTGTCTGTTTTTTTGTATCAGGGTAATACTGGCCTCACAGAATGAATTTGGAAGTATTCCTTACCCTTCTATTTTTTCAGAATAGTTTAAGTGCATATATAAGTGCATTATATTAGTTCTTTAAATGCTCAGTAAAATTCAGCAGTGAAGCCATCAGGTTTTGGACTTTTCTGGGATACTTGTTATTACAACTTCAATTTTGTTACTTGTTATTCTTCTGTTCAGGTTTTAGATTTTTTCCTAATTCAATCTTTGTAGGTTGTATGTAACTAGGAATTTGTTCATTTCTTCTAGGTTTTTCAGTTTACTGGTTTATAGCTGCTCATAGTAGCCTCTAGTAATCATTTGAATTTCTGTAATATGGATTGTAAAGTCTCTTTTTTCATCTCTGATTTTATTTATTTGGGCCTTCTCTCTTTTTTTCTTAGTCTGGCTAAAGGTTTGTTAATTTTGTTTATCTTTTCAAAAAACCAATGCTTCATTCATTGCTGTTTTGTTTTTTTTTTTATTTCAATTTTATCTATTTCTACTCTGATATTTATTTATTTATTTTCTTCTTACTAATTTTGAGTTTGGTTTATTCTTGCTCTTCTAGTTTTTAAAGATGCATCATTAGGTTGTTTATTTGAAGTGTTTCTCTTTTTTTATGTAGGCAGTTACAGCTATAAACTTCCCTTTCAGTACTGCTTTGCTGTATTCCACATGATTTGGTATGTTTTGTTTCTATTTTAAGAATTTTTAAATTTTCCTCTTAATTTCTTACTTGACCCACTGGTCATTTGGGAGTGTATTGTTTAGTTTCCATGTGTTTGTATAATTTCCAAAATTCCTCTTGTTATTGATTTCTGGTTTTATTCCATTGTAGTCAAAGAAGACACCTGATTTAATTTTCTTTTTTTACAATTTTTAAAGACATGTTTTGTGGCCTATCAGATAATCTATCCTTGAGAATGATCCATGTGCTGAGGAGAAGAATGTATATTCTGCAGTCATTGGATGAAATGTTCTGCAAATATCTATTAGGTCCATTTGGTTTATGTTGCAGATTAAGTTTGATTCTTCTTTAAGAATTTTCTGTCTGAATGATTTGTCCTATGCTGAAGGTGGGGTGTGGAAGTCTTCAACAATTATTGTATTGGGTCTTTCTATCTCTTTTGTTCTAACAGTATTTGCTTTATATATCTGTGTGCTCCAACCTAGTTGCACACATATTTACATATATATGTATACTATTAGGCACACATATATTTATTACATATGTATTTGGATGTGTATATATTTTTATATTTAATTGTTATATCATCTTGCTGAATTGACCCATTTATCATTATATAATGACGTTCTTTATCTCTTTTTATAGTCTGTCTTGAGATCTATTTTGTCTGATATAATTATAGCTATTCCTGCTTCGTTTTGGTTTTCATTTGCATAGAATATCTTTTTCCACCCCTTATTTGCAGTCTATGTGTGTCTTTATAGGTGAATTATGTTTCTTATAGGTAACACATCATCAGGTCTTGTTTTTTGTCCATTCACCCACTCTATGTCTTTTGATTGGAGAGTTTAGTCCATTTATATTTAATATTATTATTGATAAGTAAGAACTTAACTCCTGTCATTTTGTTTTTGTTTTCCAATTATTTTGTGCTCTTCTCTTCCTTCTTCTTACCTTTCTTCCTGTCTTCTTTTTAGTGAAGGTGATTTCCTCCGATGGTATCTTTTAATTTCTTGCTTTTTATTTGTTTTTGTACCTATTGTATGTTTTTGATTCGAGGTTACCACGAGGCTTACAAATGATATGATATCTTATAACCCATTATTTTAAACTGATGACAACTTAACAGTGATTACATAAACAAACTGACAAGTAAAGATAAAACTAATAAAAACTCTAACTTTAACTTCATCTCTCTGCTTTTTAACTTTTCATTGTTTGCATTTATATCTTACTGTACTGTCCATGTCTTAAAAAGTTGTAGTTATTATTTTTGATAGGTTCATCTGAGAAAAATCATTATTTTATGTTACTGATGTTCCTCAACCTTTGAGAAAATGTTCATCTTTTTAAGGAATTTTGTTTGGTAACTGAAATTCTCTGTGAGATATTCTGTTAACTATCTTTGCACAGCCTGATGGGGAGAGGCAGTTGACCTATTTTCAGAGAGGCAGCTGCCCTATTTCACTGAAAAGTAAGCCTTGGCACTCAATGAAGTAGACATTCTTCTGGGACATTGTGGACACCCAGGGCAATTGCCTTGTTACTCAATCCCAAGCACCTGCACTCACTGCTCATGGCCTGCAGTATGTGTACATGGTGGGGGTCAAGTGATTTTTCTAATTAAGTCTTAAACCATGTGCTTTGCAGTTTTTAAGCATTTATTAATTTCTCATCAAGTCACAGTTTCCCTTAATTTTTATTATGCATATATATGTTTAAAATACATATTTTTAATTATTCCTATGGTTGTTAATATGGGAGCAGTGTTTACTAATTCTACCTCCCACCATTTTAAAACCACATCTCTTTTTATAAGGAAACATTTATTGAGCCAACTATGTGTCAAACACAGATAGGCATGGGGATTAGAATAGTCCCCCAAAAGGCCCTTTACTTTTTTTCATAAAGCTTTTTTCCTTCCTCCATAGTGCAGAATTGAGCTTGGCAGGCCAAAAAAAGAAACCATTGAGTTTAGAGAACACTCAGTAATCAGTTCAAAAGGCCAGATGAATTATATCAAGCCAAAATACACAGACAAGAGATATAGGAAGAAAAATATTCTCTGGTCTTCCAGTGTCTTGATAATCCTCTTTCTGTAGAGTGACCATATGTCCCTACTGCTTTAGACTGCTCTGGTTTATACCTATTGTCTTGGTGTGAGTACTAATGACACGTTTTCATTCTAAAAAGTTACCTAGTTTAAACTGTAAATTATATGATTACTCTTTTAAGACACTATGCAAAAAAAAATCAATGAATGAATATCTCTGGTTGATGATAACATATGGAGCACATCAGAACATAGAAAATAGAAATAGCAAGTCATCATTTATTTATTCATTCATTCATTCATTCAATAAGAGTTTTCTGAAGCTCTATCATGTGCCAGGCTCTGTGCAAAGCTTTGAATGTACAGTGATGAGCAGCCCAGACACAGTCATGGACATTTCCCTGAGAAAAGATTAGCAAACTAACAAGTCTATTTCTAATGTAAACCAGAGACAAATTATATAATCTCTCAACATTTTTCTCTAGTTTAAGGACTTGATAAAACACTGCGAGCTCTCTGCCCACTCAATCATACACTGTCAGGTTGGTATTAAGTTAGCATATCAAAATTATGCCACTGTTTGAAAGAGATATTGAATACTTGTTTACCAAACAAGAACAAAGCAGGACACTGTGCAGGTAATAATGTATTTCAAGTCACTAGATTGCCTGTTTGGATAATAAAGCAAACAAAACAAAGCACTGAAAAAATTTTCTGAGTTGATGATTAACATGGTTTGGAATTAAAGGATAATTTCACTATCCTCTTCTTCACTTAGGCACTGAGATAATGTATATAATGGATCGATCATATGCAATTTTCTACTCATTATGCACATATCTGCTTCATCAAATTCTCCATTCAACATGCACATTGCCAAAAAAATCAAAAGCAGAAAGTAAGTTGCAACCTGCAGCCCCTATTATTCTTTTATTTTTTTTAAATATGCAATTCTTTTGAAGAGTTTGAATACCAGGTGTTCCTTTTGTTATTTAGACAAAACTTTGCAAGGAATTTTCCTCATTTCCTAGAGTTCAGTATTCCTAGAAAGCTAAACCCCAGGGGAACTTCGAAAATGTCAGGAGCTTCTTAAGTGGTATGAAACCCACTTACAGCTTATTTCTTATAAGCTTTGATACGGAAATAGCAGAGTGAATATATAAAGAAAAAAATCCAGTAGCAATAGGAATACATTGTTTGTGATATTGTTCATAGTCAATTCCTGGTGAGAGGACACTACTGAAGTCTCTAAAGACTGGGGTTCCATCCCACACGGGTAATATTTTTTCCTCTGTTGATTATGACCTTCACCTTGGTCCCAGATTTTGAATGATATGACTACAAAAAGGGAAGAACAAGTGAATGTAGAAGAGTCCATGTAAATCTGTCTTCATTACTAGAAAAAGAATTTGAAATCAGTGGTTGCCAAGGACTGTCCAAGTAAATGTAAATGCCTTGATAATATCTGTCAAGATATTAAATAAAGCATGTGTTCTCTAGTGTTTCCATGCATATTACAAATCATAAGCGTCTTTCTTTCTGCCTCTAAACCAGCTCCGCTTCTCTTATCATCTCTCTTAGTTAATGGCATCATGAACTACCTTAAGTTATCTGATCAGAAAACTAAAGTCAACATCTGTACTTTCTTCACCTTCCATATCCAGTCATCTTCAAGTCTTTCCATTCTAATCCCTACAGGTCTCAAAATCTACCTTCCCCTTTCCTGTTCTGCCACTGCCTTACCTGGCACCTTCATGTCTTTTTCAGGACACTGTAACACTTTTTCTTAGATCTCTTAGCTTCACTTTCTGCCACTTCTACTACAGGGATATTCCTAAGACTGTAAACTTATTATGCTTCTCTCTTTGCTTAGAAATATTCACTGGTAGTCCTATCATAATAAGCAATAATCTAGACCCAAGCTCCCCAGCCTCACGCCTACTCCCTGGGCCTATCCCCACACCCAGGGCATGCTGAAGCATTTATGCCTCAGACACATTAATTTCTTTGAAGTTTCCATGACTGTACACTTTTTCAAAAACCCAGAAAACCTTTCTGCCACTTCCCTACCTAGCAAACTTTTATGCATCCTTCACAGCTCTGCTCAGCCAACCTTTTTTTATGAATCCATCCCTGAATTCCTAAGACAGAATTAAAAACTTATTTTTCTGCACCCATAACCTTTTTAATTAATTGATTCCATTATGGCATACATTATACACTATCATAATTATTTTTGTCTTTCAGAGGACTGTGGGAATCATATTTTTCTTTATTATGCCAGCTTCTTGCAGTGTTTGGCAAACGATGTGCTCCTTAAATATTCACTGAATCAATTATTTAGCATTTTTTGGCAAAATAATACAATTGATAAGAGTTAATTAAACTCCTGTCTATAAACTACTGCAGTGATATTTCTCTTCTGCTCATTTCTACATGCTGGAATGTATGTATATGTGTGCAGATGATTTGTGTTAAGGTGTCCCACTGCTTCATGGCATTGAATAGAAGAACAATCAGAACACTCTGAGGACCAGGTTCTCTAGCAGCAACACTAGAGCACTAGAGCAGAGTCCTTCCCCGGGCCTGCCCTGAACCGATGTGAGGACAGGTTGTGTTGACAGGTGGCAGCACTATTCCCAGTGGCATGCACATGTTTGATTCACTTATAGAGAGGGAATCTGAGCAATAGCCTGTCTAGTCCTTTCTGGAATTGATGCCCCTGGAAAGAGCTGCCCCCTGCTGAAAAAGATGTCAAGAAGCCAGAAATTTCTTGGAGAGGGTATGATCTCCAAAGGAGATTCCATGGCCTACATGTGGTAGGCTACTCTGGATGCCCCCATCCTACCCACACGCCTGGTCAGTGCCACCAGCATCCTTGTGACCTGAGTCCATCCTGTGTAGCCACTGGCTAGAGTCTGGTCTCACAGACTGTCAAGGGTTCTTTGCCACACTCCTGAGTTTCCACTACCCTTGGCTAATCTGTAAGTCCGAGGAAACAGAGTTGGAGAAACTACTTTCTCTTGGTTTTACTTTGAATGCTTTCAAAGTAGTTGGAGATATATTTGCCAAACAAATTGCCTCTTGGCAAATAGCATACTGCCATGCCATAGTTCTCAAAGTTCACTGAGACCCAATTACTTTCATCAAGTGAAAATTGAAGCATACATTCAGAATACAAACAAAAATAGCAGGGACATCCGTAGTTAAAGTGGGAGTAGGTTCCCAGAGCTCCATTTGCTCAGCCTCCCTCTCAGTGGGGTCCGAGGATCCATAAGTAGCCCTCAGAAAACACTGCTGGCCAGAAGGGGGTGATTAGATCCCACCCCAACTCTAGAGCCACCCCCTGGACCCGCCTCCACCCCACCCCTCATTCGCTCTTGGCCCTGGCATGCCGTGCCCTCCCTAACTCTCCCCTGCATCATTCTCTCCACAGCCACAGCTGCGCTCCAGCACCTCTTGTTCTCCAGATGCCTCCCCTTGACTCCAGGTTCCTGCCCCATTTCTCTGTTCCCCTTCACAGAAAACTCTACATACTGCATTGACTTTCTCACCTCCTGTTGCTTCTCAAATATACTGGACTCTCTAGTTTCCTTTCTATTGCCAGCATTGGGGTCTATGTCCATATCATTTCCACCCTGACAACCGCAGGGAACTCTTACTTAGTCTTCCTGTCTCCACTCTTGCCTCCCTAATATCCATTCTCTACAGAGCAGCTAGACAAGTATTTTTAAAGAGTAAATTACATCATAACACCTGATGATCGAAATATTTCAGACACATCTCAATGCATTTAGGATAGACTCCAAACTCCTTCCCGCAATGTATAAAGCCCGACAGGATCCGCCTTCTTTCTATTTCTCCAACTTCGTTTCAGGTCATTCTGCACCCACCCTTCAGGCCTCAGCTCCAGCCATTCCCTGAGCCTGGTGTCCTCTGGCCTGGTCTTTTCCTACCTGATGCTTCTTCAGTGTTTTTTATTCTCACTTAAACATTATTGCCTCAAAAGAGCTATTTCTGACCCTTGACATAGGATTCCCTTTGTCCCCAGTCTTCTTTTTCTCATTCATTCTGTTTATTTCTTCTTGGATGCTACCACAGCCTGTAATTATCTTATTTCTGCACTTCTAAACACATATGTCTATTTCTCCCATCGGGATTCAATCAGCACGAGAGTTGAACATAACTTTCTTGTTCACCCACATGGTCTAGCACCTGGCTCAGATCCTGGCACAGCGTCTAACACATAGGTTAAGTGCTTGGTTTTTATTACTGCAAAAACAAAGTCCATTTGGAATCATGAAAACAGTCTAAAATTCAGGTGTGGTAATAGAGCCACAGCTCCACAAATAAACTAAAACTATTGAATTGTACCATTTAAATGGGTGAAGTGTATGGTGTGTCAATTAGATTTGGAGTCTTTGTTTCCATATTTGCCAAACTGAATACTAATGTCTGAGAGAGAAGAGAATTAATTGCAACTTTCATAAGTTTCTGATCACCTTACCATAAACACTTGAGACATCCCTCAGCCGTTGCAATTCTCATTTAGGAACCCCTGGAAATCACCTTGATCCTCAAATATCAAAACAGATAGCACACTGACTTTGCTAAGTGGTGATAGGTTGCTGCTGACCTACTGAAGTAGAACTTACAGGGAAAAAGAGAGAGAGAGACAGAATGAAAAGAAGGAAAGGAAATATAAAAAGAAAAGTACAAGCCAGATCACAGAGTTATAGCAAATCACTAGAGCCATACCGCTGTTGGCAAAATTGCAAAGATAAGTTTATCTACTTCTTTGGTATTTCTTTCCTTCAAATTTGTGTTTGTTTGCTTCTTGTACTAGATTGGTGACTTAGTTCAGGCTGCTATAATAGAATGCCATACACTGAGAGGCTTAGACAACAAGCACTTATTTCTCACAGTTCTAGAGACGAGGAAGTCAAAGGTCAAGGTGCTGGAAGATTTGGTGTCTACTGGGGGCCCACTTCCTGGTTTCCAGAAGGCCATCTTCTTGTTTTATTCTCACAGGGTAGAGAGGGACTGAGAGAGCTCTCTGGGGCCTCTTTGATAAAGGCACTAACCCCACTCATGAGGGCTCACAATCACGACCTAATCACCTCCCAAAGGCCCCACCTCCTAATAGCATCATATTGGGGTTAGGATTTCAACATATGAATTTTGGGGGAACATAAGCATCCAGTTCATAACACTTGAATTCTTCCAGAAGTGAAGCCTGAGGCAAGGATTCAAGTGCACATTGTTTATTTGGGAGGTGCTCTCAGGGAGTGTGGGCTGGGCAGTGGGCATGTGAGACGGGAAGGAAGCCATCGCAGTGGAGAGCGGGGACTGCTGCAGGGCTGTGGGGCTCAATCCTGCGGGAGTAGAACACACCTCAGCAACGTCCCAGGGAGACGCAGCTGCCCGCCAGCTTTCCTGCTGTCATTGTGTGAGAGCTGCTTCCTAGGGCTTACTCCCCAGCGCCTTCAGCTTTCCCTGCATAGGCCAAGTGGGCTCCTGTGGCCGAGACTTGGTCCTAACAGGAAGACTCCATGGAATGGTAGTCAGGCACCAGTGGGGTCCTCCACATGCCAGATGCAGACTGCAGACACACACCAGCCCCCAGCCACCATTCAGGAGCAGCCCGCCTTCCCATGTCCTTGGTGGTCAGCCATGGGAGGGTAAGTGTGGGTGGGTGGACCTCACTGAGTTTCCTCAACTTCAGACCTTCTTGTTCTTTTTCATAAATCCTTTCTGAAAGCCGACACAAGGTAGAATCCCACAGATCTCCTTATCCAGAAGGTGTTCTTAGTAGCCAAGACCAGCTCTGGATTCCACGTGAAAGTTATCGCTCAGTGCAGAACGTGTGTGGAAATCTGAGAACTCAGGCCTAATCAATTATGAGACACATCCTTTCCTCCTTCAGTCTTTGCTACAACCCCAGTTTAATTCTAAGTTTCCTCATCCTGTGAAACCCACACCTTCACAGCATCTTTTATTTCTGACCTATGCATGTGGTACCAACCTGCAGGTTTCTCAGGAACATTGTAAAAACTGTAATTACTTTTAAACAACATCAGAAAAGGCAAGTGACTTACTATGGCACATAAACATGTACCTAACTTTCAGATATTCTCTTTTTCCACTTGCTTCTTTAAAATCTGAAGTCAAAGCTATATTAAACAAGCCGTTAAAATGACTCAGTGATATATTATTGCCTTGAAGAGTCCCCTCTTAAAATTAATGTTGCAGTCTTGCTTCTCTGCACACTCAGAATTTCACATATGCTTTGTTCCATTTTGGTCTTTGTAAGTTATTTGAAAGATTACATGTACCTGTCCTTTGCTGTATTAAGTGTCTTTAGTATGATTTTGGTCAAATGTAATAAAATTCTACTCTGCTGCAGCTTACTTGTCTTACCTTTCTCATCCATCTCGAATTCCCATCCTACTCTACAGGAGGTGCCACGGTGGCAATCCATGCCTGATAGCATGATCCTTACTGATTTGGGAAGTGCCCTTGCACCTTGACAGGAACCCACACGGGAGTGGAAGCTCAGCGCTCCAATACCATGCGAGCCTACACCTCAAGGTGGCGGGAGCTGGCCCCACCTTCCCTGGCAATGAAAGTGACCTTGCAGCTGATCCTCAGCCCAGGAAGGTAGGATGCCTTCCAATTTTTAGTTTTATATAGTCTTTGTTAATTTGTTAGTCCTGCTTATCTCACCAATGCCAATGTACAGAGTGGGAATTCTTTCATGTCACAAACACATGAGTGTATCCCCAATCTTCCTGCTGGGCCTTTGTTCGTACCAGGTTCTGATTGGAATGCCCTACTCTGCCTGCTTTTCCCAATATTAAATTTTCTTTATTCATTTAACAAGGACGAACTGATTTTTGTTATAGGGTAGGCATGTTGCTAGGCCCTAAAGACACAGTGGTCTGTGAAATGAACACGTGACCTCCACTGAGCTTAAGTCTATGAGAGGAGGGAAACAATGAAAGTGTAAGGCATACGCAAGTAAATAAGTGTGTAATAGCAAACTGAGAAAATTCTTATAAATTATTTAATGGTGTTATTGGGAAGGTATATCTGTGAAGGAGTAACAGGGGAGCATGGGGATACAGCCGAGAACAGAGTAGCAGGTTACCTAAGCACGCAGGCCCACAGCTAGCGTGGGACTGATTTTTGCAGTTACCACTCTACTTGTGTGTGATCTTGAGTAAGTTGCTTGACCTCTCTAAGCCTTAATTTCCTCATCTGTATAATGAAGATAATATCATCTACCTCTAAATATAAAACGCCTAGTAAAAAGAAGGTGCTCGGTAAATATTAGCTACTAATGATCATTATTATTAAGCTGAGATTTGAAGATCACATAAAGGCCAACCATGCTAAGAGTTTGGGGGAAAAGCATACCAAGAAGAAGAAGCAGTATGTTCAAAGGCAATATAGCCAGTTTGTTCACTGGAATAGCCTGAGTGAGGAAATGTCTGCTCTGGGATGGGGTGGAAGGTAGCTATATGGTGGCTGTATGATTTCTCCAACAATGCTTAGCTGCGTTAGTGCCAGCCTAGAGAAGGCGAATGTCGGGTGTCTACAGAATTGGATTTTTCTCTAGAGAATGTGAAAGAGGAAAAGATGTTGAAAGTGTTTGTAACAGAATGGTTCTGATGAAAGACCATAAAATCTGAGCTAGACAGGGGAGAATAAAAGATAACAGTACCTAATTAACAGAGATAAAATAGAAGGGAGATTGACTTGATGGTATCAACTAGAAAGGAAAATTATTTCAAAGACACACTTGAGTAAAGTGAGCTAGAAACAAGGGAAGTTAAAGTAGGAAAGTAAGGTCTCTAGACTTATTGTTTAGGATATAGTCTAATATCTGGGGGTGACAAAATCCAAGTTACTCAAGGATCGTATGGGTGAAGTGGGGTCGTGGTCAAGGTAATAGGTGTGGAGAAGGTGAAAGAACAAAGGGGTCAGAGCACTGAATGATTTATCCATGTGCAACCCTAATACCAGCCAATATGGTGACTTTATGCAAATTAGAAAATGGCACCCCCTTCTTCAAAATGTTGTATCATCATGTGCCAGAATCTGTCAAACTCTCTGTGCAAATCAATGATGGCAACACAGATGGAGCAGCCTCCTGGACTTACATAGCTATAAGCAGCAGCCCTGTTTATGTGTGTCTTGAATCCAGCAAGAATCGTAGGAGGTCAGGTGAAAAGGAAGATGTTCCAGGAACCCAGTTTGGCAGTGACAGAAGGGGAATAATCAGAAGCTGTCGGCTGACAGCAACAAGAAGTGGGAGAGGGTGGAAAGTTCAATGGCATGAGCCTCAGGGCAACAGAGCTTTTACAAGACCCGGGAGGAGTAACGGGGTAGAAACAAGAAGAGGGTGCAAGAAGAGGACAGCACCCCAATCTCCTCAAATTCAGGTATTTGAGATTTGTGAAATAGTAAGCTCTGCACAGAAGGGCAGTGGCAGATGGTAAGGTCCCTCAATTTCCTAAGATTTAGCTCAAAGGTTTTCTCCTCCATGAAATATTTCCTGATTTTCCCAGCTGGAAATAATTTTTTTCTTCTCTGAAATCTCTAGCATCTAATTTGTGCCTCTTTTATCTCCAGATCATTTTCTATTTTAGCTATGTCATTGCAGTAGGTTCTTATCTACTCTAGCAGAATGTGTGGTTTTTGGGGGTGGGTCTCTGTGATGCATCTTTGTTCTACTATGATACTGTTCCTTCATTTATTTAGTCATGGTAGAAGCATAATAAATATTGAGTGAATGAATGAATATTACTATTTTTTTATCCCAAATCTTAGTAGAATTAATCATGTTTTTGAACTAGCTTTATCTATATTGCACCTAGAATCAACGTAAATGTGAACTTGCAATTTTGCAATCTGGGTACAAGGTACTCTATGAATTACGTTTAATGGTAATGCCTGTTTTCCTTTCTTTAGTACAACAGACTCCTTTTCTTTTGTAGTTTTTGAGTGGCAGCAACAATTTCAGTTATTAATAACAACTATATTTGATATAATTATCTTTTATAGCTTGTAATTTTATTAAACAACAAAAATTCCATTTTGTTACTTAAAATGATGATTGTAAACAACAGTCAATTGTGAATTGACAGTTTGTCTTTATTTTAGCACACAAAATATTTTTGTTTTGTGAATTTAGAGATCTCATATGTGATTGTTTCTTCAATGAATTCAGTTATATACTTTATATTCATAATAATATGCTTCATTCCAGTATAACAATTAAAAAATGAGATTCCTCACTGTTTTGAAGACCATGGAATATATAAATATTTTTATAGCCCTGGCATATAGATTATTAATTGTTTTATGTCTAATATTGGTATATTAGTGACTTTTTTGACTGTGGAGTAATTTTTATCCTGGAAGAGTAAATGAAAACATTTAAAAATTTCTCCTTTGATTTCTTAAGACATACACTCCAATTTCTAAAAGTTTTTAAAACTCCTTTTGTCTTATCAACAAATGATGCCAGGATAACTGGGAATCCACATGCAATAAATAAATAAATAAATCTAGACAAAGACTTTATATCCCTTACAAAAATGAACTCAAAATGAATCATAAACCCCAATGTAAAAGGTAAAACTATAATATAAACCTCCTAGAAGATAACACAGGAGAAAACCTAGATAATAACCTGAGTTTGAAGATGACATTTTAGATACCACACCAAAGGCATGATGTGTGAAAGAAATTGTTGATGAGCTAGACTTTGTCAAAATTGAAAACTTCTGCTCTGTGAAAAACACTGTCAAGAGAATGAGAAGACAAGCTACAAACTGAGAGAAAATACTTGTAAAAGAGATAGCCAATAAAAGACTGTAATTCAAAATATTCAAAGAACTCTTAAAATTCAACAATAAGAAAACAACCAGATTAAAATATGTGCAAAAGACTGACTAGACACCTCACTAAAGAAGATACACAGATGACAAGCATATGGAAAGATACTCAACATCATATATCATTAGAGAATTGCTAATTAAAACAACAATGAGATGCCAGTATACATCTATTAAAGTGGCCAAAATTCAGAACACTGACAACACCAATTGCCAGTGAGGATGTGGAGCAACAGGAACTCCCATTCATTGCTGGCAGGAATACAAAATTGGACTCTCTTTGGAAGACAGTTTGGCAGTTTCTTACAAAACTAAGCATACTTTTACCACAGGATCTAGCAATTGTGCTTTTTGGTATCTAGCAAAATGAGTTTAAAATATGTCCACAAAAAATCTGCACATAAATTTTTATAGCAGCTTTATTCATAATTGCCAATATTTGGAAGCAAACAATAGTGTTCTCTTGAGCAAGTGAGTGGATAAATAAACTATGGTATATCCAGTCAATGGAAGATTATTCTGCACTGAAGAGAAATGAACTGTCCAGCCATGAAAAAGACATGAAGGAACTGAAATGCATGTTACTAAGTAAAAGAAGCCAATCTGAAAAACCTACATACTATATGATTCCAATTATCTGACATTCTGGAAAAGGCAAAACTTTGGAGATGGTAAAAGAATCAGTGGTTGCTGGGGGTTAGTGAGGAGGGAGGTATGATTAGGCAGAGCACAGAGGACTTTTTAGGGCAGTGAAACTATTCTGTCCGACACTATAATGGTGGATTCATATCATTACAGATTAGTCCAAATCCACAGTATGTATAAGACCAATAGGGAACCCTAATGTAAACTATGGACTTTGGGTGATTAATATGTCAATGTGGGTTCATTGATTGTCATCAATGTATTACTCTGGTACAAGATGTTGATGGTTGGGAAGGCTGTACATATATAAGGGTAGAGAATAGAAGAAAAATGTCTGCACCTTCAATTTTGTTGTGAACGAGAAACTGTTCTTTAAAAAAAGTATTTTTAAAATGACCATAGCAACAAAATGCTTCTCGCCTTCCAGATAAAGATTATTTTCCTAGCATGGTGTGCCTGGACTTTCATGATCTGACCTTCAGGTATCTCTCTTATTTTATCTCCCACCACATCCCTCAATAACATCATTTGTCCATCCACCTATCTATGAAATATTTATTTAGATTCTTTATGTGCCAGATATTGTGAGTTGCTAAGGCAAAATAGTGAAAAGACAGGCGCTATTATAATATTTATACTATTATAATATTTATAAAAGTAAGTTGTAAACATTGATTTTTTTTTATTTTAAGATCTTGAATTCTTTGAGGATAGAGATTTTATCTTGCTTACCAAAAAGATAAGTACTCAAATAAAGCTTGTGGTTCTATATATAAATATATACATACATACATAAAATTTTTCTTTATGACATTTTGAAATTTTGAGTTCAGTTTGCATATTTATATTTCCATTTGAACATTTTCTTCAAACGGGCATTTGTTGAAGTGTACATGCACCACTAAATTATTACCCTTACTGTTCAGTAGATGTGAGTTACAAGCCAAGAGGAAAGAGCATGCTCTGTGTCACGGCAGAGCTGGCTGTTGCAACCCAGCTTCTTTCCCTTTGGAATAGTGATAAAGTGCATCTTTTCTCTAACTGCTAGAGTTAACAGAGAAGTCTTGGAAGAAGACTGCCAAAAGTCTTGCAGGAGGAAACCGAGCTTCAGGGACAGAGCTTAGTTTTGACTGTTTCCCAATTAAAAGAACTACGATATCGGAGTCATTTGTATTTGAGATCATAATGGGCCTTTTTTTTTAAACTTCAGTAAGGATAGGGAAGAAAAGGTATTAGAACGATCATTAAGAAAAATCTTCAAAATATTTGTTGCCATTTAATTATAAAAATTTCAAACCCTTACTAGAATTGAGAAAGTAAAATCGTGAATCTTCATGAAAAAGCATCAGCTTTAATGGTTATCAATGCATAGCCAAATTTCTTTCATCTATATTCTTACCCACATCTCCTCTTTCTGTTAACCACCTAGGTTATTTTGAAGCCAACTCTGTCTGTATTTCAGTAGAAAACTTTAAAATAACTCTTTTAAAAAATGTAACTACAACATTATTATTACACCTACCCAAATTAATGACAATTGCTTGCTATCATCAAATAATCCTGTTAGTGTTCAAATTTCTCCTTTTACTCATCATTTCTAAATGACTTGAATGTTTTAATCAGTATCAAATAAAGTTCATGCATTGCAATTGGTTGTATCTCCCTTTGTTTTTTTTCCTTGCAATTCATTTTCTGAAAATACCTTGGTTTATGGTTTGTTTGTCCTGTAAGGTTTCTAGACTGTGCTGGTTCCATGCCAGTGAAATAGTTTCACATGTTCCTCTGTTCTATGTATCTCCTAAAATTTGGTAGCTGGCTGCAGAGGCTGATTGGGTCAGGTTCAATTTTTGACAGGAATATTGTCAAAAGTCCATCAGGAGGATTGTCTGTCTTTTTGTGATGCTAGCAGCTCATGATAATCATTCTCTAGATCCATATTTCATTTAAGATTCCAAAGTGGTAATATTCTAAGTATATTATTCCTTCTGTAACCATGGGTTAAAATTCTATAAAAAGAAAGTGCTGGTCTTTAAACATTTGGTTATCCTATGGTACAGTTCATTTTGGAAAACCAGAATGCTCAATTCTTTCCCTTTATTTCCCAATTTCAAAATAATGAATTGATTCCCTTGCTTCCTCCAAAGTTGACCAATGTGTATTTTTTTTTCTAATCAGCTTTTGTCCCCCAACATCATTATGAACTTAAGAACTTAAGTGTATTTGATATGCTTCAATTTGAGCATCACACATAATTGATAATCCACTGATTTCATCTTTGGGTGGGTGGATGCCTCTCCGAGTTGGCTCCTGACTTTTTTTCTGACATGACTTTAACTGATTTTAATAGCTTCCCAGCTTTCACATATGATATGCCAGGCTTATCTTGCCCTTAACCTGAAATCGGCCATTTCTCCAACAAGCCTTATTTTGTTCTACTGGGAAATGGTTACTTAAAGACCACCATCTGGCTGGTAGAGGAGTTTACTGGTATTGGATTGGTCACGTTCTAGGTTTTTTTCAGTAGACAGAGCTAGTGTAGAAAATATATTTGTTTTAAGAATATAAACAAATATGATGATAAATGCTCTTCACCTATTTTTACTTAAGCTATTTAATTTATAGAACACATATACTGTTGGAGTGACATTATTAAAGACTTCCAAACTTCAAACTGCAATAGCAGGAGATCATACTTGAGAAAAGAGTTCCTCCTGAGAAATTGTTCTTCTGATACAAAGTTCCTCCTTTAAACAAAATGCTCAGTTAAAAGACATATTTAAAATTTTACAAATGAATGTGTGAAGTGTAGAACTATCCATAATATCAAATTGTTTCAAAATCATCTTTAATATTAAAAACAAGTATAAAATTATACTTCATAAACAAAAGTAAAATATAGAAAATGCATATATCATGAAATGATTTTGGCTAAGTATAAAAAATATACTTAAAACACTCTTGAATACATAATTTAATATCCTTTGCAAGAAATATAATATCCAGCAAATATATTTAAGGTTATTGTTCTAAAAGTCTCAACACATGAAAAATATATGTATATAAAATTCTAGTATCAATTTATATCTTAAAACATTTGAATGTTCATTTTGAAACAGGATTTCCAGAAAAAAAAAAAGCCTTCTTTTCTATGTTATACACCATATCCTTAGCCTAACTAGTTTTGATTCTAGAATAACAGGTGAATTAATTTATCATCTTATCAGATGTCCTGGTTATATCAGATTTCTATCAAGAAAAATATTTTTAGATGTTCTTGTTCATGTCTTTAAGATTCCGTTACATCATGTACATTAGGATTTCTGGGTCCATAATTTTTCAGCATTTTCATTTGCACTAAATGGATGAGAGCAGAGAAGAGCAGAAATAGCTTTACCCCAGAGTCAATTTCCCATACATTCTAATTCAGGAACGTGGAGGAGAGGCAAATTATGACGTCCCTATTTTTGTCACAGTCTCTTGCTCCCCACCATTACCTTCTCGCCTCTGAAAGCTTTTCATCCTATCATTAAAAAGACTGCCAGCAATGTGTGCCTATATTCTGGCATTAAACTTATAACTACTGAGAACATGCACATATTTCCCCTCCAGCTAGATGATGAATAAATCCTTAAATGACATAAAAGGAGCGCAGTCACCAAGTTCAGTGCCAACCATTTCCATTCTATGTGCCTCTGATGCTACCTATCTCCTGAGAACTCCGCTCGAAACTGCAATGGGACTAGCCTTACACAAACAGCAGCTGCCGGATGCCTGGACTACAGGCCGCCCAGCAAACCTAACCTGACATGGACAGCAAATGCCACACTGATAATGACACCTTGCTCCTGTGTGGTACCCAGGTTTTGTCACTCAACGTTAAGTCGCATGGGGACAGACAGAGAAAGGGCCCAAGCATATATTTCAAAACGGAAAATGAATCCTGAGAGTAAAGATGAAAGTTATGTGGGTAATACAGTCTGGTAGGAAAATGCGGGTTTTGATGGATGCCACATGTGGGTTGGGGCCTAAAGTTGAGAGGGACAGGAATGAAGATATCTTATGAAAAATAAATTGAAACTCTAGTTTTTGAGTTCTGGACTTTTAATTCTTCTCAGAAGACATTCCTTCATTCCATTTAACACATTAGTTTAACACAGATTAACGTCAATGCACAATTAAATTTCTCTATAGCATGAAGGAGTTTAGAGATAAATGACATATAGTTGAGGGGGAAAACATTACAATTGTAAGCTTAGGTTAATCAATTCTCTTGGCAAAAGTCTAAAACAACAAATTATTTCAAGTGGCCCCTGTTGACACTTCACCTTCAGATGATAAGAACTCCATAAATGGGAAGTTTTGTTTCTAGTTCAGTAGCTTTTTGTGTCTCTTTGGTCAAGTGAGAAGGGGAAAGAAGAAAGAGTTATTGACCCCTTTGAGAATCTGATGTTTGCTAAAGATCTGATCTTCTCCCCAGGAAAAAAACCACAGAGACACATTCATTTTTACACACAATTTCAGAGGCGCATTGACCTCTCCCGTTTCACTTCATTTCTGCTTTCCAGTCCAAGGATAATTTCTTGCCTTTGAGCCCCTTTCTGCTCTGGAAGAATAAGGTCCAGATTGAGCCCAGCCCCAGACTGATTTCTGTTGGCTTCCAAAAAAACTTGTAATCTTTTCAGACCTGCCCTCATCCACCCCAACAGCGACTGAGGCCTCTGTGCCTGCTAAGGACTTTCTCTGTAGCCTGAGCTTCTGTGTTAGGCTGTCCTGACACTGCTATAAAGACATACCCGAGGCTGGTAATTTACAAGAAATGAGGTTTCACTGGCTCACAGTTCTGCTGGCTGCACTGGAAACAGCACCCGGCATCTGCTTCTAGGGGCTTAGGAAGCTTAAAATCATGACAGAAGGTGAAGTGGGAGCAGGCACATTACATGGCAAAAGCAGGAGCAAGCAAAAGAGTGGGGCGAGGGGGAGCCATGTGCTTTTAAATGACCAAGTCTTGCAAGAACTCTCTCACTATCTGGAGGCCAGCACCAAGGAAATGGTGCTAAACCATTCATAAGAAATCCACCCCCTTGACCCAAACACCTCCCGCCAGGCCGCATGGCAACATTGGGAAGTGGAATTCAATATGAGATTTGAATGGGGACAAATATCCAAACTATTAATATATCACCTTCTAAAATGCTTTCCTATGCTTGCTTCCTCACTTGCCATCTCTGGAATACCAGGCTCTTCTCTTCATTGTCTCAATGCTGCAGGAAGTGTCCCTGGTACTTAGAGGTTCAGTTCAACCCTCCTTCCCCTTTACAATTGCTCCTGTGGGGAGCCACAGTAATGACAGGATAATGACAATTCCACAGTCTTTCCTTGCAAGCTTTAAAGCACTCGAGGCCGCTCCATTTACATTTTAACAGGAGAATCATTAGTCCCTTGATGGAGAGAGTTTAGCTCTTCAATTCACTGCACCTTTTTTTTAAACAGTAGGGAACATTTTATCACAAACTCAGATAAAGAAGATAAAGTGTGACTTAATAGCTCCCTTCATGCATATATTTCACATATATTTCATTCAACACTACTCTGTTTTCGTAGCTACCAAGAATCACATTATTTTCATAACATGAAAATAAGCTACATCAGCATATTTCTTATGCAGCCATTTACATTTTCCCACAAAAGTGACAGTATGGGAAAGTTAAGATTCTGCATATTAAAGTCCAAAGCACGGTTGCACTTTTCTTATTTTTATTGATAAGTAATATTATAGAAAGCTGATTAAAATTACATTGCATAAATATACATTTATATATGACATGCATAGACATTTAACTATAAATATAAAAATTGTATTTTTCCAGAGAAAAAGTAACTTTAAACAATTGTAATGAGTTAATGATCTGAATTTTAGGCTATATATATACCTTATTACCAAATACATTTTGTGATTATTTCCTTTTTTTGTGCTACTTTTTTTCTTTGTATGTCCCTTAAATAATTACTAAGCATAATAATTACTGAAATGTGTGTCACATTAAAAACATTATTCTGACACTTTTGTTAAGACAGTAAGGCAGATTTTATTCAGGATTACTTCAATGAGGTTCGCAGTAGAGGAGCAAGATTGGGCTTACTCCAAATACAGCAAGGAAAAGGGGAAATTTACAACCAATGAGCAGAGCTAGGGGTTCTGTGGATGCAACGTCACTAAGACAGTAGGTATATTAGCCTGTTTTCACACTGCTTTGAAGAACGGCCCAGGACTGGGTAATTTACAAAACAAAGAGTTTTAATTGACTCACAGTTCCACATGGGAGCCTCAGTCAGGGCAGAAGGGAAAGCAGGCATGTCTTACATAGTGGCAAGAGAGAGAGTGTGTGAAGGAGGAACTGTCAAACACTTACAAAACCATTAGATCTTGTGAGAACTCACTATCAGGAGAAGAGCATGGGGGAACCACCCCCATGGTCCAATCACCTCCCACAAAGCCCCTCCCTTGACACATGTGAATTATGGGGATTACAATCTGAGATTTGGGTGGGGACACAGAGCCAAACCATGTCAGTCAGGTAATTATTCACTAAACTGACCTAACAAGATTCTTCTGAAGTCAGGCCTGGGTGAGCAGCCGTCACCTGGGAGATGGTAGGAGATGGGTACAGGTAATTTGATCAGATATGGAGAGTGGAGGATTATGGCTAAATTGACTTGACTGGATTCTTGCCCACACTGGACTCTACTATAACGATGCAGACAGAAGCCCAAGTGGGGGTCTAGTCAAGCAGAGAGCTCAGAGGAGCCTTGCTAAAGTTTGGTCAAGGAGAACATCTTTGTTAGTCAATATAAGATATACCTTTTAATGTAGAACTATTGAAGAACTCCCTGTGCTTTCTTCATTTGAATAAACAAATTTAAAAAGAGGTTTTTGACAAGATATTTCCTTAGCAACTTCATCCAAATTTCTGGGAAACTAAACAGTTAGTTAGCTACACTATTTCTCTTACTATGATAAAGCATAGCAATGAAAGGAGAAGAAAAAGTGGAGACGGAGTTAGTATTGCCAAGTGGCTGACATATCTCTGAGAATTTGATTCTGATGGGGATTAGGATATGCTATCCCCAAATATGGCACCTTGGTGTTTGAGAAAACTGCAAAAGCAGGAAGGTCTCTCTCTGACCTTCTCCCACCCTTCTTCCCTGAAGCAGGCTGTAAGTTCCAGAAAAGGGGTTTCTGACCTTCCCCTGGATAGGCCATAAGACCTTCATGTGAGCTCTGAAGACCCAGAGAACAAACAGGCTTTGCTAAGTTCCTCCTGGTTTACTATCATTAGACTACTCTTATTTTATCCAGTCATACTTTTCCACAACTATGCACTTCTTCATCAAACTCAGCAATGAAAATACACAGGTTTCTCTGTTTCTCTGGACCTTCATTTCTGAAAGTTACTGTGTCATGCAAGACCTATATTAAATAAGTCTGCATGCTTTTCTCTTGTTAATCTGTATCTATCTTTCGTTACAGAAGCCTCAGCTATGAACCCAGTGATGCATAAGAAATCTTTTCTCCTCTACAGTTCTCATTGATAAGGACGGTACAGGCATTAATATTAAGTTTATTAGTGACACTTTGAATACCTCCAAACATAGCAGCAAATTTCTGAGGAGGAAGGGAGATGATCCAGGGGTCAAGTGCCACACACCAAATCAAAGCTCTTGCCGGCAGGTAAGTGGGAAGATGGGATGTGCGGCCCGCACACTTCCCTATGGTGCTTTGAAAATAATTCTCACCAAGGACTTCTTTGATTCTCTAATTCTTAACCTGCTTCCCTCTGGGACTGCCCAGTCAAAAAATGCATCTGAATTTTACTTGTTTTTGTGTCACAGTGCCAGGTCCATAATGGATGATCAGTAAATACTTCCTACATCTTGATATGACATCAGTTCCCTATGAATATGTTCTTAAGACTTTTAATTGTTAGGTTATTTTAACAAACTCTAGCATCATGGTTGCTAAGTACCTACTGGATGTCAACCTGATGGTACATATCACTGACCCCTTTCCTTGGATTTCTCTTGAGGTGCTATGCCTGATTAACATCTACTCATCTTTCAGTCTCCGCTACGACCCTGTTTCCTTCCAGGGTCTCCCTAATCATGCTGAACCAGGTTCCTCCCTTCCAAGGTAAGTCTATAGCATCCTGTGCTTCCACTTTCATAACCATGTGAGGAGACCAACAGTCCATGAAACTGGTATGGAGATACTTCAAAGTAAAGACATCTAAGCTGCAGAAGATGCAGAAACAAATCTTTGAATTTCCCTCATCTGACAATGCTTTATGAGAGTCAGCTGCCCCTAAAGCCCCTTTGGGGAGGTGTCCATTCAGGAAGGTACTGACCTTGCACAGCAGGACAATTCAAAAAAAATGGTGTAAATGAGCCCCATCAGAACCTTTCAACCTTTGAAGCTCTAACTTCTGCCCTTCTTATTAGAGACTAATAGACTGTCTTGTTAGGCTAATAGCCTAAGAGACTCTAACTGTTCTGGGAGCTACTTTCTCTATAAGCTACTCTGCATGCCTAGTACATTTTTCTCTTATTAATCTGTTTACTGTCAGTCAATTCACAGGCCCCCAACCAGTAGGACCTGAGATGGAAGAGGAGCAATTTTTCCTCCCAGCACACGGCACTGTTTATTACAATTTAATTTTAACATGACTATAAGCTCACATAGCAGAGACTGAGTTTGTCTTACATTCATTGAATCCTCCAGAAGGTTCCCTAAGACCTTACTTATCCTTGACTGTTTTTTTACTTCATTCACACGCGAACAACAAATTAATGTACTACAGTATTTTTGAATATGGAATCCATGTACTATAGTATTTTTTCCCAAAGCTGAATACTTCTCAACTGAACTAGTTATTTGATCCTTGATAGATACAGTACTTATTCCCCTTATTCAAGTCCTCACCCCATCCTCCAAATCCATTCAATGTTTCTCTACCCTGCTGTGACCACTTAGAAGGCTCACAGCTGTTTCTGCCTCTGTTGGTCCCTTGCCTGCTGGCTCCTGGCTGGGTTCAGGCAATGGAAGGTACCAGCAGGTGATCAGAGGGCAGGAGGGGAGAGAGAGGTCAGAACTTACCTTTTCCCCATTTCCTCTTGCTCAGTGCAAAATCTCTTACAACAGCTGTGTCCCTTTGTGGTTTTAGAACACACACAGGGCCACTGCTCTGCTAGATCTACTTCCTCTTCTTTTTTCTTTAGCCCAAGAGACATCAACAGGTTGTTGGAAGTCTCTGGGGGCCTCACCTTCCTGTTTGCTGTTTTAATCCTTTCTGTAAGTAGTGTCGTTATTAAAGTCTCTTCATGAAGCCATCAGAGGTGACTTTCCTAACAGACATAGCAGATAACTTGATGGGTTGTTGCTGGTTTTATTCTGCTTGTGCTGCAGGTGGCAGGGGCGGAAGTTGGGGCACAGAGTGGTAAAAATGTCCAGGATTTTTATGTTCTCTTAATGTTTGAGCCTTGTCATTGTTTTGTTATGACAAAAAAATGGGAATGGGAATGTTACTCATACTTTCAATGTCTAGATGTTTAACTGAGTTTCTTTGGATCTTTTCTTACCTTAACATTTTGATCTTTGTTTCTGGCCCATCTATTCAGTCCTCTCTTTTGGG
This sequence comes from Sapajus apella, assembly GCF_009761245.1. Taxonomy (NCBI): domain Eukaryota; kingdom Metazoa; phylum Chordata; class Mammalia; order Primates; family Cebidae; genus Sapajus; species Sapajus apella. The sequence goes on from NW_022436946.1 coordinate 60,533,805, forward strand.
AATTCTGTATTCCTTGATTGAATCTCCATGATCTTTGCCCCATATTTTAAAATCTCCCTCATCACCTCAATCTTTCACCCATTTCTTCTGTGTTCTGGGAAAGTTTTGCAAATTCTTCTGTACTTCACTGATTTTCTTCAATATTCCCCTTCTATTGGCTGTTTCCATCTCTGTTTTAAATTTGGCAGTCATAATTTTCAAATTCAGGCAACCCTTAATTATTTTAGATGTTTATTCAAGTTACATAAATGCAATTCTCTCTTGAATCTTAATAAGAAGACAAATCAGTTATTTTTCCAAAACAGTCTACTGGAAATGGCTGTTCTCTGAGTTGGATCATCACCCTCATCCCCCACATTTTTTTTGGTTTAAAAATACATTTGTAGGCAACATGACTTTTCTGTTTACCTATTGTTGAAAAAATGCTATATGCTTGCCAGTTTTGCTTATAGTTAAGTAAAACTTGAGTTGGTTCTGTCAAAAAGATTGATAAATTTGTACAAATCCTTCTTTCAGAGGGACATTAGGGTCTGGATGAAAGAAATAAAGGGGAAAAGCCTTCAGAAGATGGTCAGTTCTTGGATACAGCATGGAGGCAATCAGAAATTACCTGGAGCTTGAGTTGCTGCAGAAACCACGTTTTATTCCTTTTTGTATTTCTAGCACAATATCTGATAATAAAGGTTTGATGGATAAATGAATGAATGAGTTCAAAGTTCAAGAGTTTTAAAAGTAGTCACTGAAAGAAATTTTCCATAGTAAGAAAAAATATCAAATCTTTAAATATTCATCATTTTAAACACATTGTCAACTCAACAAAATTGTGGGTTTAAAGAAAAGATTAATTGAATGTTTTTAAGTTCCAAAGTGTCATTTTTATTAAAATGCCATTGTTTTCTAAGTTCTGAATCAATATTCTTCTTCTCTGTACTTAGAACAAATATGCAGATGAGTCATCCGACGTGCAAAGAGGCCATGGGAGGCATAATGAGGTCAAGAAAAAGCAAATCAACTTAGTAAGAGGGGACTAAAGTTCCACTGCCATCTTCCAGCTGTATGACTTGTATATGCCAATTAAATGAAGTCTGGGTTTTTTTACCTGAAAAATTTACCTTATCTACCTTGAAAGAAGGAGATGAAAGTGCATCTTAACTATGAAGTGTTACGCAAATCTTAGTTGTGGTTATTACTGTAATCTCACGTACTGATTTTAAACAAAATGTACTTTGAGTCGGAAGGTAAAACATGTGAGAGACTCTAAGAATGGGGGGAAAGAAAACCCTAAGTGATCTGTGGCTGCACTGAAGGCAGAAGAAAAGGAAATGAATTTGAACTAAAAAACAGAAGTTGAGAAATTACCAAAGTCTTTGACTTTCAGAGTGACCGAACACCAGTACACTTCACCAGAGAAGACCAGGGATGCTGTCTCTTCCAAATCCGTACCAAAAAGAGAGTCAACAATTATTCTATATTGATCAAGGAGTGGCAAACTGACATCGGCAGAACAAATATGATCCCCAGAGGGGCTCTATTTGTTTAACAAAGATGTTGTCGTTACTTTTTATATTGAATTTGAGTGCTTTGGGGCACTTTGTCTTCTGCCACTGTAGGTCCCATGTCTTCCTGTTGTCTTATACTCAGCCCTTTAATTATTCAAGATAGCCACAGAGCCCTACAGTCCTTTGAGGTTATCACTTCTACTGAAGACCAATGCCCTAGGTTGCTCCCCTGCTGCCTCTCCTGTGTTTTCCTAAATGTGTTCTAATCTCAGTATCTGCAGCCTGTCTTCTCTCCACTCCTTCTAGTGTATGATGAAATTAAGATAAGTCCTTAAGTCTAAACGTCTCAGCCCAATATATACTATCCTTTAAGAAAAGTTTTCAAACTTCCACTTTCAGTCTCATCTCCTGACTTATTTCCACACTTTTCTTTTTAAATCCTCCAAACTTTCCATTTGCTAGATACATCATTCTTATTTCTACTTCTCAGCCTTACATTTGCTGTTTTCTATAACTTGAAGGCTATTCTTCAGAGCCAAGGTCAAATCGCATTCCTAAGAGGCCTTTCCTAATTTTCTTCCATTACCCAAGCACTCACTTTAGGAAGAATTAGTTAACGTTTTTTCTACGTTTCCACAGCAATCTATCCAATTCAAGGACTTCTTTGCACATAAATCTCTGTATCCATGTCTATATTTCCCTACCACACTGTAAATCTTCAAGGTCAAGGACTGCATCGTATTTATTTTTGCATTTATCTCAGGTCCTAATACAATGGTTATACTATGATTGTAATGGAGTAAGAGTTATGGTGGATACACAGTTTTCAGCAGACATCCACAAAGTAGATAAATGAAGAAACACAGGAAGAGTGCCTGTTATTTTCTGTTTCTTTAGGATCAGTTAGTACTTTTATACGGGCCTTTGATTAGGCAGTGATGTTTTGTGGGATACATTACCTACCACAGGAATGGAGAACCAGTCTTTCAAACACTTACCTTTGATGATACGGAGCAGGTTGGGAATAATGCTAAGTCATTGCCCCCTTCTTTTGAAGGTAGATTTTTCAGATTGCTACTTGTAATCTTCTTCCACACCTAAAAGTGCAAAAAGTACCAGTTATAGCGCAGACTGAAGGAAAATGGCTTGGCACACTCCAGGGCACACTGACTTTGATCATAGGTGACAAAGCCTGATGACCTATACCCCCAGAACACTGCAATTCTATCTTATCATTGTCTTTCACATTGCTTTAAAAGAGAAACAAGAGTGGTAGATTTGATCTGCAAAAGAAATACTGAAAAGGAAAACAAAAACACAAACAAAACACAGTTTCAAGAATGAAATGCCATGAGAGGGATTTTGTGATTTCTAGATGAAACTCATTATACATAAGTCTGCGCAATATTCCTATGTGACAGTGATCCAGCACAATCTTCATGACATTGGAGTAAGTTAGCAGATTAGGGTTAAACAAGGTTGTACAAAAAGATTTGAACTTCGATGTTTGGAAGCACAGTTGCATGGGGAAACAAGAGAAATATTTGTCACATCTCTGTAACTTAAAAAAAATGGAAAAGATTCTTTACACAATGTCAGAATGCATTAATTCCATCAATATCATTGAGAACAGACTAGGCACGGTTCTACATGCTGGGACTAGAATGATGCCCAAAACATGCAGGACCCTACGCTCACAGAACTTGCCTTCTAATGGATGAGGCTGACATTTTAGTGATGGATTCAGATTTCTTCTTTTTAAAATTTCAGAGTCTTGTAATTTCATAGGTAGTCAATATTTTGGAGAAAGAAAGGATTTTTACATTATGTAAAACAAAGGTCAAAAAACAGTAATAAATCATTTTAAGAGAATAAGAGGGAGATAAAAATATCCTGAAATGCAACTAAATAATCTCTTACACTTGCCCTCTCTCCTTCCATATCTACAACTGCAAAAAGCACTAGTTACCATAGGCAGGGAGCGAGTTTCTTCTTGTTTTCACACCTCTCAGGTGTGCTTCATGGTCACCGGGTGGATAAACTTGCTTTCTCCTAGAAACTGAGAGGAACTCTTCTGTCGACAAGTTGCCTGTTTCTTTGGAGTGCACGAGGCAGAATGGACCTGTCTGGGTCATGTTCTCTGAGGCTATGGTGTCAGCTTGGAGTAACTCTAATCCTGTGAATTCTGGGGCGTGGAAAGGTGAGTATCTCAGGAGCCAGCAGGTGGAATCAGAGAACCAGAGACCACATGAACCAGCAGGGCACATCCGAACAGGGAAATATGACTGCCCTCTGGAGCAGTAGGTTTCAACCTTGTCACACACAGCTCTTTTTTTTTTTTTTTTTGAGATGGAGTTCCCCTCTTGTTGTCTAGGCTGGAGTGCAATGGCTCTATCTCAGCCCACTGCAACCTCCACCCAAACAGGTTCAAGCAATTCTCCTGCCTCAGACTCCCGAGTAGCTGAGATTACAGGTGTGCACCAACACGTCTAGCTAATTTTTGTATTTTTAGTAGAGATGGGGTTTCAACACGTTGGCCAGCTGGTCTTGAACTCCTGACCTCAGGTGGTCCACCTGCCTCAGCCTCCCAAAGTGCTATGATTACAGGCATGAGCCACTGTGCCCTGCCTGACACAGCTCTTTTTAAAATAAATATTTTTGTACTGTAATCCTACCTTAAGTGAAATCAAATTAATAAATAATATACTTGCTCCACACTTTTTTTTAAAGTCAGTATAATTCTCTAAATACGATATGAAATGAACCCAAAGGAAAATTATGTAATATATCTATCATGACGTATAAGCTTAGGCATAGTGGTGGCATAGTCAGATTATACATAGAATCCCTGCAAATGCCCAAGACTGAATATAAACTGATAAAAATATGTTGGTCTAGGGCTTAAATGCCAGTAAGGCAATTTTCCATAACGTTTTAACTCTCAATTTACATGGTGGTTATATTCCTAAAAAATTCAATGTGTATTAAAACCATGAACAACAACAACGGCAAAAACCAACTTTGAGTTTACATGTAAAATGTAGTTAGGCTCTGGGCCCAGAATGATAAGCAGGTTCTTCACCAATATGGATGCCCACCAAAACATTTGTAAATTATGTGGGCACAGGACAACATTTAGTTGTGTGGAAACGCCCTGTGCACTGCATCAAGCCTAATATCCCGACTCCTTATTTTAACCTCCTAATCATGGTAACAACAGAATACCTCTCCTCCTACAAATTTCCAAAGCCCCTGAGGTGTGGAATGCCACTGTCCCCTTGCCTACCATCTTTGAGCTCGCCCAGTGCTGTCCTAGAGATGGGGCCAGGTGGGGTTTTCACTTGTATCTAGCCACGTACTTACATGAGTCGATCAAATCCATTTATAGGGCTTGGTATGCAACCGGCATTTTATTTCAACATTTGAAATGCACAAAACTTTGACTGGAAGATTCTACTTCTAGGGATTTCTACTTTAATCATCTAACCAGGTGTATATACAAACAATGGCCAAAAGGCTATACATCACACTGAACAGCAAATTTCTCTGGGTAAGGAATTGAGAGATGGTAGTATGTGGCGGGGACTTTCACTTAAACTTTCTATTACATAGCTTTGCTTTATAATGACTATGCATCAGTGTTTATTAAAACAGTATTTGTGAATGCTATTTTTACACAGAAATAATAAAGGGCTAAAAATTAGATGATGAACTTGAGTATTGAACTTATGACTTGATTCAGTGACTCAATCAAATGAGCACATTAGTCCCAACATATTATGGCCATGTCACCTAACGATGTCATCTTGACATCGTAGTATCTTTAAATCATTATTTAATAAAATAAAAATAAATATCCACTCTGTTGTAATGTGCTCTAACTTTCAGAGATATTCTAGACCCGTCTTCTTCACCGAAGTCTTTTAGAACAGAAATAAATTAGTCACGGGTCTGTCCTGGCAGAATATGTGAGGAATTCTCCAAAGTCAGACTCTTAGGGCTGCCATGGGAAAGCTGAACACCATTACCACTTCACACTAGGCAAAGTGTCAGGTCACAAATTTCACGTACCATCTCAGGTCTCTCATTTTTAGTATTTAATGGACTCTAAGAGATATAAATAGTTCTGAAAAAATCTTTCTTATTTTCTCTTTATCTGTTATTTCATTATTCCTTCAGTTCCTTTTTCGTTTCCTGTATCTCTACCCTGCTCCCCACAGGTTCTTCATTTAAAAAAAGACAGCTATTAAAGGAAGAAAGAACTGCAGAAGGGGGAAAGAAAGGCTTCCCCTAGAAGGTGACAAATGAGGGAAAATGTCAGAGGACTGGTCATTGCAAAAAATTAGGGTTTTCCTAAAAACAGATCATGATACAAAGCCCCAAACTAAAGATTTTTTAAAAACATTTGCCAATGGTTCATTGTCCCTCTCTATGTTCTTCAATAACTTTAACACTAGTGTTGTGCTGAGTTGATACATGAGATCATATCTCAGAAATTATTAATGGCTCCTAAATTAACTTATTGCATGGGATTTCTACATTTACAGTTGTTCTTCTGATGCCTGAGAACCACACACGACACAGAGATGAAGTTATCATTATTTTACTCAATGCCTACTACAAGGAGAATATGCAGTCTGAACATTCAGCAACCCCAGTTTTGAGAACAAGGATACTTTTAGAGGGTAATAAATTGGATGTTTTTTATATTTTTACATATAAGGAAGCTATGTCCTCTTAAGTTGAAAAAGTAACCCCCAGTGGGCAACAGTGTGTAGCATGTAGCAGCACTAATCACGGTAGATCAATGTCTTCATCCACTTGGGTCACTACAGCAAAAAAACCTGTAGACTGACTTAGTAATTTGGAAATAATAGAAATTTATTTCTCACAGTTCTGAAGGCTGGGAAGTTCAAGACCGAGCTGTGATGGAAGAGATGAATGCTGTGTCTTCTCATGGTGAAACAGGCAAGGAAGCTCCCTTGAACCTCTTTTATAAGGGCACGAGTCTCATGTTCATGAGAGTAGAGCCCTCATGACCTAATCACGCCCCCAAAAGTTCCTACCTCTTAGTACTATCACACTAGGTGTTAAGTTTCGACATATGAACTTTGGAAGGACACCAACTTTTAGGCTACAGCAATCAGTCAATTCTCAGCTTAAAGAGATATGCTATCGTGCCACAAACTAAAATTTCTTTCAATATACATAATCACCCTTTACATTCATCCAGTATTCTGGCTTAAGAGTCTTTAACTTGGTTATTAACACATCCTCTTCTCTGGGCTTTCAGTACAAAAATCAATGCTGTCAAAGCTCTAAGATTCACAATTTATTTATTGTTCTTTCTTGAGATGAGAAGAATAATTAAAATATTCTGTGTAATTTGACACAACTAAGAAATCAGTGGACCATTAAATCAGTTGATGATAATAAAATCTTTTATTTGAATTTTCTTGAAGCTCTACCAATGTATTTCTACCTTTATTATCTCATTCGACATTCACAAAGACTGTATAAAGGAGGTTAGAGAGATGAGTTGTATTCTCATCTCACTGAATAGAGAAGTGGGGTCTAGAAATGGTACATGATAGCCTGGGCCATCAGCACCTGAGTTGGGGGTAAAATCTATATCCCAAAATGTTCCAGATCTCAATTACAGCCTGTCTAAATTAATGATTCTTTAAACAAAAAATTCAAAAACAATCTGATATTTTCAATTCTTCAATAAGGCCTAAGCTGTGCCTGTTTCTTTAACAATGTTTTAGATACAACAAACCAGGCAAGGAACCCAAAGACCAACCACACACCCCACTGGCTTTTGCCAGTTCTCATTTTTCCCGGCAGCTGCATTTCAAGGAAAAGCTGGTGAACTGCAGGAAGTAGATAATGGGGGCTTCTCAAGGTATCAGTACATCCAGACCACTGTGCAAAGCAGATAATCTATGGCATCTATTTAGAATGGGAGAGACAGTGAAGAAGTCACAGCTGAGCCCCAAGAAAGCCTCAAAATGTGAGCACTTTATTTATGAATCAGCTGCCTGCTCTATGGCTTGAGAATTAAAGAGCCTCAGCCATGCTGTGGTCCTCTCCATAGGCTTTACACAGACACAGCTACAGTGTAGCAGAAGTTGTGGGAGAAATAAAAACAGCAATCATTTATTGAGAGTCTACTTTCAGGTACCAGGCTGGTGGTTTTCTGTATATTGTTTCATTTAACCCTCATAGAGCAAGACAGATGGTCATTTCTTTTTCTTTTTCAATTTCTACCTGAAGCTGAAATAAACCATGAAGAACACCAAGAAGAGGGTTTACTCGGAAAGCCAAGGGATTAAGATGACATATAATTTAGTAGTATATTTCTATTCTTTGCCATATTTTAGCATTATAATACTGCTGCTTGCCCTATTTTTTTAAAGTGAGATATTTAGACATAAAATGTTTATAGCCTTTTAATTAGAAAGTTGTGATGACTCGTGTGTAAGAGTTTAATCGAAGGGAACAAAAGCTTTATTAACCTGCTTTCTCACCGCACCCCCCCTCCCCCCATCTTTGCACAATGTGCTTGTTTATTATCTGTTGGAACATACTCGTCATATGGTTTGAAATGAGAGGATGATCCATCTCCTCATTACCGATCCTCTGCTTGGTGATGAAAAACAAAACAAAACATATGAACAAAGGAAGATGCCTTCCTGTCATTTCTCAGCCTTCCCTGCGCGGCTCAGCTGGGATGTTAAAGATCTGGATTTAATGAAAGAAGGTGAGAAGGTGAAGAACAACAACAAAACCCGAATGAGCGTATGTTTAGTTACATGGAAAGATCACTGAGAAGGGGCAGTAATTTTCTTTGTACCTAATACAACGCAGTATCTCCAAGGTCAAAGAAGACCACAGCCCTTCCTTCCTTACGCTTTCATTCCCTACCCTGGCAGCTCGCTTCTCCACCTAGAGCAGGTTTCGCAAAGTTTAATTTCAGATGGTGGAGTGAAAAAGAATCTTTTCTAACACCGCCTTGTAGTTCCTGAGAAGCACATGGAAGTAGTGCAGGAGTTTCTTCAGTTGCTTGCACTGCTGGTGGAGCATCTCAGTAGCAGGCATTTCAGACCTCACGCTGTGGATGGCACAGCCCAGCCCGTCTGTCTGCGAGCTTACTGACACTTACCCTTTAGACCGGGAGTGAAGAAGCAGGTTCCCATCTAGTGATACAGAGCCACTAAAAAACAGCACACTTTAATGTTTCAAAGGAGAGCCAATAACAGCTGTCGAAACTCTAAAGCAATGCTCCGAATTAGAATGAAATCGTGTAGTCATAATTTCATTCCTAAAATGTCCTTAATCAGTGAGCGTTCCAGCCCTGTAGTGTGAGTATCACACTGAAAATACCAAAGAAAACGTGAGGGCCAAACTTGGACCGAACCCCTAAAACTCTAAAAGAGAGTGACGTTGCTTTCCAAACCAGGAAATCATGACTCATCAGCCCCAAGAGACCACCCATTTGGGGAGTGGGAGAGAAGCACGGCAAGCCATGACAAGTTAAAAAAATAAAATAAAACCCAAAACATCTTGAAGTAGAGCTCCTTTTGGATCCACAGCTATCTCATCAAAGCAGACATGCTTCCTTGATGCTGTATGGCCAGTAGAACTCTTAACACTTTGGCAGGCATAAATTGAGATCTTTCTTTGACGTTGAAATATACAGACTTAACTGTGCTCTCATCCTCTACATTTCACTGAGTGAATAACCTAAATTACACACAACGGCAGTAAATTGGCTCATCATAGCCCTGTTCTAATTTTAAAAGGATAAGGATCTGAAAAACCAGACAGCCTAGCACTGAAAGGACTAGTGAAGCCTTTTAAGGGGCTGCCAGAGACTTTCCTCAGAAGGTCATGGATTCAAATTCAACCTGGGTTTGTGATGGCCAAGAGCCATTCAACATTTCATGTTAAATTTATGTGTGCCCTCAACATAATGTTCCTAATAAGGAGGCTGACAGCTTGCATTTGTCATCCTGCTGACTGTCTCAGGAGTACAGTGGATGGCCAACCACATGTGGAAACTAAATCATTTCCTCCCACATAAAGGTGTTCCTTGCAAAATGTGAACTCCAAGGTACTGAAGAGCATCTTGCCTTCACGCCATCTGCTGTCTGATCTCTGCCCCTCTTCCAGCCGCCCCAATCCAAGGGAAAAGTGCAGCAGCTCTCTGACTGTCAGTCTAATACCTTCATGAAAATTTAAAGATGCACATGCATGCCTACAAGAACAGTATTTGCCAAGCAACATAACTCTTGTTTTTGACAAAGCATTCACTTGTGGTGATAAAATGCGAGGTAGTAAGTCAAATTTTGACTCCATTACTGAGTATTATCCTTGAGCTCTAAATAGAAAGTCAGTACAATTCAGCTATCAGGCTCCTCCACTCCCCAGCCCCCGCCCACCCTACACACCACACCGTTAACAACAACAGAATAGCAAACTAAACAGTTGTCTCGGCTGGAGTCATGACTGAATGAGATTCTGAATTATTGGCTCTGGCCACAGGTCACATTGGCCCATCAACGATCTTAGGTTTCTGCTTGGAATTTCACAGAATCCAGTGAAGATATCCACCATCAATCAAAAGATATCTGGGATGACTTAGAGACACGATAATCAGATTGTTCCACTTTATGAAAAGGCAAAAGCTGGTGTGCCTGAGTTGAGATATAAGATTTTCATGGAGGACCTTTCACGGGTTGATGCTGACCATGACGAAGCTATAGATCAACATGTGGGAGAGTGCTCCTTATAGAGGGGGCACCACCAGGGTGTGTCAGTGTCGTCTAGCTGAGCGACGTTGGACAGCTCTGCCACTCCAACAGCACATGGCCCCCAGCTACAGGGGAGGGTGGCGGCACCCAGGTGAAATCCTGTGCCCTGAGAGCACTTTAGGAGTCCAGCTCTCCCAGGTTTCTTGTGACTAAAGATGTCCTTATCACAGTCAGAGGAAGTGCTGCCTCGATCCTTTCTTTTAACTACTAGCAATCATTTGAACTCCTAGGTGGAGGAGAGACCGAAGTTATTTACTGTCATCTGGCCACCTGGGAAATCAGATTCCGGGAGGTCATAAAGAGAGAAAATTTTTGCAAATATTTCCTCCTGCCAGAGGTGTGAGGTGAAGGGAATATCTAACACAACCACAACTCCTGAAAGAAAAAAGCAACAGATGTTGAAGCCTCCTCCCCTCCCCTTCCCTTTGAATCTCATGGTAGAGCTGTCTCTACCTTGGAGGTGGGCTGAAAATGCCTGTGAGTAGAGCCTGCCCCAAGCAGCAGGGTTAAGGCTCAACACTAATTCCACATCTACTATCTATCTATCGTTCAGTCATTTCTTCCATCTGTTAATGGGTCCTTCAGACCTTTATTGATAACCTTTTCCGATCACCTACTCAGCGGTGGTGGACTCTCGATGGAGTCAAATGGTCGCTTGCTTGACGGAAATAATTCTCGTCTAAAGTAGTCTAGGGGGATTTTCAAAAACTGCTCTAGTGCTCTGTGGGAAGCCTTTGTACGATTTGGCCTGACGTTTCCAAAATGGATTTACAGCCTTCCGTCCTCCAGGACCTTGAACACAACCAATCTTCTTTCTTTCCCTGAGAAGTTCGCTTTCCCGGATTCTCGACACGTAGTTCAAATATGGGGTCCAGATATATTACGGTTGCTGTTGGGGTCTGACCAGGGACGGGAAGACAGTGGAGGCCGGTAAAAAAGGTCGGTGCGGGATGGTGTCTGGGAACACCAGCAAGGTGTCATAAAATGAACGCCAAGGCGGCCACAAGAGGAGGGCTGAGAACCGAACCCAGAGCCTATCGCCGGGCCTTTGTGGCCGACGTGACGTGGCTCCGTCAGGTGGAAACCGTGCGATCCTCTCCCGACCCAACTCACAAGAGATAAAGATGTCTAAAAAACCTCGACCGCCGCCGCACACCCAGCGGGGCCCCGGGGACGGGGGGAGGGGAGCGCCTCCACGGCAGAAGCGGCGGCCGGGGCTTGTTTGGAGGTTCGCAATTCACCATGATAAATGTAAAGACCAATTAAGGTTTGATCCGTGCACACTGGAGGCAGACGGCGGCTGATAGTGGAACCAATTAACGAGCATGTCCCCTAATTCCTGTCGCGGCCGCCGAGCAAACCGCGCGGCTCCCCAGGCACCCGCCGCGGCCGCCCCGGAGTCCCAGAGCCCCCAGCCCGGCCCTGGAGTCGGGCGTCCTTCTCGAGCGAGAAGGTGCGAGGAACGGGGACCCCTTCTCCAGCGAGAAGGTGCGAGGAGCGGGTCCCCGGGTGGCCGGGGAGGGGGCGCGCCAGGCCGGGAGGAGGGGAGCCAGCCGCCTACTGAGCCCAACTGTTTGCATCCGGGACCGGCGGGCGGGGCGCGACCCAGTGGTAGCGCCGGGCAGGGGCGGCGGGGGCTGGAGAAGACGCCCAGTGAGAAGCGGGGTGGCGCCCCGAGGGCAGAGGACAGGTGGCCGTGCGGCCGCAGCCAGGTAGCAAACGGCCCAGGGGCCGCGCAGCGCGGTCCCCAAACTCAGCCTGGCCCGGGGCCCGGCGCGCTGCTACCCGCCGCGGGGGTGGCCTGGGTCGGAGGGAGGGGGCGCGAGACCGCACCCCCGTGCCCCGCGCGCCTCGGCCTCAGGGCTCCCGCTCCCCTTCCCCTTCCGGCTCAGCCGACCGCCCCAGACGTGACCCCCGCGTTGGCTGCGCGCTACCGGGGCGCGCGTGATTAATGGCCCCGAGGTCGGGGGCGGCGCAAGCTCGAGCCCCTTGTTGGCCTGGCCAGAGTGTGAGGGTGCCCAAGAGCACTGCGGGGTCATGGCAGCGGGGGCCTCCGGGAGCGCGGCGGCGGAGGAGGAGGAAGAGGAAAAGCAGGTGACGCGGGCTGAAGAGGCTTGTCCCCTCTGGCCCCAGCGCTGGCGCCGCGGCGGGTCCCCCGCGCCAAGCAAAGTTTGGAGCCGCGGGCGCCGCGCGCAGGTCCCTCCCCGCGCAGTTCTCTCGGCGGGGTCTGTGCCGCCGCCGCCGCTGCCAGGGCAGGACAAAGGCTCATTAACACGTGATGGGACCGCGCTTCATAAATGGGACTGGAGCGAGAGGGAGCCAGAGACAGCGCGAGCGGAGGGAGAGGCAGGGACCGCGCGAGCGGGACGAGGCGACGGGCGCCCGGGCTGGCGGAGACTGACGGCCCCATGCGGGGCCAGGCGGGGCTCGCGGGAGGACCCAGTGAAGAGCCGGGGAAGGGGCGAGGCTCGCCTGCGGTCGGAGCAGCGGGGCGCCAGTCCCGGTCGCTGTCGCGGGCGGGCGCTGGAGACCGGGACGCCGGCGCGCGGACGGACTGACTCGGTGACCGCCCGCGGGAGGCACACCCCGCTCCACCCCACCCCGCCTCGCCCGCAGCCCGGCGCCGACGCCGCCTCCCGCACGCTACTCCCTCTGCCACCCTTTCCTTCTCCACTTCTTTTCCGCCTCCGCCTCTTCTTGGCTCCCGCGGCGCCAGCGCCTTCCCCTGGCCCGGGCGGGGACCTCGGCTCCCTGCAGAGCTCTCCGTGTCTGTGGGGGACATTTCGTTCTGTCGGACAAGCAGCCCCTGAGCTGGGCGAGAGGTGCCAAGGGAGCTTCTGTCCCGAGGACCGGGGGATGCGAAGGGTAAGACCCGGCAGAGTTGCGTTTGGAAATACTTTGCCGCCTCCCGCCCCCTCGGGTATGACCAATGTGGTCCCCAAGTGTCCTTCGTGGAGTTCTTATTCCGTGTGAGCGAATCGTGCGTCGGTGTTTACTTAGCTGTATGGCCCCAGCCTGTTAACTATGATCTGTGCTACTTCTGGAGATTTCTACCATTTACTAGTTATTGAATGTCTGTGCACCTGGCTTTGTATGCACTGATGTCTGTTTGTAGAAAATGTGTAATTGTGCATGTTTGAAAAACGGGCGCTTGAGTTGGTGCTGAATGCCTAGCAAGTGGTCTTCCCAGGGAATTACATCGATCTCTGCTGCCAACCTAGACACTGACTAATGTAAAATAGTAAATGTCATATAAAGAGATGAATGTCAAGTAATAAACTTTTGATATAGAAAAAGCTACGGGGAACCACTTCTCTCTGAGGAAAAACAAATGTCCATGTAACTGATACCTAAAATTGAGTGTTGATGGAGTCATTTAACTCAGAAATAGCCGTTAGATGACTAAAATTAATGTTGCATTTTTAAAAGACATTTCTTGTTAAGGCTTACAAATCATAAACGAATCACCTCCCAGATACAAATACGTTTGCTGTAATAGATGTGAGAAACTGTCATTTGGTCATTTGAAAGTTTAAAAGCAACATGCATGTTTCTAATTTTAATAGATTGTCTCTCAGATGTAAAATTGAACAGATGAGAAAAACAAAAAAAAAAATGTTTAGTAACATATTAATCATTTTGCCTCCCATCTTTTTTTATTTTCCTCCAAGTAAGTGCTATTCTTGCCTTTGTTGTTGATTTCTTGATATATTAAGCCTCCTTGGGCATGTAATCCAATAAGATTAGAACAGATTTACTGGTTTTAACAGTGTTAAAAGATATCTCTATGGGTCCCATAACTTCTCCTCATTTTTATTACCAAGCTAATATCTTTTGAACAATGGGGGAAATGCAATTTCTTAGAGGTAACTCAGTGGACACTGAGTATTAGTGGGGTCACCATTGACATCAATCTATTTTGCAGAATATTGAGAAGCTCAGAGCAACCAACCTTTAAGGTTCCCATAGGACTTTATCTGATTTAAAGTGTTGCTTTTCTAATCCTACACTACTGACAGTTTGCAAGGGAAGATATACTGATTGATTTTTCTCTGTCCCTTTTTTCCCTGGTACTCCTCCCCCTCCCTCACTCTCTAACTCACTTAAGAGCAATTTTATAAAAATAAAAGGCCTGTATCGTTTTTAAGTGAGACAGATTATTTTCTGATTATCTCCATATATGAACAGAAGACATGCACCTTCAGAATTTTAATCATTGCATTCTACAGGCATTTATTTGTAGGCACAATGGCAGTTACCATAGTTGGGCAAGAGTCTTGATATTGGACATGGTTTTAAGAAACTAATCCATTTGAGGTTATCAGGAGAACTTACTGTAAACCGACTCTTTTTGTTTCAAAGATGTCTCCCACTCCAAGGCTAGGCGTGCACTTGGCTGAGGTATGTATCAAGTGTCTGCTGGGGATAGGTCTCATTGTGTTTCTAAGTATCCATGGGGGTAAAATGATGCCACGAGGTGGAAATACTCAATTCTGGCCTTTCAAAAATAAAATTACTGTGCTTGCATACTCGTTGTTAGGAAAGCAAATTAGATATTCATGTCCTTGCATTTTAACAACATTAATCTATGTGTATGTAAAAAGAATGTTATGACTAGAATCTTAAGCCATAGGTGATTATTGTTTAGTGGGTAAAGTTTTAAATTCTGATGGAAATCAGATCTCACATTGAAGTAGTGCTTGGCTTTGTTTGTTATCCACTGTTTTCTTTTTCTGTTACCCTTTTCCCAGTGGACCATGTTCCTCTCTGTCTTGCCTGTGAGATTGCTCTTCTCTAATAAGCCTAGCTGCAGGATCAGTGTGTTCTTTTTGGCATTTCAAAATGGTAAAATAGTGAAATTGTTAAATGTTACCAAGATGATACTGCTGGGAATGAAATTCTCCAAAAGAACCACTATATTTGTGGCATATTTCAGTCTCTTCCAAAAAAAAAAAAAAAAAACAACTCTGATTCGATTTACTTATCTTCCCAAGAAGGAAGTAGCCCCATTGATTGTGTTGATAAGTGTTTAGTATGCAGTGTCAGCTTATTAATTACTAAGGCAAAGCCTCAGAAACTGTTTCAAAACAGTCGTATAACACTGTTCTTTGCTTTGACTAAAAATTAACATTAACCACTGGAAAATTTAGACAGGCTCCATGGTTGTCTTGTATATTAGTGTTTGGAATTGGAATTCAAATATTCTGCTGTGTAAGAAAAACTATTATGAGATGGAACTTATAATAGCAGTTTATAGTTCACCACGCTTACCAAATGTTTCTTACCAGAAAACAGTTGGCCTAATAAGGGATTATTTCCCATAACTAGCTATCCAGGAATGCTGCAAAAACAAGAGTAACAAATTAAATTTGAAAATACCTAATGACACATAATTAGCAAAATGAGATTTGGTTATAGCTTCTTGAATTTGTAAGAATTCTAGATGACCATTATTGTTTCTTTTATTCCAGGAAATATTTTGGAGAAATCTGAATTGATCTATGTTATAAAGTTAATCCAGTCTAATCTAAGAATATTCAGTGAATTAAATGCTTATTAAAGCAATTAAAGCATTATAACAGGCAGTAACCTAAAGGACAGACTTCATCTTACTAACCAAATTCCATGTTAGCTCAGTTGCGTAAAGAACACAGATGAGAGCTTTCATTCCCTACTAAAAAGGATACCATGTCTCCACCAGTGTGTCTGTTTCTTCTATTTTTGTAGTCATCATTTTCTAATTGAACTGACAAATAGAGTGAAACTAGGCTTTGGGTTTAAATTATTTATAATTCTGCTATTTCCTCTAAAACAACTTGGACCCAACATTGTTTGAAAGACTGTGCTAGGCCCAGGTGTACATACTGCATATCTGTGTTTTGAGAGACAGCCAGCTTTGCTGATTTTTCTGTTATGTATTGAAGATTGGTAAAGAACTCAAAGAATAAGAGGAAATCCAAATCTGTTTATATAGTTTGTGTTGCCAAAATTTTAACTTCATGTTTTCTTCCCTGAATCTCTAGTTCTTTCCTAATCCTATCCTCAGAGAAATGGTGACTCAATATTATAGCTACATGATTGCTGTTTTTAGGGACCTAGGGCACACAACTCTTTGCCACTGAATTGCTGTTTACTGCTTTGATAAGCATCTAATTCGATGTATATTCTTAGATTAGAGTGGATTAACTTTATAACATAGATTAATTCAGATTTGTCCAAAATGTTTCCTGGATTAAAAGAAACAATAACTTCACCCAGAATGTGTATATATTATGAAAGTATATATTGCATAATTTTGGACAACTGGACATGTAAACACACTTTTATTTACATGTATAAACAAACTTTTTGATAGAAGTAAATCATGACTGAAATAAAAATTTAGATATCTTGCCTTTATACATTTGAACATATAATTTTAAATAAATACTGCAATAAATACTTAAAATACTTAAAATTTAAAATAAATACTGATTTTAAATAAATACTACAAATTTGGGGAAATGTCTACATTCAAAGCAGCTGTGCAGATGGACACTGAAGACAAAGCAAAAGGAAATATCCACCTTGAATCAAAACAAGGCCATTCTTGTTTTCCAAGATAGGTGGAAATCCTTGGCAGTCTCATGTGTTCTAAGAATCTTGCAAATATGCCAGGAGGAGCATCACCACATTTGATTATAATTTTATTATAAACACTGATGGGTTTAAGATAGGTTTTTTTTGGTTTTTGTTTTTTTTAACCAATCCTTTTAGTTGTTTATTGTTTTTTGGGAAATTAGGGCTATACAAGTTGGAGGAAAATACAGAAGGTTATTACCATATATTAGAATGCATATTGAGATAGTATATTTTTTATATATAACACATTAAAATGTTACTACAAGTGAGTTAAAACTATAGGAAATTGTGTTAGGGAGGAAGGTTTGTAAGGTGGACCCTGTCACCTCTCTTGCTACTTTTGAAATTGCTTTATGTTAGAGGAACTTCCATCTCAAACTTGCTCACATGGATAAGAGGTATGTTTAATACATATTGGTAATCATAGGTCAAAGTCATTACATAAAGTAGTGTGATTACCTTTAGTTCTTATCAAAATATTTACTAAAAGCTTTCCTGTGTTGTATTTCTTGACTAAACGGGGTGCCTCATGGTGAAACAAAGTACATTTGTATAATAGTGTAGAGGACAGTTAGTTGCACGTATAAGTATATTCGTGATCTAGTTTTCATTGATATTTTCCATCTATTTGAAGTATTTTTCATATAGATCAATTAATAATGGATAACCTCTAAGTTAAAAGTTTGATTTGGACAGGTAAAGCTAATAACTTAATCATCATGGAATTCTTGAGGTTCATAGTTTATATAGGTTTTTGAGGGAAGAATTGTTTACTCCCAAAACCTGAGCAAATGGGCATGGCAGAGTCTTCGCAGTTGTTCAGGCAATACTCTGAATTCATTTTAGCCCCAGCAAGAGAAACGTTCACACCTGCACTTTAGGAAAGCTTTCAAAGTTTTGCTTTCCTTGCTTTGTTTTCTTTTGTTCTTGAATATGTAGAGGCTGGTTAGATGGAAATCATTGTTTTTGAGCAAACTCTACTTTAACCCATTGTGCTATTGCATAATATTCTATCTTTTTGAATGCTTCCAAAAGTACATTTTGCATTTTTTTGACTGCAAGAAGGAATTTAATTTGCCTTTTCTCTCAACACTAATGGCAAATAATTTTTCCCTAAAGTACAATATTTTACTATTTAATGTCTTATTTTTCCACTCTTATTTGGATTCTTAATTAGGAAATTATGTTTTTCAAAATTTATGTTTAAATGAGAGGGTCTCCCTCTTTTCTTCACCATTTCTTTATTCATTCTTTTAGATCGTAACTTTAGAGAAGAAAATTGGAGCCAATATGAGTCCTGAAAATTGAGTGAAGTTTTAAGGAGTATTACATTCAAGCTGGCGATAAATTCTAACATACTTTTGAAAAAACAAATTTTAGTCCAGGTGAGGTAGCTCACGCCTGTAATCTCAGCCCTTTGAGAGGCGGAGAAGGGTGGATCACTTGAGGTCAGGAATTCGAGACCAGCATGGCCAACATGGTGAAACCCTGTCTCTACTAAAAATACAAAAATTAGCTGGGTATGGTGGCACACACCTATAATCCCAGCTACCCAGGAGGCTGAAGTGGGAGAATTGTTTGAACGCAGGGGGAAAATGTTGTAGTGAGCCGAGATTACGCCACTGCACCCCAGCCTGGGTGACAGAGTGAGACTCTGTCTCAAAAAAAAAAAAAAAAAAGAAGAAAGAAAGAAAGAAAAGAAGAAACAAATATTTAAAGTTCGTTTTAAATTTCTACTTATATGGACACTTGTACTTGGTATTTGTAACATTGATTTCTTTGGGTCAAGAAGCTAAAAATGATGTTTTTATTTATTTATTTTGAAGCAGTCTTACTCTGTTGAACCAGGCTGGAATGCAGCGGTGCAATCTCGGCTCATTGCAGCTTTTGCTTCCTGGGTTCAAATGATTCTCATGCCACCACGCCGGCTAATTTTTGTATGTTTTATAGAGACAGGGTTTCACTATGTTGGCCAGGTGGGTCTTGAACTCTTGGCCTCAAGCTATCTGCCTGTCTTAGCCTCCCAAAGTACTGGGATTATAGCCATGAGCTACCATGCTTGGCCTAAAAATGATGTTTTTAATACAGAAAGCTAATCAATATAATTGTTGATCTTTTAAAAAAAAGATCATTTAGGTACTATACTGTTGTCACTTGTGTTTGCTTTTAACTCAGCTATATTTTAAAATAAATCAAATTTATTTATTCTTTATACGAGGGACCAAATGCCACTATAATCTGAGTATTTTGGTTTATGCCATAGTGTTTGGTTAAATGGATCCAATTTTCAACTCATTTAAATGCATTGCTACCAGAATTTGCTAAATGTTTTCTTTAGCTTTTGTACAAGTTGTGGTGAGCAGGCAGTATGCATGTAGGGAAAACGGAAAGCTAGACAATTTAACATATAACTAAAATAAGTGCAAGATTGGTCAAAGAATTTTGTGTCTTTACATATGTGGGAATTTGACTTTGGAAGATACACAGCCACTTTTGGAAATGACATCTAATGTCTTGTAAACAAAAAGGGAGAAATCTTTGAATTATTTTAGTCCTCAGCTAAAGTAACTAATTGTGAGTAATCTGTGATCCATTTTTATTGACAAAATAATTCGAGAGAGAACAGTTGCCCAGAGTCATACATTTAAGTGCCTTAGGATACATTTCTAAATATTTATAACTTTTAGGCATTTTTGAAACATGTCCACTATAAGAAGTGTAAATTGCATAATTACCAGAGTAATTCTGTAAAATAATTTGCAGTAGATATGTATTGCTTCGGCCTATAGCAAAATTTCCATTTTAGTTTGTTCTTTCCTGGGTTCATCTCTTATGATATAGTATGTTATGGTTTGGGGGAAAAGAAGAACAGAAACAAATATTTCCACCTTAAAAGACGCAAGCTGACATGTTAATTACTTTTAGTTTTTCTTGATACTCAATAATCATGGGTTCCTCCACAGTGGTGGTGAAGGAAATGGCTAAGCAATCCTATAAAGCTCTGCATAGTCTTTGTAAATAGAATTAGGAGAAAATGGTGTGGAGTTCTTAATATATATCTGCATACTATGTCAGTACACATTACATTTTGAAGCCACTTTCCCTTGCTGGCCAAAATACACAACAAAAAGTTTCTTGAAAAAGTCCAGAGAAGCCCTGAATTGTAGACTAAAAAACCTTGAGAGGTTCTCCACTCTTTGTTCTTATTTTCTGGCTAAATGACATTATTCTATTCCAAATAGGAATACCTTGGTTATAAAGATCTTCTGTGGGAGGTTATTTTATGTGAGCTGGCTCCCATGGCAATCTGTTTCAATGATCTAAAAACCTATACTTATGAAATATTCTTTTTTCTTATCTAACCTTAGTTCTTCTTAGAGGTTAAATCTACTTCCCCTTCTCATTTAGTCCTTTTCATATGTCTCCATAATCTTTAACAGTGGTTCTTAAACGTCAGAATGTGCTAGAATCTCCTAAAAGCCTTGCTAAGAATGGAGATGGACTCCAACCCTAGGGTTTTTGATTCAGTGGATCTGAGTTGGATCCTGATAATTTGCATTTCTCATACATTTCCAGATTTTGCTGATGCTTCTGGTTGGGAGACCACCCTTTGAGAGCCACTGACCTATAGACTAACCCTGCATGCACTTACAAACCATCGTGTAACTTCTCAGACTGTTCTGTAAGACGTACACTATAATTTCCAGTCCATTGGTACGTGTCTTATTTACTAATTCACTATGTTCACATCACTTTTTCTGAACACTTTCAGTTCCTTGGAATCTCTTAATTCTTAATTGTATCACACAAGCCCTAAGAAGGGCTTGATCGTGAATGAATACAATAGAACAGCCTCATAGTTTCAATGGCATAAAAATTCTGCACTTGCGTCCAATTTGCATACATACTTCTTAATCACAATTACATTTCCAAAGCGTATTTTGTATTGCTACCAAAACCTCGTTATTCCAGTTCTGTTTGTATCTAATTGTTTACATCTTGAAAGCATATTTTTCTGTTTATGTCTTGCATTGTTAGCACACACTGAAAACTTTCTAAACATTTTGACTAAAGTAGGTGATACATAAGTACCTAGTTTTTAAAATAATGTCTGAAGGAAACCCTGGATTTACACAATAATAAAAACTTATTTAAAATTATTTTAGTGAGACAATGATAGGAAGGAAATTCAATTATTTAGAAAATCACTATGTCCTCAATTTGTATGAATATTTGAATCAAGATTCATTTCTCTTGTTAAATATTCCATTTTAGTCCCTACAATAATAGAGATTAATTTTCCATTATTTTTCATCACAGAGTTAGGATCAGTGGTGATGATTTCATATTTGGAAATTGGAAAGCTGAATATTTTATAAAATAGAACGAGTTGGTTATTAATATTGATTGTGGGTTCCTGAGACCACCCCTCTTATTTTTAATGTCTTTTGGCATCAACATACTTGTTTTAAGTAGAACTGCTGTCCTTTAATCATTCTTAATTACTTTCTTGAGGCAGAATTCCAAATATTCAAAATTAATTTTTATCAATATATTAAATTTTCTCAATGCCCTTTTGCCTCAGAAAAGTAATTAGAAATTTAGTTTTCATAGGCAGTAGTAATAACCCATTTTAACTCTCCATGACATATTTTCCTATTTGTATTATAATTAGTTCAGTTGTAAAATACATAAAATGTTGTAGCAGGAGGAGAAGTTGTTCAACCAAAGCAAGAACTCTGTCCACTGAATAGAATAACAAATTGATTCCTGAGGGCTTATAAAAGCCACTCCACCTAGTGGTTGAATTTTCACATGACTTCTCTTGATAAGTTGTTTTAGAAATGCTTGCAAATGGAGGAACCCATTTGGGAAACATCAATGCATAATAATGTGCATTTAGAAGAAGAAAAAAGAGTCCATTTTAATAATAATTTCAAATGTTTTCTTTAAAGGTCTATCTACAGCATATAATTAAGACTCATTCAAGGTTATGCATTTCATAAACGACCTCTTGATATATCATTGTTATGTGGCTGAACTTTGCAGTTCATGATATATACTGAGGCCAAACAAGGATTGGGATAAAAAGTAAATACCTGATCTTTGCCCATAACTTCCACTTGCCATCAATATAATTTCTATGTGATGCTGAAATAAGAGGTCCTGGGGTAAATAATTGATGAATTTGATGTAATTTTCCCATTTGGGCACTTTTTCAGATGGATGTTTGTATGAGACCAAGATTCAGGTTCAATGCCCTCATGATCAACTAGCTTTATGCCAGAAAAAACTGTCCGTGGTTAAAAGCCATTCTGTTAAGTTGGATCTTCCGTGTTGCTGATGCATGCCAACATTTACTTAGTAAACAGGTATTGAATATCTTCTCTGTGCCAGGCACTGTGCCAGGCAGAGGACCTATAAGATAGGTCCCAGCTCTCAAGATGTTCATGGTCTGAAGGGTTGAGACACAATAAAGACTGCTATGGAATGCTTCAGCAATGCCCATCACCTCTCCTGGGAGAAAATCTCAGAGCATATAGAGAGAATTTACACATCCCAATACTATCCAATGATTAAACATAATTCCTTTATGTTTTTATAATCTGTTCTACTCTTTCAGTTAGGGAAAGGAAGACAGAAGAGTGGGCTGTATTAGATGTGGAGGGGTGGAGTAGAGAACCATTTCCTTTGCTTTCTTGACCTCATCCATGTTCCTTACATGGGGTGAAGCATGGCTATATTTCAGGGGTCATCTATCACAGAAAAATGTTTTATCTTGGAATATAATGTCTACAATCATAGGCACAGAGTACATGCCCAATAAAAATGTGTTAAATCAAGCATTTGAAGGCCTATAACTTCATATCAATCAGCCACATTGCTGTACTAATGGAGTTTTACATTTATTGGGCACCAGGCAACGGTAACAGTCACTCATTTGTTGGAACCCCACTAAGGTTTATATAATTTGTCTACCTTGATTCCAGCCAGAAATCTAGGAATGGGCCACAGAGAGTCTTCTTCCTGGTCTAAGAAAGCCACATGGGTCATGGTGGGAAGTTGGGTGATTTTGAGTGTTTGAGTTTCTCCATGTAGGGAATGGATGTCTGAAGCTTTCTTGTTTGCTAATAAGCATACCTCATTCAGACCTAAAGAAGGTGCCCTCTTCATATCTCACTAGGGTTGTGGAAAGTGTCATTAACAACTATGTTCCTGACAATTGACTCATGAAGCAAAAACACACCTTCCCTTACTTAGAAAACTAGTGGCAGTCCAGGCACAGTGGCTCACGCCTGTAATCCCAGCACTTTGGGAGACTGAGGCAGGCAGATCACGAGGTCAAGAGATTGAGACCATCCTGGCCAACATGGTGAAACCCACCTCTCTTAAAAATACAAAAATTAGGCCGGGCGCGGTGGCTCAAGCCTGTAATCCCAGCACTTTGGGAGGCCGAGGCGGGTGGATCACGAGGTCAAGAGATCGAGACCATCCTGGTCAACACGGTGAAACCCCGTCTCTACTAAAAATACAAAAAATTAGCTGGGCATGGTGGCGCGTGCCTGTAATCCCAGCGACTCAGGAGGCTGGGGTGGGAGAATTGCCTGAACCCAGGAGGCGGAGGTTGCGGTGAGCCGAGATCGCGCCATTGCACTCCAGCCTGGGTAACAAGAGCGAAACTCTGTCTCAAAAAAATAAAAAGAAAAAAAAAATTAGCTGGGCATGGGTATGGTGGCACGTGCCTGTAATCCCAGCTACTCGGGAGGCTGAGGCAGGAGAATTGCTTGAAACAGGGAGGCAGAGGTTGCAGTGAACCGAGATCGTGCTGCTGTACTCCAACCTGGCGACAGAATGAGCCTGTCTCAAAATAAATAAATAAATAAAATAATGGCTAAATAAATAAATAAATGACTTAGGTTTTATTTGCCAGTTATTGCCATTAGCACCAGTGACTGCAAACAAGGTGCTAATGCAGAGTTAGGGTTTATAGCTTATAGTTAATTGCCATAGTTTGCTCCTGAAGACCGTGGAGCAAGGATGACTTGCAAGTGCTTTGGGCAGCATTGTTGCTGTCAACAGATCATTCCTTCAGATTTTAGTGTTGACAGTGTAAAATTATCATGTACACATTAGATAATGTGTACCTTCCCCCAGACCAACTCTTCTCCTTCCCTATAAATGAATGAAAGAGTGTCTTATTAAATGGTTCTTGGAATTCTGTGTTAAGAGCAGGGACTTTGAGTTACGCAGACCTGGATTGAAGTTCCAGCTCTGCCCCCTCTAGTTAGAGACCTTGGGTAGAGCATTTTTTTTCTCTCTGTGTGTGGAATAGAGATTGTAATAGCATCCAATTTATGTAAATATTAAGGAAAAATAATATAGTTTTTCCATGACTGGCATATAATAAAAGTTCAAATGTATCTTAGATGAAAATATTTGGAAATTAGGACTTTCTCTACTGTGCATTTACCCAAATTCTGTCAGATTTGAATCTGGAGAAATAAGACTTGGCTTTTAGTTGAACTTAATTTGTATGCTTTGGATTCAAAGAGAAAATATGCCTTCATTGATAGATGCGGAGAGAAGAAACTGTGAAAGCTATGCTGCACAATTGGATATCATGTAGCATACTTTTCTATCTTGCTATGGACTCCTTGATAACAAACTGCAAAAGTAAGAGCCTGTTTACTGGCTTTTACATATTTTGTGGACCAGAATAATATATCACCTTCTACTTTTAATGACCAGATCTCTTATGCAAGATAAAGACAATTTTGATGGACAATTTGATGGAATATGGCCATGGCTCGCTCTTAATTGAAAACTTTGCGTGTTCTTTGTTAGTGGAAGGGCTGCTTTAATAATTGCTCTCTGGCCGGGCACAGTGGCTCACGCCTGTAATCCCAGCACTTTGGGAGGCCGAGGTGGGTGCATCACTTGAAATCAAGAGTTCAAGACGAGCTGGCCAATGTGGTGAAACCCTGTCACTACTAAAAATATGAAATTAGCTAGGTGTGGTGGTATGTGCCTGTAATCACAGCTACTCGGGAGGCTGAGGCAGGAGAATCACTTGAACTTAGGAGGTGGAGGTTGCAATGAGCTAAGATCACACTACTGCACTCCAGCTGGGGTGACAGAGCGAGACTTTGTCTCAAAAAATAAAATATAATAATAATTGCTTTCTTTACCCAGTATGTGGAAAAGATCTCTCTCTCTCTCCCAGAAAAATGCCAAGGCACTCTTAATTGGAGGAAACAGCTAAACAGAAGAGCAAAATTAAATATGGAATTTGTTGTACAGATCAACAAATGATTTTATTTGTATCATTAATTCAACAAGTTTTTTTTTTTTTAGCATCATCACCGAATGATGCTTAATGTAATGAAATTTCAAGGCATCATTTTCTTGAGCCCTGAAATTGTTTTAACAAACTTTTAAATGTTACATACTTTGGCATATTTCACATTAAATTTGAACAGAAATACAGTCTAATACAGTCTTATAAGTCTCTTAATGTCTTCAGTTCATATCAATTGATATATTTTTATGAAAAATGTAACACTCACTTACATTGTTAGTAAAGAATAGATCAGAGAAAATGGTGCATTAAATAACTTCTATCTTATGTTACAAAATATACGAAGAACTGAAGGTATGAGAGCTAATTGAGCATTACCAATATAATGGAATTTTCTTTCATATATAGGAAAGGAGCTGACATTAATATAAGGAAGAAAGATTATGTATTTTTGCCTGAATTATCAGGGTAATTAAGTCAATCAATTATTTCACTTTGCTGTAGAATATGAGGGAAAAGTGACCAGGCTTCTTTAATAATTCAGAAACACTAACGATTAGGTAAGAGTTAGAAAAGACTCATTGCCCATTCAGCTGGAGTGGAAACATCATTCATCAAGTTATGATGTTGGCCTGTGGTATCTGCCATGTATATTGAGAACATGACTTGGACATAATGCAGTTATAAGAGTCAACTAAAATTTTTCCTACTAACTTTAGAGAAATACATTAGCACAGTACTTTCTTGATCAAATTAGTGGAAAACAGACTTGTTCCCAGAAATGGATGGAAAATAAGCAACAAATATATCCACTGGAACCTGCATTCTCTTGAACTCATCACAAGGCTCTTTTATGAGGCCAGCCAAGCAGAATACAGAACCAACAAAGTAGGGAAAACAACAGGTTAAGCAAGGATCCTGGACTCCTGTCAATGTAGACACTGTGTTAGGCATTCTCTCTTTAAAGCACTTAGAAACAGAGTATCAGAGAAGGAGTATGGTGGGTTAAAGCAGCCTATAATCCATTAGGGAGCACCAGTCCTTCCAATACTTCTATAGTGTTTTCAGCCTAGAAAACATGGACATTTAAAACCCTTTGTGGTTATAGAAATACACATAAAGACTATGGATAAACATTTTTTTAAAAAAAACTTCATGCAGCAGCCATACCCACAAAATTCCTTTGATGATACCATAGCTTGCTAGCTGATAGATATGGTTTTCTTGGAGGGAGGCAGTGGAGAGGCAGGTTTGCACGTAGAGAAGTAGACAAAAAGAATAGGTAATAGTTTAAAAATTGAAGTGATTCTTTAAAAATAATGAATTTAACACATTAAAATGTTTTTATCTTTACTATGAAGTCATGATTTATATAGCTTACACTGTTAGAATGTTGGCTATATTTTTTAAAGCAGAATTCTAGGAAAATTCCCTTATATGTCATTGAATCATTCTTTTACTATAACTGTAATAAAAACAAACTGCTTCTTTAATAGGTGCATCTACGCATCTTGCTAGAAATTTCCAATTATGATTTTCCCAGTAGCAAACAAAAACAAAATTAATGGCAGCTACATCCCCCAAAGCCTAAGCCGTATTAGTAATGAACTCTCAAAGAAAGCTGTTGATGCAAAAAATAATAGGGTAGAAATTACCGTAATAATCCAAATGTAGAAATAAAGGAAAGAATTATCAAAATGCAGAGAGCAGTTTTCCTGCCACGATCCCATTAACTGTTAAAATAGCCTGTGCACAGTAGTATTGTGACATTACTAAGATCTTTGAACTATATAAAATCCATGTATTTTTAACTGTATTCCTTAATTAAATTGGCTTATATTGGACAGAAATTACTCTATTATCGTATAACCACAGCATGTCCTAGCTTAGATTTTAACAAGCTAGTTTGTTTTCATGGAAGTGCTTGATTGTATTAAAATAGGAAATTGTGATCACACTTGTGATGATCTTAATCTAAAGTAAGTCACAGAAACACGTTTTTTGCATTACTGGAATAAGGCGTGTGATCCTTTGCCTTCACTGAGAAGTTTTATAGCTCTTCCAAATAGTGACTACAGTTTTAATCCCTGGGGCCATGCAAGTAAACAGACTTACCTGATGAACTTTGATAAGAAATAGGGATTTAGTAGCAGGTAGTCTTAATTACTATTGGCAAAATGCCTTAATTTACATTTCTAAGAGTCCAGAAGACTTAAATATAAGTTTCAGAATGGCTTTAATCTAGTTACTGTTAATTCTGAAGTCATCACAGAAAATCTAAAAACCAACTGTGGATTATGAGAAATTTTGATTCATCTGCAAATCCATCATATTCTAGGCAATTTACTTAACATCTAATGGCCTCTAGTTTCTCATCTGTGAAATGGGGATTATAAATAAGCACCTGATAGAGTTGCCTTGACGATTTAATGATGTAACATATTTCTCAAATGGCTGAATATAATAAACATTCAATAAAGTTTCCCCATCCCTCACCCATGTCTACATAGCTACTATTTGCTTCATGTTTTCAGTGCTGAGGCATAAATGAAATTGAATAAGCAGAATATGCTCTAATTAAGGCAATAAACATTCTTGAGATGTAATTAGTACATATTATATTATTATAATATATTCTTACAATATAATTAGTATATAGTATATAGCAAAGAGCCATAATACTAAGCAATGATAATAATAATACTCATTGAAGACTTACTTTTGTGTCAGGCACTATGTCTTACATGCATTTATTTTCATTTAATTTTCATATCAGTTCTGTGATTTAGGCATTATTGTCATCATAATCATCCCCATCTTACAGCTGAAATGCTGAGGCTTAGACTAATTGCCTAAGTACCATCTAACACTAATCTTGGTCTGCTAACTCCTGATTCCATTGACTAGGTGCTTTGACTAGTTGGAATCAGTGAAGAAAACAAGGAAGATGGTAATATCTCTGTCTGAGCTTAGAGAGACGGTGTATCAAAAAAATCACAAGCCAGGGCCCTAGACCTGCACTGTCCAGTATGGTAGCTACTAACCACATGGAACTATTAAGGACTTGAAATGTGGCTCTCATCTGGGTGCAGTCCTTGCTCTACTGCTTACTAACTATGCGAATAGCA
Source organism: Sapajus apella (assembly GCF_009761245.1). Classification (NCBI taxonomy): domain Eukaryota; kingdom Metazoa; phylum Chordata; class Mammalia; order Primates; family Cebidae; genus Sapajus; species Sapajus apella. The sequence goes on from NW_022436946.1 coordinate 60,562,168, forward strand.
AGTTACTTACCCTCTATGCCTTTCATCTGAAAATGGGATAACAGCACCTACTTCATAGGGCCATTGTGAGGTAAGGGAATTGATATTTGTAATAGGCTCAGTGTCACCAGTCAATATTTTAAGCCCTCTATATATGCTTAAAAGAGGAAAATCAGCAAGATTTAGTGGTTTACCTCACTGTAGAGGTCAAGAGAGAGGAGGTGTCTAGTAAGTCCAAGTTATGAACTTAGGTCACTAGCAGGACGACTCACAATACCATAAGAAATGAGAAAAATGAGGTGGTTGGAGTCATTTTACTGCAGCATCATTTCCAATACCAAAAGGCGACAAACAACCTAAACCTCCATCAGTAGGAGGGTGGTCACATTCATCTAACAGATCCTTAAGGCAGCTGAATGAAGAGAGGGGTTTTATATACTAATATGGAACTGTCCACAATGTATACTTCTAAGTGGAAAATCAAGGTATGTATAATATGTTAGTTACTATTTGCTAAAAAGAAAACAAAGGGGGCAAATACATATATTTATTTGAATATGCATGGAGTATCTCCGGAAGGGGTAACAAGAAACTTATTCCTTGCCTCTGAGGAAAAAAACTAGGTGACTGGGATATAGGGATGAGAGAGATTGACTTTTCTCTGTGTGTCTTTCTGTACCTTTTGAATTTTGAATCTTGTGAATCTAATACTTACAGATAATCAAAATCTCTGATAAACTAGTTTCCAGTTGGTAAGTGTAAAGGGGGAGTTAACTGAGGGAAGATGACATAAGGAATGGGAAGATGACTGGAATGACTCCCAGGAGCGACTTGGAGATGTAGGGTCAAGCTCTGGTTTTCAGGCTAAATGCCTATTGCATTAATTATTTTTCTGTCCTCTAATTTTAAGAAAAAGGCAAATACAAGATACCACCTAATAAAAATTCAACTGCCATTCCATTAGGTTCAGGTGAACATTTCTGTGGGAACTCAGCTCTCTGCTCTCCTGCTGTCATGCTGTCAGGCTGGTAAACCACCTAAGAAAAAAGATGCCCTTCTGTGTTTGGAAATCTCATTCTAGTTATGGAAATAAATATATAAACTCCTGATTACATGACATGATAAGACCTATAATAGAGGGATAAGCTGGGGAACTAGTTATGCCTAGTGGGAAGGGCTGGTCAAGAAGGTTTCAGACATGGAAGTAGCATTGGTACAGACCTGGAAAGATAAGTTTAATAGCAGAGAGCTTGGAAGTGACTATCCAGATGGAAGAAGAGGCAAGGTGAAGGAGGAAGGTGTGCAGGTATGATGGTATATTCAAAGAGCAGTAAGTCACTCAGGGCCAGTAAGCCAGTGTTTAAGTATGGGTGGAAGTCAAGAGGCAAAAGCTAGGTTTGTGGATGTGCCATGACCATATAAAGAACAGCTCTCATACATTGTGGCTGTCTTCTGTGTCCCTTGGATTATGGATGAAAACTTTCACATGTAAATGGAGTTGCTTAGCAAACATACGTTTGCAAAGAGCAAGAGTTGACGCCTGAGAAATAGCTGAATGGTGGGACATATAGGGCATGTTCTATGTTTATGGAACTAAAAGTCATCCGGTATAGCCCAAGTGGCAAGGCCTGGGCTGGCAAGAGGATTGGAGAGGTGGGCAGCATCTAGCTCACAGGAAGCTTTTTACTGGACCTCATCCTGTAGGTGGGAGATAGAAAGCCATCCTGTTTAGGGAGACAGGATGTGGAGAGGATTAAGGACAAGAGCCTGAGGGTCAGAATGGGAAAGAAGCTTAGCTGGACAGAAACATGGAAGGCAGAGGAGAGCTGCGTGTGTGTCTGAAGGGCCTGGGCCTGAAAGAGAAACTGCATGAATGTTTATATTTGGTGTTTAGGGCAAAGAGGTTGAAAGAGGGGAGTCACATAAACAGGAAACATTTACGAAGAGCACCCCCACAGCTGTGTGGCAAGTGATCGAAAGAGAACAAGACCAGAGAAGGACAGGAAAAGTGGTCAGGAGGAAGGGGCCCCAACTCAGGTGAGCAGTGGTGAGATCCTGGAGGTAGAGGTGGCAGCCTGTGGGAAGGTGGGCCACATGTGCCACTTTATGCCTGTTCCAAGTTACTTTTATTAAGAATCATGACACTTAGGGTGTCAAATAAATTTTTTTCCATTGACTCTGTGTCCTGTCCCCCCTCTACATTAATGCTACCTATTGTTAGCATGAATATCTTTTCCTTGGGGATGCCTCCTTCAGCCCTCTAGACTGGGTGTCCCCAGATCATCCTGTATGTCCCCAATTGTAGCTCTCCCCATGCTTTCTTTTATTTCTGGGTCAGCTGTCTGCCTCCTCTCCTAGACCATATCCTTCATAGGACTTTTTTTTTTTTTTTGAGACAGAGTCTCACTCTGTCACCAGGCTGGAATACAGTGTCGCAATCTCGGCTCACTGCAACCTCCACCTCCTGGGTTCAAGCGATTCTCCTGCCTCAGCCTCCTGAGTAGCTGGGACTATAGGCACGCACCACCAAGCCCAGCTAATTTTTTTTTTTTTAATATTTTTAGTAGAGACGAGGTTTTACCATGTTGGCCAGGATGGTCTTAATTTCATGACCTCATGATCCACCTGCTTTGGCCTCCCAAAGTGCTGGGGTTACAGGCACAAGCCACTACGCCCAGCCAAGGGCAGGGACTCTTTCTTGATGCTGTCAACACTAGTGTCTAGTACAGTAGGTAGACATAATACAGGTGCATAGTGGATGCACCATAATTTGTTAATACATGCATAAATGAATTATTAATTCAGATATGTAGGGTCTCTGAATTAATAATTCATTTATTGTTAGTTCAACATTTTAAAAATTTGTTCCAAAATAATGATTATCTCTCCCCCCGCCCCATACAGTGTGATATGTTTTAGGAACAACAAATGCCAATTAACAAATAATATACTATTTTAATAATTACTTTAATTTTTACAGATATCACTCTATACTTCTAATTTTTAAAATAAACTAAAAAATAAATAGCACACATTTAAAACAAACATTTGTAAATAGTAAAGTCAGTTCTCTGACTGTTTGTTTTGAAACAAAACCAAATTGCTGAGCTTAGAATTGAAAAGCCCTTAAAGTTTGTTCCCTTCCTCTTACCTGTTCACACGGAAATCCGTGGACACTCTCCGGCCTCTCTTCTGTCGTCAGGCACACTTGTGTCAGCAGTCTGCTCATGAGGGATGCTATCAGGAGGCCTCCTCCATCATCCTCCCGCTGTTAAAATTATCTCAGTCTCCCCATAAGCCTCAGTGCAAGTTTGGTCTTTGTGGCATTTTTCTTGGTTGATGTGGACATCCTAGAAGTTCATGTCAGTCATGGCTAGTCCAGACCTCCCCTCCTCTGGGTGAAGAAACTTGCCTTGAGGAGCAGCTCTCCCCACAGGGCCTCAAGCTTCCTCAGTTCTCGCTAGCTCCCTCCTCCCCACTTAACATGTAACACACAGGCCACACAACTCACCACCTGATTCTACACAGTCTTATTCTTTGGTTGTCTTTTATATTTAGTCTCATTTGTCTAACAAGGTGAGTCATGTGACACATCAGTGCTCTCTCTGGCCCCCACCAGCACCAGGATAACATGTGATGTGATAGGAGAAGCCAGGTGGTAAGCACTTCCTAACGCGAGTATGAAATGGACATTGCCCCCAAGAAACATTTCATTTAGCTCAGCCTTTTTGGCCCTGGAGGTCCTTCCTGGACTTACACACTGACTTCAATACAGAGGGTTTAAATAATGAAAGGATCATATGTTTCTGGTACATGCCACTCCATGCCCGAATTTTGGGGAGCTTTTCTCTGAGCGACTGACTCATTTTGTTGACTGAATCTGATGAGGGCTTGACCTCCTACTGTTGAGAGACAGGAATGAGTTACCATGACAGAACATTTGCCATGTTTACAGTGTCTCTTTGTTTTTATTCTCCCTGTTTCTCACCATTCAGCTTATTTGTTTTCCCTCCTCTTAGGATTGCCCCCTGTGGGTCACTTTCTCAGTCATTTTGAGTTCAGCCTAATAAAAGACTGAGGTTATGAAGTCGATCCTAGATGGCCTTGCAGATACCACCTTTCGCACCATCACCACAGACCTCCTCTACGTGGGCTCCAATGACATTCAGTACGAAGACACCAAAGGTGACATGGCATCCAAGTTAGGATACTTCCCACAGAAATTCCCTTTAACTTCCTTTAGAGGAAGTCCCTTCCAAGAGAAGATGACTGCGGGAGACAACCCCCAGCTAGTCCCAGCAGACCAGGTGAACATTACAGAATTTTACAACAAGTCTCTGTCGTCCTTCAAGGAGAATGAGGAGAACATCCAGTGTGGGGAGAACTTCATGGACATAGAGTGCTTCATGGTCCTGAACCCCAGCCAGCAGCTGGCCATCGCAGTCCTGTCCCTCACACTGGGCACCTTCACGGTCCTGGAGAACCTCCTGGTGCTGTGCGTCATCCTCCACTCCCGCAGCCTCCGCTGTAGGCCCTCTTACCACTTCATCGGCAGCCTGGCGGTGGCAGACCTCCTGGGCAGCGTCATTTTTGTCTACAGCTTCATTGACTTCCACGTGTTCCACCGCAAAGATAGCCGCAACGTGTTTCTGTTCAAACTGGGTGGGGTCACGGCCTCCTTCACTGCCTCCGTGGGCAGCCTGTTCCTCACGGCCATCGACAGGTACATATCCATTCACAGGCCCCTGGCGTATAAGAGGATCGTCACCAGGCCCAAGGCCGTGGTGGCATTTTGCCTGATGTGGACCATAGCCATTGTGATCGCCGTGCTGCCTCTCCTGGGCTGGAACTGTGAGAAACTGCAATCTGTATGCTCAGACATTTTCCCACACATTGATGAAACCTACCTGATGTTCTGGATCGGGGTCACCAGCGTGCTGCTTCTGTTCATCGTGTATGCATATATGTATATCCTCTGGAAGGCTCACAGCCACGCAGTCCGCATGATTCAGCGTGGCACCCAGAAGAGCATCATCATCCACACGTCCGAGGACGGCAAGGTACAGGTGACCCGGCCGGACCAAGCCCGCATGGACATTAGGTTAGCCAAAACCCTGGTCCTGATCCTGGTGGTGTTGATCATCTGCTGGGGCCCTCTGCTTGCGATCATGGTGTATGATGTCTTTGGGAAGATGAACAAGCTCATTAAGACAGTGTTTGCATTCTGCAGTATGCTCTGCCTGCTGAATTCCACCGTGAACCCCATCATCTATGCTCTGAGGAGTAAGGACCTGCGACACGCTTTCCGGAGCATGTTTCCCTCTTGTGAAGGCACTGCACAGCCTCTGGATAACAGCATGGGGGACTCAGACTGCCTGCACAAACACGCAAACAACGCAGCCAGTGTTCACAGGGCTGCAGAGAGCTGCATCAAGAGCACGGTCAAGATTGCCAAGGTAACCATGTCTGTGTCTACAGACACGTCTGCCGAGGCTCTGTGAGACTGATGCCTCTCTGGCAGCACAGGAAAAGAATTTTTTTTTTTTTAAGCTCAAAATCTAGAAGAGTCTGTTGTCTCCTCGGTTATATTTTTTTAATTTTACCATGCTGAGTGAAAAGGTGATTGTCACCATGATCACTTATCAGTTTGCTAATATTTCCGTAGTTTAGGTACTCAAACTCCATTCTCCAGGGGTTTGCAGTGAAGAAAGCCTGTTGCTTAAGTGACTGAACGATCCTTCAAAGTCTCAGTGAAATAGGAGGGAAACCTTTGGCTACACAATTGGAAGTCTAAGTACCCATTGAAAAATGCCATCAAATGAGTAATGCCTTTGTAACCACAACTTTCATTATAATGTGAAATGTGACTGTCCATAGTATCAGAGATGTCCATTTTTACAACCATTATAATACTAAAGTAGAGATATTTTGTAAAGTGTATTATGTCCTGTGAGATGTGTATCAGTGTTTACTACGTGTTATTAATATTTGTTTAGTTCAGCAAGACTGAAAGGTAGACTTTTATGAGAACAATGGACAAGCAGTGGATATATGCCAATGAGAACACTTTTTTTTCTACATTATTCCCTGTGATACAACTTTAGAAATAAACCTTAATATTTCTTCAAATATCTCTATTTAATTTTGACACTGAAATAACCATAAATATTTATTTTTCTGTTACCTCGACAAGAAGAATTTGAAGACTTCAAAGTATTGAGCAGAATTCACTCATACTTAAAAATTTATTAGTTCTGCATTTTCATAGGAAGATACTTATTATCTTCTGGACTATAGCTGTTCTAATGGATTATAATCAGAACGGAAGAGAGAAAACATATTGACTTTTTTGAGTGACATCTCTGACTTTCTTTAGTCTTTAGCTATTACTGGATCTCTTAAGACAGCATGTGTTAATGTATATTGTTATCACTGTGCAGTTGCTGTTTACTTGAATAGTATTGTGTTCCTATATTCCAGGTTTAAGTAGATTTCATGCCTGGGTGGCCAAACAACAGTCATTTTTTTTTAATTGAAAAGAAGTATTGTCTGGATCAGTAAAATTATACTGTGTGTGAGTGTGAATATAAATGTGTGTGTGTTTCTCTTCCGTAACTGTTACAGTAATGTTATAAAGTGAGAAAACTGTGACCCAGTATAAACTGTTGCCACTTGCTGCACTCTTGCACATGAATTCAGTTCTAAAATGGAGTTCTTCCTGGAACCTTGTTGATAAAAATACTCACTATAACCATTCAAAAAATTCACCCCATCCCTGCTTAAGAGATTGGATCAAGTATTACTAAATTGACCTTTAGCTATTAAATAAGACCAGTGTTTAACAAGAAATAATGACAGATATCCAAGTAAAGCCTGCATTTATAGTGTTATTATCAGGAAAAGAGAATACTTTGGTTTCTGAGTGCCTGATATTGAGCAAGGTGTTAGTCACTAAAAGGAAGATAGTTCTCCAAAAAAAAAAAAAAAGTAAAATTTTTCAATTGTGTGTGTAGGTAGTGTGCACTATATACATCATGTTTAAGTAGGACTGTCACACGCAGCCCATGTGGCTAAAAAGGCTGAGTCAGACAGTAGATGAGACACAAAACAGCAGTGAGGAGCCAACACACTTGGAATTGAGGTCTAGATATGCTTCTTCTGTGCTTTGCCCACATGCCTTTGGTGACAGCCGAGCACCCAGCTTTGTCTTGGTATGTTTGGGCTAAGGAACAGACCTCTCCTTTGCTCATGGTCAGCAAGATATACTAAAGCATGAAGATAAACACAGCTTCTTTCTTATACCCCAGTCTCATACTCCTTAATGATGCAATGGGTGCTCATTGTTGGGCCTTTTTCTAGTAAGGAATGATATTGCTGAAGAAGCTACTCAACCCTGATAACTTTTATTTATAATCTCTTCTTATACAGATAAAGCATGACTCCTGCAAGGCCCCAATGTCTACATAGTGTGAAGTAGAGAGCTGGCATCTATCTGGTGATTTCCAGCTCTCAAGATACCCAAGCAGCCTGATGGGGTAGTTCCCCTTCTTGCAGTTCACTCTCTAAGGCAGGATGTGGCCTGTGAGTTACTTTGCATTGCCTGTCTGCACACTTTGAATCTGTCTGCTGGTTCCCTTATTTTACCTCTCTGTGATGTGCGGATGAGGGCTCAGGGTGCTAGAGGATTAATAAGATCTCTTTCAAAGGAGAGATTATTTACAAGTTTCCATTTAAGATTGCCAGTCTTTTGTCCTGCCTCATCTGGAATATTAATCCACACGTTTCAGAGCTCACCAGGCAGTACCAATGTTCTTTTCACAGCTATGAAGAGCTAGTAGAGGTGAAATTTCTTGTTATGGTATAAAAATTTTAGGATTCACTTTTGAAACTGCATTTGTGCATATGCAATGTAGATTTTATAGTGTGTTGTGCTTTCAAGATCTAAATCATATATAATCAATTAAGGGACAATGGGGCTGACAGCACTAAACTTGGTGCTTATTGATATTCTAAAAAATATCTGTGAAATCTCATCACGTATGTGTTACACAATCTTCATTTAAAAACATTTAAAACTAGTTGGATTCACTTTGACATTTTTCATATCATTTATTAACCCAAGTGACGAAAATGTTGTCCCCAATGAATATATTCATTAGAATTACCATTCGTTAGTATCACTCATTAATTAGCCCCATAATTAGATCCATTAATTTAAATATGATTTAAATTTAAGTAAATTTTATAACGTCTGACATCAGAGGTATCTTACTTTTCTCTGAGGATAACGTATTTGCCCTGACCATGAATTTTCTTATCACACATATCCTCAGAAAGGGCCAAATTCCCAACCTGCTCGTTTTTTTTTTTTTTTTGACTCATGATGAATAAGTCCTAGAATGTTTCATTTGGACAAGTAGGGCTGCCTCCAAGAAGAACCTCTGATGTATCATTTCTTATGAAATATATGTGAAAGAATATGGATCTGGAAGATGCTGTAGACATCTGCCCTACACTTGAGATGATTCCCAAGGCTCTCTGGCACTTTTGAGTTCGGTCTGTCTGGTATGAAATGCCAAGGACCTTTTGCTGCCTAAACCCACTCTGCAGGAAATCAGCCCAACCACTAGATGAGAATTAGGCCCTGAATGAGTAGTGCTCTAGTTACTGTCCTGTTGATTGATTTCTGCCATTTCATGTCCATAAAAAAGACCACCAATATCATGCACACAATTAGATTTCTCACACTCCAACTGTATATTTGTATAATATTTTAAAATCTCCTAAATGCTGGGCAATGGCTGTTAACAATTAATTGCCTTGCACTGGCCTGATGAAATGTTAACAATGCCTACTGTAATATAGAAAAAAACATTCTATCTACTGATTTGGGCTGAATGTGTGTAAATAGGTTTCTAAAAAGTCAGATGTTTAAGCAGTGGCCTACAAATCAGTAATTTTCAGGTGGGAGAGTTTCTTTACATTGCTGTGGCATCTTGAAAGCTATCTTCATGTAAATTGACTGTACTAAGCCCACTGGGGATCAGAGTTCCCAAGAAAGGAAACCTTTTCTTGTAATAATACAAATCAAGATACCAGATTATCTGGATTCTTATTTCCAGTGTTTCAAGTGGAAAACATGACTCTTTATTGTCTGTAAATCTAACATTATTACTTTTCCTCTTAGAAGAATATTGTATTGTTAGATGTTTGTTGAGCCAGTAACATCGTTGCAACCGCTGCAATATCTTCGTTAGTAATCTGTATAATACTTTGTATACAAGTACTGGTAAGATTGTTATTAAATGTAGCTTCAGTCATTAAATTACTATAGCAAAATAGTACTTCTGTAATATTTACAATGTATTAAGCCCACAGTATATTTTATTTCAATGATGTAATTAAACTGTTACTTATTCAAAGATAAAACATCTCATCATGTCTATTGTCCAAAGTTACCTGGAATCAAATAAAAATTCTAGATTGCCATGAAGAACACAAAATGCCTTTGAACTCTGCCTTATTTCACAGTCTGATGGTAAAACACTAGGGATTTAATTTCTAAAAGATTGCCAAACTAATTTGTTTTTCAAAAAGCACTTACGACTTCACTTGAAAAGTGAGGACATATTGGATAATCTATTTATTTTTAACATAGGAAAAACACAAAAAGCTATTTTTTACACAATAAAGCAGAAAAGGCAATCATACATTTAAAAAGCATTCTTTCATTAAAGATTTTAACTGACTTTGCAGCAAATTAAAACAAACATACTATTCATAATGTGTAAATTAAATTGAGACAACATAGTACAACATAAACTGAAAGAATTTATAAGCATTGTATATTTTGAAAAGAGGTAAGTGCTTTTCAACACAGTTTGTAAAAACTCATAATTTCTATTTGAACAATAAGAGAAACTACCTTTAAATTTTATAATGAAGAAAGCATTACAATGAAGCTTAAATATTATTACTGTCTGAAATAAAGTACGTTTGCAGTCAATTTTGAAAGATTTAGAAATTTTCAAGTAATTAAATATTTGAAAATAGATTATATTGAACTATTGAGAGTAGATTATCTTTTTTTTTAATAACTATGGTCAAAAATTGATCGTTCTGCCTCTTTTAGTAAACACTGGCTAGGTGCATAAGCTGAATGCTTCCTAACAAAAAGCAAATGATAGGTATTCTTAGCTCTTAAATTTCATACTGGGACTTGATGAGAGAAAGATACTTAGTGTCTTCATAGAGTACCTTAAAACTCAAAAATGAATCCACAATCAATATGTGTTACTATCTATATTGAAATATACATTTGGAATAATGTAGAAATAAAATCAATTAAGACATGCAGAAACTCCAGATTGCCTCAGGGATGGTTCCAACTGGAAAATTCCTGTACTCATCTCCAGAACATTCTGTAAGAATTTTTCCTGGATTGAAGGTAATACATGTAAAGTTCTTGGCCCCATATTGGATTTTAGAAAATGAGCAATACAGATCATCATCATTTCTTTGCTCCCTGCCCCTGGAATGCTGATAGGAGAAATTTGGAGGGTATGTATCTGGTTAGCTTAGGAGATGGAACATGGAATGGGTGGGTCTCTGAACATCTCAGAAATGCTGGTCATTAAGTACTGTCAACCATTTCAAAAGTTTCTGTGTAATAGTAAATAACAAATACCTGGGCTTATAGACTACATAGTTTCCTGTGACATATCCAAAAAAGGGAATGACCAAAAGAAGTTGACAAATGGGAAGAGTGATTAAAATATTACAGTTGCAATCTTAGATTAAGAGAAATATCAGACACTAGGACTCCCAAGTATTAACTGCAGCACCTCCTTCATTACTTTGAACATGCTCAAATATTTGTAGAGCAAACAAATAATTGTTCTCTTAGCACTAAGAAATAGATGACTAATGCAGCACTTCAGGTGTTTATTTTCATAATAATAGAATATATCTTTGGGTAAGCCTGATCTATTTGAAAATGTTTATATGTTCCTTGCTGAGTACACAATCTTTTTGGCTAATATCAGAATCATGACAAATGTCAAAGATACCCAGCTTTGACCCAGGCAGCCACTGGGTTGGAAGGAATGCCGGAGGAGGAATTATCAGGTGTGTAGATGTAGACTTGATTACAGTGGAATTGTAGAAGTGTGTGCTCACTTTCTGGCTGTTTAGACTCAAGCCACTACCTCTGATTTGATTTTCTCATCTATAAAAATGCCAGCTCTGAAAATAGCAGTAACATCAGATGGTATAAAGTGTTTTGAAGAGCTTTGAAACCTGCAAAAGTCTACAACCATGTAAAGTATTAGAATTAATCTATGTTGGAATACTTCATTTTGTCTTAGTTATCCAGTTAATGTCTACAACAGTTCTTTAGCTAATGATCAAGACAAAAGACACTATATTTTCTGCTATGGTTCTACTGCATGTCAGCCATTGTGCCGGCATCTTACATACATTATTTAACTCTCACAGCATCCCTATGATGTCTCTTTTATTGACATCATGTTATAAGCAAAAGGAAAACTTAGTGAGGTAAAGACAAGACAGCTATGGTTAGAACCCAGGACTTCCTGACTCCAAAGCCCAAATTATTTTTATTAAGCAGTGCCTCCTTTTATTCACTTGTCATTCAGTTAAAGCCATATATTCCACAAGTATTTATTGAAAATTTCCCACATGCTAACAAATTTAAAGATGAAAATCACCACCTCTACCTACCAGAATGCCTAGTAATAATAATGTCCAAAATTCTAACATCTTACAGTATATTTCTACATATGTAGGGTCAAAGAGGCCAAGTATCTTATCCAAATTCACATGGCTAATTAGTAAGTTGCTTTTGAATACAAACCCAGGTCTTTTGTCTCTAAACTCTGGATCTTTCCATCCTACCACATTGAAAGGGAGCATGGGTGTGATGAGGTACATGTTTCTATTTCCTTTCCTTCACTTTCCAGACAGCAGCAATTCAAAAACTTTGTCAAATATATTCTAGATGTCAAAATAAATTAAATATGTGTTCTTTGTTACTGGCCTCATATGAATCATCGCACACCTTGGATAGCTGAAAGAGTGGCTGAGGGGAAGTTGGATTTATTTTATCCACAGAGCCAGGCATGGAAATGATTCCTGATCCCACCTACAGTAGCTAGTTTTACGGCCCTTTGGCCACTTTCTTGTTTTGATTTTAACTCACTTATTTACATAAATAAATAAATAAATACTTGTCTTTTATTTTTAACTTGTACATAGGATAAGTCATCTAGGAAATAATACTCTGATAGCCAGTCAAATGTAAATTGTGAAAATTGTAAAACACAATTTAGCAAGTATTCACTGAGAACCTACCTCATACTTGGCATTAATAACAATGGTAGTATTTATCTCATTTAGTATGAGATGAATCATCTCATTTAATCTTCTCACCCACTCTGTGAGGTATTAATATTCCAGTTTGACAGACAGTAGCCTGCTGAAGATCACACAACTAGTAAGTGGTATAGCTCAGATTCACTCTTAGCTATCAGATTACTGAGGTGAGACCCATAAATCAATTTCCATATAAGTGAACTGTGCTGTGCATATATCCTGTTCAACTCAAGCAACATTTAACCATCAAATTACTTAAGATCTAATGAAAGTAGGTCAGCACTTAAACAGATAATTGCAACACAACACAATCACTGCTAAAATGGAGGAAACTATGGGAAGGTAGAAAGGGTGCCAATACCTGACTTAGGAAGAAGAAGTGATACTTGAATAGGGCACTGAAGACCAAGTAGGAGCTAGCTATGAAAAGAAGAAAGGGAAAAATGGGGATAAACGATGCTATGAGGAGATAAATTATGGTGAGTTGGGGATGAGAGAGGAGAGATGTAAGAGAGTGTGATACATCCAGTGAATGACACGTAGTCTCATGTGTCTGGAACATGGTACCTGGAGGAGAGTAATGAGGATAGGAGGGGGTGGTGGCAGATAACCAAGGGCCATAGATACTAAGGTGATTAATTGTTCTTGGTGCACCTGCACTGTGATTTACAGAGGTCTGGGCAGATTCATAATATTAGCCAAAAGGGTCAAAAATAGCTTTTAGATAGTTTTTTCCTAGTTCTGCTAGTTCAAAGCATTGTACATATCTGTAAAAGTATCACTTGCTCCTTGCCCAGAAGAGCGTCTGGGGTGGGGGTGGGGACTCTATGTCTTGTTTCCACATTAACTGGCTGCATGTTTTCCCTTTTGATGACATTACTGTCATTGCTAGAAAGTGGATTATTCACTTGGAACAGAGGGACATCAATTAACTCCCCACACATAGCAGAGTCATCAGTCACAAAGTGTTCTTGGTCATTATTCACCTGGGCTGGGGCAAACCCTCTGATCTCAAGATGACAGGGACCGTATTGAGCGCTAGCCCTTGGGACTTCCAAGCCTCTGCCCTCCTGCCCCCTTTGCAAATAAGATTATTGCTGCTGCTACTGCTTGGTTTGCCTGAAGGGATACAGAAATCCTTCAGGGAACAAATAGATAAGGGCCGAAGGGAGAATCTTTTTAAACTGTCCAAAGCAACCCAACCCTTCACCTGACCCAACTGTACTTATTTCCTTCATATTGAGTAACACAGACTGCTTTTCAATTAGGAGTTTGAGTTCACAAAGGAAGGAAAAAACTGAACACATCTTTGAATTACACTGCAAGGAGGGGAGTAGAGCTTTAAAATATCCTGGCATTAACCCTTTTCTAAATCAACTGCACATTTCACAGCTTTTACAAAGATTTTACCATAAACATTTCACACAATTTTTTGTGTAAATTTTGTGTCTTTTTAAGTGAGAGGGAGCTTTGCCATATATTTTTGGACCAATTTTATTACTAGCACCTACAAACCTAATAATAATTTTTCTAGTTGTTCATTAACAATCTGATTATTCTACAAAGGGACACAGACCCTTTAACCATTAAATTTAGCCCCTGATTGCTCGTCATGTTAAATCCCAATCTTTCTAACCTGGCTGGCTATGAGAAATTTGCCTTACCCAGTAATCCAGTGTGGATATTTTAAAGTGTTTGTACCCTCCCACTGATTGGGAGAAAAGCCTTAGAAAACATTCTCCAGTTCTTAAGAGAGGGAAAACTCCTATGTGTTTCATCATTATTTACCCAAATTAGATAGATTCAAATATTCCTTGGAATGACCCAGAATAGGCCACATTCACTGCAAAATGCCGCTATCTCCCAGGGGGCCTCTCAATCCCCCTGGGCTCAAGATGGACATGTCATCGTTGCAGCAAATATGGTTCAACAAAGATCTTGGTGCAGTTGCCCCTCCCAGAGAGCCCTCCAAGAAGATGGTCCCCATGTGAATTGACTTCCTCCAGAGCCTCATTTCTCACAGCCATTACTATTAGGTGCAAGTAGAGGGAAAACAACAGAGTTCATACGTAAAGGTAGGACTGTTGGTAGTATTTCCTTTAGTGATGATTCTGATCAGTCCTAAAGCATGAGAACTCTTTGTTCTAATCACATTATGTCCAAGTGGAGGGAAACAGAAAAAGAAACACTGATTCTTAGAAACTGATTATGAAAGTAAATTCTTTAATGAGGTGGCCTAAGGAGTTGCCTGAAGTAGAACATGAAGCTTCCTGAGGCTTTGTGTGCATGTTAGTAGACTGCCCTTGGTGCTTAGGAACCAAAACCAAACAATACTATGGTTAAAATGTGGCATCCACCACTGGAGTAAACTTCCATGGCTCTCCATTTCTAATTGTTCCTCCCCTGCCTTGTGGGATAGGTTACTAACGTGATCACTTGCCTATAGAATTTCCATTTAGACCAAAAGAATCAGAATACACTCATTTTTATTTATAAATGAGCATATGTCTAAACAACCAAAAGAGCTTCCGGGTCTGCTTCTAAGAATGACTAGGCACGCGTGAGGGAAGTCGGCATTAACCAAAATAGGACTTCTCATCTCAGATGCAAAGATGAGAACAAATACCAAAGCTGAGGAAGAGCTGTAAACCAAAAGACTTGGCAACAAGGCTCAATGCCATTGTTCTGGTTACTATCATCCCTGACTGGAAATAGCACAAAGCAATCTTCAAAGCAAGTTATTTCCTTCGAGTCCAGGGCTAGAATATTCAAAGTGTACCTAATGGATGTCAGGCAGTGAGCCAAGAGAAAGTCAAACAGTGGGAAAAGCAGATTTACTATGTTTTAAACATTTATTTAAAAATCTGGCTTATTTTTTATGGCACTATATGCTTGTGCTGGAACTCTGAAGCTGTCTACACAAATGACAGCAAAGACAGAGCAATCCTTTAGCAAATGGGAGCCAAAAACACAAGCTTTTGTCTAGGAAGAGAAGAGAAAAGATGAGGCATAAACAGCAGAAAAAGATGAAATTTATAAATGAAAATGAGCTTATTTTGATTCATTGGGTCTAAATGAAAATTCTGTAGGCAAGTGATTAAAGTATTTGCAAAGATACCAGATTTAGAAACAGAAAATAAAAACAAATACATAGGCCTTTCTTACCCAAATATACATAAATACAGTAGCAAATAGATTTAACATTATACAAAGCAAAAGTTTCTAAACGACTGTACGAACTGGTCTACTTGCTTTTCTCTCATATGTAGAGAGTAAGTGCTGAAGAAGCACAGAAACCTAATTAGGTGTGGCCCACTGAAAACTTTACGTTCAATTTACAGTAAGCATTTCTCAGCTTTGAAAGTGGAAACAGCCAGGCTGTTTATAATGTTTCCCTGGGAGAATGAGTCTCTTCATCTACCAGATATTCAATGAAAAGCATCTTGGCAGATTTCACTATACAGGTGTTTTAAGACAGCTTGATATATTAAAATTCAAATTCATAAAAAAGATAAATGAGGAGGGAGTTATTTCTTCACATAAATACTTTGCACCTGCAAAAGAGCTCATTGCACAGTGAGCCTTGAGTTGTCAACTCCTCTGGTCGATTAAGTGTAACTAAACATTCATAAATCCATTTTACAAGAACTTTTTCAGAAACTGCTCTATCATTCAAAGTGAGATGTTCCTCCACTTTAAAACATGTTCACCTATCTTACCCTGTAATCCTACACAAGTGCTTCTTGCATATTTTTGTATTGTGCCACCCAGAATTCTTGGAAATGCATAACAACCTGAACGTGCTCAGCACTGCAGAGCATAGGAGCCCCTCTATAGATTTGAAATTGTGTTAGGGATATAGGCAAACCTCAGCTATTCACAATAAGAGTAGATGAGAATTAAATGTGTAATGAAATCCATAAATAATCCCTAGATCCCCAAACCCTTGATAGCCAAGTATGAAACATTCTGTCCTCATCAAAGATTTTATCACTGATACTAACAAGTGGGAGAGCAGGTTGATTAAATTCTGATGGCTTCTCTTGCTGACCTCTGTCTACAGACAGAAATAACAGGCAGGCAAATGGTCAGAGAGCAGGCAGCACAAGGCCTGGGAGCAGAGACACTCTGCAGACTGAGTAATTAGCTCCTAAATAACAAGGAGAAGATCATAAACAAGGAAAAGAACACTGAGCAAATTTTGCTGCCATTCAACAATGATTTTATCCATGTCTGTTGCACGCCCCCGAAGACTAAGCACCCCAGCCTCCTTTAATATGTTGCATCCTCTCCCAAGGCTCTCCAGAATGGCCATCATCACCAGCGACTTCCTTAGGCAATGGTTCCCTAAAGCTGCAGAGACTAAGTGAAGCTACTGTGCTGAAGCAGAAAGGATGCTAGGCCTGAGTTGAAGGCCTGACTTAGTAGCTCAGTTGGATGTCAGCTGTACTTCTCCCCTAATCTATGTATGAAGACCCGCTAAATCTTTCTCCTGGTTGCTTTCCAGGGAAAATAGGCTGGCATTGTGAGTAGACAGGATCACTTCTTTGATCACACCTTAACTATGTAAGGTACAGTATTAATGAAAGGTTTTAATGGCAGGATTTGGACAATGAGATAGTAGTGGAAGTAATGTTAGATGGGCTGTGTCCTCCCAGGAACCTCCAATAGGGCCCAACTCTTTTATTGGATTTCACCCCAGGAGTTCGTTTGCATTCCTCCTTGCCTTCCTCCAAGAGCACTGACAGCCTGAAGGATTTGAGAGGAAAAGTGACAAACCTTTGCTATATAGCTGAATTGCTGGGAGAATTCTTTTAAAAATATGATTCTGTCTTCTTTGATCAAATTCAGTGCCACCCTGCTCTCTCCAGAGCCTCCTGGAGACTCAGTAGCAGTCAATCTACATGCATAGAAGTCATACATAATGTCAAACCCTGCAATAGATATTATTTTTTCCCAAAGGTTACATATATGCAAAGAATTGAAGACACTGAAAATAAAAAAAAAAAACAATAGTTGACTCCTAGTGGATTTAAAAATATACTTGAAACTTCTCCATGTTACTGATACCTCTGTTTCAGTCCTGATTTGAGATCTAATTTTGGGAATCGGTCCAACATGGATTGAAAAAGCTAACTTATACATTTGACTAATCAAGTTAATAGGCTTGTACAATGATTTTCAACTCTCAGATACTGTGTTATGATATTTTGGCAAAATTGTATATTGCTACATTGTCCCTGACTTTTAGACAGGCTAAAGCACTGTGCAAAGACCAGATTGTTTTACTCTATTCTTTGGTGATATTTGGCATTAGTCAACCAGAATCTATTTATTGATTTATACGTGTAATTCCCCAATTTTAAATATCAATTATGGTTCTTGCCAGCTTTCACTTCTTGCTCCAATAATTATTATTTTTACTAAATCCTATGAGATATGACATCACTTGTAAGAGTGTTAGGATAGAGAAGTGTAGGCGGCAGGATGCTTTCTACTGTAATACAGCATTGATCTGTGCATTTTATGCCTTATAGGACTAGTTTGCAAGGCATAAGATGCACAGGCTGCAAGCGTTGATCACACAGTGAGGGGAATGGGTTGTTGCTAGGAGAAGGGAAGTTGGGATTTATGCAATTGGAAATTAATTCAGATTAACAAGATCCTTTATTAGTCAGCTAACACCCTCATGGTACATTTAATGTATCAGTCATTTATACCTTAGTGTAATTCTTTGAAAAAATAGCTTCAAATTACATGCATTTTTTAACAAGCCCTTTGAATTCACTCACCATGTGCTGGACAGTCTTCCAAATACTTCCTAAATTGATATGAGTTGATCTTGTACTATTAATCAGAGTGTCTACCTGCTTTCATCAGGACAGTTCTTCCCAATTTAAAGTTCTTCTCTAACTTTAAAAAAAAAAACAAAGTCACAGCATGCATAGAAAATATTCTTTCCATATCACACGAGAGAGAGAGTTTTGCCATGTTTCCCAGACTGGTCTCGAACTCCTGGACTTAAGTAATCCATCCGCTTCAGCCTCTCAAAGTGCTGGGATTACAGGCATGAACCACCAAGCCCAGCCAGGAATTTCAGTTTCTAAATAAAATATTATAGTAAGTCATTTTTCCAAACAAAAAATAATTAAAAGTGATTTTGATGGGCTGCAATGGGAGAAGTTCTATATTCTTTTAAATTTAGTAATAATGTTGTTTTTCATATACATGTCATTTTGTTCTACTTGAAAAGTGTTTTCCAATAATTTATTCGTTTCACTCAATTGAGTATATTTGTTCTCTGATCTCCGTGGTCATTATTGTAGGCATGTTTCCTAGTAATAACTGTTATCATGTCAGAACCTTTCATTTCTGATTTAATTGATGTAATTCTTTGATCCAAGAAGCCAAAAGTCATTTACAAACAAATTGCTTTGTAAAAACCCATCAGGCAATAGCCGTTACCTGCCTTTACAGCCTAGACACTGCCATTTACAAATGTACATACTAGAATCACCTGAGAATTCCTTAGATTTAATGTCATGCACAAATATATAGCAAATCTGGGAATTAAAACATTTTAGCCACTGTAATATCCTCCATAAGCAACACAGTGATGATGGGTTTGGAAAGTGACTGGAGACCAATGGAGAGGGAAATAACAATGGAAAATATCCAAATTAAATCAATGCAGTGAAAATTTCCTCAGTCTCTCTGCATGGTATCTGAATTTGCAGAATAAGTGAGGTTAAGTGCAAAGGCTCCCCCACCTGTGGTAGGTTAGGCTGCAAAAAAACTACTGCATTCTTTTGTTCACAAATCCAGAGAGAAGAGACTAAGAGGCAGTTAAGATGACAGGGGTTTAGCTAATTAAGAGCATAAGCTCTGGAGCCTCAGTGCCTGGGTACAAAATCCAGTTTCACCTGGCACGGTGGCTCACACCTCTAATCCCAGCACTTTGGGAGGGCGAGGCGGGCGGATCACGAGGTCGAGATCGAGACCATCCCGGCCAACATGGTGGAATCTCATCTACTAAAATACAAAAATTAGCTGGGCATGGTGCTGCCATGGAGTCTGCGGCAGGAGAATCACTTGAACCCAGGAGGTGGAGGTTGCCGTGAGCTGAGATCGCACCACTACACTCTAGCCTGGTGACAGAGTGAGACTCCATCTCAAAACCAACACAAAGGCCGGGCGCGGTGGCTCAAGCCTGTAATCCCAGCACTTTGGGAGGCCGAGGCTGGTGGATCACGAGGTCAAGAGATCGAGACCATCGCGGCCAACGTGGTGAAACCCAGTCTCTACTAAAAATACAAAAAATTAGCTGGGCATGGTGGTGCGTGCCTGTAATCCCAGCTACTCAGGAGGCTGAGGCAGGAGAATTGCCTGAACCCAGGAGGCAGAGGTTGCGGTGAGCCGAGATCGTGCCATTGCACTCCAGCCTGGGTAACATAAGTGAAACTCCGTCTCAAAACAAACAAACAAACAAACAAACAGACAGACAAACAAAAAAAAACCAACACAAAACAAAAACAGTTTCACCACTTCATGACCTTGGGCAAGTTATTGAGCTCCTCTCTACCTCCAGTTTTCTCTGTTTATACCTATCTTACAGTATAGCTTTGAGAGTTCATAAGAAGTACACACAAATGACAATGTAAGTCAACTATTTGAAGGATAAAAACTAATCCTTCTCAACTTTCCTTATTATCATGAACATCTTTTCTCCAAATCACCTGTTTTCTAGAGTAAAAAATATGTTGAGGGAGGTGCCTTCCACTTTGATAACTTCAACCTGTATCATCAGGGATTCCTGGGCTCTGTGGCAACCTAGTTGCCTGCACATGTGATCTGCCTTGGGCAGATACAAAGGTTGGGGGACTGGACCAACTGAATTTTTCCCCATCATGGCAAAGATTCATCAGGAGCACTTTCACTGTGGTTTGGTTCTAAAAAATCTCCAGGAATGCTTCTGAATTTACATTATATTTGGCATCTCATAT
Organism: Sapajus apella; assembly: GCF_009761245.1. Taxonomy (NCBI): domain Eukaryota; kingdom Metazoa; phylum Chordata; class Mammalia; order Primates; family Cebidae; genus Sapajus; species Sapajus apella. Next base: position 60,582,543 of record NW_022436946.1, read on the forward strand.
TGGTTCCAATATTTTGGACACACATACAAAAGATTTTCATTTGTCAATCACTTCCTTGTTCTTTAAATAAAGGTGGATGCCTCCAATTGGGAATGTGCTTTAGGACCACATTCAAATGCTACCAAACACTCAGCCCACCCCTGGGCCTTAAAATAATCAGGAATCCAACCCAACCCTCCACATCCACCCACAAATCAAAATGCCTTCTTATATTTGATATCAAGCATTTTCTTTCACTACACACATAAAGAAGTATAAAAGGGCACTATACCCTTATTAAAGGAATCCATCTTCCTTTTTCTTTCATCCTTCCCCCAGTACAATGCTGTGTCACCAAATGCTGCTTCTGTTAACCCTGCCATTAAGAGAAAGAGATGTATTCTTTTTTTATGTTTGTTTTTTGTTTTTGAGATGGAGTCTTCCTGTGACACCCGGGCTGGAGCGCAATGGCATGATCTCGGCTCACAGCAAACTCCACTTCCTGGGTGCAGCCTCCCGAGTAGCTGGGACTACATGCATGTGCCACCACACCTGGCTAATTTTAGTATTTTTAGTAGAGATGGGGTTTCACCATGTTGGCCAGGCTGGTCTCCAACTCCTGACCTCAAATGATCCACCCACCTCAGCCTCCCAAAGTGCCGGGATTACAGGCATGAGCCACCATGCCTGGCCAAGAGATGCATTCTTTGCATCCAAATGCATTCCTCCTTTTTCTTTATAGATAGTGATTATGTCTAGTTAAAAGCACTATTAATACTATTCTGCAGGCAGTGTGTGGGTTGATCTGGTTATCTAAGAACCATGAATAAAAAGATGTCTGTAGGAAAACTTCTTCCAAACAACAACTTCCTTCTTAGAAAAAAAGCTTTGTGGGAATTTACCTCTAGACTAGCTTCAGCCTCAAAGCTGCTGCCTTTACCTGTAAAAGTTCTTAAACTTAGCGAGGTCAGCAGCTTTCCTCTTGTTTGAGATGGGCAGTCTTGGAAGAGTGAAGAACACCACAACAGGCTATCTCTCAACAAGCTGTGACACAGAGCTGTCATTTTCTCTGGCCTCAACTGGACCTGTGGCAGCCCTGGGCAGGTGAATCATTTGGCATCCCTTGCAATGGATTTTCATGAATGGTTTTTCAAGACACATTTAATATAAAAATTGAGTATTACTGTGAAGGAGACTCAAAGAGAAAAGCCACTGGTAGTATTGTCAGTGGCATTTGAATCAGAACAACTCCATCTTGGAGTTGTTGGCTATTGCTTTCTTTCTTAAGATTTTATCAAGAGTCAGTTTAAGAAACAAAGTCTTTTTAAACTTAAATTAGTCCTCGGAAAAACCCATGAAAATCTGAAGGCACAGTAAGAATACCTGGAGCTAAGTAATTCTCAGTAGTTCCATTTCAGGTGCTGTTAGGGTATTTTCAACTACAATGAAGAGCTCTTTCCATTAAACTGAACAATAAAAGCTTTGCACAGTGCTTCTTAAATGTTCTCTTGCATTAGAATCATCTTGAGTATTTGTTAAAGCACAGATTGCGAATCCACAAACCCAGAGTTTTCAGTTCAGTAGCTCTGGGATAGGAATTGAAAATTATAATGTTTATAACAAAATTCCTAAGTGCTGCTAATCAAGAAAATGTACTTCTCTACCATTTTAGGTAACATCTATCACAATTATAATTAGATGATAATTAGTCGTTTAATATTTGTCTTCTTCAGAACGTGTTTCTTGAGGTCAGGAATTGAGTCTATCTTGTTCACTACAATAGCCCCAGTTCCTTCTATGGTGTCTCAAATATTTATTTGTTAAATGAATAAATGCTGATATTTATTACTTAGCTGTCAGCTTCCATCTCTCTCAAAATCATCTTTTTCTTAATAAGAATAGCAGTTATAATAACAAGAGCTAATAATGATTAAGTGCTAGAAATTGGCAAGTTTTGCCAGGCATAGTCTCATTTAATATCAAAACAGCCTTCTGAAGATTTTGTAGTATTGTTCCCTATTTTACAATTGAAGACACTGAGATCCAGGGAAATGAAATAACTTGAGACAGGTCCCATTAAAAGTAAGTTACAGATCCAAGATTTAACCCAGGCAGCCTGCCTCCAGGTTCTTAAGTTCTGTACTACTGTGCTTTCTTTATACAACCTAGTAAAAATTACTATATGCTGTCCATGACCTGCTCCTGCTTACTTCTCAACTCTTTCCTTCACACTTACCTCCAGTGGCCCAGCCATACCACGGTCCTTCACCATGTGTCTTTTATTTTTAATGACTTTCCCCTCATTTTTGGTCTAGAAAACATGTACTCATCTTTCAAGACTCAAGCATTTTGTAATGACCTAACAGGTTCTTCTTGCCCACTGCCTAGACACAGCCAATTTCTCAAGACAGAGAAAGAGTTTAATTCACCCAGAGCCAGCTGTAAGGGAGTCTGAAGTTTTATCATTACTCAAATCAGTCTCTTCAAATTTAGGCATTGAAGTTTTTAAGGATAATTTGGTGGGTAGCAGGTCAGGAATAGGGGAGTGATGATTGGTTGGGTCAGAGATCAAATCACAGGGAGTTGAAGCTGTCCTCTTGCGCTGAGTCAGTTCCTGGGTGAGGGCCGCAGGACTAGATGAGCCAGTTTATCAATCTGGGTGGCACCAGCTGATCCATGAAGTGCAGGATCTGAAAAATATCTTGAGCATCAATCTTAGGCTTTACAATAAGAACATTATCCACAGAAGCAATTGGGGAGATTCAGAACTTTGTGGTTTCAGGCTGCATGACTCCTAAACCATAATTTCTAATCTCATGGCTAATTTGTTAGTCTTGCAAAGGCAGTCTAGTCCCCAGGCAAGAAGGGGGCTTGTTTTAGAAAAGGGCCGTTATCATCTTTATTTCAAAGTTTAACTATAAACTTAGCTCCCCGCAAAGTTAGTTCGGCCTATGCCAAGGAATGAACAAAGACAGCTTGGAGGTTAGAAGCAAGATAGAGTTGGTTATGTCAGATCTCTTTCAATGTCCTAATTTTCTCAGTTACAATTTTTGCAAAGGCAGGTTCAATCTTAAACTCTATACAGCTTTCTCTGACTGCCCTCTGCCCAACCCCATTAGATAGGCTTGATCACATCCTTGTCTACATCCGCACTGTGCCCTATTCATCTATCACATTTTATTGCTTTTTATTGCACTATTGTTGGTCTGCTCTAGACCTTGCTCCACAAAGTCAGGGACTGGGTAGGTCTTAACTGAGTTTTATATCTTCAGAACTTAATACAGATCTTCTTAGTGGGCATTAATAAATATTGCATGTGATTCCCTTATTCTCATAATATTTATTATTATTATACAAAATAAAAACATGCCACTTTCTGATATGTAACCTCTTATCACACTAAAACTTATCCCTTTTAGCATTTTAAATGTTCATCTCTATTGTTTTTATTTCCAGAGGTTCTATTTCGTTTTTTTCAAAATCTACATAGTCTCAAATTTATTATGTTCAGATTTGGGTAGCTAATTTTCGCTTGTTTTTATGTCTTGATTCTCCTTCATGGTGATTCATTTCCTTGTGCGGTTTGTAATTTTTTAATTTGTGAACTCATCTTCTGCAGGCTTATTTTCCCCTAGAGATCCTGATTGCTCTGGATGTGGGAGAGGAAAAAAACCACTTCTTAGTGCTTTCAGAATTGTTTCCACTGAGGATGTCAAGTCATTGAATAGTGTAAAACCAGTGGAGGAGACATTCAGACCACAGCAATAGGTAAAAGATTAAATGTCTACTAAAGAATTCTATGCCCATTATAGAAATTGAGCATCTGTTCTTTACTGATGTGTATTTTTATACTCCAAGTTTTCCATGGGGTAAAACCATGTCCAAATGCAGCATGCTCTGAGATGTCTGGGTGCACCTAAAAATAACAAAGCCCATGTAGGGAAAGAAGTCATGCTGTCCACATGGAACAGGCCCCTCAACATATCCAGTCCAGGGTCCACGGGCATCCGAACAGAGCAAGAGTGAGAATCAGAATCCCAAGTAAGATAATTCACTACTCACATTTTTTCTACTGCTTGAAATCTTTTCTCTTATTGAATCCCTTTGGTTCTTGAAATGTTTGGTTTTACATATTGGCTTTTTTAAAATTTAGGCTTTTAAAAAAATTTAACGAATTGTCTCCAACTGCTTTCCTTAATTCTGACTATAATCCATTTGGGCACAGGTTCTAGACATTTTTCAAGACCTTGAAACCCTCAAGTGAGAATAAGAAGCATTCTGTTGCCAGGCGCGGTGGCTCAAGCCTGTAATCCCAGCACTTTGGGAGGCTGAGGCGGGTGGATCACGAGATCAAGAGATCGAGACCATCCTGGTCAACATGGTGAAACCGCGTCTCTACTAAAAATACAAAAATTAGCTGGGCATGGTGGCGCTCGCCTGTAGTCCCAGCTACTCGGGAGGCTGAGGCAAGAGAATTGCCTGAACCCAGGAGGTGGAGGTTGCGGTGAGCCGAGATCGTGCCATTGCACTCCAGCCTGGGTAACAAGAGCGAAACTCCGTCTCAAAAAAAAAAAAAAAAAAAAAAAGAAGCATTCTGTTATCTGGACACCAATGGGCCCCATCCTCAGTCTTCCTTATATGAAGGGAGAGCAAACCCTTTAAATCCTTTAACACCAATGAAATACTGACAGAATGGATTCTACTCCTGCACCCTGTGCTAAAAAAACAAACACAAATACTAAAGCCAGTCAAAAGTCTGACTATCTTCAGATTTCATTACAATCAGGGAAAAATGAAAATATTTATAAGCAAAAATCAGAGGTGTAAGCACTCCTGAGTATTAGCTTCAAAACATCTTGCTAATTAGGCATCCTTTGCCATCTCCTTACCTGAGGTCAGTATATGCAAGAGAAATTTATGTAGAAGCACTTGTTTTATGGGATTTTTTTGTTAGTAGTAAAAGATGTTTGGGTCAAAATGGAATGTTTAAGGTTATCTTCTTATTGAATATGACACTTGTCACAGCATGATTGCCAGCAACAAGGGAGAGTTAATGCAAATAGTTTAATATTACCATGTCTGTGATGTGTCCCATTAGTGTCACAGTGTATTTGGTTAAATATACTACTAGCCTGTCATATCTCTATTGTCCCTTTATCCTCATGGGCTGCTGCACCCAAAAGAATGAAAGGGTCACCCAGCTGTGATGTGAGTAAATGTAAGGATTGGAAACCATTCTTTTAACCTCTTATTATTTTTTGAACAGTAAAAAGCACTCAAAAAGCTTAGATTAAGCAATTGGCAATTCAACTGTTGACAATGCACAGTGTTCAGGGAGCAGAGGTGGCTTAGAGGATTCTACTGCGCTGTCATAATCTTCCTGATGTTCTCACATAGCCCCGTTAGATGGAAGCTGTTAAAGACGCCAGTTTGGAACATAAAGGTTGTTTTTCTTTCCTTTTGGCTTCTATCCAGGCCTATCCTATCCTTCTCATAATTTGGCTTCTTTGGGGGCTCTCTGACTTTGGTCAGTAAGTGCAGTCTGAGAACCTGAAACATGTGTGGGGAGAGACGTGGAAGGTCACAGACCATGACAATCTCATCCAGCAGGAGTCCACTTCAGTGCATCTACTGGGGCCAGTGAAGGATGTTGATGAATGTTAGCATGGCTGCTCCTGAAACCAAATGCTTTCATTGTGATATCATATTGCTTTTTTTCTGTGACTCTGCAGGGTTTCTGTGGCATTGGGCTTTGTTTGAAAATTCAATGAATTCTCCAATGGCAAGCATGGCTGTTCTAAAAAATAATCAATTAAAAACCCAAGTGCTTTAGACACTATGAAAGCAAGTCACAAATGTTCCTAGTTTGCATTTGAAAAAAAAGAAGAGAGATTGAATGTTTTTAGTACCAAGGACAGCGACAGCTGTCACCTAATGGGGTGAATTCCTCTCACAAAGAAACTATAAGCAATGGAAAATGCCAAGGTCTATCATTGTGTTAGCAGGTTAAACTAAAATATAATATGTTCTAAATATTTTATTGTATGATTGGTTTGATTTGATTGCTTTGTAGGCTGCAGAGACGTGGAGAGAAAGGTGACTACCTTTCCTTAGGTGCTGTAGTCTCATCAGTTACATTAGAATTTCCACCATTTGATCTTACTGACTTCCCAGAGAGGTTTTTCCCAAGTGTAATATGTTTTCTTTTTACTTATGCATTGGGTATATCATCCTCATCTAACTATCTCATTTACCACTGCACCAGCTTTATCAACACCTGGAAATAACATTATGCACACTGTACAGTTATATTTCTGTAGTCTTCTCTGGATGTAAATGGTGAGAAACATTCTTTCTGACAAATCTGTTCGGAAAATAAGCATGGAATAGATCACCTTTGCCTTGAAGGTGAGAGATGTTGGGAAGGGGGCCCTGAGCTGTACGTTCTAGTCAAGCCTTGTTCCTGCCATGGGAGATGAGGATGCTGCAGAACCCTGGGAAAATCACAGCCCTTGCCTTGAGCAGAAAATGTGGCTCCAGCCCCAGAAAGCAGTCCCTCACCCCACACTACACCAGCTCCGCTTTCTCACAAGGCAGACAGGGAAGTCAACAACAATATAATAGCTGACATTTATTGAGTATTTAGGATGTGCCAGGCACGCTAGTGTTTTGAGCAGATTAACGTTTAATCCTCACAACAACCTTTCTATAGACAGAGCAACTGGGGCATAGAGAAGTTCCGATATGCATCCAAGGTTACAGAGCTGGAAACAACAAAATGGACATTTGAAGCCAAGCAGTCTGCTCCAAGCTGTTACTCTTCAAATCCTACTGCATCCGCATTGAATGTCATCATCAACACGGAACACAGAGGTGCTAAAAAGAAAGGTCATGAATGAATCTAGTATTCTGAAAATACACATCAAGTACTAGATACATTAACATATAATAGCACCTAAGAAAAGCAATAAAGACCCTTGACCAACAGAATAAGCCAGGTAAATAATATTGTCATTGCTGTTGTAGTGTATGTGTATGTTTAAAAGAGGAAGATGTGGATCTGTTCTTGTCACATTTGTTTTCCATTACAGTCTCAGCTTTCCTTTACAATGGACTCTTAAGTAGCAGAGATGACAGCTGACGTTCAATTAGTTTTATACTCATTGGGAGACCTTTCCTCTTTCCTTTCACTTCATTTTGCATACTCATTTGCATATATCTTCATAAGCAATGAATTTGTGCCTTTTTCTTAGACCTAATTATTTTCTTTTTATGAGACAAGGTCTTGCTCTATTACCCAGACTGGAGTATAGTGACACAATCTTAGCTCACTTCAACCTTGACTGCCAGGGCTCAAGCTGTCTTCCCACCTCAGCCTCCTGAGTAGCTGGAACTACAGGCATACACCACAAGCACTGCTAATTTTTTTTTTTTTTTTTTTTTTTTTTAGAGACAGGGCTTTGCCACATTGCCCAGGCTGGTCTCGAACTCCTGAGCTAAAGTGATCCACCTGCCTTGGTTTTCCAAAGTGCTTGAATTACAGGTGTTAACCACCATGCCCAGTCAATTTGTGTCTCTGTCGATTGCCTATCATTGAATCCCTTTCTTTTAAAGAGCTGCTTTCTTATTTCTCCCTCAGCTCACCTCTTGGTGGTTGTTTCTTCTAGGCATCATTTTCGTCACTGTCAGAAGATTCCTTTACAGGCTGTGTTGAACATTTGAGCTCAGTTTTCAGGGCCAAACATTCTTAGATATTAGTTTTAGTGTCTTTACCATTAGATTATTGGGTTGTGCCAACCCCCCAGTCACCTGAGCATAAGTTACTTGAAATGGAAGAGGGATAGACAAAGTTCAGATGAAGAATGCTGAGAGAAGAAAAACAGAGGTCTAAGACTGGGGAGAAAAGTATGTTGAAGTGGAGGTCACCAGATGACCTAAGAGACTCAAAGGAGATTCAGTGAAGATGAACAGGGTGGTGGAAAGTTTCTGCTAATTAGAGAAGCCTATTGCATTCTCCACCTTGATAATACACACCATGGAGCTAGTCCAACTCCTTTGACTACATGGGGTTCCAGGACCTACAGTGCTGTATTTAGTTTGGAAGGAAGTAGCAAACACCACCAAAGAAGCAGGACTGACTACACAAATTGTGAGGTCTTGTGCAAAATGAAAATGCAGGGATTCCTGTTTTAAAATATTGTTAAGGATTTCAAGATCACAACAACAGAGCATTACATCAAGCTTGGGGCCCTTCTAAGCACAGGCCCTGTGAGACTGCACAGGTTGCAGGTCCATGAAGAAGGTCTTGCTGGGAAGTTCCTGTGCAAAGAGAAGGCTTGTCTCTGCTGAAAAGTCTTTTATTTCACCATTAATAATTGGGTTTTGCCTTTGAGCCCAATAAGGGAGAATACACATGATGATGATAGAAACTCTGTTGAAGAACTTGAGGTAAAATATCAATTTTACAAGCAACTGTCAGAACACAAAAAAAAATCATGTGATAAAGTTGTATGAGCAGTTAATAATCTTCCTAGCAGCAGAAAGCTATCATCTCTGTCTGTGTGTGTATTTGGAGATAACTCCAAATTGAAAGGTATCTCCCTTGAGGACATTGAGTAAAAGTCCAGGGTAGAAAGAAAAAAAAAAGGCAAGCATAATTTTGAGAGATTAGATGAAAAAGAGGAGTTGCTAGAGAAATGGGCAAGAAAGGCTGTATATGTTCGGTATCACATGCATGTGAGAGAGGGAACGAGAAAAAAGAGAATCATAAAAATTGCAGCTTTGTAGCCAATATAAAATCAGTATAGGTTAAGGAATCAAAACAAATAATTTAACTGCAAATGAAATTCTTAGCAAGAAAAATGTTTGATCCGTTGAGTGTATAGAAGCAGGGGATGTGGGAAGGAGGGGCTGGAAAGACTGATTAATCAGCTTGGAAATCCTTAAATTAGTAACTAATGAAAAACAAATTTGCTTTTTTCTCTCCTCATTAATTTGTATTATGTGAAGGAAATTACATTGACAATAAACAGTTAAGAACTGAACATTTTGTTAAAACAGAGGATACAACTGTATTATTAAATAAGTGCACAGCAGTTCCTCTCAATTAGTTACTGTTTATAAAATGCAGTGAGACTCCTGGATGCAGAGTGCTCTACAACTGTATATTGTAGAGTTCTGATTGTGGTTAAAACAATAGCAAATGAAAATAATACACATGCTACACAGGAATGTGTGTATGGGAAAGCCACCAAGTACATTTAAAAAGGTGATAAAGATAATTGTTTCCTGGCTCAAAGGAAAGTCTCTCCTGAGAGAATGACAAATGTACATGCTAGTTCTGTACAATGCATCTCTATGGACTGTGTTCTGGGGTCAGTTGGGGCCAATGGGGGTCAGAGAGAACTGGTTAACAGCTATTCTTTACAGTGTTACCTCCTGGTCAGCATCTAAATGAAACTGACAGGGATTCTGATAAATGCCCCTGGAGGACAGGAAATCTGGTTAGTGTCACTGGGGTGCTGGTCACTTGGGGAGGCCAGAAAGGGAAACTACTGTAGACTCCTAGAATCTATGCTTTGAAAGACACTGAAAAGAATCTGGAGTCCCCCTGGAAGGGCTTTAAGTATATCTCTAATAATAAAGAGAATCAGGATGAGTGGGGTGCAGAAAAAAGTTGTAGGCAGATGGTAGGGTTTCCAGGAGCAAGTGGACACAAAGATAATTTTGCCTTTGAAGAAAGGTCTAATTTTGGAATTGTGCTCTTTCACTCTCCAGTGTGCATGCTCTCTTGCTCTTTCTCTCTTGCTTTCTTGCTCTCGCTCTCTCTCTCTCTCTCCCCCTCTCTGTGTGTGTGTGTGTGTGTGTGCGTGTGTGTGTGTGTGTGTGTGTGTGTGTGTGTGTGTAGTACGAGCTATAGGGAAAGAACTTTCCTTCTTTGGAAACTAGGCCTAAGGACAACATGAAAGGAGATTTGGCCTATTGGTTTCATGGGGGAAAAAGGGAAACAATAAATGAAAGCATAAAGTTGAACGTAGGTGGAAGTAAACTCAAGGCATTTGTAGAGCACAGAGTTCAGCAGTTGTCAGCAGTCAAAATAAGGAACCATTAATCAGGACTTTTAAAAACCCAAACAATTGTATGCCGGTAGCTGCAGGATTACAAGGCAACATAAAATTATTGACTCACATGGTTGTCACCAAAACCCTTTTCCTTTGCATTTGAGTGAAAGGGCTCCTTTTCGGCTGGCCTGAGCCCTTGCTGTTTTGCATAAGGAAAAATGGTTGCAGTGATCAAGGATGGTTTCATTCTGGATTAACATTGGCAGGGCTCTGAGCACAGCAGTTGACACTGATGGGGCTTTTATCCACAACAGGCAGCTGAGTGAGCAGGTTGACCACTCACTGGTGGCCACTCCCCAAGGATGGGCACCTCCTTGTGGGCCAGCCTTGGGGTGTTCTCTAGGCATTAAGAAAGGGTCAAAACAAGGAACATAAATGTATCCCTACTGCAATCTAATGCTCAAATTGAAAATGTAAAGAAGGAAGCTACAAAAAATGAAGTTGAGATTGGGAAGTCAGGTAACAACGAATAAAGAGTGATGGAAAGAAAACTAAAAGATGGTTATGGGCTGTACAACTGGTTACTCCCTAGATCTCTTCTACTCTGAGGTTTCATCATTCTATAATTTTCTGAAATATAGAGAGAAAAATATACAAGAGTGTTTAAAAAGCAAAAAATACAAGAAGAGTCACAAATGTCTTTATTGATAACCCCACTGAGACAGGCGGGTTGGCTTCCTGTTGAGATCTGATCTAGAGAAGAAAAACAAAAGCCCCTTACTGAAGCTCTAGCTTACCTAACTTTCAGCCAATCAGCAACAAAAGACCCTAGAAACTGTTAAGCACAAGTTCCTTCTTCAGGGGGGTTGGGACTTTCCTGAAGGCCTGTATGCACAGTTAGGACTAAAACTCAATCTATAAAGACATTTTCAAGATAGGGAGGATTTGTACATGATCTCTTGGACAGGAGATCAAGACTATCCTGGCCAACATGGTGAAATTCCATCTCTACTAAAAATACAAAAATTAGCTGGGTGTGGTGTTCAGCCTGTAGTCCCAGCTACTGGGGAGGCTGAGGCAGGAGAATTCCTTGAACCTGGGAAGAAAATGGAGCTAGGAGAGAAAGGGTGGTGGATCACTCAAGTAGGAGGTGGTCAGCCAGAGCATAAAGGAAGAAAAGGGGCTTTGAAAATGAAGGTTTCAATCCTCCGCATCAACAGAATATGGAAAGAGCATGTGTAGAGAAATAGTGGACTGAATGTTTGTGTTCCCCCAAGTTGATATGTTGAAACCCTAATACCCACTGTAATGATATTTAGAGACAGAGCATTTGGGAGGTAGTTAGGTCACAAAGGTGGAGACCTTATGATGGGATTAGTGCTGTTGTAATAAGAGACACTAGAGAACCTGCTTGCTCTCTCTTTCCACCACGTGAGCATACAATGAGAAGATGGCCATCTATAATCCAGAAAGAGGACCTTCAGCAGAACTTGACCATTCTGGACCCCTGATTTTAGACTTCCCAGCCTCCAGAACTGTGAGAAATAATTTCCTGTCGTTTAAGCCAACCAGTCTTTGGCATTTTTGTCACAGCAGCCTGAGCAAGTTAAGACAGGTACTGCAGATCTGGCCAGTTTTTACTGGACTTGCACAAACTACACTCTCTGGGAAACAGAACCTCTACTACAGACACACATCCATTAATTCATTCTCTCTCTCACACACACATATACATACACACACCCCTATATACACTATATACATATACCACACAAAGAGACCTGCTCCCACTAAAACTTTGAAAATAAAAGTTGTGTGTTGTCAGGCCAGGCGTGGTGGCTCACACCTGTAATCCCAGCACTTTGGGAGGCCAAGGTGGCTGGATCATGAGGTCAGGAGATCAAGACTATCCTGGCCAACATGGTGAAATCCCATCTCTATTAAAAATACAAAAATTAACTGGGCGTGGTGGCATGCGCCTGTAGTCCCAGCTACTTGGGAGACTGAGGCAGGAAAATTGCTTGAACCTGGGAGGCGGAGGCTGTAATGAGCTGAGATTGCACCACTGCACTCTAGCCTGGGTGACAGAATGAGACTCCATTTCAAAAAAAAAAAGTTGAACTTGGTCTACCCGTAGAATACAGAAAATTAGATTTCTGGTTCTCTGGGCTTCCTTCATCTAAAAACATTGGTGTCAAAGCCTCCCACTGGTATTAATGCCCCTTCTTCCTTTCACTGTTGTCCTTCAGCACAATTAAAGTCCTAAGACACTGCCTTAGGAAATAAAGGAAGACTTGTCTTTCTCCTTCCTGCACCCCAGGGAGTGTAAAGCTAGTCTCGACCTGACATAAAGGAGAGGATCCAGTTCTTGAGGTGTGACTAAGCTAGGTGCCCTCTCTAGTAAACACTATCTACGTGGCCACATCAAGATATACTAGAATTTTCATTAGAGGGGAGTTTATTCGTGTTGTAACTGTAGGGCCATTTAAGTATTTATTCTACTCACAAATATGGCTGAGATAGGCTAGAAGACTCTGGCAGATTTGAGTCTAGAAATCAAGAAAAAACAAATGAAGGCAGTCTATGGATATATGATAAAGGATATTCTGAGAATAAGGTGACCTCTGGCAGAAAAGCAAGGCAGGGAATGGAAAGGAGCTGTGGAGCAGAAGCTCTAGATTCAAATTCTGCTCTTTCAGCTTGGTATTTGTGTTGCCTTGAGCTGATAACTTGCATCCTTCATGCTTCAGTTTCCTCAATGATATCAAAAGATTAATGATGCTTGAAGAGTTGCCTGAGGTTTGGAAGGAAGAACATCTGGCACATAGTAGGTGCTCAATAATTATTGTGGAGAAAAGGGAGCAGTCAAGTAAAAGGGGAAAGAACTGCAATGAAGGAAAGCTGTCTTCAGTGGAATTCTGCTGGTTGAATCATGAAAACCAGAGGAAAGAAAGATAATGTCCACACAATTTAGGCTGGGTAAACATGAATTTGATGTAGATGATAATAGAAAAGCATCAGTGAAGTTCCCAGAGGAGTGGAAAAACAGGTCCAAAGATTGACATAGCAGCAAGTACTAATGTATGATTGGAGGTTCCGAGAACTCTGGCTAAATAGGTTTTAAATAATTTGTAGGTTGTTAAATTATTCGCAAATGGCTCAGACAAAAGAAGTGTTTTGGTGCTTCCATTCATGTGCATTTGGCAATCTTTCTAAAATCTCCTGAAGGAGGGCAGATGCAGGCAGGAAGGGCTAAAGAGGAAGACAGTTACCAGATGTGTGGCTTCTAAGACACAAAAGGATAATGTAATCATGAGCCATGGCAAGACAGGGAATAGCGTCACATTGACTTGCATTGAAGAATCTATCTTGATTGTGAGCCTTAAAGACCTTGGGAGACAATTAGTCACCACAAACTATTTAACATGCATAGAAAACTTGGAACAAAATCAATTCAGTAGTGGAAACTGGCCAGTTACCTGGAGAATCATGAAGTGAGGCATGCTTCTTATTCAAAAAGCAGCTGATATCATTCTCCAAAAGCCAGGCACAGGCAAGGAGAGGCAATTAAATTTTTCTATGCCCTCTGGAGACTGCTGCAAACTCATTGGCTAACTTATTCCTGTAATTTGCTGAACCATTGCTAATATATTTCATTTATAACTGACTCTATACATCATAGCTCCAACAGTGGGCACTGCTTCAAACTCACACAGATACACAGGTACACAAACACGTACCAGGTGGCATACACACATGTATACCCTAGTTATGCTAGAAATACATTTTGGAAAGATAGGGAAGGGATTTAGAATACACAGGAAAGGAGAAACAAGGAACTTTCTTTTTTTTCCCCTTACCTCCTGTCTCTTCTTTCCCATTTAAGTGGACTTCTCATCCTTACCCCCATGTAACTTAGGGGAGTGTCTTGGTGAAGTGTGGAGGTGTCTAGAGGATCTTCCTCCATGAATTATTGCCAGGCATAGGGCTGCTGCCTGACCCTGGCAACTGGACTACTCACACCAATATAGAAATTCTTCTAGGATGAGAAACTCAGTCAACATCTGCCACCACCGCCAGAAGCCACCACTTCTCAGGCCCACCCTGACCATTTTTATAGTATGTTTATTGTTTGTCTGCTTAACTAGAAGATAAATAAACTCCATTAGGGCAGAAATCTTTGTTTTATTTACTGATGTATTCAAATGCCTAGATAGACCCTGGCACATAGCAGGTGCTTAATAAATTATTAGTTGAATAAATGAAAGTGCCTAATTAGTGCCAGGCACAGTTCAAAGAGCATTGTATTTATTTACACTTGTTAAAGTCCTAAGACACTGCCTTAGGAAATAAAGGAAGACTTGTCTTTCTCCTGCATCCCCAGGAGTACAAAGCTAGTCTTGATCTGACATTAAGGAGAGGATCCAGTTCTTGAGATGTGACTAAGCTAGGTGCCCTCTCTAGTAAACACTATCTATGTGGCCATATCAAGATATACTAGAATTTTCATTAGAGGGGAGTTTATTGGTGTTGCAACTGTAGGGCCATTTAAGTATTTATTCTACTCACAAATATGGCTGAGATAGGCTAGAAGACTCTTTGGCAGATTTGAGTCTAGAGATGTAGAAAAAACAAATGAAGGCAGTCTATAGATATATGATAAAGGATATTCTGAGACTAAGGTGCCATCTAGCAGAAAAGGCAAGGCAGGGAGTGGAAAGGAACTGTGGTGCAGAAGCTCTAGATTCAAATTCTGCTCTATCAGCTTGGTATTTGTGTTGCCTTGAGCCAATAACTTCCTTCCTCACTATAACTTGTACTGGTATTATACTGATTTTACAGACAAGGAAACTGAGGCATAGAGAGCTTAACTACCCCAAGGTTACTCAACTACTGAGTAATTGACCCAGAATTCAAACCCATGCAATGTGATTCCAGAGCCCACAGTGAGCTACCTCTCAAGTAGCCTACCTAGGAGCCCACACCGAAAGAGAAAATGTTCTCTTCAAAAGAAGGGAGTATGTTTTCCAGCTTGCTCCATAATAAAATGAGCTTAGACATTCACAGAGATTCTGTTACTGCAAAGGGATTTTAATAATGCTTTCAGTGTCTTGTAGCTAGGATGAAGATTGAATATGCTAATAACTGTAAACAGCAATTCCATTTACTAAGCATATCAGTGAGTCTCTAAATTCAACAGGTATTAAAATATGCTAATATGGTTACTGAAGAAATTGTTTACCCCAAAGGGTTCAATTTGGAGCAGCAAACCAATTATTTCAACCAAAAGTTACCTGCAATTGCCCTGGTTGCTTTTTGATATGTTGATGACTTAAACTGTGAACCATCAATTTATTAATTTCTGTTTGTTAAACTTGAAAAATCTGTGCCATACTTTTTTAATTGCATCAATTAAAATGAGAGTCACATACATATCATGGATGTCATTGTATGCTTGTAATTAATCAGATACTGAGAAAAAAGGCCACGAAGATATTAGCATTATAAAGCACATCAGTAAACAAGTGAATATCAAGGATTTTTAAGGCTAGTATTGTAAAACAATAAATATATTCACAAACATGATCACTTAACAATTCAGGTCATGTTTAAGCAGAAGAAAACCCAATAATTTGGAAGAAACAGCTAATACTCTTTCTTATTTTTTCCTATTATGGGTTCTTTCATTTTTCACTTATTAAGTAGTTTATCCTCTGGGTTGCATTTTATTGCCCCAATAACGATACAGCACCACTGCAATACAAGGAATCCAAATGTGTACTTTTGAGTCTGACTTCTTTTGCTCAACATGATTGCAAGATTCATCCGCACTATGTTGTTATGTTTGTTATTATGTTGTTATGTTCAGTTTATTCATCCATTTTGAGGTGTAGTATTCCATTATGTAACTATACCACCATCTATTTATCATTTTATGTTTGATGGACATTTGAGTTGTTTCTAGCTTGGAGCATTATGAACATACTCCTATAGATATTTTTTATGTTATTTAGCATACATTTGTATGTATTTCCATTGTAAATGTACTCAGGAGAGGAATTTCTGGGTCACAGGTTATTCATATGATTTGCTGTAGTTGATACTGCCTATGCTTCAGAGGCAGCCCCAAGACAAAGACTTGAATGTCAATAGTTTGTTCAGGCAGTGATTCCAGGAGGCACTGGAAGTGGAAATGGAGACACAGAAAATGAAAGAAAGCCCTTAAACAATGTGTTATCTAACAAGTTACCACTGTCAGTAACTGGAACTGAATAGAACGTGCCTCAGTTATTGCAGCTGAGAGGTGAAGAAACTAAGGTATTCCTCTACCAAATCCCCATCAGTCGTTGTCTGGGAAACGTTGTCTGGGAAGGTGAGAGGGTATATTCTTCAGTATTTCTAGTTTGCCTGCAGGATGATGTGCTCCACAACCAACACACAGCTCTCAGGCCAAAAGCCAGAGGTGAGGGTTATAGGTAGCCTTCAGCAGGTAGATCTAGTACTGCAAAGACAAGGGCTGACAGCAGCTACTATAGTAGCTGAGCTCAAAAAAAAAAAAAAAAGGAAAATCCCCTGGGGCAAAAACAAAGAAAGAAGTTTAAGACTCAGCAGTAATCAGGAGATTATACCACTGCCTAAATGAGTTTTCAGGTCAGATGTGGGCTCTGAAAGGTAAGGGGCTGAGAACAAAAGACATGAGCTTGGGCTTGTGTGAGGTTGTAAATGAATTTCTTGAGTGAAATCTTGAGCGTGAAGCCTTGTTCATAAAATGGAGTTTAAAAAACTTTGTCCATCAGAAACAAACAAACTGTTTGTCCAGGGCTTTAGCTGAGGAGGGAGGCAAGTTGTCTACGAGAAATTAACGTCTCCAGGTCTGTACCACATGTGGATATAGGTCCTGAACTAATACCATCTCTATGGCACAGGAATATTAAGCCAAAAATTATCATGAGAAATTGATGAAACTCCTTGGACTCCTGGCAGAAGTAAGTATGAAATCACTCTATCATTATCAGACAGATTCCTGCTGCAGGCAACTGACACTCAACCCCACCAGGAAACTCTGGAAGGCAATACAGAACATACATCAGTGTTGTCCCAGCTGAGGGGTGAGGGGCTAGGATATTTACCTGCTAACACCCATCAGGCCATCTCCTAGGGTATATTAACTCCCCACCTCTTTTTGGTCTGCCCCATGTGTGGGACAAGTTAGTTCTGGCACCTAAAGGAAGTCTTCAAACAAAGTTATGCATGTTTTCTCTATTGGAAACTGTTGGGCTAGAGTGCATGAAAGTGATGAATGCTGAGAAGATACAAGCAAGGCACCAACAATGTCACCTATACTACCAAATAGTCTACATTTTCGCCAACTGGGTAAAAGGTTCCATTGCTCCATAATTTTGTTAAACGTTGATATTACTCCCTTTAAAATTTTTTTAAAAATATTCTGGTGAGTGGTTGTTGATATATTATTGTGTCTTTATTTTGTATTTTCCTGATGATGACCAGTGTTTTCATAGGAGGACAGGCCACTGGATATCCATAATTGTAAAATTGCAATCAAGTATAGTTACTCATTTTTCTTTTGGGCTATTCCTATTGATCCAACAGAATTTTTTATATTTTCAGGATATGAGTTCCTTTCATCCATACTAATTGCAAATATCTTTACCTACTTCATGGCTTATCCTCTCACTCTCTTAATGGTACTTTGATGAACAGAAGTTCTTAATTTTAATTTATGCAGTAAATCAATTGTTCACAGTGCATTCTGTATTCTGCTTAAGAAAGATATGCCTACTTAAAGTCATGAAAATATTTCCCTTTGACATTTAGATCTGTAACCCAACCTGGAAGTGATATTTTATATATGGTATGCAGGGAGGGGTCAAAATTTACTCTTTTCATGGTAGGCATCCAATTGGCCCAGCAACACTTATGATGTCATTCTTTCTTCCACTGTACTCACCTATAGCTTAAGGAATTCTGATTGATAGTTATTTTCTTTCAGCACATTACCAATATTTTTCCATTATCTTCTGGATTTTATCTCTCCTATTGAAAGTCAGTGGTAAGTATCATGGTTGTACTTTTCAAGGTAATGTGTCTTTTTTTATTATTCATAAAATGGGGTCTAAGATGTTTTTAAGATGTTCTCTGTCCTTGGTTTTCAGCAATCTGATTATGATGTACCTAAATGTAGTTTTCTTTGTATTTATTTTGTATCGATGCTGCAAATCTCGATGATATCTACATCTGAAAAGGATTTTCTTTAGCATCTGGCAGGCAATTGAGAGGAGACAATCACCTAAATCCAATCAGGGACTGAGCTAATTCATAAGGTCTGGTGTATTTCCAATTTGACCACACTCATAGGTCATACTCCTTCAGGGTCAGTGAAAGTCTGGGTGTTTTCTAGGGCTTCTTTACCCAGCTAGCCTTGAACTCTAATTGTTATATTCTTAGTCTTGTTAAACTGCTAAAAGCTCTACTCATATTCTCTGGTCCTTAACAGCTACATTTTTTTTTTTTTTTAGACAGAGTCTCACTCTGTCACCCAGGCTGGAATGCAATGGCACGATCTCAGTTCACTGCAAACTCCTCCTCCCGTTCAAGCAATTCCCATGCCTCAGACTCCTGAGTAGCTGGGACTCCAGGCATGTGCCACCACGCCTGGCTAATTTTTGTGTTTTTTTTTTGTAGAGATGGGGTTTCACCGTGTTGGCCAGGCTGGTCTCAAACTCCTGACCTCAAGTGATCCACCCGCCTCGGCCTCTCAAAGTGCTGAGATTACAGGCGTGAGCTACTACGCCCAGCCTTAACAGCTCCTTTCTACTTGTATTTTCATTCCCTTCACTAATACCATTTATGAATCAGCAAATTTCTCAAGAAGAAAAAAATGTAGAACATTGAATTCACCTTGAGATTCCCTTTTCTTCATAATCTGTAACCATGAGTCCTGACTACCTTAGTAACTTTCTGGTGACCTTCAGTGTCTGTGTGTGTGTGCGTGTGTGTGTGTGTGTGTTTTATCCAGCTTTTCTACTTGTTCTTGGTGGAAGAATTGATCTGCTGTAAGCTAGTTCCTTATGGCCAGGAGCAAAACTCTCATTGGTATTTCATGCAGCAAACTTGGTTAAGAGATATTTTTAACCAGCACTGCCACACAATTTCAATATAATAATGTTCCTAATACCAACCTTATGACATTCTGATCCTAATGTGTCTTCTGAATCATCAAAGGCTAAATTAAAATCAGAATAATTTTAGTGTTTAATACATGTAATGAGTTTTAATCCATTTCACAGTTAATCTATAAATAGTGTATATGAGAATTTGCCTTCAAATATCTCTGTCAAAGTCACCTCTCGTTCATCTTATGTGGCACAACCCTGAAGAATCAATTCTGCCATATGAGCATTTGAACAAGTTTAAAGCTACTTCTTAAAAGATGTTTTGGTCCTTTTCTCTGCACTCCAGAACTTTTATGTACAAGAAGGATATTTTCCATCTGGTTAAGCAAAAACTCATGGCAGGCTATTTAGTTTTCATATAAAAATATCATCTTTGCTAGCGAAATGCTTGGAATCTGAAGTGTATGACTCACCTAGTCATGAATTGTTTGCTTTAGAGCTCTTGTTCAAAACCCAGCTGAGACAACTGATATTCAGGAGGAATTGTCTAGGGACATGCCAATCCTTTATTCCTAGCTGCATAATGGAATTACTTGAAGAATACACACACACACACGCAGACATACACACACACACACACACACATACACACAGACACACACAGACACACACACGAATATATATACACACACACATATATGGGACCCTCTCTAGACTAACTGAATTAGCACAGCTTGGAATTTTTCAGAAGCATTTGCAATGATCCTAATGGGAAGTCAGATATTTTAAAATACTTTTTAGATCTCTCTAGAAAACCACATATGTAAATTATATTAGTTTTGCTCTTGGGAGAAATATCTTTACACAGCTACGATTTAATGTTCTACTGCCATCTTTTATTAAAGGTGAATTTAAGAATATAATTGTGACCAACAGTTTAAATCACCTGGAAAGCCACTTTTGGCAAGATTATCTATCATGTCTTTCAGTACTCCTTATACAAAGGTCAGTTTGGATTCACCAGGAGTCACTCACATGGCTTCAGCTACCACCTATATATTGGTGCCCCTTAAATGCATATGTTCCCTCAGGCCTGGCTCCTGAGCCTATGGCACACCTCTATGTGGTTGTGCCACAGGCACTGCATGCCTGACATGTACAAAGGGAGATCACTGTTAATCAGTGTTAAAGATCCCACTTCCATCAGGATCTGTTGCCCCTTTTGATTAATTCAGTGAATGGCATCTCAACTACCTGGGAACCATCAACGCTTTCCACACTGTCACCCCCACAACCAATCTGGTGTCTAAGTTTTGCCTCTTTGGTGTCTCTCACATCCACCCCTTTCTCTAAACCCTTTTATCTCCTGAATTTGAGCTCATTATTTCTTACCTAGATCCCTGCAAGACTTCTAACTGGATTTTTATGGTCCCTGCAAGACTTCTCTTTTTAATCCATTTCCAAAATCAGCTTTCTAAGGCAAAGACCTGATTATGTCATTCCCTTGTGACTTTCCAATGGCTCCTCCCATGTTTTCAGGTGAAGTTTAAGCTTTTCAGATTACATGAAAAGTTCTTTATAATCTGCTTCCTGCTGACTTCCTCATTCTCATCTCACGTCTTGCTTTTGCCATGCTCTAGAATAAGCCACATGCTTAAATCCAGGCCTTTCCACCCAAGCTTTTCTGCTTGGAATGCCCTTCCCTTCATGCTTTGCCTAGAACATTTAGTTGATCATTTATAATTCAACTCAGGAATCACCTCTTCTTGAAACCTTCTCTGATTGCTATAGGATGGCCTATGTCCTCCTCTTTCACATGCCCAAAACACCAACGCTTGCCTTATCACACTATATCCATATTGTCTGTTTACAGAACTATCTTTCGCTTAATCTATAAGTTCTTGGAAAGCAGGACACTTGGTCTTATTATTTATATTCCCACTGCCTCTCAAAAATAGTAGGCGTGGTACATGCTTACACAGAAAGTTTGAATAAATGAAATTTTATTATGTTTTTTTTTCAACTAAATAAACAGAGCTGCTCTTCAAAGAAAAAAAAATGATTCCATTGTTCAACACCCACTTATGAATGGGAGGGGAATATCACACACTGGGTCCTGTTGGAAGGTGGGGTGTTGGGGAGGGATAGCAAGGGGTGGGGGTATAGGGGTGGGATAGCATTAGGAGAAATACCTAATGTAGATGATGGAGTGATGGATACAGCAAACCACCACGGCACTTGTATACCTATGTAACAAACCTGCACGTTCTGCACATGTACTCCAGAACTTAAAGTATAATAAAAAACAACAACAACAAAGGCAATAAAAGACACAATTTGGGGAAAAAAATATGATTCCTTTTTCACTTCATTGCCAGGGAGTTTAGAATTAAGTTTTGTCTTTATTGCAGTACCTAGTCTTGGACCACAGTTTTCTGTTTGTTTATTCATTTTGGGGGTTTTATTTTGAAACAGAGTACCACTCTGTCACCCAGGCTGGGGTGCAGTGGCACAATCTCGGCTCACTGCAACTTGTATCTCCCTGACTCAACTGATTCTCCTGCCTTAGCCTCCCAAGAAGTGTGCCACCACGCCCGGCTAATATTTGTATTTTTAGTAGAGGCAGGATTTTGCCATGTTGTTCAGGCTGATCTTGAACTCCTGACCTCAGGTGATATGCCCACTTTGGCCTTCCAGAGTGTTAGGATTACAGGCGTGAGCCACTGCCCAGCTGGACCACAGTTTTTAACCACACATCCCATCCTATCCCCAACATTTTTGTCACTAGCCTCTTGTTCTTCAATCCTGGCAGAACTCACTTGCAGCCCACTATTTTATGCATTTTTCTGTGGCAATTTGAAGCAGTATAGTATGGACTTTGCAATCAAACAGACTTTGGATTTGAGTTCTGACCCTACTGTTTATTAGCTGTGTGATGTTGCATAAGTTATCAAACATCTCTCAGCCTCAGTTACCTCATTTGCAAAGTGAAGATAATAATAGTACTTACTTAGCAGGGTAGGTGTCATGATTAAATAAGATAATACATAGTGCTTACCTCGATGCCATAATAAAAGTTTAGTAAATATCAATTATAATTATTATCAACATTACTAACACAAGGGTCAGGATAACACTGTTTTGGAGCAGCTGGGACAAAGTTTATGCAATTGGAGCAGAGAAAGGCCCTAGAGATGTGGATGGGGAAGTAGGATGGTAGAAATAAAGCAGAGGCACAGAGAGAAATTGAATCAAAATTCCTTGTGGCCTCAAAGAGAGGGAGGGGAAAAGAGTAACCTAATTTTTATCCTTGCAGTCCCCAATTGCAATCTCTTGTTTGAATGAGTTTCCAAACTGCAATCTAGTAATTCTAATATTCTCTCATGAAAGAAAATATTTTAATGTGAAAGGGAAGGTGTCAGACATTAAACTTCTTTACTTTTTATATTTCTACTGACTGTTATCATTTACATCTATTAGTCTTAAATCTATAGAACAATTTTATTTTAACTGACCTCAAACACAGTGACTATATATCCTTCTACAATACCTTCTAGCACACCACCAATGGTTGACATGAGGCTATTTAAAAAAATAATGAATAATAACCAGAAAAATGAGTTAAGCTTATTTTTGCCATAACACGAACATTACTGCAGTACATTTTAACATATTAATCACAAGGCAGGATCTGATTATTTAGTGTTTCCCAGAAACAACCCAAAGCATTTATCATTTTATTTTTCAAACTCTCTTTTTTCATTCTATTGAGATTTTAAAGAAGTCAGAATTACATAAATAAATGTTTTTTAAATGATGCATAATTTTGGTTGGGATGTGATTTCCACATATTATTTTGTTTTGTTTCTAGATAGAGTCCCACTCTGTCTCCCAGGCTGGAGTGCAGTGGTGTGGTCTCTGCTCACTGCAACCTCTGCCTCCCAGGCTCAAGTGATTCTCCTCCCTCAGCCTCCTAAGTAGATGGGATTACAGGAGCCCACCACCACACCTGGCTAATTTTTGTGTTTTTAGTAGAGACAGGTTTTCACCATGTTGGTCAGGCTGGTTTACTCCTGACCTGAAATGATCTGCCTGCCTTGGCCTCCCAAAGTGCTGAGATTACAGGCATTAGCCAATGTGCCCAGCCTGATTTCCACATATTCATTACCATGTATTTTATTTGGCTGGAGGAAAAAATATTGAGTTTTCATTTCATTGTCTGTAATACCCAGAGGTTAGATTACATTATTAATGTTGCTTAGAGCTTTAAAAGTGTATGACTTTTATGAGATTTAAAAAAATTCTTAGATAAATGTAATTCTTCTCAAAGCAATATGATTTTTATTCAACATATTATTATGACTTGTATGTATGTAGCCATTTACAATGTTCACAATCATAGAGGAAAAATGATACATGTATCACAGATAAATATTCAAATGGAAAATGACCAATCTTTTTGAAAAGGATTCTTAAAAACGATGCATAGGTCATAAACAAAAGTCATTATGCATTATAAAGAGATATTTAAAGGAAAATACATAAGCCAAATTAATGACACTATTTTCAATGACTCTGTATCAGACATTTGAACAAAATTCAGTGTTATTGTGTGCCTCTCATGGTTTCCAATACCATGAATACTACAGAAAGTATATCTTCTCTTTCTTCATAGTATTTATTGTATTGTTAGAGAAGGCTGACACATAAGAAATAATTGAGAAAAATGTAGCACTGCATTCTTGTATTACTAGGTCTAGGGATCTACATAAGATTTGATGGTTTCCAGAGAAAGATTAAAAGAAAATAAGACATAAAAATAACAATTCTCTGATAAGAAAATTAGCAACCCTGAGAACTCTTCCAGTATACCTTAAGTCTTGTGTTTCAGACTTGTGTTGTATTTTAAAAACCTGCTGGATTATGGTTTAAGTTAACTGTGCATCCCATAAATAACAAACATAAAAGAACAACAATAACATTTAAAAAAGAAATTCACTTAAGACATTGCTACTATGGATCTAAGTTTAATGAACAGAGTTTTATTCGGTAGTATTAAGTTTAGCTACATGAAACAGGTACTCAAAATGACAGTGGTTTTAACCCACTTCAATTTAAAATTGAAGTTAGTTTCACCCTAAACTGAAAGTCTGAAGATTGGAGGGTATATGAATCTGCTCCATAAGATTTTCAGAGACCCAACCTGTCTCCAGTTTGTAGTCTATCACCTCCTTGGTGGCCCTATCCCAATGGTCCAAGAAGTTACAAGTCTAGCCCAGTTTAAAGACTTTGAGAACAAGAGCCCGCTTCTTGGTGAGTAGATTGACAAAGAATTTATAGCCATCTTTAACCGACCATAAGTGCAAATAAGACTAAATACAGGAACAAGTTGAGTCTTCCAGATATTGTTCATGACAACCAAAAAATTTTAAAGTTGTACTTGGAGCAAGAAAATGAAGTAAGATGTTGTTTCACTGATGTGGATTAGTGGCATGAGTAACAGAAAGAAAATAAAATGTCTCAACTCCTATTTTGCTTCCATATTCTCTGTAAAGGAGATATGCCAATCCAATGGGAAAGGGCAAAATTAACATTGATACTGAGGCAGGAGAATAGGGGCTGGGGGCAGAGAACCTAAGGACTTCCTAAAACTAAAAAGGAAAAAAAAACCCCAACTTTCTATGACTAAGTAAATAACTTTGTAACTCTACTTCAGGTATGACAGGAAACATCCTCTTCTTTTGGATATGGTGTACAGCAAGTAAATAACTTTGTAATCTCACTTAATCCTCTTCATTTACATAGGAAATACACCAAGTAACCAATGTGAAACCTCTGGAAGATATATTCCCAGAAAATTCTGCAACCAGACTCTTGAGCCACTTCCTCTCGCCCATTCTCACCCTGTGGAGTGTGCCTTCATTTTCAATAAATCTCTGCCCTTGTTGCTTCATTCTTTCCTTGCTTTGTTTGTACAATTCTTAGTTTAAAACACTTGCTTTGTTTTTTCCAATCCTTTGTTCAAAACACTAAGAACCTGGACACCCTCCACGGGTAACAAGACGAAGCTATTGCAGCTCAAAATAAGCAAACAGACACAAAGAAGGGAAGAATTTAAGGCCCTATCTCAAATGACTCAACTTTTGGGGCTTGTATACAAACAACTAACATTTATTGAACACGTAATGTATGTCTGCTACAGTCACAGACACTGTAGATGTATTAAAAAGAGAGAGAGAGAGAAAGCACAATCTGCAATATTAAGGGTTAATAGATACTAAAAGAACATGCCAATTTGCTGAGCTGTCAGTGTCTTTGTTGTCCGAAGGCTCAAAAATAATAGGAACCAACCTTAGCTAGAGTGCTACGGTCTTTACAGAAACAGAAATTATGGTATCTACTGAAGAGAATGAAATTCAATAGGAATAAACAAACTTCAAAGACATAAGTATAACATATAAGAGAAATTACTAAATTACTACATGTGTGAGAAAGGGCAAAAGGTTTTGGCTTATTTTAATTGTGATGTGATTCATGATATGACAAGATAGCTTTAAAAAGAATAATAAACCAAAGGAACAAAAAAAGAGGAAAACAAACAAAAAGTAATGAAATCCCACATTACATTTATACGTTAACTAGAATCTGGAATATGGAGGAAGACAATCCTACTCTGCTTGGATATCAGAACAGACATGTAGCATTGAGTTCAATATCCAGGCTTTACTTTAAGTTTACTGCCAGTAACCTGAAGGGATCCCCAGAGGAGTATCTAGAAAAAACTGATGAAGAAGAGCTCAGGAAAAGGGACATAAGGAGAGGATAATCTTTTAGCCTCAGGACAAGAAAGCTGTTGATCCACTATAATTATCTTCAAACCTTAAAAAGGTTTTCATGTGACTCTGACTGATAATAGGAAAAACTTTTTTGGTTTTTTACATTTGAGGGAGACATTAGACTTCAAGCAAATACAGTTAAGAAATACATTAGTTTGCTCCAGAAAGGCGGAATGACTCAAAGATGTGTGGTCTTTCAGGTTATAGGTAGATTTAAACATTTCCTGGTTGACGGTTGAGTTTATCTAAAGACCTGGGATCAATAGAAGGTGCATCCACCATTGCTGAGGCTCAAGTAGGTGGTTTCAACCCCACAGTATAAGCAAAGCTGCTGGGAAGTTTGAACTGGGCAGAGCTCAACACAGCTCAGCAACTGTAGGCAGTCTGTCTCACTAGATGTCCTCACTGGACAGGGCATCTCTGAAAAAAGGCAACAACCCATCAGAGACTTATAAATAAAGCCTCCACCTTCCTGAGACGGAGCACCTGGCAAAAGGGTTGGTAGTGGGTACAGCTTCAGCAGACCTAAATATCCCTGCCTGGCAGCTCTGAAGAGAGCAGCTGATTTTCCAACACAGCGTTCAAGCTCTGATAAGGGACAGACTGCCTCCTCAAGCAGCTCACTGACCCATGTGTATCCTGACTGGGAAACACCTCCAAGTAGGGACCGACAGACACCTCATACAGGTGAGCTCTGGCTGGCATCAGGCGGGTACCCTTCTGTGACAAAGCTACCAGACGAAGGAACAGACAGCAATCTTTGTTGTTCTGCAGCCTCCACTCAGGATTCCCAGGCAAGTAGTATCTGGAATGGACCTCCAGCAAACTCCAACAGACCTGCAGCAGAGGTGCCTGACTGTTAGAAGGAAAACTAACAAACAGAAAGAAGTAATTTCAACATCAATGAAAAGGATGTCCACTCAGAGACCCCATCCAAAGGTCACTGACCTCAAAGAACAAAGCTAGATAAATCTGCAAAGATGGGAAGAAACCAATGCAAAAAGGCTGAAAACTTCAAAAAGCAGAATGCCTCTTCTCCTTTAAGGGATCACAGCTCCTCACCAGCAAGGGAACAAAACTGGATGGAGAATGAGTTTGACGTATTAACAGAAGCAGGCTTCAAAAGGTGAGTAATAAGAAACTACTCTGAGCTAAAGGGGCATGTTCTAACCCAATGCAAGAAAGCTAAGAACCTTGAAAAAAGGTTAGATGAAATGCTAACTAGAATAACCAGTTTAGAGAAGAGCATAAATAACATAATGGAGCTGAAAAACACAGCACTAGAACTTCATGAAGCATACACAAGTTTCTATAGCCAAATCGATCAAGTGGTAAAAAGGATATCAGAGATTAAAGATCAATGAAACAAAGCGAGAAGACAAGATTAGAGAAAAACAGAGTGAAAAGAAATGAACAAAGCCTCCAAGAAATATGGGATTATGTGAAAAGACCAAATTGACATTTGATCAGTGTACCTGAATGTGATGGGGAGAATGAAACCAAGTTGGAAAACACTCTTCAGGATATTATCCAGGATAACTTCCCCAACCTAGCAAGGCAGGCCAACATTCAAATTCAAGAAATACAGAGAACACCACAAAGATACTCCTCAAGAAAAGCAACCCCAAGACATATAATCATCAGATTCACCAAGGTTGAAGTGAAGGAAAAAATGCTACAGGCAGCCAGAGAGAAAGGTCAGGTTACCCACAAAGGGAAGCCCATCAGACTAACAGCGGATTTCTCTGCAGAAACCCTATAAGCCAGTAGAGAGTAGGGGCTAATATTCAACATTCTTAAAGAAAAAAGTTTTCAACCCAGAATTTTGTATCCAGCCAAACTAAGCTTCAAAATGGAAGGAGAAATAAAATACTTTACAGACAAGCAAATGCTGAGAGATTTTGTCACCACCAGGTCTGTCCTACAAGACCTCCTAATGGAAGCAATAAACATGGAAAGGAACAACTGGTACCAGCCACTGAAAAATCATACCAAATTGTAAAGCCCATTGATGCTAGGAAGAAACTGCATTAACGAACAGGCAAAATAATCAGCTAGCATCATAATGGCAGGATCAAATTCACACATAACAATATTAACTGTAAATGTAAATGGGCTAAATGCCCTAATTAAAAGATACAGACTGGCAAGTTGGATAAAGAGTCAAGATCCTTTGGTGTGCTGTATTCAGGAGACCCATCTCATGTGCAAAGACACATATAGGCTCAAAATAAAGGAATGGAGAAAGATTTACCAAGCAAATGGAAAGCAAAAAAAAAGCAGGGGCTGCAATCCTAGTCTCTGATAAAACAGACTTTAAATGATCAAAGATCAAAAGAGACAAAGAAGGGCAATTACATAATGGTAAAGGGATCAATGCAGCAAGAAGAGCTAACCATTCTAAATATATATGCACCTAATACAGGAGCATCCAGATTCATAAAACAAGTTCTTAGAGACCTACAAAGACTTAGACTCCCACACAATAGTAGTGGGAGACTTTAACACCCCACTGTCAATATTAGACAGATCAATTCAGGACTTGAACTCAGCTCTGGACCAAGAGGACTTAATAGACATCTACAGAGCTCTCCACTCCAAATCCACAGAAAATACATTCTTCTCAGCACCACATTGCACCTATTCTAAAATTGACCACATAATTGGAAGTAAAACACTCCTCAGCAAATGAAAAAGAACAGAAATCATAACAAACAATCTCTCAGACCACAGTGCAATCAAATTAGGACTCAGGATTAAGAAACTCACTCAAAACCACACAACTACATGAAAACTGAACAACCTGCTCCTAAATAAATAACAAAATGAAGGCAGAAATAAAGATGTCCTTTGAAGACAATGAGAACAGACACAACATACCAGAATCTCTAGGACACATTTAAAGTAGTGTGTAGAGGGAAATTTATAGCACTAAATGCCCAATAGAGAAAGTAGGAAATATCTAAAAGCAACACCTTAACATCACAATTAGAAGAACTAGAGAAGCAATAACAAACAAATTCAAAAGCCAGCAGAAGACAAGAAATAACTAAGATCAGAGCAGAACTGAAGGAGATAGAGACACAAAAAAACCCTTCAAAACATCAATGAATCCAGGAGCTGGTTTTTTTGAAAAGATTAATGAAATAGATAGACCACTAGCCAGACTAATAAAGAAGAAAAGAGAGAAGAAGCAAATCGATGCAATAAAAAAATGATAAAGGTGATATCACCACCAATCCCATAGAAATACAAACTACCATCAGAGAATATTATAAACACCTCTACACAAATAAAACAGAAAATCTAGAAGAAATGCATAAATTCCTGGACACTTACACCCTCCCATGACTAAACCAGGAGGAAGTCAAATCCCTGAATAGACCAATAACAAGATCTGAAATTGAGGCAGCAATTAATAGCCTACCAACCAAAAAAGTCCAGAACCAGACAGTTTCACAGCCAATTTCTATCAGAGGTACAAAGAAGAGCTGGTACCATTCCTTCTTAAATTATTTCAAGCAATAGAAAAAGAGGGAATTCTCCCTAACTCATTTTATGAGGCCAATATTATCCTGATACTAAAACCTGGCAGAGAAACAACTAAAAAAGAAAATTTCAGGCCAACATCCCTGATGAACATCAATACAAAAATCCTCAATAAAATACTGGCAAACTGAATCCAACAGGACATCAAGAAGCGTATCCATCATGATCAAATCAGTTTCATCCCTGGGATGCAAGGCTGGTTCAACATACGCAAATCAATAAACATAATCCATCACATAAACAGAACCAAAGACAAAAAACACATTATTATCTCAATAGATGCAGATTCAACAACCCTTCATGCTAAAAACTCTCAATAAACTAGATATTGATGGAATGTATTTCAAAATAATAAGAGCTATTTATGACAAACCCACAGTCAATATCATACTGAATGGGCAAAAACTGGAAGCATTCCTTTTGAAAATCGGCACAAGAAAAGGATGCCCTCTCTCACCAGTCCTATTCAACATAGTATTGGAAGTTCTGGCCAGGGAAATCAGGCAAGAGAAAGAAATACAGGTATTCAAACAGGTAAAGGGGAAGTCAAATTGTCTCTATTTGCAGATGACATGATTGTATATTTAGAAGACACTATCATCTCAGCCCAAAATCTCCTTAAGCTGATAAAGCAACTTCAGCAAAGTCTCAAGATACAAAATCATGTGCAAAAATCACAAGCATTCCTATACACCAATAACAGACTACAAGAGAGCCAAATCATAAGTAAACTCACAATTATGATTGTTACAAAGAGAATGAATTACCTAGGAATACAACTGATAAGGAATGTGAAGTACCTCTTCAAGGGGAACTACAAACCACTACTCAACAAAATAACAGAGGACAGAAACAGATGCAAAAACATTCCATGCTCATGGTTAGGAAGAATCAATATCATGAAAATGGCCATACTACCCAAAGTAATTTATAGATTCAATGCTATCCCCATCAAGCTACCATTGACTTTCTTCACAGAGTTGAAAAAAGAAAAACAACTTAAATTTCATATGGAACCAAAAAAGAGCCCACATAGCCAACACAATTCTAAGAAAAGAAAAAAAAAAGCTGGAGGCATCATGGACTTCAAACTATATTACAAAGCTACACTAATCAAAACATCATGGTACTGGTACCAAAACAGATACATAGGCCAATGGAACATGGCAGAGGCCTCAGAAATAATGACACACATGTACAACCATCTGATCTTTGACAAACCTGACAAAAACAAGTGATGTGAAAAGGATTCCCTATTCAATAAATGGTCTTGGGAAACTGGCAAGCCATATGCAGAAAGCTGAAACTGGATCCCTTCCTTACATCTTATACAAAAATTAACTCAAGATGGTTTAAAGATTTAGATGTAAGACCTAAAACCATAAAAACCCTAGAAGAAAATCTAGGCAATACCATTCAGAACATAGGCATGGGTGAAGACTTCATGACTAAAACACCAAAAGCAATGGCAACAAAAGCCAAAACTGACAAATGGAATCTACTTAAACTAAAGAGCTTCCACACAGCAAAATAAATTATCATCAGAGTGAACAGGCAACCTACAGAATTGGAGAAAATTTTTTGCAATCTATCCATCTGACAAAGGGCTAAAATCCAGAATCTACACAAAAAACTTAATAAATTTACAGAAAAAAACCAACCCCATCAAAAAGTGGGCAAAGGATATGAACAGATACTTCTCAAAAGGAGACATTTATGCAGTCAAAAAAACATGAAAAAAAGCTCATCATCACTGGTCATTAGAGAAATGCAAATCAAAACTACATTGAGATACCATCTCACACCAGTTAGAATGGCAATCATTAAAAAGTCAGGAGACAACAGATGCTGGAGAGAATGTGGAGAAACAGGAATGCTTTTACACTGTTGGTAGGAGTGTAAATTAGTTCAACCATTATGGAAAACAGTGTGGTGATTCCTCAAGGATCTAAATCTAGAAATAACATTTGACCCAGCAATCCTATTACTGGGTATATACCCAAAGAATTATTAATCATTCTATTATAAAGATACATGTAGATGATGGGGTGACGGATGCAGTCCACCACCGTGGCACATGTATACCTATGTAACAAACCTGCATGTTCTGCACATGTACCCCAAAACTTAAAGTACAATTAAAAAAAATTAAGACCCAACCATAAGCTATCAACTGAAATTATAGATAAAATTAACATAAGAACATAGAAAAAGATATATCATGAAAACACTAACCAAAGGAAAGCAGGAGTGACTATATCAACATACAAATTAGATTTCAAAAAAGAAATAGAACAGATTTTTTAAAATTCATAATGATAAAGGTGTCAATTCATGAAGAGAACATACAAATATTAACTGTATACACCTAATAACAAGATTTCAAAGTACATGAACCAAAAAAAAACCTGTAGAACAGAAAGGAAAGATAGAAAAATCTACAAATAAAGTTGTACATTTCAATACTCCTCAGTAATTGATAGAATAGGCAGACAGAAAGTTATTTAAAATATAGGAGACTTTAGCAACATTATCAACCAACCTGACCTAGCGATTGACTTTTGAATGTTAAACCCATCTTACATTCCTGGAAGAAACCCTACTTTCTTATGGTGTAGTATCCTACCTACATATTGTTGGATTTGATTTGCTAATATTTTCTTAAGGGTTTCTATTCTACCCAACAACAGAATGATACACATTTTTCCCAAGAGTATATGGAACACACCAATGTACTGTTATAATGCTGTATAACAATGATACACAATACATCCCACACCCTGTACCTATTAAAACTTCAATAGTACACTCTCACCCTCTACCCATAAAAGCTCCAATAGACCCATTATTTCCTTGCCTCCTGTCTGTATCACGTCTATTGATGCCAGATTTAATTTGTATTTCTTATTCCAGTTTGGTTTGAAATTTATATAATCAGTTTGGTGTTTCTCATTTTCTAATATAAGCATTTAAAGCTATTTATTTTTTCTAAGCACTACTTTAGCTACATCCAACACATTTTGATATGTTGTGTTTTTATTTTCATTCCGTTAAAAAGTTCCTTGGGATTTCTTCTTTGACCTAAGAATTATTGAAAAGTTTGTTGTTTATTTTGGAGTGTTTTTAAGGTATTTTCTTTTACTGTTTTTTTAGTTTAATTCCTTTATGGTGAAAAACACACGGACACAGGGAGGGGAACTTGTGTTCCGAATTGTGGAGGAAACGTTAAATATTAAATTTGAACTCAGTTGAACATGGACACAAACAATGGTCACCAAGCCCCGGAACAGGTTGCATGAGCCCCTTGAGATATTCATCCAGCACTGTTTTGGAAAAATCTCTATTTCAATCTATTCCTATACGTTAGCTATTAGAAAACAACAGCCAATCGCAAAAACAAGTTGACCTTTTTGTGTTCCTTGAGCCCAGTCAAGAAGGGCCCTCATGACTGGGTCTCATGCCAAACAGCTCATTACAAAAAGGGCTAGAGTCCCAGATCGCACCGAAGCTTCATGAGCCATCTCCTGTTTGTGCACAGAGGAGTGGCTGATTCTGGAGCCTAGGCTCTTGCTTCCCGGTCTGGTGATGAGTCCTCCATAGTCTGGTGAGTGTAGTGGCCAACTCTAAAGCCCAGGCTGTTGCTTCCCGGTCTGGTGATGAATCCTCGGTAGTCTGGTGAGTGTAAATAGATACATATCTTTTCCCTTCTCCTCTTCCCATTGCAATTTGCTTATTATATCAATTTGCTTATTATATCATTTGCTTATTATATCTGCATTGCCATTTATGTGGGATAAAGGTTGTTTACCCTTAAAGGTATTGTGTGTGTGTCTTTTCTTCTCCCCTCTCTCATCTCCCATACATAACACTGATCTACTATCATTTCAATACTTTTCAATTTATTGAGAGTTGTTTTATTCCCTAGAACACCCGCTGGAACCAAAAGATGGATCGTCGAAAAGATCAATAAAATTGCTAACTTCTAATCAGAATTATTAACACACATACACAAAAGAGAGAGAGAAAAGACATGAATTGTCAAGGTCAGGAATAAAAGAGGGACCATCACTAAAGTTTATACAGACATTTAAAAATAATAAGAAAATGTTATGAGCAATCTTATGCTTGTAAATTCAATATCTTACATGAACAAATTATTTGAAAGACACAAACTACCAAAACTAATTTAAGAGAAAATAGATAATGTCAATAGCTCTATATCTATTAAATAATAGAATTCACAGTTTAAAACCTTTGTTAAAAAAAAAAAAAACTTTAGACAAATTAAACAACGTTTAATTGAGCAAAAAACTATTTCTGAATCAGGCAGCCCTCAGAACCAGAATAGGTTCAGAGAGACTCCAGAGCTGCCACATGGTCTGAGACTCCAGAGCTGCCACAGGGTCTGATAATATTGGTAATATTTATGGACCAAAAAATGCAAGTGATGTATAGAAAACAAAAGTGAGATGCAGAAACAGCTGGGTTGGTTACAGCTGGATGTCTGCCTTATTTGAACCTGCTTTGAACAGCTGGCTGGATGTGGTTATTTATGTTTCCATTACTCTTGCTACAAGAGTAGGTTACAGTGGGCGCGGTGGCTCACACCTGCAATTCCAGCACTTTGGGAGGCAGAGGCAGGTGGGTCACCTGAGGCCAGGTGGTTCAAGACCAGCCTGGCCAACGTGGTGAAACCTCATTTCTACTAAAAATACAAAAAATTAGTTGGGCATAGTGGCATGTGCCTGTAATCCCAGCTACTCAGGAGGCTGAAGCAGGATAATTACTTGAACCTGGCAGGCAAAGATTGCAGTGAGCTCGGATTGCACCATTGCACTCCAGCCTGGGCAACAAGAGCAAAACTGTGTCTCAACAAAAAAAGAGTAGGTTACAATCCGTTTACACATTATTAGGTTATAGAGAAACCTTTAGGCATACAAAAAATATGTTCAGAGGCAGCCTTAGGCCAAACTTAATTTAACACCTTCCTACAAAGAAAACTTCTGGCTCAGAGGGCTTCATAGGCCCATTCGATGGAAAATGTATCAGTGGTTGCTAGGAGCCGGGAGAGATTCTAGGGAACTAACTATAACACAGAGTAAAACAGGAGAGTTCTCTGATCCCGCTCGCAGGACATGTAACAGGGGTGTGGCTCCTCTGTTTGGCCAACATACATGCTCAAATCCCTTTGGGATGGGGAGCACGTAGACATGCAGGAGCCAGGACGAGTGCCCCTGGATTCCGGCCCCATGGCAGCATCCAGGGGTGGGAGCCTGCAACTCCTGAAGCCCAAGTGGGCATGTGTTACAGTGCACTCTTTTAGGCTTGCTGTCCATGGATGGCCTAAGTGTTAAACAGCCCAGTGCCTTTTTGGTACCCAGGTCCTTGTCCAGCATCCAGGAAGAATCAGGTCACACACAGACTTGAAGGATGAATGCCAGGGTTTTATTGAGTGGTGGAGGTGGATCTCAGCAGGATGGATGGAAAGCTGGAAGTGGGATGGAGTGGGAAGATGATCTTCCCTTGGAGTTTGGCCATCCAGAGGCTGATCTCCTCTGTGACTTTCCCCAGTCGAACTCTCCCAGCATACAGGCCCTCCTTCTTGTCTCTCTGCTGCACCATTCTGTTGTTCTTCTGCTCTTCTGTTCATCTTCTTGCATCCTCATGGAGCCTGGGGTTTGGGGTTTATATGGGTACAGGACAGGAGGTGTGGTGGGACAAAAGGCAACTTTTGCCTTTTTTCATTGAGAGCCTGTTTTCACCCATGGCCATGGGTTTCCAGGCTTGAGGGTGGGGCCTTTGCCAGGGAACTGCCCTCTTCTACCCAGTATTTCCCTATCTCCTGTCTATATCAAAAGGGGCAGAGAGAATTGGGGGAATTATAAAAATATCCTCCGTCACGATTTTTATAGTGGGCATATGACTGTATTTGCTTGTCAAAACTCATCAAATAGTATACTTAAAATTAGTAACTTTTGTTATATAAAGATTACACATCAATAAAGTAACTTTAAACACCCGTTACATATTATGTCCTCCTCCCATGAGAAACAGAGTTTATTTCAGACTCCTTTACTCAGTGAAATCGCTTAAAAATCATTAGATGCCATATTTTAGCTAAAATATTTCTAAGCAAAAGTATCACATATATTATTTTGTTTTTGTTTTTATTTTTGATGCAGTTTTTTGAGTTTGGATAATGTAACATATTGACATTTTTTAAAAAGCCAATACAATATCAACAACAAAAGAATAAAAGATCATTTATCAGGGATGTTACAGAAAAAAATCCTGCATAAGAGAGAAGATTGAGCTAGATCAGTTCTTCTCCCTCCTGACTATACTTTAGAGTCACCTAGGCAGCTCCTTACAAACACCAAAACCTAGACCCCCACCTCCACAGGCTCCAATAGTTTAATTCTATTGGCCTAAACCAGAAAAATTCAAAGGTGACTTCTAATATAAACAGTGAAATTTTATTGCCTTTGGTTTTTCTTTTTTAAAGTTTAAATGGAACTAATTTGGCAGCATGATTGTTCCCAACCTCATCCAGCCACCTGGTTGCCTTGCCAAGTGTATTTTCAAAACCATTAAGCAATATCCTGAATTGTTCATCAATTATAATTTTAAAGTGTAAGTTATACAGAAACACTTTAGACTACAGTTGAGATACAGTATCCCAAGAACAAATGTGAGATTCCCAGATTTCCTAATCCCCCAAAGAAACATATGTAGACATATAGTTATCAAATATCAGAAAGCCCTGAAAATTAATCAGTTTTCACAAAAAGAGAGTGAGAAAGGGGAGGGGGGAGAGAGAGAGAGAATGTGCATGTGTTTGTGTGTATATCAGTGTGTATCTGTTGAGTTTTTATTATTCAATATACTTCTTTAAAATCTTATTTTCTATGCCTTAATGATGGTCTGGAGACCAAAATATTTTACAGATTGTCTTATTAGACTCACCATGTGACTTTGAGGAACAAATCTTTCTCCTAATATAAGTGTGAGCCTGAGGGGCTGTTTTCTCTAAAGTTATGTGTCAAAAAGACTGAATTTTAAAGTCAAAGAATATGTAAACAGGAAAGTTAAAAGATACTTCAGTGGGTTGGTGTTTCTTAATTTACCTTTTCTAATGTAAATATTTTCTCTTAGTTCTTGTTTATCCAGTTCCTCCTCAAATTATTTTCATTTTCTTCATTAATCACAGAGTTTCAATTATATATAACCTATAGAAAATTCGCTCTCTGAGGTCTGACGTTGTTAAGCCAGATTTTTAGTATTCCAGCCTGATGAGTCCTTGTGTTTTTCTACTTGATTCATTGTTTGTGTCTTAGCTACTTAAGTAGATTTTATGCTTCTTATATTCTCATATCATTTGACACAATGCAGGGCACTGGATTAATAACATAGGTTTTGGATTCTAAAAAACATTTTTTTTTTTACATTTTAACATTTCCGAAATAAGAATATACCTTATGCTTCATTTATTCATTTAATGTAATATTCTTATCATTTTCTAAGAAAATGAATTAAATAGAATATCTTAGAATGAAATAAAGATGGTATTTTTTGACTATTTGTATCCTATTCAGAATATGTAGCCTTATCCTTGTATTATGTCAACAGCTTTACATGCATGTTCTCTACTAAAAAGACCTAAGTAGAAATAGTATACAGAACTAGTAGCAGGAGGGATATGCACATTCCCATTATGTTAGGCAACTTTTCTTCTCCCTTCCTACCTGTCCAATTCCATCTTCCCTTCCATACTCAAAATCACAAAATGACAATACCAAGTTTTGCCAAATTTTCCCATGGAACTGGACACCTCCAGATGCCTGCCAGTCCAGTTACCAACTTAATGTGATTTGAAAAACATGGACTAAGAAGTTACTTAACAAATCAAAATATTTGAAATCTACCTTAAATAATAAGTAAAACCAGATCCAGACCCCATATTTCCCAAACGCCTGATATCCTGTCTACCACAGTATGCCATGAACATATCCTGCCAGTGACACTAGTGTGGGCTAACAGTGTTGCTTCAGAACTAGAAGGATCTCACTCAAAACTGAATATGCAGTTTATGATTGATTTCATGTTTATAAAGCCAGAGTATTTGCAAAACTGTCATACACAACACAACAACTTAAGGACAGCAGATTTTCAGCCCGTTGAACTGTTTTTCTGTGTATTTAATTATAGTTTTACATGTTATCACTGTGGAAAACTTTATATGAGAAAGAAGAAAATCATAAGAATGGCTGGGGGAAATGTTACTTAGTATTAGAAATCAGGCTTGTCTAATCATGTCTTACTGCCAGAATAAAAGAATGCAACTATATACTTAAGAATTAGATATTTATTTCTTTCCTTTCTTTTCAATTCTTTTTACACTTCACTTTTAATATCCAAGGTGATCTCCATTGAAATCAGTATGTTAAACCAAAGTAGTGTCAACTGAAGAATGAGGAGGTTCATAAATTTAGAAAGGTGTTTTATTTTTCATAAAAGGTTGTGGCCTGCAGGGTGGCTATTCTGCCAGGCTGAGAAGCATACCTTCCAGCCAGAAACTGGAAACACACATTTCAAGGGAGGGTCAAAGGGAACAGAAATTTATGCTGTGCAGGGTGGCCAAATATACGTATGCAGTAAGCTATAGGAGAAGTCATGAATATTTATGAAAGGAGAAACATGCATGCACAATTGAGCTTCATGTTCCTTCATGGGTCCCACATACAAAAAAATGGTAGTGTTATCATGATCCAAGGATGGAGTTTTCTGTGCTGTGACATGAAAAGGTAAATCAGAGAACATGAAAATCCTTGTTGCACATTCTCCTTAGTCTGGCCAGAACCACTCTGTAGTCAGCAGTCTTTTATGAGGCACAAAAGAAAGGGCAGTGTCAGGCTGTTGGTTGATATCTGTGGTGGAGTCTTTTGCAAGGGCTGGTGTCGGCTTAGCTCTGAAAGAATAAGCCTCCTGGTGGTAAGAGAGGGGATATACAAAGTGTGTCTGACCTCCCATCTGGTCATGGCTGAGACTCAGTTTTTGAGGTTCCTCTGGGGTCCACTTGGCCAGGGGATGGTTCATTCAGTCAGTTAGGAGACTTAAAATTTTATTTTTATTTCTCAGTAGCTCCTCACCATTGCCATGATTCAAAGAGCAAATATGCATTTTGGTTTTTGTTTTTTCCTCTAGTATCTATATGTTGCTTTTCAGACGAAGTCATGGTCACATTTTTGAGCATTACTACATGAATGCCTCTTTGCTGCTATTTGCATTCACACTGGGCAAAAGTTGTCAAGATGCAATCCATGAGAAACACTAGAGTACAGCAAAAAGTTGGCAATATCCAATTTAAAGGTGACCTTCAATCTGCCTTTATGTAACTAGGATTTGTTACACCTCTTGTTTCACCTTAAGTTCCTTGCTTTGGCTGAGTTTGATAGGGGAAGAGAAAAGAAGGTTGTCTTCTGAGTATTCCATTAAATACATGCTACATTTTCAAGATACCCCTGTTTTCTTTTACTAAGTAAATATAAAAGCCAATTTAAGGAAATAAACATTTACATTCATTTTTAGTTTGGAATTTTTTCAAATTTCAGATGTCACAGGAAACTGGAAAAAGTAAGCCATGCATCATTATTGAAATAATAAATGCTTTATAGGGGTTTTCTACTTGGAGTGATTTTGGAAACAACTCGCTTAAATATTAATGTATGCTGAGGAAAGGAAAGACAGAGAGAGAGAGAGAGAGAGAGAAAGAAAAGAGAGATTTCCAGGTGCCATCTGCTGTAAATGAAGATGGCTTGCTTGTCCCTTGATGAAAAACCCAGCAGCTGTCTGGGAAAAGGGATCTTCCAGAACACAGAGGGGATTCGGGTGGTGGTAGGGAGAGACTCTAACACCCAGGCAGAGGAAAGGTGAAAGTGGCATCCTTCAGGAAACCATCCTTACCACCTCCATCAGAAGCTGGAGTGGAAGCAATCACCTTCTCTGGCAGTAGCTCTGATGGTAGGCACCGCTCCAGAATGAGAAACAGGCGGACTAGAAATTTGAAGGCATGCTTTGGAGACAAGAACTGGAAAAGGAAAAGAGGAATGAGGAAGCTGACAGTTCCTGTCATTGATGATGGCAGGGGAATGAAAGTTCCTTGAAAGGAAAGTGACATTCCTGGTGGGGCAGTCCCTTGCTTTGAGGGTTCTTCTTTTGACATTGTCTTGGCCAGGAAAGTTATTAAGAAAAATAAAGTTGTTTTCTCCATTTTTCAGAGAAATATTTGGCATTTTCAGAAGGTTATTGTGATTAGAAGCATTTGTGCCCAATCTTGTATCATTACTAGGAATGAGATTTGCTCTTCCCTTCCCTGCCTCTATTTTTCTATTAGGCTGCATGTGATACTGCATACCCGAAAGAAAAAAGATGTCCTGTGGATCTAAGCCACACTCCCTCCCTTCAGCAGATTCTCCTGGCAAGGATTCGGCTGGTAGTGATGAGGTGGTAGTGGCCAAATCGGGGTGGTGAGAGGGCTGTGGGCTGTTGATCTGGGGCCTTATAAGGACAGCAGGAAACACTTGGACCCTTGGGTCCACCTGATTTTTGTTTTCTTGAGATTCAAACTAGAGTTCCTGCTAGAAAACAATGATGCAGGGGTAGACTGAGTGTTACTAGGCTGGACTGCAAGCAGGTACTGGTCATTAGAGAACTGTGCTAGGAAAATACTAGCATGGACTCTGTAGGTCCAACCAGACCCAGTCTTGCTTCCCTTCCCTTTATTTGTCCCAGCTTTC
Source organism: Sapajus apella (assembly GCF_009761245.1). Taxonomy (NCBI): domain Eukaryota; kingdom Metazoa; phylum Chordata; class Mammalia; order Primates; family Cebidae; genus Sapajus; species Sapajus apella. The sequence goes on from NW_022436946.1 coordinate 60,622,898, forward strand.
CAGAGTGGAGCCCACTGAGCTCTTCATCTCCCCTTTCTCCATTCTACAATTCCCACCCGATTCAGCACCTGCTGCTGAATTTAAGACAAGAAGAATTTTGTAGCCTAAGCCTCATTCCCCACAGGCTATGGGTTCATTCAGGGATGCTTCTGTGTAAAGTCACTCTATCAAATCGCTTGCTCCCACACAGTTTCCCAAATTAGGTCTCTTCTTCCTTTGGCCTCAAGTCACAGAACTGGGTCCAAATTTTGTTCCACTCAACTTGCGTAAGCTCCCACCACCTTCATTTAAATAATCCAATATTTAGCTTTTACCCAAAAACTGATCGAGAATGATTTTGTAAGGAAAATGATTTAAGAGATATCATTTGCTCTATCAACATGCTAAATTAAGTTAGGTCCTGGGGAGGCCGTCCATTTAGACCTAATTCCTATACCCATTCACAGAAATATCTTCTCCAAGTATCATTCTAATGTAACACTTTGGTTTTGTCTTTGTTTATGCCCTACCTATTTCTAAAAATAAATTGAGTTCATTCACAAAGATGATTACTGCAAAAAATTAACAGAATGAAAATAAAAGTAGAGAACCATAGGTTATGAGGAGCAAAACAGCTATGAAAGTCCCTACCATTACTGAGAAAGAATATAAAACCTCGTCTTAACTTTCCTGGCAGCGAAAAATAAGATGGCAATTTAATGTTTGGAAGAAGGAAGGATACAAAGTCTTCATAAGAGATAAAGTTTACTCTCTTATCTAATTCAGGAAAATTTGGTTCACAGTCATTGTCTAGGGGTCAGGGAATTGTTCAATGGATAACATCTTTAGCCAAAGCTTTATGGAAAATGAAAAAGAAAGGCTGGATGCCATGGGTCACTCCTATAATCCCAGCAATTTAGGAGGCTGAGGCAGATGGATCACCTGAGGTCAGGAATTCAAGACCAGCCTGGACAACATGGTGAAAACTCATCTCTACCAAAAATACAAAATATTAGCCAGGTGAGGTCTTGGGCACCTGTAATCCCAGCTACTCGGGAGGCTGAGGCAGGACAACTGCTTGAGCCTGGGGGTCAGGAGTTGCAGTGACCCGAGACTGCGCCACTGCAATCCAGCCTGGGAGGCAGCAAAACTGTCTGAAAAAATTTAAATTAAATTAAAAAGAAAATGAAAGGGAAATGTACAGAAATCCATTTCTATAGGACATTTTGATAAAAGTACTATAGGAAACACAGAGAAAAGAGCATTTATTTTGATGGGGTGGAGCAGAGGAGCTTCGTTGAGGAGAATTCAACATTAGCTGGAGTGTAATTTGGCCAGGTAGAAACAAAAAAACAGGGATCTCCCTGAAGTAAAAGCATAAAGTTCTGAATGTCAATTTTGTGTTCAAGGAAGTATCAGAAGTCTGACAGTGTTGGGCAAGGACACAGGGAGCACAATCAGATAGGGTAGTATAGGGCCAGGGTAGACAACTGAGGTTCCCTGCCTTTGGTAAATACTCTCCATGTTTGCATTAACCATTAAAAGTGGCATCTGTGGCTTTTACAGCTCGATAGATTATTCTTTTACTATTCTTAAACCTTAGCTTAAATTGAAAGTCAGACCCACAGTGCCTCACACACATAGCAGAAGATGTGAGCATCTTTCTGTGTGCAGTCAGTCTCGCTGGAGGGATACAGGTGCTTTTTGGTTTGTATTCCACAGGCTTTCAGACAAACTTAAGGTTTTCTTTCTGGTCTCCACATCCAGTGATTGATGAGAACTAGGGAAGAGGGCATCTGTTAGTGAAATTAGGCTCCCTGGGGCCACAGGTAGTCAAAATTTAGTCACTCAGCATAACAGAGATTCCCAGAGACAGCCTGAAGGTGCTGAAGGTGAAATAAATTGCCCCAGGGCAATAAGCCTCTTGAGCTGGAGCCAGGAAGTTGGGGAGCACCTGATTCAAAAGTCAGACAAGTGTGTTCTGTGTGGATCCTAATTAGGAGACCACCTTCATTAATGACCCCTTGAGACCTACTAACAGAATGGAAACAGCTGTGTCAGAACACCTCATGGTAGAAAAGGGCCTACATTTAATGGCAACTCCTGTGTGGTTTTGTTATTGAAGTTGGTTCTGTATATGCCTAGAATTATTAAGCATTTGAAAATCACATCTTAGTAGAAGAGATTGGAAAATATGACAGCAGAGTGAGGCATTAATTCCCAGAAGGAAAGCTGCCTCTCCTCTTGTTCCTAATTTCACAGCAGTGAGAAATGATGCAAGATTTTGGGCTCAGCTACAAAAAGGCAAATTCAGCACTCCCATGAAAGTATTCTTGGGTTATCCTGAGCTCTATCCACATTCCTTTTGTGAGTTTTCATTGTCGGTAGAAAAATCTGGGGCTAGGATTGAAAATTCTGTAACATCTAAAATGGCCCAGCATTGTGACTTGTGAGTGATGGCTCTAACTACTTCTCCAGGGTGAAATTCCCGCAAATCACTTATTGATGAATCAATTGCCCCAAATGCCAGTCACCATTACAAGATGTTACCAAGAGATATGCTAATTCCTCTCCAGAACGCTATTACTTTATGTCCATTGCTAATCGTGGGAGGAAAAGCTGTGCAAGTTTCTAAGATAAAAATTATCCAAAAGCTAGATATATAATAATCCTTGCCCTGTGAATTCCATTCTAACAGTCACTTGTGTTCATGGTAATAGAGTGAGAAGACCTATTCTAACATGCCAAAGAGAATTCCAAACCACATATATAAATATGAACTAAATATTATAAGCTATTTCCTAAATTTGTCAGTCACCTTTTGAAGCAGAATTAACACTTTTAGATCCCTGATGTTTGAATACAACATTGCAGCCTTAATTTAATGAAAAGAATTTGAGTAACCCCAATAAATGAATGTATCCTCCAAATTTATGTAAGAGTAGAGTTCTGCAATAGGAATGTTAAGTTGGTAATATCTGTCAATATAAGCAGTAACTCAAACCACTGTTATTTCCACAGGGAAATGACTCCCCGCATCATATTACTTGAGGGTTGTTTTCTTCAAAATTTTTTCTTTACTCTCCATCATAGCTGAGAACTAAAACATGGTATCCAAGAAGTTCTTACAAATAAAGATATCCTTGAGAGAGTTAACACAGTAAAGCATCAACATAATAGCTTAAATTTGCTATTTTCACCTTTGGGTTCCCTGTGGGTTCTTAACTATGTCCTTGTCTTCGTTACCAACTAAATGGTTGTATTTTTGTGTGTCTGTGTCTGTAGAGGCTAGGAGTGCCTCAAAGTCTGGGAATCTCCTTATTCATCCCCATATTCTCTTGTCCTTTCTTCCCATTAGCTCCCTAGTGTCTGGCAAAGTGCCAGGCAAATAGTGCTCAATAGATAGCTATTGAATAAAAGAATTTCTAATTAAATTTAACAATACAGCTAGGTGATTTAAAAATTCAGGGTGAAATTGCCAGAAAGTTATTTTCTTTCTATTATGGAAGAAATAAACTTTATTTTAAATTATTTTATTTAAAGCAAAATTAACTCTCAATAAATGTCCGCTGTAATGGAAGGGAAAGAATTGGAATGACCAAGCTGTAAAGACTCTATTTTAGCCACATGTGGTCCATCCTAACACTCTTCAACCATTTAACAATTCCCAAGTATCTCTATCATACACCTTCACTTCCATTGAACGTTTTCAGAAGAAAGACAAGCACTATATTCAGTATGTTGTTTTGTACTTTATCATGAAGGCCCTGAGTCAAGACATACTATTTTTCTTAGGCAGAATAATCATAGCTCTTCCTAAAAATCACAGAAGTAGAGCCAATGGGGCCTTTGAGCTATGATTATTTTGCTTGTAATTATCACAAGAAAAAAAATATTAAAATTTTACTGGGAAATTTCAGTGCATAGTCCAAGGCTTTCAAGATAAGCTTGGCACTTGTTACCACTATAGTCACATGAACTGCTTTGACGTATTTCTAAGTGAACCTACTACTGAGGTGGAGAGTGAAGGCAGAACAAGAATTATATTGCTGTATTTTTTCTTTTTTTTTTTTTTTTTTTTAGCTAAGATGGCTTTAACTCAATATGTTTAAACAATAAGGAAATGTGTTGGCATTGGCTAGATTTGCTGGAAGTGCAAAGGAAGGGCAGCTTTAAGGCTAGCATAACTTTGTGAACGGCCTCTAGTTTCTTATCTCTGGTTACACCACACGTTAGCCCCATCCTTAAGATGAAGTCAAGATGGCCACAATTCTTCTAGACCTCACATCTATATAGAACATTAACAGAGGAACAAAAAAGCTATTCTTAGCTGTGCTCTCTTGTAAGATGGAGAAAATATTTCCCAGAAGTTTTGCAAACTTCATCTCATACTTCACATGCTCACTCCTGAAACAAGCTCATACTTAGGGATATGCCAGTCCCTGAAACCAAGATTATTCTTCCAATCACATGACTTCTATACGAAGTGGGGGCATGAACTGGGAGTCAAGGAGACAATGGTCATTCCCAAACACCGTCATTGCACTAGGACTATACAGTACACTTTTAAAAACAACTCTGACGCTTTTAGCTAGAGATGAAACTTCTTTCTTTTGAACTCTGCCCAAAATGACAAAAAGGTTATAATGAAGGAGGGTTAAGAACCCTAAATCACATATTATAAAATATCTGTCAAACATTATGAAATTGGGGTCAACATAAAATAGGACATTGAAAGATAACATGTGCTTTGTCAGACCTCAGGCAAAATATAGATGAACTAAAATAAATGTCCCTGTCCAAAAAGGCACATGCAAGGATGTTGCAATTAGAAAAGCAATAGTTGGCTGTATGTCAGGCAGCAGGGGTGACTATAGGAAAGCAGGTAATGTGATTTGACAGAGGTTGATAGATGTAAGACCAGATCCAACAGGATCTCTGAATAGAATTTCTGAAGAATAGAACAGAAAACATGAAAAAGAGAAAAGTATTCAGCAATACAATAAAAGAAAACTCTCTGGAATAATTGATAGAATTGAATCTACAGGTTGAAAGAACTCAATTTTAACCCAGAAAAAAATGACACAGAATAATCAACACCAAGCTATAACCTGAAAAAAATTATAGATCTTCAAGAACAAAGAAAAACGTGGATCTTAAGTGCACCCACACATAGAAAAGTAAGTTTCCTAAAAAGCAGAAATAATCAGGTCTACCTCAGAGACTTCTCTTCAGTAACAATGCCATAAATAGTGCATGAGTGTCTACATACTTCTAAAGGAAAAGGAGTACACTCAAGAATTTGGTGAGGTTTTAAGGAAGTGGGACTTTTCTTTGGATTGAACAAGATTAGGAAGTAGTAATAATTTTGTGAATGGGTACCCTGGTAATTCCTGTCTGAAAGGTGAGAAAAATTAAGCACAACTGAAGTTATGATTGGTAGAGAATCAGTAATTACTCATATTATACAGAATATGGGGATGTTTGATTATTTTTTGTGGTTTGGACAATGTTGATTTTTTTGTCTGAAAATGGTTTACTATTAAATTATTTATGTTCAACAGGAAGACACCACAGTGTAGCTGCAAATGCCAGGTCAGCTCTTGGCCATCAGTGACTACCATCCTGTTACTCAATTTTCTGCAGTAGAAAGTTACTGTATTTGTCCATTTTCATGCTGCTGATAAAGACATACCTGAGACTGGACAATGTATAAAGAAAAAGACGTTTAATGGACTCACAGTTCCACGTGGCTGGGGAGGCCTCACAATCATGGTGGAAGGTGAAAGGCATTTCCTACATGGCAACAGGTGGGGGGGGGAGAGAGAGGGAGAGAGAGAAGGAAAGCCAACTGAAAGGGCTCTCCCCTTGTAAAATCATAAGACTGTGTGAGACTTACTACCATGAGAACGGTATGGGGGAAATTGCCCCCATGATTCAATTATCTCCCACCGGGTCCCTCCTACAACATGTGGGAATTATGGGAGCTACAAATCAAGATGAGATTTGGGTGGGGACACAGCCAAACTATATTTGTATGTGTCTTGGGAATTTTGGTATTCCTCAGGAAATCTTGAGCCTTGCACACCTAATTGATAATTAAAAGTTGCTATAATGTGCAAATTTAGTTCCAAGATTTCATTATGTTTCTGCTGTTCTAATTTTTTGAGTGTGAAGGTCTTGTGCTGAAACAGTAATAAAAATTATTTCAATAGTCATCATCATAACAATGGCCATTTATTGTGTCTAAGATGTACCAGGCAGCATTTTAGGTGCTCTATATTTGGATTCTTTATTACCTCTCTCTAAACCCAATGAGGTAGATATAATTACAGAAAATGAAAGAGAAGCTCTGAGACTGTACATAACTTCCTCAAAGTCACACACAAAAAGGTGGCAGAGACACAATACATTTTTACATCTCTCTAACCTCAAATCCCATATCATTTCTATTGATAATTGTTAATAAGGTTTCAGAAACCTATTATTTTTTATTATCAAAATAAAATAGAAAATGCTAAAAAGCAGCAGCGGTAGCAACAGTAAAATAGAAAGTAAGTTTTTATTTGAAAACTTTTGAGATTGCCTCCTTCCCCTTAAAAATGTAAGGTTTTTTTCAAACTTTTAGTGGATTATCTGATATTTGCATAATATTCTTCCTGTCATACTCTTGTTCTTTCAGTTGATCCCAACTAACTGGTTAAAAATGAGCTTCTGCTTGCTGCTTTCTAAAGAAGAATGGCTTAGAATGGATTCCTTTCTGTGCTTTGGAGAAACTTGTTACTGGTAGGTAAAACTTAGGTAATAAATTTCTCCATAGCAGGAACCCATCGATGATTATATAAACCGCAGATTACCTTAGAGAAAAAGTCATGACCTAGATAGCAACAGAAAGTCCTCCTCTTATGGTCCCTTCTGGTTCATGAGCTGATAAGCTAGGGAGGACAATGAAATATAGTGACATTTTTGGCTGACAGTTATTTTACATTTTCCTTTCTAGAGTTGCCCTTGAACTAAAATACTGCATGAAAGACACCACACTTCACTAATACAATTTCCCAAGAATCAGCTCACCAAGAAGGCTTTATCTTTTACAAAGTTTGCCCCAAGTTCTCAAAAAGGGCCATGACTACTAAAAGAGGTGTTGAGTCTTTAAAGTTATAACACTTTCCTATGCTTCCTTCTTTGAGTTATAAATCTCTGATTATCCTCTAGAATGTTGAAGAAATGGAAGAGGAGAGATGAGGGATTATATTCAATTAGGGTTTGGGGTAAAGAGGTAACCTTGTTCAGAGGTCTCAACCTTCCAGTGTCTGTTCAACCAAAGGTGAAGATGCTCCAGGCTGCAGAAGGAGATGATAGTAGTTTGACTCCGGTCAATGCCTGATGAGCCCCTTGGTTTGGACAGAGCAGGATAAGGAAAAGGGATGGGAGAAGAGCTATCTCAAGGTGGTGTGAACTACTCAGCAGGAATAAATAATTATTCATATGTATTTACTTGACCACTAGAGCTGATATTGATGTATAAAGATTTTTACAGAGGAGCAAAAGTTTTGGAATTTTCTTTTGTCAAGTTATTACCTAGTTGTCGCTTACCCCTCTGTGTTTCAATGAACCTAGAAGGAATGCTTGCAAGTTCCCCACTCCTGTCTGGCCCTTTGCTGACCCCTGTGCCTCCTCATAGTTGCTCCCTTCCTCTTACCCTTTTCCCAACTGTGGGCACAGATCTGTCTCCCAATTCTCCAAACACAGCTAAGACCAGACAACTGTATTAAACCAAATCTTACTTTTGGCTTAAGAATTGCAAAAGGGAGTTAAAATATAGAAAACTTTAAAAATTGGTACAAAGCTAGAATGTGCTCAAGGTCCCCAGGCCCTAGCAGGGTCCCATGTTAGTGTCTCCTTCCTTATGCCATGGTCTTCTTCTCAGGTGCCAGTGCCAGCCTGGCCTTGTCACCACTCCCCAGCCCAAGCCCTCAACCCCTCAGACGCTTCCTCTACTCCCGGGCTCAGAGCAGCTTCTGCTGGGATATGATTCCTCTCACAAGGAGACAGACTTGTGACTGAGTGTTAGAGCTCATCATCCTCACCACTGAAAAAAATTATTTTTTGCTTCATCCTTGCTTAACCAGAGATCTAAAATAGATGTTTTCCCAATACCAAAAAGGACAATTTTATCTTAAAGTGAACTCATATCATATCTCTACTTCTAATAGAAGTTTCGGACCCTTATCCCCAATTCTGTCAAAAACTACAGGAGGTCTAATCTTGGGCAAGTCACCCTGTTAAATGAGGTACAGACAATATATTGTTGACATTATCATATGTGTTATCATCTCTATTGACAAAACAAAAACCAGTTGATCTTGTCTCTCATATCAAAAAAAAAATTGTGGCTGTATTTCTTTCAATGTCCTCCTTTCTGGAAAGAAAATCTCCGTGGAGATCCCTTGAACCAGAATAATGTCAAATTTCTAACATCATTGTGGAATTAAAAAGGTAATAAGCAATTTAATAGCATAAAGGCACTTACTTTTTTTTCCTAGTGAAAACACTGATACACTTTAACCTATCCTTAGTCATGCAGTGGGAGGCTTTGCATATTCCCATTGACACAATGGGGAACCAGTGGTGTTTCCTCAGTGACAACAGAACCACCCGAAGCCATGGTCCTTTAAAATTTCCACCTAAACATTTTTGTAACCCAGCCCCATCTGATACCTCCATTTTGCCAGAAGCCTGTAAGTTATTAAGCAATTATATCTGTAACTCATGTTTCTTCACAAAATGAGCTTCTTCATGTAATAAGCTTGGAGCTGGGTTCTGCCAATTTCATTCAATGTGGCTGTTTAATGGTGATGTAAGTGACTTCTTGGCCATCTGTAGTTAAATTATTTTCTCATGCTCCTTGTTTCCATTTCCCTTGTTGAGAAGGTCATTTTCTTGTATTTACATGACTACTTTCACAAACTCCCTGGCCTTTCTCTGTAGGGTTTTGCACCCTGATTCAGTCTTTTACACAAGGTTACAGTCCCCTGACTAATCCCCATGGATTCTGTTTTTTTTTTTTTCTTTTCATATTGTCCAACCTTCACCCCACTCCCCTGGCTACTTCACACTGCTCATTATAGCTTTTCTGATAGCTGACAGAGTCATCATATTGGTCTGAAATTTGTCTATAGCAATATAGCAACTAGGGTTACGACCTTCAGACTTCTGGAGTAACCAGGAGATATTGCCCAATTTGCATTAAGATACTATAACATGGCTTCTGTTAGGTCTCCCCCCATTTTCAGCCTAGGAGGACAGGTGGCTGAATGATCTCATTAAGATCCATAGGTTTGCCTATTAAATTCTGCCTTCCCTTTTTATGACTATTTATGTTCAGGATTTCTAGTTAGTTTATTGCCATCTTATACATATCATGCTCATAAACTGGCGGTATGTGGGAAGAACACTGGACTTTTGGATGAGAAAAGCAAGTTGTTAAGTATCACTCAGCACTCACATAATAGTGTGAGGGTGATTTCTTTAACTTTCTCTAAGCCTCAGTTTCCTCATATTTAAAAGGAGGCTAATACTGACCTCATACAGATGTAAAGATTCAATGAGATAATGAGCCTGGCACCAAAACTTCTCAGCTCTGTTGATTATAAGTAACTCAAGGTCATCTCACATGGCATTAGAAAGGTTAGCTGAATGCTATCAACGCACTTTTAGAGAAAGGTTCAATATGTGTACCACAGCAACTGCATACACTTTTATTTGGAGAGAGAGTCTTGCTGTCACCCAGGCTGGAGTGCAGTGGTGAAATCTGCCTTCTGGGTTCAAGTGACTCTCGTGCCTCAGCCTCCCCAAATAGCTGGGATTACAGGCGTGCACCACCACACCTGACTAATTTTCGTAGTTTTAGCAGAGATAGGGTTTCACCATGTTGGCCAGGCTGGTCTTGAACTCCTGCCCTCAAGTGATCTGCCCACCTTGGCCTCCCAAAGTGATGGGATTACATGCATGAGCCGCCATGCCCAGCCTACACACTCTTGAGCCCTGTAGTTGGTAACTCTTTCAACATGTCTTAATGTACTGTTCAGAGTAGGTTCTTCTCTCCCAGCTTGTGCCACAACTTCCAATTATGTCTGATTCCAAAAGGCATCATCATCATTATAATTTGTGAAAATCATAATTTTTATACACTCACTATGTACCAGGTGCTGTGCTAGGTGCTCAAAGATTTTATTATGCAGTTTGAGTCCTCAAGGAGATTATATTTTAGGTAGAGAGATTATAAAAATGTAAAATAAATAACAAAGCAAAGGAATGTAAATTTAATCAAAGCAGATAAGTGTTGAAAATTGGAGGAAATAAAGATCCTTGTGGGGTTTTGTGAATGTGGCGCAGTGTTCTAGCTAATTCCTTCTCGCCTCCGCCTAACTCTCTCCCTACCTTTCACACAGAGCATTTCTTCTTCTTCCTTTCAGTAATAAAACTCTGATTGTAGCTAGACTTAGACTCCCAGGTACAGATTACATTTTCCAGCCTCCTTTGCAGCTAGGTGTGGTCATATGACTAGGTACTTTCCCAAGAGATGTGAGTGGTAAGTGATATGTGCAACTTCCATGTTATATTCTTCAAAGGAAGCTGCTTTGTTCTCAATTTTCTCTTTTGCCTTACTGCAGGCTGAAACGTGGACCTGTGCCTTTGCCCTTACTGAAGCTCTCATCATGTGAATGAGTAGATCTCCCAGAAGATCGCTGAATAATCTCATAGATAAGAGTGGACTACCCATCCCCAACTGCCTGCCTACCTCTATCACTATTTGGATAGGGTAAGGTTTTGAGTGTAGATAACCGGAGAACGGTGATACCACAGAGGAGGTAGTATAAAATTATATACAAAGAAAACCAGTTTTATATATGAGGTGATAGCAGTGCATCTATTAGGAAATATCCATCTAGCAGAAATGCAAAATTAAAGCTCTGGGGAGCTTCAGGTTGGAGATATACACACATGAGGCATCTGAAAGAAAAGCTGAAACCATGGGGAAAAGTATAACAGAGAGGTAAATGGAAAACAGGAAAACAGTGCTTTTGAAGGTCAAGGGAAGAGTTTTGACAAAATAGGGGTCACTCAACATGGGAATAGGTGAGAGGAAAGGTAACTATAGAAAGAGATTAAACTTGATTCTTAAGTTCATGTTCTCTTTATCTGTGTGTCCTCACATCTAGCTTTACTTAAAATCTTTTTTCCCCTAAAATCTGATCTTTTTTATTTCTCTGTGTTGCCAAGACACTCATCACATCCTGCCTTGATTTACACAAACTCCTTCTCACTGGCCTCTTTCTCATCAGTTTCCTACTCCAGTCTTTGCCAAATGTTACTGCCAAGTCCATTTTCCTTTCCTGCTGTTCAGACTATGTTTCTCCCACTCTGCTTTGGCTTCTCTTCACCTTCCAGCCTCCCCACAACTCTGCACCTGCTTACAACTCTTCCTCATCCTTCCTACAGCCCCATCCCACACCCCGCCTCCACTCCTTCCTCTGGACCTCTCATCTCCTCTGGCATCTTTAACCACCAAATTGAGGCACTCCAAGCTTCAGGCCAACACCCTACATTATCCCTCCCAGCAGATCTCCCAACTCATGCACATCAACACAGCTCCTATTTCTGCTGCAAAGAAACCCAGTGTATCTACTTCCTGTATGATGCTTGCTAGCTCAAATAACAGTATGCTGTGTGCTGCATTCTCCCAGGGTATGCAAAGCAGTATTGCTTGGACTGTATTCTTTCCTGTCCCCATTACCTCTAGGGCCTTGTATTGTTTGTTCTGGAACAACATGATTTCATTACTGTCGGATAATTTGTTTCTTGTAAAGTACTTACTGGTGTTACCTTGGGGTGCTACATAACAATACAAATCTCACAATGCCTCGCTGATGAGAGGGCCTAAACCCAACCAGTTTGTCCAAAAGTACCTTGAGTTTTTTTCTCAGTAGTTCATGGGGAAAAAAAACCCCGTATCTGTCAGGAAAAGGGAGAAAATTAATGTGCAGAAAGGAAGGTATGATGTTTCTATTGTTCTCAACAAATAACGTTCATGGGAAAAAAAAACCCATATATTTGAGTGAACCAGAAATTCAATGAGCATTATAGATAAAATAATGTAAAAACTCCTTTCTAGGTATGGAAGATATGTCTTCAAGGACATATCTTACTGTTATCACAGAAAGCAATTATTTGCCTTGCTACCTCCAAAACTTTGCTCATGCCAGTTTCATTTAGCATATATATAATATAATTCATTTTAGAGAAAATACTCACTATAAAACTCAAATAACTAAGATGTATAAGTATATAGGCAAGTATGGAGAAAAAAACATATATATACATCTCTAAGAGCATGATTAAAATAATTGTTGCTTAATGCTAAATTTTCTTCTCAACAAGAAAAAAATTTGAATACTTATCATTAATTTAAATGTACTTGGTATTTTCACATAATGCAGAAACTGAATAATAAAGTTTTGCATTTATTTTAAATGATAAAAAAAATCCCTTGAAATTCAGCATAGAGATTTCATTTTCAATAAGAATCAGAAAACTGTCAAAGACAAACTGTTTTCCATCATACAAATGACTTGATCACAGATAATAAAATTGCACAAACCTCAAAGCCTAAATAACCATGTAAATGGGTTCTATGATTTTTGAGACAGATGGTGAATCACAACAGTGATGGGTTATGAATTCCAAAAAGATTGTCCTTCAGAATATAACAAAAAATGACTGAGGAAGATTTAAAATATAGTTAAAGTAAAACCAAAATAGAAAAATCACATCAATTTTTAAAAGATCAAGAACACAGAAACAGAGAACATATAGATTACATTAGAACCACTCTACAAATAAAATCATTTTAAATTGAAACATTATGCTTATGTTAACAGAAGGAAATTGGAATGTATTTCAACAAGATGAGTAATGTTATCTGCTTCATTCCACATCGTGTCCAAGATTGTAGAAATTGCAGCCTACTATGTCTGTCAACCTGCTTATCACTTGCTGCTGGCCCAGAGATATGCCCAGCAACCATGGTCACTGTTGGGAACTCTTAATCTCCTTATCTAGTTCTTAGCTGCATAACATGAGACTGAATTAGGAGCCATTATGGAAGACAATTAAATTCTCTTTAATAAGATCTTGCATTTCCAGTACCACTCAAAGGAACCCGGGTTAGATTAAATCACAGACAACTATATCTAGGTAAGGAATGATAGTCATCATTTGTCAATTTGGGCCAACAATAAATGAGCTCTAAGAAGACATAAGCAAATATGGTGGAGCAAAATAAAGTGCTAACTTCAGCAGTGACTCCTGGTTATGTATTCTTGGGCCATTTCAGTATATTATTTTGTATATCTATATTAACTAATAATATATACGATAAAATACATAGCATGTGTAATTAAATATCCATAATATCACTTGTTCCTGCTTACATCCCCAGCCTCATCTCTCAACATTCTTTTCTCCTTTCTCTATTCTTTTCTCCTTTCTCTATTCTTCAGCTCTGCTGCCATTCTCTCAGGATGCATCCTGCTTCTTCCTGACTCAAGAACTTTATACCTGTTCTTTCCTCTACCTAGGCCCTTCTCCCCTTTAGCCAAGGTAGTTCCTATTTAGGCTTTAAGTCCCCTTTAAATGTCATTTTCCCTACCACTGCTTCACAGAAACTTGTAGGGTTTCTTCAATGTATTCACCCTAGTTCTGGTTAGTTGTAATGTCTGCCTTAAGTAAATGATAAACTCGAAGACAAGAGAGCTTCTACCTCTCCTTTTTGTTTTGTTTTGTTTTTTCTCCACAAACTATATTTCCAGTGCTTAATGAATAAGCTCTTGAATAGCTCTGTCAGTGTTTGTTGAATGAATGGATAAATGAAGGATTCTGTTGGTGGGCAAGGTGTCACTCAGAACATTTCATACAATCTTGCTGTTGCACATGCAGAGAAAAATAACTTGGTGCCCAAAAATAAGGCCTCTTTTTGATATATTATTGCTTGTCTTTACTTACCTTCTGTATCCAGATGAAAACTTCAAAATTTTCCCTGAAGAATATTTTGGTGACCAAGAAAATTAACCACGAAAAATTCCAGCCTGGAATTTAGGTGAAAATAGGAGCTAGAAGATTCCTCTCATCTAATATTCCTGGAGAGGGAAGTGACTGGCCCCACTGACGTTTAGTGGTAGGCAATGGAAACTCAAAGACTGTAGCAAGAAGGGATTCACCCCACCACCCCACAGACTCTAATCAAGTGGCAAATGACAGCAGGACTTAATGAGACTGCAGTGATTTCAAGAAGACCTAGAGCATATTATATTATAATCTACTTTACAAATAAGGCTGGCTGATTAATCTGGAGTTGTCATAGCACTTAAGAGAGAAGCCCTTAGTCTTGGAAGTAATTGGTTTCAGAAGGGCCATCGAGGTGGGTCTGCAACAGTAGAAGGTCTAGGTGACACCCAGAGATGAAACATTACTACTGTCAAAGTGTATTGCTGATTTGCTGTGTGTTAAACATTCAGAAATACAAGTTTCCTGAACCCTAGCTCCTCATGGGCAAACCCATCAGGAACAGTCCTCAAAAGTGCATTTCTGAGTTGGTACAGTACTCATATTCATTTATGATTTCATTTTTGTTTCACAGACCACCAATAAATTTGGGAAATAATGCATCTACATATCCCTTCTTGGACAGTCACAATGTATATAACACATTGATGACTTTGAGAATTCCTGCACTAAAGAAGGTTATTCAACTCATTTGACTACTAATACTTCTTATTCATAAAAAAACTTATTTGTCAATAAAGATAGTCTCAACAAGGCTGATGTATTAAAAAACCTCTAAGTCTCAGTGGCTTAAAAGAGCAAGGTTTATTTATCACTCATGCAATATATCCATTGTGGTTGACTAGAAATCCTATGCCACATAGTCTTTACTCTGATATCCAAAATATCAGAGCTACCATCATCTGAGCATTTTTTGTTGCTCTGGCAGAGAGAAGGTGAGCTCTGGGTGTTTTAACAATTAAATATTGCAGCCTGAAAGTGACTCGTAACTGTGGAATTTTGGCTCATAACTCACTGGCCAGAACTAGTCACATGGCCTCACTCAACCATGAGAGGCTGAGAAAGTACTATCCTACCATGTGTCTAAAAGGTAGACAGCCAGAAATATTTAGAGGATGGCACTAATGACAACCAAACCAGTTAACCTGACTAAACACTAATGTTCATTAAAGTATAGCTTGAACCCACTGGTGTTCATGGTTTTAAAAACAAGGATTGGGGATTTCCAGTTTTAAAATGACAGTACAGAATCAAGCTGGCTTCACTCCATCCCACTTCCACCCACTCTCTCCCACTCCCTCCCTCCCTCCCCAAAACAGATATACAGCACTGAAATTTTCACTATCAACAACCCAGAACTCAAATATGAGAATGAAATAGTTCCCAAGGCCACAGGGAAGTGTAAAAATTCTGAGCAGATGGTAAGAGAAGTAGACTTCCACATCTGTGATGCCTTTCCTTCCCTATTCTTTCTGGCAACAAGTACATGGAAAATCTTCTCCGTGTAGAAACTCATCATTTCTACACTGGAAAAAATGAAACTGAGGCGGTAAACTAACTTTTCTACTATCTTGGTTTCCCTGGAAGGAAACTGTTCTTGCTTTAACCCACAGAAACTATTGTGACTGCCTGAAAAAGGAAATAACCCTGAGGAGAGACAGAGACAAAGTAGGTAGGTGGGATCCCCAGCCCTGGAAACTGCTCTGTAAGTTGGTCAAAGGAGATGTCAAATCAGAGTGGCTGTTCAGCAGCACCATGCTGCAGGAAGTATGTTCCACAGGTCCCTTGGGCACAAACCCCTAGCCAGTCTTCCCATACCTGCAGGATAATATCTTTGGGATCTTATCCCATTTGGGTTAGGCAGCACTCCCACCATTTACTAGAGGAAGACAAACCTGGGCTTAAGATGGCATCTGGAGCCAAAAAGGAGTTAGCAACTTAGCGGTAATGATTTGTTAAGCAAATATATATATATATATATATATATATATATATATATATATATATATTGAAGCCAGGAAGAGAAAATGGAAATAATTAATACTTCAATGCAAAGAAATAAATAAATACCTACTAGAAACAGCACCAAATAGGGAACCATGACCTCCTCAGAAGGACAAAGCAAAATCCAGTGACTAAGCCTGATTAGATGATGATTTGTGAGCTCTCCAACCAAGAATTCAAAATAGCCATTTTAAAGAAACTCACAGATCTCCAAGATAACATAGAAGAACAACTCAGAAATTTATCTGAGAAATCTAACAGAGATTGAAGTGATTTAAAAAATTAAACACAAATCTTGGAACTGAGAAATACATTTACTGAATTGAAGAACTCATTAAAGGCTCTCAACAGCAGAATAGACCAAACAGAGGAAAGAATCAGTGAGCTCAAAGACAAAGTATTTGAAAACACAGTCAGAGGAGAAAAAAAAGAAAACAGAAAAAGAAAACCCACAAAAACCTATAAGATACAGAAAATTACCTTAAAAGACCAAATCTAAGAATTTTTGGTGTTCAAGGAGGAGCTAAGCAAGAGGAAGAGGTAGAAACCTTATTCAAAGGAATAACTGAAACCTTTCCAAAACATGAGAAAGATATAAATATCCAGGTACAGGAAGGTTTGAGAACACCAAACAGATTCAACCCAAATAAGACTACACCAAGGTATATAATAATCAAACTCAAAGGTCAGAGACAAAGAGAAAATCCCAAAGGCAGCAAGAGAAAGCAAATAAGATACAACAGAGTTCCAATTCATCTGGCAACCAACTTCTCAATAGAAACCACATAGGCCAAGAGGAAGTGGAATAACATTTTTAAAGTACTTAAGGAAGAAAAAATGCCATCTAGAATACTACATCCAGAAAAATTACCCTTCAAATATGAGAGATAAAGTCTTTCTCAGACAAACAAAAGCTGAGAGAATTCAGCACCACAAGAACAATTTTTCAAGAAGTACTAAAGAGTGTCTTTAATCTGAAAGAAAAAGCCATTAACGTGCAAAAGGAAAACTTTTCAAGCTATAAAACCCACTGCTAAAATTAAATACACAGACAAACCCAGAATTTGCTTTAACTTTGGTGTACAATCAATTCAAACTCTAGTACGAAGCCCAAAATACAAATCTATCAAAAACAATGATAGCTACAGCAACCTGTTAAGAGATAGATAATACAAAAATATGTAAATTGAGACAACTAAAAGTCCAAATGTCAGGGGAGTTGAGTTAAAATGTAGATTTTTGGGCTGGTGTGGTGGCACATGACTGTAATCCCAGCACTTTGGGAGGCCAAGGCGGGTAGATCATGAGGTCAAGAGATAGATGATCCTGGCCAACATGGTGAAACCCCGTCTCTACTAAAAACACAAAAATTAGCTGGGCATGTGGCACATGCCTGTAGTCCTAGCTACTCACGAGGCTGAGACAGAAGAATCGCTTGAACCCAGGAGGCAGAGGTTGCAGTGAGCTGAGATTGCACCACTGCACTCCAGCCTGGTGACAGAGCGAGATTCTGTCTTAAAAAAAAAAAAAAGTAGATTTTTTTTTGTGTGTGTTCCTTTTTGACCTTTGTTTCTATTCTTTAATTTGTGATAAGTCATCAACTCTTTTAAAGTAACTTGCTATATCTATAAAATGTTTTTTCTAACCTTTATGGTAACCACAGTGCAAAAACCTATAATAGATTCACTAAAAATAAAAACAACTGATCAAAACATACTATCAGAGAAAATCACTTAACCACAAAAGAAGATAGTAAGAAAGGAATAAATGAAGGGAGGTCTGATAACAACCAGAAATCAGGCAACACATTGACATTAGTAAGTCCTTAATTATCAATAATAAAACAGAATGTAAATGGTCTCAATTCTCCAAGTAAAAAGCATAGAGTGGCTAAATGGATAAAGAAACAAGACCCAATTATATGCTGCCTTCAAGAAACCCACTTCACCTATAAAGACAGACTGAAAGTGAGGGGTGGAAAAAAATATTCCACGCAACTGGAAATCAAAATAGAGCAGGGATAGCTAGGCTTATATCACATAGACTACAAATTTAAGATTATAAAAAGAGACAAAGGAGGTCACTATATAATGATAAAGGAGTCTATTAAGCAAGAAGATATAACAATTATAAATATCTATGCACTCAGCACTGGAGCTCCCAAATATTTAACACAAACATTAATAGAGAGATATATACTGAAATACAATAGTAGTAGGGGACTTTAAAAACCCACTCTCAACAATGGACAGCTCATCCAGACAGAAAATCAACAAAAAAAACAGAGGAGTTAAACTACATACTAGATCTAATAAGCCTAGCTGACATTTACAGAACATTTTACCCAACTGCAGCAGAATATGCATGCTTTAGCATATGAACATTCTCCACAACAGACCATATCTTATGCCACAAAACTCATTTGAATAAAATTTAAGAATCCAGAAATCATATCAAGTATCTTTTCTCACCACAATGGAATAAAACTAGAAATCAATAACAAGAGGCAACTCAGATAATACACAAACATTGCAAATGAAACAACATCCTTCTGAACCACCAATGGGTCAGTGGAGAAATTAAGAAAGAAATTTCAAAATTTCTTGAAACACATGAAAATGGAAAGATAACATATCATAATTTATGGGTTAAAGCAAAAGCAGTACTAAGAGGGAAGTTATAGCAATAAACGTCTATATCAAAAAAGCAGAGAGACTACAAATGACCTAATGATGCACTTCGAAGAACTAAAAAAGCAAGAACAAACTAAACTCATTAGTAGAAGGAAAGACATAATAAATATCAGAGCAGAAATAAATGAAATTGAAATTGAAAAAATTACAGAAGACCAACAAAACAAAAAGTTAGTTTCTTGAAAACGTAAACAAAATTGACAAACCTTTAGCTAGACTAAGAATAAGAGGGAAGAACCAAATAAATTAAATCAGAAACCAGAAAGAAGATATAATGAGATCTCAGAAATATAATGAGATCTCAGAAATATAATGAATCATTAGAGACTATTAGGAACAAGAATACAACAACAGATTGGAAAATATAGAAGAAATAGATAAATTCCTTGATACATGCAATCTACCAAGATTAAACACCATGAAAAAATACAAAACCTTGACAAACCAATAATAAGTAACAAGATCAAAGCCATAATAAAAAGTCTCCCATCAAAGAAATGCTCAGGGGGAGAAAAATCCAAGATAAGACTCACTGGCTTGGAATTCCAGCCAGCTACCATTAAAGGCATTCCACCTCCCTAAGAAGGAGCTCCCAGAGGGAGGGGCAGGCCATATCCTTGCTGTTTAGGTGCTTTAGCCATTCCAGCCTTCAGGCTTTTGAGAGTCTGAATTGACCCATGGTGGAAGGGACACCCCAGCACAACACAGCTGTTCTACCAAAATGTAACAACTGCTGCTTTAAGCCAGTACCTGATCCCATTCCTCCTCACTGGGTAGACCCTCCCAACCAAGACCTCCAGCCACCCCTACCCAAGCTCTCTAGCTGACAGAGATCTCAATTCCCCCTGGGATAGCTCTCCCAAAGGGAGGGGCAGGCTGCCATCTTTGCTGTTATGGTGACTTAGCTGTTCCAGCATTCAGGCTTTGGACAGTCTAGGGCAACCCAGGGTGGAAGGAATCCTCCAGCACAGTACAGCTGCTCTAGCTAAATGTGGCCACACTGCTGCTTTAAGCAGGTACCTAATTCTGTTCCTCCTCACCAGGCAGGACCTCCCAACCTGGGCCTCCAGTCACCTCTGCCCATGTTCTCCAACCAACAGAGATGTGAATTTCCTCTGGGATGATGCTCCCAGAGGGAGGAGCAGTCTGCCATCTTTGCTGTTAGGGTGACTTGGCCATTTCAGCTAAGTCTATTTATTTAGATAAATCCCATAATTTGGTCTTTGGAGTGTTTGAGGTGAACAGAGGCAGAAGTGGACCCTCAGTACAGCACAGCTGCTCTACCAAAACGTGGCCCAGACTGCTTTTTTCCTGATCCCATTCCTTCTCACGAGGCTGGAACTCCCAACTGGAGTCTCCAGTAATTTCCTACAGATGCCTTTGGGCAGGCAACAGATCCATGACGCCCTGGGACAAAGTTCCCAGAGAGAGAGGCAGGCTGCTATTTTTGCTGTTTCACAGCCTTCACTGGTGACACCTCCAGGTTCCAGAAAATATGAAGTGACTAGGGACTGCAGTGGTCCCCTAGCATACCACAGCAGCCCTATTGAAAGGTGGCCAGACTGTTATGTGGGTGCCTGTTCCTGTATCTCCTCACTGGATAGGTCCTCCAGGCCTGGGTCTCAAGCTATCACCCACCTCCCCACAACCAGAGCTATGGAGCCACTCCCCAGACAGAGCAACTCCCTGGACAGAACCTCCTGTTCTGTCCAGGGCAACTAAAAATTATTCTTTTGGAAAATTTTATAAAAACAATTTTTTTCACTTAAAGTCCTCAGTGAGTTTCCTACAATAGATAACGAAATCATTTTCCAGCCAATTCCTAATTGCTTTCCCTCAAATATAAATGCTATATAAAAGAAAACATGAATAATTCTACAACACAGCCTATTTTTTGGCTACTAGAGGGAGGTATACCATAAATGCTCATTTACAATGTCTTCTGCACACATGTGCAAAGAGTTAATGTATCATCAGATAAATCCCATAATAATAGAAATAAAATTGTCATAGAATTCATATAAACATTAAAATATATATATATTATGCTACCATAATAACATCTGAAAATTAATTTCTGATGAAGTCTACTGAATCAAATTAATGTCTTGGTAACTTATCTGATAGTTTGCCATAACTGTATCACATAACGACACGGCACAAAAAGGCAGTAATAATGTTCAAATATAAGTACTTTGGTTCTGAGATGTTACCTGTATACCAAGAACAATGAAGGTACTTATCAGTGGTCATTCAAAAGCCTTTAACTCACTGCTTCTCTGAGAAATATATGACATGTTAAATTCATGTCATTTCCTCAGGCACCTCCAAGTTCCTCTCCAGTTCTTCCTTACATATATCCTACATACAATCATATTTAAGTCACCTAATACATGGAAAATGCTTTTGGCAATGCTTAGCACATAGTAGTCACTAAGTATTTATTGTTATCATTATCATTGTTACTTCATGTCTTACAAACTTTGTATGTCACATGCCCTGCAGAGATTCTAAAGTGTGATTTGCTTTAGCAAGTTCAACCCAGTGAGAGAAAGTCTAATATGTAAAGCATTTCTATATTACATTGTTCTTATTTAGGACAAAACAGACAAATCACCTAAGGAGTTATCAAAGTGATAAAAAATGACCTTAAAAGATTTGTTGGGGTTACCTTTAGATAATATCTCTAAGCTATTACCTGAAATAAGCGTTGGGAACAAATTAAAAGTAATATTTGATAACTGATAAAACAGTCCTATCCTCACACTGCATTTCCTTCACACTGTGGCAATCCATTGTAACATTATTAAAGTATTTCAATATATATTTTATTTTTATAATAACGAATCTAATATTCTGTAATATCCTTTGGTTTGTTATATATCATTCATACATCACTCATTCCATTCACTTAAAGCATCATCTTCACCAGGCATTTCTGTTGGTGATTGGTCAAGAGAAGTTGAATCTTTGTATCTCACAGAACTCTGCTCGGATTGTACCTCAGGCGTTAAGATTTTTGCCCCCCAGAAAGACTTGACTGCTTCCCTGGAAGAAGAAACAAAAACCAAAAGCACTATATGAAGTGAAAACTAAAACTGAATAGATTTCTATATTTTCTATGTATAGAAATATATATATGTGTGTGTGTGTGTGTGTGTGTGTGTATACCTGTATGTATATATTATATTTATGATACAAATATATATACAAGTACAAATATATATAACCTGTATATATACAAACATATATAACCTGTATATGTATTTGTACCTGTATATATATTATAGGCACATTATATTTATATTATAAAGGAAAGAAAAAGAATATAAACATATTTATGGCTACTGAACTGTATACTTTAAAATGGTAAAAATGATAAATTTTATATTCAAATTTTACCTCAATAAAGAATAAAATTTTTAAAAAACATAATGATAAAAATTACTATTTAAAATGTTTAGCACCTACACTAAGGTTACATGACCATACCTACTCAGGAAAAAGAATTGGAAGACTGATTTTAAAAAACACTTTTACGGGGGTTGGGGGATCTGGGACATACTCCAAAAATAACATTTTTATGAAAACAACTGTTTTTGCTTAAAGTCTCGGTGGATTTTCTATAATACATAACAAAATCATTTTCCAGCCAATTCATTGTGATGATGCATCCAGCTGATGCATCACAAACTAAAAACGAATAATGAATAAAAAGGCACTTCTTAAAGAAGAGATAATATATAATATATATGTACCTATATTGTATAATATTATATATGTATATATAGTATATATGTGTACATATAGTATATATGTATTATGTATGTATATATGGTATATATAAGTGTAAATATAGTATACATACTATATATATACAAGTCATATATGTGTATTATATATGTATATTTAATATATATGTGTATATAATATACAGGTTATATATGTATTACATGTACATGCATGTAAATATATATTACCTCTTCTCTAGTGTTTTTATTTTTAGTCTGTGATGCATATATATTACATATATGTATCATATATGTATACACATACACATGTGTATTATGTATATATACATACATGTATATATACATACACATATATGTATGTATACCTATATGGTACAAATATATATTTGTATATATAGTACAAATATGCATACATAATATATATGATGATATTTATAACAGTTACATGAGTATCACACCCTGGTAAGTCTGAGGCCTTATATATATACATATTACATATATATGTGATGCATATGCAATCATATGTAATATATACGCATCACAAACTAAAAGTAATGAATAAAAGGACATTTCTTAGATAAAAGGTAATATATATGTTATATATACATATATGTACATATGTATTATATAACCCATATATTATATACGCATGTATTATACATTATGTATATATAGTATATACATATTTAGTACATATATACGACCTATATATATGCAATAATTGTATATATAATACAATAATACTGTACAATTTACATATATATTTAAAATATGCATGTATAAAATAAAAATATATAAAACATATATTATTTCTTCTCTAAGAAGTGCCTTTGTATTCATTATTCATTTTTAGTTTGTGATGCATCCGCTACAAATCAGTAATGAATAAAAAGACTTACCAGGGTGTAATACTCGTGTAGGTATTACAAATATTGTCATACAAATGAATTAGTAAGTTACAATAACGAAGTTTTAGAATTGAGAGAACCACAACTGGACAATATAAATTTCATTAAATAAAACTTTTTAAAGCAATTAACATGGAAAATTATAAAAATTGCATTTAACAGCTCTCTCATGGTTGGAGAAGCAAGTCATGAGATTGTTTTTAAAAGCATCTACATAAAGAGATGGGGTAGCCTGAACTAGGGCAGTCACAGGAGTAATGAAAGGAAATGGACAGTTTCGAGACAACATGTAGGAGGCATCCTGGACATGGCTTTACAATTCACAAGATGAGGAGGGAGACGAAGAGGAGGATGTCAATCAAGGGTGATGATGCATTCTGCCATTCACCTACCAATTTACAATTATGAAGATCAATATAAAGATTACAAATACACAGATAACGACTCCTATGGTCAGTACGAAAACTAAGATTGCATCAGTGTCTGGTCGGCTTGATCTTCTCATCTGCAATTCTAGAGAAAACACACAAATCTAATGATTATCACTACTGAGGACAAGGAAATGGGTATTTAAATTAAAACTTTATATTTGAAAAACAACTACAGAAAAATACAGAAATGCTTAGTGGAGAGAAAATTATTAATGATCTTGCTCTTCATGTTTGGAATGTCCTTTTCAAACACACAAAAAAGTTCAAAGAATCTGACAATGAACAGCCTGTGTTACCACCATCTAAATACTACCATTAACATTTTACAATTCATCTACCCATCCTTCTATCAATTCATTAATCCATCTTACTTTTGATGCATTTTAATATAATTTGCAAATGTCAGTACGCTTCCGACCAAATTTTTCAGCAAGCATATCATTAACTGAGTTTTTCAGTTTTTTCTTTGAAGTAAAATTTTCATGCAACAAATTGCACAAAGATCTTAAATGTACATTTGCTAGGTTTTGACAAAGGCAAACTCATATATGTAACTAAATGCTAGCCAAGATACAGAATATTACTATACCCCAGAAAGCTCCCTTGAACCTCTTCCTAATTAACCCCTTCCTCATCCTCCAGAGGCAACAAGTATCCTGATATTCTCTTCTACCATAGATTACCTCTGACTATTCTAGAAGTACATACAAATGGAAACACACAGTAGGTAATCTCTTGTGTAAGGATTTGTTTACTCAGAATAATGTTTTAGAAATTCACCCATACTGTTATATGCAACTATCCTTTTTTTTATTACTAGGTAAACTCCACAATTTGTTTACTCATCCTCCTACTGATGGATACCTAGGCTGTTCCAGTTGTGAGATATTATAAATAAAGCTGCCATGAACATTCTTATGCAAGTCATTTTGTAAATATATATCTTAATTTTTGGCTAAATATCTAAGAATCTGAGTGTGTTTAGCTTTGTGTGTTTAGCTTTCTAAGAAACCATGAGAACGTTCTCAAACTGATTATACTGACTGTACATGTTTTATAAATGTTTTCTACAAGATTTTGGCTTGCCTATTCATTATCCTAATGATTTCTGTTAATGAGCTGAAGTTTTTCATTTTGATGAAGTCTGATTTATTCAATGTTTCATTTTATGGTGATTGTTTTCTGAATTATGTCTAAGACACGTTTGCCTACTCCTGAATCATGCAAATATTCTCCTATATTTCTTTCCTAAAGCTTTATGGGTTTAGCTTTTACATTTAGGTCTATGATACTTCTCTAATTTTTATATATGGTATAAGGAAGGAATTGAAGCTCATTGTTTTCCATACACATATCTACACCTCTCTCTCTCTCTTTAGGAAATGGGGTCTTTCTATATTGCCCAGGCTAGCCTTGAACTCCTGGGCTCAAGTGATCCTCCCACCTCAGCCTCCAAAGTAGCTAGGATTAGAGTCACACATCACTGCACCCAGCTCACACACCACTCTTACATCAAGCATTATCTCCCATAATTCTTTGCTCTTTCAGCAAATAAGGTTATTAAAGAGACAAAGCCAATCTACCATATGTATTATAATATTGCTACATTGTAAACTGGTAAAAAGACAATTAATATAAAATATTACTTACTTTGTGAATTACATAGCTTTACTGTAGCTATTTTATGTCCCCAAATTCTGGAATCATAAAAGATTCATGGAAGAAAGAACTATAGAGATCATCTGATCCAACCATTGCATTATACAGATAAGTAAACCAAGGTCCAAAGAGGTTTAATTTGTACAAGCTATATTTGACTATTTAAATATTTTGATTTTTATAAGTATCACTCTGTCAGAGTAGTCTTCTATATGAGCAATCTCAACTGCTTATTTTTCTGGATTTGTTTCCCCTATCCATTAGATATCACGGAATATAAGTTTCCATTCTGCCTAGTAATTATAGAGCTATAAACTCAAGTTAGGGATCTCACTGAATAGTTCCAACTGTGCTAAAGAAATTCCATATATATTTATATTCCAACATTGTTGGATATTTAGAAATTTTTTATTTCAAAATAACTTCAGATTTACACAAGTGGTGACATTTTGAAAACTTAAATAAAAGACACCTTTTAGAACTGAAACCTGACAAGAAGAAATGCAAAATTCATTTGTCCATTACTCTGCAGTGTTAGCTGAGAGAGGGTAGAGAGTAAGGAGCATGAATATTTTATTTATTACAACAGTAATCTTGCAAGGGTCACCTAGATTATTTTTATAGGGAGCACTTCACACTGGGGTCTGTTGGGGGGAAATAGGGGAGGGGCAGCGGGGGGTGGGGAGTTGGGGAGAGATAGCATGGGGAGAAATGCCAGATATAGGTGAAGGGGAGGAAGGCAGCAAATCACATTGCCACGTGTGTACCTATGCAACAATCTTGCATGTTCTTCACATGTACCCCAAAACCTAAAATGCAATAAAAAAAATAAAAAAAATAGGCTCAATTTCCTATGGAAATATTTAATGAAAAACAGGCTAAATTTGATGCTCTCACTTTTTAGATAACCTAAGCTTATGTACTTATTAGTTTCTTAGGACCACCATAACAAAGTACCACAAACTGGGTGACTTAAAAACAACAGAAATGTATGTCTCACAGTTTTGGAGGCTAGAAATCTGAAAACAATGTGTTGGTAGGGCCATGCTGCCACCGAAGGTTCTCGGGGAAAGATCCTTCCTTGCCTCTTACAGCTTCTCAGCTTCTGGTAGGCTCAGACGTTCCTTGGCTTGTGGTAGCATAACTCCAATTTCTGTCTCCATTTTCACATGGCCATCTTCTCCTTTGTGTCTCTCTATGTCTTTGCCTGGTATCCCCAACCCTCCCGTGTGTGTGTGTGTGTGTGTGTGTGTGTGTACGCATAAGCATGCCCAAATATTCCCAAGGCCCACTCTGCTCTAGTATAACCACATCTTAACTAATTACATCTGCAAAAAACCCTATTTCCAAATACACTCGCATCCTGAGTACTTCAAAGTATCTTTTTTAACAATGCCTAATTATGAAAGATAGCTATTGTGGGAGTGAAAAATCTGATATTTAAGTGAATGAATGAGAATTTTTCACTAGGGAAACCATATTTACCCTAAAAATATCTCAATTACATATTTGTTTCAAGCTAGTACTGTATTGTGTGGACATTTCTAGCCAAAACATTTGTTTGATTTCTAAACAGCCAAAGGGGTCTGTTGCAGTGGTATACCCAATTGTCATGTTTAAAGCAATTAATAAATACCAGAGTGTTCTAAAAACATTTTGTCAATCAGTGCATGTACTGAGATGGCAGAGCTACCCCACCATTCCTCGACTGCTATGAGAGAGAGAATTTAACTTTGTCTCAATAAAGGCCTGACATTTTAGGGTCTGTGTTCCAGCCTTTAAAATATACACTACCAAATACATGCTCCCTTCTAATTATGAGAGGAGCTAACCACTGAACTGCCTTAACAGGGACCAAATAGTAGGGACAAAGACTGAGAATGGCTTCATACACTTTTAATATCATGAACGAGGGCTAGTTGAGACATTTTTTAGTGTGATGATGTTTTTATTCTCTTGCCTTTTTTAGAGCTTTATTGAAAATTATCCTTTTAATGACATCTGATATCTCAATAGAGGAGTAAGATTATTAGCTTTCACCATGAAGATGTTTCTAAACTCATTAAAGAGCATATCAAAGGAAGTTTAAATAGCAGTTTATTTTTTTAAATCACCCTAAAACACTTCAACCTGTTTTCAATAAAATGTGTTATATCGTGTGGTATCTCTAGACTACAGCAGAAATTCTTTCCTTTGGGTTCAGAAATAGCTTCAAGAAATCCAAACACTTTTTAAAAATTACATGTAACTTTTGGCATATTTGTATATGTGGACATTTTTCTGGAAAAAGGATCCTGAGCCTTGATAGGATTCTCAAAAGAACTTGTGACCAAGTCCCCACATCCTTAACAACAAAGATGACAACAACAATAAAAATGGTTAAGAGCAACACAACAAAAGGAAATACTTACCTGGATATGTAAGCCATCACAGATTAAATTGCAGATATGCCAATGGATCTATTTCACAAAGGAAATATGGTTTCTAATACGTAAAATTACATTCAGGACAATATTTTAATTTTGTGATATATATATTTTTTTGAGAACTGTATTATTGCTTCATCAAAAAACATTTGCTTTGGCCAGGTGTGGTGGCTCATGCCTGTAATCCCAGCACTCTGGGAGACCGAGGAGGGCAGATCACAAGGTCAAGAGATCGAGCCCATCCTAGCCAACATGATGAAACCCTGTCTCTACTAAAATATAAAAAAGTAGCCAGGCATGGTGGCAGGTGCCTGTAGTCCCAGCTACTTGGGAGGCTGAGGCAGGGGAATTGCTTGAACCTGGGAGGCAGAGCTTGCGGCGAGCTGAGATTGTGCCACTGCACTCCAGCCTGGCGACAGTCAGACTCCATCTCAAAAACAAACAAAAAATTTGCTTCAAATATGCAAAGCTTAAAGAGACATACTGTGACATCACATTTCTTAATTTTATTTATTTTACTGAATCAAAATTTTCATAAGCATCCATGAGAATTCCATTTACCCATTTTCACTTTTATAATGAAAGTAAAAGAAAGAATATAATTCAAGTTAGAGGACTGTTCTTTGAAGATACTTAAGAAATATACCAGTTTCCTAAAGTGAGGCACTTGTGACCACTTTGTGAAAAAGAAATTAAAACCTTTGTAGAAAGGTCTAAATGATGTAAACCAGTGATTCTCAAAGTGTAGTCCCTGGATAAGCAGCAACAGCATTACCTGGGAACTTGTTAGAAATGGAAATTCTTGTTCCAGTCCCATCCCAGATCTACTGAATCAGAAACTACGAGGGCTAGAGATTGGTGTTTTAATCCTCCAAGTGATTTTAATGTTCTTTACAGTTTGGCATATAAGCAAACCAAGACATTGCTGGGCACTTACCATTACTCGTATAGACTGTGAATTTAATAGTTGCTACTATTTCATTATTATCCAATGTGTCACACTCGAAAGCCAAGGGGTGATTTTCCCGGCGTACTTCTAGGATTGCCGAATCATTTTCAAGTACAATAGATTGCTATTTAAAAAGAAAAAAAAATAACAAAGTATCAACATTCTTCATGTACACTCACCAGGAAACAATTTATTTCCCTTAAGGAAAGGAGGGCTACCATCTCTCTCAGCTTAGTTTAGTAATTAATAATCTAAATGGATTTTCAGTCACACAATCCAGGCTTCAAATCCCAACCCGACCACTTCCTGCCTGTGTAAATGTGGACAAGTTACTCACTACATCTCAGTTACTTAGTTGTAAAAATGGATATAATGATAGTGATTACCTCATGAAATTGCTATATAGATTTAAAAAGGCTCTAGCACTTGGTGTTATGTATGGCACTTAATAAACCCTTAATTAATGTGACCCACTGTTATCACTATATAACTCCTACATAAGCTAATGAAAATCTTGCTTCCAAAATGGAATACTTTGTATAAAATGGACATCTTAAAGTTCTGATTACAGCTGGCCCTTGGACATATGTAAAGTCTTAGTCCTGCTAAATAATGAAAAATTTCAAATTCCAAAATAATAAAGTTGTATAATTCTTAACTTCATTTTGGCAAACTGCTTTCAAAAAGAAAGTTTTCTGAAAGCCATCAGAATTGAGAAAAAAATTTTACTACTCACTATAAAGCATGAGATTACATCCATTCATTACTCACTTGGTCTGGCCTTAGAAGTTTCCACATATATTTGAAACGATTTGCAGGAGATGTGTGAATACATGCCAGTGTAACACTTCCAAGACTTTCTAAAATTGGCTTACCCCCTGAAAAAAAATTAAATACAGAAATACCATTGGGCCATTATAAATTGCTTTATACACGATACTCTTTTTTTTTGAGACAGGGTCTGGTTTTGTTGCCCAGGCTGGAGTGCAGTGTGCAGTGGCATGATCTTGGCTCACTGCAACCTCTGCCTCCTTGGCTCAATGCATCCTCCCACATCAGCCTCCCAAGTGGCTGGGACTATAGGTACATGCCACCATTCCTGGCTAATTAAAAAAAAAATTTTTTTTTGTAGAGATGGGGTTTCACCATGTTCCCAGGCTGGTCTCAAACTCCTGAGCTTGAGTAATCCTCCTGCCTTGGACTCCCAAATTGCTAGGATTACAGGTGTCACAATACTACTTTAAAAAGCCACCTCCAGTTTTAAAAATCAACTATCTGATGGAAGTTATCAAACTTATAATTGGGAGTTTGAGTGTTGAGGAACAAAGGACTGATGGATGCAAAGATAAAGCCACCAAAAGGAGCACGTAAGGAGAAACCAGGGCTCTCTGTTCCTTATGCAGAATAAGGTGTAAAGAAGAAATAAGGGCAATTGACTTAATGATCTGTTAGGCTAAACTACGATATCTATTGGTGGCTTCCAATATTGGTTAGAGACTCCCATTAGAGATACCGAAATTTCAGAACAGTGTAATTTGATATAGAACAGCTGTCAAAGTTCTCAATTTAAAATTTACCAATCTACTGATAAAATGCCATGACCAAAGCATCAAAAGCATTTCAACACAAGATAGCCTCAACTCCAGACCCAATATACAGTAAGGCTCCAGTGTATTATAGAGAATATATGTTAAATTTTAGAAATATCTGAAAAAATGTAAAGCAAAATCAGAAAGTTACTCAGAACTATAACTGTTTAAAGAAGTGGAATTTTAAATTTTATGATTTTCTTTCAGTATGCCAACTGGTTTCCTCCTTCTATTCAGTGGCAATCTGAGGTGAAAAATATTTTCACAGAGTAAACTCTTCCCCACTGTTTCCCTCCAATATATAATTCAACTCACAGCCACAATCTATTGGTCCATGGCATTCTTCTACCCGTACAATACACTTGGATTCACCACCAGGGCATCCATTTGTTAATAAAACTTCTCTAATGCCAATACCTTTGGTTAAAAAAAAAAAAAAGGCAAATGTTAAGAAAAAAACTAATTCCAGAGTCTCTTCACTTTCCCACCTAGGTCTTTTCTTGAGATTTTTCTTCTAATTTCAGAAATTAAGTTCCTAAATTCAGAATGAGAATACTTAAAATTTTTTTGGCTCTTCATTTTGAATTATTTCCTAAAACAGTATTTTCTGGTGTGAGTTACATGAAACACTAGTTCCTCTGGTTACCATAAGAAAAAGGATTCCATGATCATACACGTTTGAAAATGGTACATTAAATAAAATTAAAGGAACTGCTTTACTACAGAATTTTGGGGGAACTTTTTAATATGTTAGTAAATTAATATGCTATTGTGTACATTTTCATTGATCTAAGATGTAAAAGTTTTACATTTTAACATCTTTTAAATCAGAATACATTTCATACCTTTGATAACATTTCATAAATTAATCAGCAATATTTTTCCTTTATAGACTACCTAAAGTGTAAGTCTATAAAGTCTTGGATTTGATGAAATACAGTGGTATACAATATTTCACAAATTTATTTGACCATGTAACTTTTTGGGGAAGCATGAAGGGAGCTTCTGGAGGAAAATTAAAAATTGCATTTTAGCATAAATGGTGTCGTTAAATATTTAGATTGGTAAAATGTCTGCATTAAATATAGAAGGGACAACCTATTAATGACCAAATCTCCATTTCCAACAAGATGCTCTCTTTAGATTGTCACACTTTTTTTGTAACAAGAAATTAATTTTCCTAACTGATCTCAGAATTCCAGAAAATTCTCCCATCACCAGAATTGGGAGAAATAACAAAATGCTAGATTAGCTAGCTACATGTTGAACTACATGTTGAACCATGTCCCATGTTAAAGCAGGCTAAGAAAGAATCCATTTTTACCTCCTTTTCTACCAGACTTCCTCTTCTAGCCCCTCTAAGATGTTATCTCAGAGGGAAAAGGAAAGTTGATGACTAGAGTTGTTTTATAACTGCTTCTCAAACTTGACAGTGTGTGCAAATCACCTGGAGATCTTACTAAAATGCAAATTTTGATTTTGCTGTTTTTGAATGAGTTTGAGATTCTGCAGTTCTAACAAGCTCCCAGGTGATACTGATGCAGTCTGTGGACCGCACTTTGAATAGTAAGGGAGAAGACTCCGCATGAAACAAGAAAATGGAAGGATGGAATGAAGAAGGTCTTTGGTTAAGATAGATGACTGAGAATGTATGGCTCCACTTGAATTTATAAAAGATTCTTTTTTTGAGATGGAGTCTTACTCTGTCACCCAGACTGGAGTGCAGTGGCACGATCTCAACTCATTGCAACCTCTGCCTCCCAGGTTCAAGTGATTCTCCTGCTTCAGCCTCCTGAATAGCTGGGATTTACAGGCATGCACTACCACACCTGGCTAATTTTTGTAATTTTAGTAGAGATGGGGTTTCACCATGTTTTTCAGCTTGGTCTCGAACTCGGATGACCTTATGATCCACCTGCCTCGGCCTCCCAAAGTGGTGGGATTATAGGCGTGAAACACCACACCTGGCCTGAAAGATTCTTTAGAAGCACAGCCTTAATTCTGAAGTGCATAGTTTGTTTTTTGTTTTTTGAGAAGGAGTCTTGCACCGTTGCCCTGGCTGAAGTGCAGTGGCGCAATCTCAGCTCACTGCAACCTCTGCCTCAAGAGATTGGCCTCCCAAGTAGCTGGGATTACAGGTGCTTGCCCCACCATGCCCAGCTAATCTTTTTTTTCGCATTTTTAGTAGAGATGGGGTTTCACTATGTTGGTCAGGCTGGTCTCGATCTCTTGACTTTGTGATCCACCTGCCTCAGCCTCCCAAAGTGCTGGGATTACAGGCATGAGCCACCGTGCCCAGTGTGCATAAATATTTTTAAAGCAGGTATTTCATGTATTTATTTACTTAGCTAAATACAGTTCACTGAGATGCATGTAGGTGTGAGATTTTCTGTAATACCAAGTAACACCTAAAAATCTGCCTGGATATAAAAGAAAACTTTTTGACTGCTAAAATATTGTTTCAGAAGTTAAACAGGATTTTCATCAAGGCATTTTTCTCTTCTAGTTCTAAATAGAAAGGTTTTTAACATTTTGGGCATGGAATACTGCTTTTTCTGGTTTATTTTTTTCCTTATAACTTATTACCATTTGACACATAACATGTTTTACATATTTATGTGTCCACTCTTACTAAAATATGCATTGCTTGGGGGCAGAGAGTTTTGCCTACTTTGCTTATATCCCTAGCATCTGTAACAATGCCAGGCACATAGTAGGCAAACAATTTTTAAATGGAAAAAAAATCATTTGAGTGAATACAGTTCCTAAACTTCTCTTTAAATAATAGAAAATGATGTCAATTATTTGAACTATCATAAAAATAATTCTCTAACTCTGAAAATTTCTGAACTAAGCAGCTAAACAAAGACATAAACTACAAATAACTGCAGGCTTACTACATGGATTTCTCTCATTTTGTGACTCTGACTTACTAAGAAATTAAGGTTAAATTAAAAAACAGGTTAACACAATTTTAAGAGATAGAAAGAATAGTGGTTGCCTGGAGCTGGGAGGAAGGAGAAATGGAGAGTTAGCGTTTAATGGGTATTTGAGTTTGACATAATTAAAAAGTTCTAGAGATGGGCAGTTGTGTTGGTTGCACGAGAATGTGAATGTGCTTAAGTCCACGGAATTGTACATTTAAAATGGCTAAAATGGTAAATTTTATGTTGGGTGTATTGTACCACAATTTTAAAAAGCTTCTCCAAATAAAAACAATTCAGGTGTGATTTTTGATGCCCCTACCTCCGTGAAATTCATTCTGATCTAGACTAGAGCTGCTTGAATTTTGTCTTCTTATCATCTGATGATTGTTCCCTTTTCTCTCTCACCACTGTTTTCTTTCCAAGACAGGTTCTATTTAGAGTAAACTTAATTTCATTGTGAATTATCTATGGTCTTCTCAGCACCCTGGTCTACAGCACTGGTTATCAAAGGATAGTCCTCTAACTAGCAGCATCAACTTCATTGTAAACTTGTTAGAGAAATTTTATGTCCAATTTCTATCCATGGAATGATCAGACTAAGTCATGTTCTCTGAATATTATCCTCCCAACAAACCCAATACTTCTTTTCTCCAAAACATGACACATAAATTGGAGAAATGTAGAATATATAATGGACTATTACAAATAAGTAAATTCTTGATAAATTTGCCAACACAATATGTGGGAAGACATCTGTGAGATGCGTCGGAAAAGCTTTCATCTTCTGAACATCTGTGAGATAGAGAAAATTTTACTTTGCCAAAAAAATATAGGGAGCTGGCTTAAAATAAGATTTAGAGATTACAGACTGAAAATATCTTACAGTTTAAAGCAATCAGTCTAGCTCTGTGTATACATTATAAGTATTAGAAACAAAAGATGCATGAAAGTACACAAGTTACAAATAAAAAGTTGCACACTATCTGCTTTTACCTTTCCTCCCCCCACCCAATTACAACATGGTTTATTCATCTGTTCAATACTACTTACCACATGTAACGGTGCACATTCCAAATTCTACTTCTTTGACTACGTTCCTATTTGAAACTAAACATAAAGGGTAAAGATACATTATTTAATTATATGAAAACTTTTCTAAGTGAAACACCTCTTACTTGGAGATCAAAAACTTGTGTAACATATGGGAAGCAAACATTTTTTAAGTTTTCCATTTAAATCAGAAAGCAATGACATTCTTAGTACTGTTAATATCTAAATCAAAAGAATCTCAAAGCTCTAAAGAAGTCCATCAAATCAGGAAATAACCTAATAGGAAGGTTTATATTTAAACTTTGTGTATACCTTAAAATTTTTTTCATCAGTTGACATACAGTGAGTTAAAATTTGATAAAGGGTCAGAAAAACATATAAAGGCCTATCAGTTCTAGAAACCAATTTTTTCCTATTCTCCATTTTCCAAAATTGAGAATATAATTTCCAATCAAAAAGAAGTCATTAACCAGTGTTCATTAAAATGATAAAAGTTATAGATTAGTTCTACTCCCCAGGTTAAGATGGTAAATGCAAATATTTCTAAGAATTTATTTCAACACTTTAGCAGGTTAGTAGAGGAATATATCACTATTTAGAAATTAAACTTTGTTGGTTCCAAATCATGTTTCTCTTTTTCTAATCATTCTGAAGTTTGGCATAGAATTCCACTAGCTATAGCATATAAGCAATTCTTCAGCTCAAATTAGGACCAAAATCTCAATAGAAAAAATTATAAAGTGAGGTGTTAGAAGATGACTTTTAAAAGGCATTGTACCCTAGGACAACAAATCACATGGAAAACACATTGAACTGGAGTCCAAAGAGCTGCTTCTCTCACTAATTAGCTGTTTGTGTTTGAGCAAATTAATTAAATGCTGTCAGGCTTAGTTAACCCTTCTGCAAAATTTGGAAAGGAAAATCCATCTCATTTGATTGTTGTAAGAATTAAATAGGATAATGTGTGTGAAAGCATTCTATAAATTGTTTAGTACTACAAACATACTTAAGATATAATTATCCAATTTAAACCCATTTTGTACTTATTAATGCTAAGAGTTTTTTCCTATTTTGATTATGGTAAAACCTCAATAGTTTCATAAACACTTCTATTCTATACTTACAAGCACCAAATACAGTTTTTTTGTTTTTGTTTTTGTTTCTTTTTGAGACAGAGTCTCTCTTGCTCTGTTGCCCAGGCTGGAGTGCAGGGGCATGATCTCAGCTCATTGCAACCTCGACCTCCCAGGCTCAAGTGATTCTTCTGCCTCAGCATCCTGAGTAGCTGAGAATATAGGCATGCACCACCACGCCCCGCTGATTTTTGTATTTTTAGTAGAGACAGGGTTTCACCATGTTGGCCAGGCTGGTCTCAAACTCCTGACCTCAAGTGATCCACCAGCCTCAGCCTCCCACAGTGCTAGGATTATAGGTGTGAGACACTGTGCCTGGCCCCAGTATAGGTGAATACTCAGTAAGCACCTGATACACATAAGTAAATCAATATTGACTTTATTAAGTCATTTCTTTAATAAAAATTAGAAAAGAATATCATGATTTAGACTATCATGATGATCCATTTTGAATTGTGGAATGCTTAGACACCTTCTACTGGCACATTATGAGATACAAATTAAAAACCAAATCCTGAACACAGAAAGCATGGATAACAGAATGGGTGCTGCACTACTTTTAAATATAAACTTTTTTTCAAAAACCGTTAGTCAATCACTACCTATTCTACTTTGGGAAAGTTGTTCAATTTCTTCCAACTCGTTTCCTTAAAGAAAAAAAAAATGAGATTAAATAAGAAAGTCTCTAAAGTCCCTTTCAGCTTTAATATTCTATGATGTATTGAGTGTCCCTTAGATTACCCAGTAACTTTTTTAAAAAATGAGAATCCCACAATGGTGGGTCAGGAGAAATGTATGTAACTGAACTTCACTACGGCATTTGTCAAAATTTCCTGTTATAAACCTATGAATAGTAAGAAAATATATGGTCTAAATGTCAATAAAGTTTTACGTGTAACTGTTTAAACTTTAAGGCCACAGATGTTAATTAACTAGTTGGTATTAATATGGTAGGAGTGATGTGTCACAGGGCTCTGTCCTGTTCAACATTTTTATTAATGACCTGGAAAAAGATGCTGTTATCACGCTGACTGAATCTAGAATTCTGCAAAGCTAGAAAGGATAGCAAATACATTTGATGACATATCTGGATCTAAAAATGACAGAGTAAAATAATGAGCAGATCTAACAAACAATATGAAACTTTTCAGGAATAAAGTCCTTCACATACAGCTGAACATACAGCTGAAAAGTCAGCTGTCCAAAACTATTTTATGGGTTGTCTTAATTTGATAGGACAGTTAAAAATGAGTGGAGAATACAATAGTGAATTCAATAGGAGTCAAAGATGTGCTGAGGCTTCCCTAAAAATCTACTGGGTCTTAGACTACACTAATAAAAGCCTGGCATCCACAGTGATGAGGATAATGATCTTCCTCTTTTAGCTGTGGCCAGGTCCTGAAATGTTCTCTTCAGTTCTGGATAGCACACGGTAACTCTGGGTTATCATCAAGGTACAATTTTAGTTTTTCAGTTTCTGAGAGTTGATTTGTTAGGTTGATATTTTATGACTTTTATCCTTCCTTAGAAGTATTCCAAAGACAAAAGGAACATATATTTGTATAGGATAAAACCCACTGTATAGAATACAACTTTCTATTTTGCAATTATTGTGTAGGTCTATCAGATCCTTTTTATAAATCTAAGGCCATACCTGTATAAAAGATATATTTAAAAGGTGTATTAAAGTATAACAAGGTATAACAAAAGTATAAGGATATAAATCTAACATCTTAATGATTTTTTCTTTATCTTGAAACATTGTGATATTTCATCATCCATAATGATGGTATTACTCATTATTTTCAAGTACACTTTTTAAATGACTAAAATTTAAAAATGAAAGAATGATTGGAATTGCCTAGAAAACTAATGTAATTGTGAAATAATTACACTAACACAGGCTATTACAACATCCTGTGTTTTCATATTGCTTTGCCCAAGGTATTGCATCATCTTTCAAAATGTAAAGGAAGTCTAGAGGTATCCTCCTTGTAGTCTATTTTGGGCTTTTATTGAACACAGTTGAGATCTCACAATTTTTCATTTTTTGCCCATAATGGCAAAGAGAAGAAAACTGACAGAGAAAACCATTTCACAATTATTGAACAAATCAGAAGATGAAGAGACAGATAACACTTTAGATGCTAATGATAATGAAATTAATTGTATAAGCAAAATCTCAATGAGAGATGATAGATGAATATAATAGATGAATTTTCTCTAACTTAAGAATTTATGAGTAAACATTACATTTCTGGGGATGAAAAGAATATATGGTATTATCATGTAGTTAGCCTTTCAACGGGAAAGATTTGATCCTGAAATATACTGTGACAGTAACTCATACCATACTGTTTTGCTAAAAGGATGTGGACAGTATTCTTTCTTTTTTATAACGGTTATGTACCAACATTTATTTGCCAAGGTTTGTAAATGAACATATTGTGATGAAAGATATGTATATAAAGGTGACTGAAAGAAAAGATTATGTAGAAATGAATAAAATTCATTGGATCAATCATTCTAATGGGTGTTTATAAATCTAAAGATGAAAATATTTTCCAATTGTGAAAAAAGATGGCTTTCTCTTTAACAAAATATGTGCCTTTGTAGTTTTCAAAAGTGTTGGTCTTTTTTTGACAAGTGCAAAAAGAACCAAGATTAATGATAAGCTAGAATCTATTAAAGATGCACTGAAAATCTGGAATCAGTATTAACATGACGAATGCATTCCAAGTTCATGCTTAATCATTGAACACTCAGTTGTATTCAAAGTACTTTGGCCAGGGTACATACACCTTCAAAACTAGGAGAGATGGAATAAAAATTTGAATTTTTCTATGTTTAAATTCTTATTGAAATTTCTAACAAAGTTGTTTTCACTATTCCTTTATTCTTATTTGTAAATTATTTTTAAATGACTTAAAAACAATTTAAAGCTCCACTGGATAGTAAATGGGGATGTTTCTACTGATCCACTGAGGGTTAAGGGGACAGTGCAGGCCAGGCACAGTGGCTCACGCCTGTAACCCCAGCACTTTGGGAGGCTGAGGCAGGTGAATCTGGGAGGCTGAAGCAGATGAATGACGAGGTCAGGAGTTCAAGACCAGCCTGGCCAAGATAGTGAAACCCTGTCTCTACTAAAAATACAAAAATGAGCCAGGCACAGTGGCAAGCGCCTGTAATCCCAGCTATCCAGGAGGCAGAGGCAGGAGAATCACTTGAACCCGGTGGGGCAGAGGTTGCAGTGAGCTGAGATTGCGCCACTGCACTCCAGTCTGGGCGACAGGTAAGACTCCATCTCAAAAAAAGGGGGGGGGGGGGGGATGGGACAGTACAAATTTCAATAATGGTCCTGGAAATTTTCAAACCTCTAACACCTCAGATGTTTAAAGTTTTGGATTCTCACTCTCCCCAGGAAAAAGCACCTATGCATGGAATAGTATGTTTTAAATCCCAGATAGTAATGGATTCCTTGAAGTCCATAAAAGAGAAAACTGAGACTCTGAAAGGATAAGTAACTAACCTACATTTTAATTTGAATGTAAGACATTATAACTTTATTGCCTGAGGTTAGCCTAAGTAATATTTAGCATTTTACAGCTAGAAGTATTTCTTGACCAGTTTAATACTAAAATTGTTAATTCAATTACTTTAAAGGGAATGAAGCAATAGCTACTATGCTTTAGAACATGTTCTCTTCTTTCCTAGTCATCTTTCTTTTTCACATTTCCGAAGTCAAGGATCTTTTTAAGCTCTCTGTAGTGTCATGTTACAAGGCCGTGCAAACCTCGATCCCACTATTAACCTCAAGACAGTCCATTTCTTTCTGTTGGTGCTGAGGGTCAATATCAGTAAATAAACGAAAGGCTAGCAAACATAGCAGTCACTCTATATGTACAGACTAAAGAGATGTGAGAATGCAAACGATATTAAAAGAACCTGAACTGGGTCATTTACAAGGGAAGGGAAACATCTTTCTTGAGAAGGCAGCAAACTTGCAGCTGACCTTGTACCTGCTAGAATGTGAGTTACTAATCAATATGACATGTACAACGGCTTGTCAAATTTTATTACTTAATGAGCCAGCAGAAAAAAAGCAAATGTATGTACCAAGCAGAAGTTCATTGTTCCTTTGGTTAACATGTAGCATCTAACAAAACCACTAGTTGGATCTCTTAACAGGTGTTTTCTACTGCTCTCTTTGTCTGAGGCTACACATACCAATTGAACACCACAATGCAGAGGTGCTCAAGGCTAGGAGCTGCAGGAAGCTGCTACGGGGCTTCTGAGCAGCTTTGTCGACACACTGGTCTATCTAGATGTGTCATCGTAAAGGGGGATTCTGAATTCCATTGCACCCCCAAGTGCAAATGTGGAAATCAAGCAATGTGGAACTTGGAAAAAAAGTCTATGGAAAGGGAAAATGACTGCAAGAGGAGTCAAAATGATTTCTCTTGGTGGAAGCCCACCTCCCACCCTTAAATATATATATATATATATATTTTCCCCCCTTGTCCAAAGCAATATTTAGAAGTATTTCCATAGCAATTTCTATATACGTGCTTATCTGTGCATCTTGCTGTGGCCTGGGAGAATGAACACATTCTTCTCCAAAGCCTTAAGATGCCAGAAACAAACTCGGGGCTGAGGCTATGCGAGAGAGCTCTCTGGACGTTAACACCGATAATTCTCCTTGTTTTCGGGCAAAGAGCAGGCCTTTGCTCCGTCAAGAGAGGCCTCCGCGTGCCCGCCAAGGGGGCTCCCGCCCTCACCATCGTCCTCGGTTTCGGGTGGGGCGTCGTTCTCCGCGGTCTCGCTGTCGTTGTTTTCCGTCTCCTCCTCGCCCTCGCCCGGGCCTTCGCGAGCTAGGCCGCCATCCTGGACCGCGGCGGTGACGTTGGTCCCTCTCGCGGACTGGAGGCCCGCCAGGAGCAGCCAGCCTACTGTCAGCAGCAGCCCAACGGGGCAGCCCGTGCCCCCGGGGCTCATGGTTCTCGGCCCCGAAGGCCGTCTGAGGCGCAGTTGCAGCCGCGGCTCCTGAGAGCAGGTGCGTCCAAGAGAGGTGCGACGCCCCGCCCGCAGCCACCTGGCTCCGAATCCCCCATAGCGCCCAGGCAACCATTGAGGCGTCACGGTTTGTCACCACCTTCTGTCTGCGAGGCCGCGCCGGATTTGGGCGTCTGGAACCCGCGCGGAGCTGGGCGGTGGGGGGGCGCATGCCGGGACGCGACGAGGAGCCGCGTGCATCACGCCCCTAGGAAGGGATGGAGCCCTTCCCCGCAACCGGAAGTCCCTGCCCAGGGCGCTTCCTCCAGCCTTCCCGGTGTGGTCGGCATTGCTGTCAGGTGCTCCCTCTGCCTCAGTTGATGGAGGGACCCTTCAGCCCCTTCTTTCACCCTGCCTGCTTTCGTCTAAGACTTTTTTTTTCATACATTATGTTTACCCTTCCTCAAACTAGACTTCTTAGCCCTCACATACTCTGCGTGACTTGGTTTCGAAATTTCTTATCCAGAATATCCAATTTGGGATGTATTGAGAAGGACTTGATTTCTTCTTTGGGATTAGAATAATAGACTTTGAGTAGGAAGAAATTTAGAAATCATCTGATACTCCAGACCCCTCATTTTTAAGTGAGTAGATTAAGAATCAGAGAGATTAAATGACTTGCCCAAAAACATCCTGCAAATTATTTACCAAGCTGGAGCTCATAGTCACATCTCCTGGGTGCTCACTTGATGATCAGTGATTCTTATGATTCAAGGTTAACAACGAAGAGGCTTTTAGTGGGGATGATTGGGAGTTCAAGTGCTGAAAAGTTAGGGTTGACTTTTTGATTCTGTTATTACAAATTTTATCTCATCTAGTAATCACAATATGGTTGTTTGTTGTTGTTTTTGAAAAGAAACATAGGGTGTCATACTTTGAGGCTTAATGTTTAAATTCCTATGACAAGTGAGATGAAAGTGAACTTGCATATACTCTGGCTTTGGGGATATTTGAATATCTAGTCTCAGCAGACTAACAGATAAGCAGCTAACAGAAAAGTATTAAGAGATTTTTCAGAGGCACTTATTTGTAACAAAATAGGTTATTTGAAGCAGAAGTTGAAATTTTTTTATTTGAACATTTTCTCCGGCAAAGTCTTCTAGTTTTGAAAACACAAGGACTGCTAAACATCCTCAGTATTAAGGTTCGAATTATTATTGGTGAGAAGTCTCTGGGAACATTTACCTCAATTAAAATACCATAAAATAATAGCACTTGACAAGATTATGAGGGACATTAACATGGGAAATTTAGAGATGATCTTAAGAAGTAAAGGCCTTTGCTTCATGGCTAAATAAGTGAAAATTTTTCTGTTTTGAATCCTGAGAAAAATAAGTCAAAAATTATGTCATCAAACACAAACTTGAAAAAGATGATATATAATATTGTCACTGGCAAATTGTTGAGTGTTTCAAAGTCAATTTTAGGACCCATTGCTTCCTGAATATAGTATCCTTTCTGAGCAGAGGAAGTCCTACAAACTCTACAGTATGTAATTTGACTCCAGGAAACATGAATAATCTCATAAATAAACAGTTCTAAAGGGAGTCCAAAAAACCTGAAAGATTTAACACTGAAATAAAGATTATTGTCTCTAATAACAGCAATATAAATCACCTATAAAACACTGTGTTACTCATATAAGTTATAAGAAAAGGTATAACATCTGTCCTTAACAAACTTTTACTGTCTCTTTAGTACTCTCTCTAGCCACAAATAAATGAAAATAAGTGTTTAGCCAGAAGGGAGGGCACAGAATCTAGAGGGACTGACCCTACTCTGACCTGCAGAGTAGGAATTCCACCCTCAATCCCTGATATGCTCCTCTGACCCACCTCATCCTGCTAGGAACTAAGCGTTTCCACTCCCATCTCCAATTTCCAAGAGGTGGGGATTAGAGCCCAAATTCCTCTGCCCCACTCTGCCCAAACATAGCTCACCTATCCTGGTCTGACCTTGCCATGATTGGCCTCATTTGGCATGCAAGAAAATCATTCCTCTATCCAGTCTCTGCACTACCTACCCTTGAAGACTTTGTATTCTGAAAAGGAAGACTAATTTGCGTGTGTGTGACATAAGCACAAGATAATCAAGGTCTGAATAAAGGATCACCATAAAAATGAAAAGAGACATGAATGTGAGAGAAATAACAAAGGAAGGATTAAGGAAATGGAATGACTGGCTGCCTAGGCTGGATGAGGGAGGGAGAGAGGGAGCAAATAAAGGGAATTAGGAAAGTCTGTGGATATTTAAGCAGGTTAAGTTGGAGGTATCAACAGAAATCAAGTGAAAACATACAGTGGGCAACTTGAGATTACCACACACCCCAAAAAAGATGAAAACCACTGATACATGCCACAAGCATGAAAAATACACACACACACACACATGCGCACACACACACACATTCAGTTAATATAATGTTCTAAGTACTGCTGTAACATTAGAAACTTTACAGTGATATTTATGAAAATAATTGTCTGGCATATAAAATTGATTTTGGCTTTAATATGCTTGATTTGGTAAAAAGCATTCTCCATAGTAATCCCCCAGAGAGAAGGCTCTCAAAGCACTCTTGCCATGTTTCTAACCTTTAGAGAAAAAGAGGTTTATCTTTCTGGATCCCAGAAGCAGGATTTCTCCCCTGGCTTTCTGTTTCCCACATTTACCTCTGTTGTGTCCTCATTCTCTGTCAATCATTTAAAACTGTATTGCTATACAATGGAAGATTTTGTGGTAGAAATGGAAAACCAAATACTGGATGTTCTCACTTATGAGTAGGAGCGAAGCTATGGAAAGACAAATGCATGTGGAGTGGTATGACGGACACTGAAGACTCAGAAAGGGGGAGGGGG
Organism: Sapajus apella; assembly: GCF_009761245.1. Lineage (NCBI taxonomy): Eukaryota > Metazoa > Chordata > Mammalia > Primates > Cebidae > Sapajus > Sapajus apella. The sequence continues at coordinate 60,666,432 of NW_022436946.1, forward strand.
TGTTAAAAATTACCTATTGGGTACAATGTACACTATTCGGGTTATGGGGACACTTAAAGCCCAGAGTTCACCACTATACAATTCATCCATGTGGACAAAAACCACTTGTGCCCCTAGAGCTATTGAAATAAATTTTCTTGAAAAAAGAAAACATAAAAAATAACAAAGTATACACTTTAAGGAGTTAGAAGTTTTAACATATATGTATACACCTATAAAACCATCACCACAATCAAGATAGTGAAAATATCTGTCACACCAATAAGTTTCCTCTTCCCCTTCTCCTCCTTACACCTCCATCCTTGTCCTGAGGCATCTACTGATCTACAAGAGAACATTTTATGGAGAGAACACTACTCTTTCATTAACACCTGTAAATTCTTATTGCCTTAAGAAGACCTTCAGAGGGGCAGGGCCTTCGTAGGCAGCTACGTTAGAGTTTTTCGTCAGTGGAATCACACAGTATATATTCTTTTGTGTCTGGCTTCCTTCAGTCAGCAACATTGAGATTCATCTCTGTTGTCATGTGTGTTAACAGTTCATCCCTTTATATTACTGGGTAGTGTTTCATTTGATGGATGATATCACAATTTGTTTTTCCATTCACCTTTTAGTGTCCTTTTGGGAATGTTTCCAATATGGGGCTTGTAATGTTTAGAATGTTTACATCTACTCAAGAATATTGATTGGTTTCTAAAAACTAAGGATATTGGTCGAAAGTTTTTCTGTAATATCTTTGTCTAGTTTTGGTATCACTGCAATGCTGGCTTCATAGAATGAGTCATGGTATATTCTCTCCTCTGCCATTTTTTGGACAAGTTTGCGTAGAATTGGTCCTTTGCTTCTTTAAATGTTTGGTATAATTCACCTATGAATTATTGTCCTGAATTTTTCTTTATGAGAAGAATTTTACCTACAAATTCCATTTCTTTAATATACCTAAGGCTGTTGAGGTTATCTGTTTCTTCTAGAGTGAGGTTTGGTAGTTTGTACCTTCCATGGAATTTATCCATTTCATCTAAATTACAAAATTTGTAGTGATAACAGTGTTCATAATCTAATTATCCACTTAATACCTGTAGAAACTATAGTGATGTTATCTCTCTCATTTTCGACGTTGGTAATCTATGCCTTCTCTCTTAGCCTGGCTAAAGGTTTATCAAGTTTATTGATATACTTTCAAAGAACTGACTTTTGATTTCAATTACTCTATTATTTGTATGTTTTCTAGCTTATTGGTTTCTGCTTTAATTTGTATTCCCTTTTCTCTGCCTACTTTAGTTTTAATTTGCTCTTCTTTCTCTAATTCCTTACAATGGAAGTGAGGTTGTTGATTTTTTTCTTATTTTTTAAATATAGGCATTAAGTGTTAGACATTTCCTCCTACGTGCTATTTTAACATTAGCCCACAGTTTCTGATATGCTGTGATTTCATTTTCATTCAATTGAAAATATTATTTAATTTTCATTTTGACTCTTTTTGACCCATGGGTTATTTTAAAATGTGGCATTTAGTTTCCAAATATTTCTTAACTTTCCAGATAATTAAATTTCTGCTTTAATTGTATTATGGTCATAGAATATATTTTGTAAGACTTGAATCCTTTTAAATGTATTGAGATTGGTTTTATGGCCTAGAATATGGTCTGTATTAGTAAATGTTCCATGTGTACTTGAAAAGGATGTATATTCTGCTCTTGTTGAGTGGAGTGTTCTATAAATGCCAGTTAGGTCAAGTTAGTTGATAATGTTGTCAAGTCAACTATATCCTTGCTGATTTTATGTCTAGGTCTATCAATTGTTGAAAGAGAGATATTAAAATCTCCAGCTATAACTGTGAATTTTTCTATTGTTTTTTGCAGCTCTATCCATTTTAGCCTCATATATTTTGAAGCTCTGTTATTGGGGGCATACATATTTAAGATCTTGATGTTCTCATTATTAATGATCTCTTTATCTTATGAAATAACCTGTTTTATCCCTGGTAATATTCTTTTCTTTGAAATATATGTTTTTATATTAAAATCATCCATCTTTGTTTTTTTAAATTGTTAGTATATTATATATTTTCTTTTTTTTTTTTTTTTTATTAAACATTGATAGAGGCCTCTGATTCTTTCGGGGATGGAGCCAGACGCGGGTGCCCCAACCCGAGGAAGGAGGGGGTAGAGGACGGGGAGGATGGGTAGAGGTTCCAGCAGAAGGGTTTATCAAGATTACGAGGATTCTTAGGTAGCACACCCAAAGCACAAGCCAGCAAAGGAAAATAGATCAACCCGACTCCATAAAATGTAAGACTTTTCTTCTGCAAAGGCCACTCTTAAGAGACGCGAGGCACAGTGGCTCACACCTCTAATACACAGCACTTTGGGAGGTCAGGCCAGAAGGATCACTTGAGCCCAGGAGTTCAGGACCAGCCTGGACAACACAGTGAGACCTTGTCTATACAAAAAATATTTAAAAATCAGCCAGGTGTGGTGGTGTGTGCCTGTATAGTCCCAGCCACTGGGGAGGCTGAAGTGGGAGGATCGCTTGAACCCAGGAGTTTGAGGCTGCATTGAGCTATGATTGCATCACTGCACTCCAGTAACAGAAGGAGACTCTATCTCTTATTTTTTTTTAATTGGAGATGCCTTTGTAAAATTTTCCCATTTTAAACAGCCAGGAAAAACAATAATTATTGTTCTGATGCTGAGGTTTTATATTTTAGTAGAAGAACTTAAACTATGATTTGTATTTAAGTCTAACAGGAATAAGAGGTGATGAATAGAAGTAGTCATTGACCTGGGACAAGATCACTTTGAACATGTCACTGTTATACAAAGTGTAATATTTATTTTCAAACAACCACTTTTAAAAAGCAGTTGTGCATATATCCCAAAGAATAAAATGCTAGCTACTAGATTTTGAGAAGCAGAATAAAATATGATACCGAATTACTGAGGGGTGATAAATTTTGGCCGATATGGCTGAGGTGGTTTTAGAGTTTATAGCAATAAAGTTAATCAGGTGATTCTTTTTTTTTTTTTTTTTTAAACCCCAAAAAAAAAAATTTTTTTTTCCCAGAGGAAGAAAGAGGAAGAGGAAGAGGGAGAGAGAACAGGGGTGTTGCTTTATTGCCCGGGCTAGAATGCAGTCTAAAAATGGGTATGCCTGAATTGTGTTTAATAATAGAGACATTAAAAAAAATGAGGGAAGAAAATAATTAACAAGCAGCCAACCAATATTTCATTTAAACCTATAAATAGGTGTGATGTGGTACTGATAAGAGTGTACATTTTGTGTATTTAAAGTGGAGAGTTCTATAAATGTTAATTAAATCTATTTGTTCCCAGATTTGAGTTCAAGTCCTGGATATCAATGTTAACTTTCTGTCTCACTGATCTGTCTAATATTGATGTTGAAGTCTCCCACTATTACTGTGTGGGAGTCCAAGTCTCTTTATAAGTCTTATATATCTGGGTATTCCTGTATTGGGTGCGTATATATTTAGGATCTTTAGCTCTTGTTGTTACATTGATCCTTTTATTATGTAATATCCTTCTTTGCTTCTTTTGATCTTTGTTGCTTTAAAGTCATTTTATCGCAAAAATTGCAACTCCTGCTTTCTATTTATTTATTTTTGATCTCCATTTGGTTGGTAAATTTTTCTCCATCCCTTTGTTTTGAATCTTTGTGTATCCTTGCATGTGAGATGGATCTGGATGTAGCATACCAATGGGTTTTGGCTTTTTTTGCCTGTCTGTGTCTTTGGATTGGGGGATTTAGTTGATTTAAATTTAGAATTAATAACAATATATGTAAGTTTGATACTGCCATTTAATGTTAGCTGGCTGTTTTGCCCATTAGTTGATGCAAGTTCTTAATTATGTTGACGTTCTTTATTTTTTGGTATTTTTTAGAAAGGCTGATACTGGTTGTTCCTTTCTGTTTGTAGTGGTTCTTTCAGAAGCTCTTGTAAAGCAGGCCTGGTGGTGATGAAATCTCTGAGTGCTTGCTTGTTCACAAAAGATTTTATTTTTCCTTCGCTTATGAAGCTTAGTTTGGCTGGATGTAAAATTCTAGGTTGAAAGTTCTTTTCTTTAAGGATGTTGAATATTGGCCCCCACTCTCTTCTGGCTTGTAGAGTTTCTGCTGAGAGATCTGCTGTGAGTCTGATAGGCTTCCCTTTATGGGTAACCTAACCTTTTTCTCTGGCTGCCCTCAGTATTTTCTCTTTCATTTCAACCCTGGTGAATCTGGCGATTATGTGCCTTGAGGTTGGTCTTCTTGAGGAATATCTTTGTGGTGTTCTCTGTATTACCTGGAGTTGATATTGTCCTGCCTTGCTAGGTTGGGAAAGTTTTCCTGAATAATATCCTGAAGCGTATTTTCCAGCTTGGATTGATTCTCTTCGTCACATTCAGGTACACCTATCAAACGTAGATTAGGTCTTTTCACATAGTCCCATATTTCTTGGAGACTTTGCTCGTTCCTTTTTATCCTTTTTTCTCTAATCTTGTCTTTTTGTTTTATTTCATTAACTTGGTCTTCGACCTCTGATATCTTTGTTCTGCTTGATCAATTCGGCTGTTAAAACTTGTGCATAGTTCGCGAAGTTCTCGTGTTGTGTTTTTCAGCTCCATTAATTCACTTATATTCCTCTCTAAATTGTGTGTTATTGTTAACATTTCGTCAAATCTTTTTTCAAATTTCTTAGTTTCTTTACATTGGGTTAGAACAAGCTCTTTTAATTCCCAGAAGTTTCTTATCATCCACTTTTTTCCCCCCATTTATTTATTTTATTGCATTTTACGTTCTGGGGTACATGTGAAGAACATGCAAAATTGTTGCATAGGTACACACGTGACAGTGTGATTTGCTGCCTTCCTCCCCATCACCTACATCTGGCATTTCTCCCCTTGCTATCTCTCCCAGCTCCCCACCCCCCACCGTCCCTCCCCTATTTCCCCCCAACTGCCCCCAGTGTGTAGTGCTCCCCTCCCTGTGTCCATATGTTCTCATTGTTCAACACCCATCCATGGGGGAGAACATGCGGTGTTTGATCTTCTGCTCTTCTGTCAATTTGCTGAGAATGATGGTCTTCAGGTTCATCCATGTCCCTACAAAGGACCCAAACTCATTGTTTTTTGATGGCTGCATAATATTCCATGGTGTATATGTGCCACAATTTCCCTATCCAGTCTATCGTCGATGGGCATTTGGGTTGGTTCCAGGTCTTTGCTATTGTCAACAGTGCTGCAATGAACATTCATGTGCACGTGTCCTTATAGTAGAATGATTTGTAATCCTTTGGATATATACCCAGTAATGGGATTGCTGGGTCAAATGGAATGTCTATTTCTAGGTCCTTGAAGAATCGCCACACTGTCTTCCACAATGGTTGAACTAATTTACACTCCCACCAACAGTGCAAAAGTGTTCCTATTTCTCCACATCCTCTCCAGCATCTGTTGTCTCTAGATTTTTTAATGATCGCCATTCTAACTGGTGTGAGATGGTATCTCAATGTTGTTTTGATTTGCATTTCTCTTATGACCAGTGATGATGAGCATTTTTTCATATGTTTGTTGGCCTCATGTATGTCTTCTTTGGTAAAGTGTCTGTTCATATCCTTTGCCCACTTTTGAATGGGCTTGTTAGTTTTTTTCTTGTAAATCTGTTTTAGTTCCTTGTAAATTCTGGATATCAGCCCTTTGTCAGATGGGTAAACTGCAAAAATTTTTTCCCATTCTGTTGGTTGCTGATTCACTCTAATGACTGTTTCTTTTGCTGTGCAGAAGCTGTGGAGTTTGATTAGGTTCCATTTGTCTATTTTGGCTTTTGTTGTCAATGCTTTTGGTGTTTTGGTCATGAAGTCCTTGCCTACACCTATGTCCTGAATGGTCTTGCCTAGATTTTCTTCTAGGGTTTTTATGGTGTTAGGTCTTATGTTTAAGTCTTTAATCCATCTGGAATTAATTTTAGTGTAAGGTGTCAGGAAGGTGTCCAGTTTCTGCTTTCTGCACATGGCTAGCCAGCTTTCCCAACACCATTTATTGAACAGGGAATCCTTTCCCCATTGCTTGTTTTTGTCTGGTTTGTCAAAGATCAGATGGTTGTAGATATGTTGTGTTGCCTCCGAGACCTCTGTTCTGTTCCATTGGTCTATATCTCTGTTTTGGTACCAGTACCATGCTGTTTTGATTACTGTAGCCTTGTGGTATAGTTTGAAGTTCAGTAGTGTGATGCCTCCCGCTTTGTTCTTTTTGCTTAGAATTGACTTGGCTACGTGGGCTCTCTTTTGGTTCCATATGAAGTTTAAGGTGTTTTTTTCCAGTTCTATGAAGAAAGTCATTGGTAGCTTGAAGGGGATAGCATTGAATCTGTAAATTACTTTGGGCAGTATGGCCATTTTCACGATATTGATTCTTGCTGACCATGAACATGGAATGTTTCTCCATCTGTCTGTGTCCTCTCTTATTTCGTTGAGCAGTGGCTTGTAGTTCTCCTTGAAGAGGTCCTTTACGTTCCTTGTTAGTTGTATTCCTAGGTATTTTATTCTCTTTGTGGCAATTGTGTTCTTGATTTGGCTCTCTTTAAGTCTGTTATTGGTGTATAGGAATGCATGTGATTTTTGCGCATTGATTTTGTATCCTGAGACTTTGCTGAACTTGCTTATCAGTTTCAGGAGATTTGGGGCTGAGACGATGGGGTCTTCTAGGTATACAATCATGTCGTCTGCAAATAGAGACAATTTGACTTCCTCCTTTCCGATTTGAATGCCCTTTATTTCTTTTTCTTGCCTGATTGCTCTGGCTAGAACTTCTAATACTATATTGAATAGCAGTGGTGGGAGAGGGCATCCTTGTCTGGTGCCACATTTCAAGGGGAATGCTTCCAGTTTTTGCCCATTCAGTATGATTTTGGCTGTTGGTTTGTCATAGATAGCTTTTATTATTTTGAGATACATTCCATCAATACCTAGCTTATTGAGGGTTTTTAGCATAAAGGGCTGTTGAATTTTGTCAAAGGCCTTCTATGCATCAGTTGAGATAATCATGTGGTTTTTGTCTTTGGTTCTGTTTATGTGGTGAATTACGTTTATAGACTTGCGTATGTTGAACCAGCCTTGCATCACCGGGATGAAGCCTACTTGATCATGGTGGATAAGCTTTTTGATGTGCTGTTGCAATCGGCTTGTCAGTATTTTATTGAAGATTTTTGCATCTATGTTCATCATGGATATTGGCCTGAAGTTTTCTTTTCTTGTTGAGTCTCTGCCGGGTTTTGGAATCAGGATGATGTTGGTCTCGTAAAATGATTTGGGAAGAATTCCCTCTTTTTGTATTGTTTGGAATAGTTTCAGAAGGAATGGTAACAGCTCCTCTTTGTATGTCTGGTAGAATTCAGCTGTGAACCCGTCTGGACCTGGGCTTTTTTTGGGTGGTAAGCTCTTAATTGCTGCCTCAACTTCAGATCTTGTTATGGGTCTGTTCAGGGTTTCAGCTTCTTCCTGGTTTAGGCTTGAGAGGAGGCAAGTGTCCAGGAATTTATCCATTTCTTCCAGGTTTATTAGTTTATGTGCATAGAGTTGTTTGTAATAATCTCTGATAATGGTTTGAATTTCTGTGGAATCTATGGTGATATCCCCTTTATCGTTTTTATTGCATCAATTTGGTTATTCTCTCTTTTCTTTTTTATTAATCTGGCTAGTGGTCTGTCTATTTTGTTGATCTTTTCAAAAAACCAGCTCCTGGATTTATTAATTTTTTTGAAGGGTTTTTTGTGTCTCTATCTCCTTCAGTTCTGCTCTGATCTTAGCTATTTCTTGTCTTCTGCTAGACTTTGAGGTTTTTTGATCTTGCTCCTCTAGCTCTTTCAGTTTTGACGATAGGGTGTCAATTTTTGATCTCTCCTTGCTTCTCATGTGGGCACTTATTGCTATATATTTTCCTCTAGAGACTGCTTTAAATGTGTCCCAGAGATTCTGGTATGTTATGTCTTCATTCTCATTGGTTTCAAAGAACATCTTTATTTCTGTCTTCATTTCATTGTTTATCCAGTCAACATTCAAGAGCAAGTTGTTCAGTTTCCATGAAGCTGTGCGGTTCTGGGTTAGTTTTTGAATTCTGAGTTCTAACTTGATTGTACTGTGGTCTGAGAGACTGTTTGTTACGATTTCCGTTCTTTTGCATTTGCTGAGGAGTGATTTACTCCCAATTATGTGGTCGATTTTAGAGTAGGTGTGATGTGGTGCTGAGAAGAATGTATATTCTGTGGATATAGGTTTGCTTGGTCCAGGTCTGAGTTCAAGTCCTGGATATCCTTGTTAATTTTCTGTCTGGTTGATCTGTCTAATATTGACAATGAGGTGTTAAAATCTCCCACTATTATTGTGTGGGAGTCTAAGTCTCTTTGTAAGTCATTAAGAACTTGCCTTATGTATCTGGGTGCTCCTGTATTGGCTGCGTATATATTTAGGATCGTTAGCTCTTCTTGTTGCATTGGTCCTTTTACCATTATGTAATGTTCTTCTTTGTCTCTTATGATCTTTGTTGCTTTAAAGTCTAATTTATCAGAGATGAGAATTGCAACTCCTGCTTTTTTTTGCTCTCCATTTGCTTGGTAAATCTTCCTCCGTCCCTTTATTTTGAGCCTTTGTGTATCCTTGCATGTGAGATGGGTTTCCTGGATACAGCACACTGATGGGTTTTGGCTTTGTATCCAATTTGCCATTCTGTGTCTTTTGATTGGGGCATTTAGTCCATTTACATTTAGGGTTAATATTGTTATATGTGAATTTGATACTGCCATTTTGGCGCTAGCTGGGTGTTTTGCCCTTTAGTTGCGCTGGTACTTGTTGTTCCTTTATATGTGTAGAGCCTCTTTCAGGAGCTCTTGTAGAGCTGGCCTGGTGGTGATGAAATCTCTGAGTACTTGCATGTTCCCAAAGGATTTTATTTTTCCTTCACTTATGAAGCTTAGTTTGGCTGAATAGGAGATTCTGGGTTGAAAGTTCTTTTCTTTAAGGATGTTGAATATTGGCCCCCACTCTCTTCTGGCTTGTAGGGTTTCTGCTGAGAGATCTGCTGTGAGTCTGATGGGTTTCCCTTTGTGGGTAACCCGACCTTTCTCTCTGGCTGCCCTTAGTATTTTCTCCTTCATTTCAACCCTGGTGAATCTGACGATTATGTGCCTTGGGGTTGCTCTTCTTGACGAATATCTTTGTGGTGTTCTCTGTATTTCCTGAACTTGAATGTTTGCCTGCCTTGCTAGGTTGGGGAAGTTTTCCTGGATAATATCCTGAAGAGTATTTTCCAGCTTGGATTCATTCTCTTCATCACATTCAGGTACACCTATCAAACGTAGATTAGGTCTTTTCACATAGTCCCACATTTCTTGGAGATTTTGTTCATTCCTTTTTACCCTTTTTTTCTCCAGTCTTGCCTTCCCATTTTATTTCATTGAGTTGATCTTCGACCTCTGATATCCTTTCTTCTGCTTGGTCAATTCGGCTGTTGATACTTGTGCACGCTTCGTGAAGTTCTCGTGTTGCATTTTTCAGCTCCATCAATTCACTTATATTCCTTTCTATTTTGTCCAGTCTCGTTAGCATTTCATCAAATCTTTTTTCAAGGTTCTTAGTTTCTTTGTATTTGGTTAGAACATGTTCTTTAAGTTCACAGAAGTTTCTTACTACCCACCTTCTGAAGTCTGATTCTGTCATTTCATCACACTCGTTCTCCCTCCAACCTTGTTCCCTTGCTGGTGAGGAGTTGTGATCCCTTGTAGGAGGAGAGGTGTTCTGGTTTCGGGTGTTTTCATCCTTTTTGCGCTGGTTTCTTCCCATCTTTAAGGATTTATCCACCTGTTGACTTTGTAGTTGCTGGCTTTCAGATTGGGTCTCAAATCTTTCCGATTGACATTCTGTTTGTTGATGATGAGGTTATTTCTGTTTCTTGGTTTTCCTTCTGACAGTCTGGTCCCTCTGCTGTATGTCTGCTGAGGTTCACTCCAGGCTCTGCCTGCCTGGGGTTCACCTGCAGCAGCTGCTGAACAGTAAGGGTTGTTACCAGTTTTCTTCTTCTGCTATCTTTGTCCCAGAAGGATACCCGCCTAGTGTCAATCTGATCTCTGCTTTATGAGGTGGCTCTTTGGATATATAGGGGTCAGGGAGCTGCTTGAGCAGACGGTCTCTTCTTTATAGGAGCTCAAATGGTGAGCTGTGAGCTCTGTTGTTCATTCAGAGTTGCTGGGCAGGTACGTTTAGGTCTGCTGCAGCAGAACTCATAAACTGCTTTTTGTTCCCAGGTGCTCTGTCCCAGGGATTTAGGGCTTTATGAGTTTTGGTTATGCTGCTGCCTTCTCTTTTTTTTTTTTTTTTTTTTCCTTCAGAGCTGCCCTGCCCAGCAAGGAGGCAGCCTAGTCACTGTCTGCCTGTAGAGGCTTTGCTGAGCTGCTGTGGGCTCTGTCCAGCTGCCGAGTGAACTTCCCTGCAGTCCTGTTTATATGGGTGTAGTTAGAACTGCTTTGGCGATGGTGGCCTGCCTCTGTTGAGGCGGAGTCTCTCTGCAGTGGTGGGTTGCCTTGGCAATGGGAGGCTGCCTCAGCATTGGCTGACTACCTCTGTAGTGGTGGGCTGCCTCAGTAATGGCAGATGCCCCTCCCCCACAGAGCTGGACCGTCCCGGGTTCAGCTGCGCTTGCTGTGAAACTCTCAATCCAGAGTTTCTGGTTGCTGTTCTTTTGTGGGGGTGGGACCAGCCGAGCCTGATCGCCTGGCTCCCTGCCTCAGAGCCTTTTTTAAGTTGATGTTCCAGTCACCTGTTGAAGAGGCGCCGGGGTCTGTTTGTTTTCCCCTGTGGCCACTCACTGCACTGGCTTAAACAGCAGCACTGAGGTTTGTGGTGCTTTTTTTTTTTTTTTTTTTTTTTGCCCTGGAATCTACTGTCCTGGTTCTCTGCACAGTCCCCTTTTTAAACAGATGAATGGGCGACTTCCCCTGGCTCCAATCGCCAGCCAAATGGGCACCCGGACTGGTGTATTTTGTACAGAGAACTGCTGCTCCGGGGCGCCGACAAAGCAGCCACGCGGGGCAAAGCAGCGGTGCCGGCCAGCACAGCCGCGCTGGCCAAAACTGCCGTGCTGGCGACCTGTGGAACTCCTCCACCTGGGAATTTCCTAGTCTGTGGGCAATAAAAATGCAATGTCCATTCACCCTCTGCACTTTCACTGGGAGCTGCAATCCTGAGCTGTTCCTAAATGGCCATCTTGGATCCTCTTCCCATCATCCACTTTTTAAAGCCTGCTTCTGCTAATGGAACACAGTCTTTCTCCATCAGACCTTGTTCCGTTGCTGATGAGGAACTGTGATCCCCTGTAGAGGCAGAAGTGTTCTGATTTTGGGTATTCTCAGCCTTTTTAGGCTGGTTTCTTCCCTTCGTTATAAATTTATGCATCTGTGGTCTTTATAATTACCGTCTTTATAGTTGGGTTTCTGAATGGACGTCCAACTTGTCGATTCCCGGTGCTAAAATCTGAGCAACCCACTGCACCTGCCAAAACAGCGGCTTTAAGATTGATGGTGCTTTTCTGACTCTGCATCGAGAACCGCCGCACCAAGGCAGTGGCAAAACCGCCTTGCTGGCCACAAGAGTCGCGCTGGCAACCCGTGGGGCTCCTCTGCTGGGAATCTCCTGGTGCGTGAGCAACATAAATTGATCTGAAAGTGTGGCGTCCTCTCGTTCTCTGCGCTTTCAGTGAGAGCTGCAATCCCAAGCTGCTAGTGATCAGCCATCTTGGATCTCTCTCTCTCCGACTCTATCTATCTAAAGAAAATATTTATCTATATTTTCTTTCCATTTACTTTTTTTTTTTTTTTTGAGATGGAGTCTTGCTCTGTTGCCCAGGCTGGAGTGCAGTGGCGTGATAACTCACTGCAGCCTCCACCTCCCAGATTCAAGCAATTCTCCTGCCTCAGCCTCCTGAGTAACTGGGATTACAGGTGCCCACCACCACACCCAGCTAATTTTTGTAGTTTTGGTAGAGACAGGGTTTCACCATGTTGGCCAGGCTGGTCTTGAACTCCTAACCTCAGGCAATCCGCCTGCCTCGGCCTCCCAAAGTGGTGGGATTACAGGCGTGAGCCACCGCGCCCAGCCTAAACTTTTCATTTTGAGACAATTGTAGGTTCACACACAGTTATATGAAGTAATACAGAGAAGTCCTTTGTGTGCTTTATCTAGTTTTCCCAATGGTAACATCTTGTAAAACTATAGTAAAATAGCATCCAGGATATTAACATTGATATAGTCAAGACACAGAACATTTGTTTCATCTCAAGGACTCCTCATGTTGCCCTTTTATAGCCACACTCACTCCTCGGCTGCTCTAACCCCCTCTTTAGCCACTGGCAACTACCAATCTATTTCTATAATTTTGTCAGTTCAAAAATGCTATATAAATGGAATTATACAGCATATAGGCTTTGAGATTACTGTTTTTTTATTCCATATAATTCTCAGTCTAATTTGTATAGCAATAGTTTGTTCCTTTTTATTGCCAAGTAGTATTCTACGGTATGAATGTAGCACAGTTTGTTTAACCATTCACCTATTAGCGGACATCTGGATTGTTTTTGGTTTTTGGCTATTACAAAGTTGCTATAAACATTCATATTCAGATTTTTGTATGAATGTAAGTTTTCACTTCTCTGTGATAAATACTAGGAGCACAATCACTAGGTTGTATGAAAAGTGCATGTTTACCTTTTAAAGAAATTGCTAAATTGTTTTGCAAAGTAGCAGAAAACATTTTACATTTCTGCAAGCAATGTATGAGTGACCCAGTTTCTCCACATCTTTATCAACTATTTTTTAAAAATTTTAGCTGTATTGATAAGTATATAATATATTCCAAATGTTGTACTAGTCCTTTGTCAGACGTGTGGCTTGCAAATATTTTCTCCCTGTCCATTGCTAGTTTTTCATCCTCTTAATAGAGTCTTTCACAGGCAAAAATAAAATAAAATAAATAATTTTGATAAAGTCCAATTTATCAGCTTTTACTTTGTATGCTGACTTTTGTACTTTTATTTTTGTATGTTTATCTTGTATCCTATGAACCTGCTAAATTCGCTTATTAGGTCTAGGTGTTTTTGTGCAGATTCCTTGTAATTTTCTACAAGACAATCATGTCATATGCAAATAGGGAGTTTTAATTCTTTCCAATCTGTATGCATTGTATTTCCTTTTCTTGCCTGACTGCACTGGCTAGAACTTTCAGTACAAGGCTGAATAAGAGTGTTGAAAGCAGATATCTTTGCTTTGTTCCTGACCTTAGGAGAAAAGTATTTAGTCTTTCACTGTAGCTGTGGGTTTTGTGTAGATGCTCAAGATGGGGCAGTTCCCCCATTTCTATTTTTCTGGGAGGTTTTTTAAATTAATCATTAATGGGTATTGAATTTTGTCAAATGCTGTTTCTACATCTATTGAAATGATCATGTAATTTTTCACTTTTAGACTTAATATGATTAATTACATTGATTGATTTTTAAATATTGAACCAGCTTTGCATCCTGGAATAAACTCCAGTTGATTGTATTGTATAATTCTCTTTTTACATATTGCTGAATTTGCTAATACAGTCTCAAGGATTATAAAATCTACTCATAAGAGATATTGGTCTGTAGTTTTGTTTTGTTTTCTTTTTTTTTTTTTGGTTTGTTTTGTATTGTCTTTTTTTTTTTTTCCAGCATAAAGCTACCTTCATAGAATGAGTTGAGAAATATAATTTTCCTTTAGTTCCAGGAGGCATTGGTTCCAAGATACATAGAGCACTCTCTTTCTCTCTCTCTCAAACTCCAAAATCTGAGGATGCTTAAATCCTTTATATAAAATATCACAGTATTTGCATATAACCTATGCCATATCCTTTTGTATACTTTAAATCATCTCTAGATCACTTATAATACCTAATACAATGTAAATGCTATGTAAATAGTTCTTATACTGTATTTTAGTTTGTATTAATTTTTATTGTTTATTTTGTATTTGTTTCAAATATTTTTGATTTGTGATTGGTTTAATATGCAAATGCATACCCTGCAAATAGGGAGGACTAACTGCATTCCCCCAGTAGGATTTTCCAGTGAAACCATCTGGACTGGATATGACTTTTGGCGGGATTTTTAAATTACAAAACCAATTTCCTAAATGGTTGTAGGATTATTCAAATTATCTGTACCATCTTGGTGAGTTATAATAGTTTGTCCTTTTTGAGAGATTTGTTCAGTTTGTCTAAGTTGCCAATTTTATGAGTATAGAGTTCTTTGTAGCATTCCCTTGTTATCTTTTTGATGTCTGCAGCATCTGTAGTGATGGCCTCTGTTTCACTGTTGGTATCGATCATTTGTGTCTTTTTTTCTTTGTCATTCTTTGCTAGAGGTTTGTCGATTCATCTTTTCAAAGAGTGAGCTTTTTGTTTTACTAATTTTCTTCATTATCTGTTTTGAGTTTTACTCTTATCTTTATTGTTTCTTTCCTTCAGCTTGCTTTGAGTTTATTGTTCTCTTCTTTTTATATTTCCTTAAGTTGGGAGCTTAGGTTATTCATTTGAGACTTTTTTTCTTTGCTAATATAAGCATTTAGTGCTATAAATATCCCTCTCAGCACTATGTAAGGTGTGTTTCTCAAATTCTGATATATTTTCATTTTTATTTAGTTCAAAGTATTTTTTATTTCTTTGAGACTTCATTTTTGACCCATGGATAATTTATCAGGATGCTATTTAGATTCACATGTTTGGAGATTTTCCTATTATCTCTCTGATATTGAGTTCTAGTTTGATTCCATTGTGGTCAGAAAACACATTCTGTATGATTTCAATTATTTTAAATGTGTTGAGGTTTGTTTTATGGCCACAATATGTTCTATCTTGGTATATGTTTCATTGACTCTTGGGAAGAGTCTGTATTCTTCTGTTGTTAAGTGGCATGTTCAATGTCAATTAGATGCTGTTGGTTGATGGTGCTATTAAGTTCTTCTATATCCTTGCTCATTTTTTGGTCTAGTTGTTCTATCTATTGCTTAGAGAGTGGTGTTGAAGTTTGCAAGTGTAATTTTAGATTTGCTATTTCTCCTTTCAGTTCTATCAGTTTTTGCTTCACATATTTTGCGACTTGGTTGTTCTGCGCATATACATTTAAGATTTCTATATCTTCTTTGTAGACTCTTATTTATCAATAGGTAATGTCAGCTCCATCCCTTCAACTCAGAGAGTGTGGCAGGTTCTTCCTGGCTTCACCTTCCATGCACTACAGCCTGCAATCTCTCTCAAGGCAATATTCTTGGGCAACTGTAAGCCTACCTCATTGTTTCCCATCTGTAAGGAATCGCTGACTTCATTGCCTGATGGCCCAGGTCTTGCAAACTGTTGTTTCATACTTTTTTCTGCTTGGGGGTGGGGCAGACAAAAGAGTGAGTTGCTAGACATGACAGAGTGAAAACAGTCCTTCTTATTCCATCTTTGGCATTAGCCAATGTCTCAATGTATATTCTAATGGTATTGAATCTGGTGGCTTCTTTCCTGTCCCCCTATTTCATGAATAAAAACCTAGGAAATTCAGATATTCAGAAAGCTCCAGTTGGATACCATGAATAAGAAGTTAGTCCAACTTTATATTACAGTTCAGTTATGAAGTTAGATTTCTCAAATAACACTCTGAAATTTTCTTTTGGGGGCCACGTATTGCAGCTTCTCTGAGCCTCATCATTTTCTACATATCAAATAACAGTTTTGATTAGTGACTAGAATTCTTGCCTGAATGTTTATTATTAACAGACTAGTACTAGTGAGTAGTTTCCTTAAGAATTTGGGGAAGTGGCCAGTAGATATCATTACTAGCTATCATTATTATACATCATTTCCAGGCATTAGACTTTTCCAACTTTCTGGTGGCTTTTTCTCCTAGTAGATCTGGGGACAGGCCTTTATGCAGGTACTGAGTGATAATCAATTATAAGTACCTTTAAAATAAATGATTCATGTATACTTATAACCTGAGCTTTACGTTTGTATTTGATTTAATAAAGATGCCTTTGTAGGGAGAGCATCACAATGGCATTAGTTCTTACCCCTCTGTGAAACTTGTATGAGCACTGTATAACATGATAGGGATATTATTTGTTTTCATCAGGTGTTTCTAAGAAATTGTTCATACCAAACTTGAGACCAGTTGACTCTAACAGTGGGACAATTCCTCTTTTCCCTTTTTATCCATAGAATATAGTTGATGGAATTGTAAATACTAAATACTGTTTTGAGGTTGTACATAAAAGCTCATCTTTTATTTGGTCTTTAAAGTCTTAGATTAATCTTAAACAATTGCTTTTGACTTGATAAGTAGAATATATTTATGTCCAAGAAGATATAACAGTCCTAAACATGTATGCACCTAACAACAATGTTTCAAAATATGAGGAAGAAATTGTTATGACTCAATGGATAAATAAACAAATCCACTCTTATAGTTGGACACTACAACATCCCTCTTCTCAAGTAATTGAGAGATTAAACAAGCAGAAACTAAGTAAAGATAGAGTTGGCTTGAATAGCATTATCAATCAACTGGACCTAATTGACATTTATACCCAACAGAATACACATTGTTCTCAAGCTAACCTGGAACATTTATCAAGACACAAAACATTCTGAGCCATAAGACACCCCATCACAGATATTAAAAAATGGAAATAATGCAAAGCATATTCTCAGACCACAATTGAATTCAACTTGAAATCAATAAAAGAATGATAGGTGGAAATTTACTCAAATATTTGAATGTTAAACAACATACCTCCACATAACATGGATCAAATAAGAAGTCTCAAGAAAAATTTAGAAATATTTTGAAAATACAGATTATCAAAATTTGTGAGATACAGAAAAAACAGTGCTTAGAGGAAAATTTATACGATTGAATGTATATATGAAAGAAAAGAAAGATACAGCACCAATAACCTAAGCTTGCAACTTCAGAAACTAGAAAAAGAAGAAAAAATTAAGCCCAAAGTAAACAGAAAAAAAAGAAATAAAAATTAGAGCAGAAATCAACTTGGCAAGAGGAAATCCATAAAGAAAATCAACAAGACTAACACTTGGTTCTTTGAAATGATCAATCAAATCAATAAACCTCTAGCCAGGCCAAGAAAAAAAGAGAATACATAATACCAGAAATAAAATAGGGGTCATCACTGCTGATCCCATGGACATTAAAAGGTTAATAAAGGAATCTTCTGAACAACCCTATGCCCACATATATAACCTAGATAAATGAACCAACTTTTTGAAAGATACAGTCTACCAAAATCCACACAAGGAGAAACAGACAGTTGGAATAGACCTGTATCTATCAAGGAAATTAAATCAATTATGTAGTAGCCTGCCAAAACAGAAAGCACCAGGCCCCGATAGGTTCACTGATAAATTCCACCAAAAATTTAGGAAAGAAATTATACAAATTCTCTATAATCTCTTCAAGAAAATAAAAGCAGAAAGAATACTCCCTAACATTTTATGAGGCCAGCATTCCACCAACAGCAAAACCAAAGACATTGCAAGAAAAAGAAACTACAGACCAATATCTCTAACCATCTTTCATGAACACAGATATAAAAATCCACAACAAATTATGAGCAAATAACATTCAACAGTGTATAAGAAGAATTATGCATCATGAACCAGTGGGATTTATTCCATGTGTGGTTTCAAAAATCAGTTAATTCAATTCATCACATCAACAGACTAAAGAAGAAAAAACATGTAATTTTATCAATAGGTACAGAAAAAAACATTTGAGAAAACCCAAAACCCATTCATGATTTTTTTAAAAAATTCTCTGCAAACTAGAAATAGAGAGGGACTCAATTTGATATAAAACATCTACAAAAACCATACAGCTAATGTTATACTTAATGGCAAGAAGCAAGATCTACCCCTAAGATCAGGTGTGAACAAGGCAAGAATGTCTATTCTTACCTCTCCTATTTAACATCCTACTGGGAAGCCCGAGCTGATACAATAGGATAAGGAAAGAATATAAAAGGTATACGGATTGGGAAGGAAAAAATAAAACTATATTTGTTCAGAGATGCCATGATTGTCAACGTAGAAAATCCCAAAGAATCAACAACATCAGAAAACTCTAAAGCTAATAAGCAATTTTAAGAAAGTTGCAGATACAAGGTTAATATATAAATTGCTTTCTTATATACCAACAGTGAAAAATTGAAATTTGAAATGAAAACATAATGGCATTTACATTCACACTAAAAGGAAAAAAGAAATCTATGAAAATATGCACAAGATTTATGAGGAAAATTATAAGACTATGATGAAAGAAATCAAGGAAGATAACACATGGTGAGACAGTCCATGTACATGGAGAGGAAGACTCAATCTTTTTCTTTTTCTTTTTTCTTTTTCTTTCTTTTTTTCTGCCAACTTCACCAGGCATGACACATTTCACCCTGCAGGGAGACATCGGCATCTCTCCCTCGGACTCTAAGTTTTTTCCCACCATTTTTGTACTGGCAATTCTCCCCTGCATGGAAAGCTCTTCCCCTTACTTCCATTTGCCTGCTTTCTACTTTTCATTCAAATCTCTCTCTCTCCTTCTTGCAGAGATTTTCTCTGATCATTCTCTTCCAGTATCCTTCCCTGTTACTTTCTACCAGACTATTCTACCAGCTTTCTAGCCAGTAGCACAAATGGCTCAAAACCTTGAACTCGAAGACATCTCCTCACAAGGAACCACATTATCTCTGCCTTCCTGCCCTTACATTTTCCTCTTTACTCACTCTCTGAAGCCACAACAGCTTCTGTTGCTCCTCCTAAGTGCGAGGCATCCCCAGCAGGGCCTGTGCATTGGCTGAATGCTGTTCTGAGATGACCACGGGTTCCCTGTTCTGTGAAATTCAGTGTTTGCTCAGGTGTCACCTTTTTAATAAACGGTGACACCTGAGCTCTAACTTCTGACTCCTCTAACTCTTCCTCCCCTGTGCTCCATCCTTTGCAAATCTGTTTTTTCTACAGCATGAATCACTTAACTATCAACATCATTCCTTGCTTGTCCCCTACCCTGCCACTTCCTTCAGGCCTTGAGAATGCAAGCTACTCCAGCAGGAATTTTTATTATCTTTTCTGGTGTCTCCTAGGTGCCTAGAACAGAGTTGTGCATGCAGAAGGTGCTCAATAAACACTTGAATGTCTCTGAAATTACTCAATATATTGATTTACCAGTGTTATTTATTATTCCAGATTGTGATCCTCAGTGCAGGATCTGGTTCAGAGCTCTATCTACTCACTGACTGCACCCCACTATGGTTGCCCCCAAATCCCAGAATACCAAAGGACAGGAGAAACATTTCCTATGAATGCCCTTTTAAATTTCTAATAAAAGGCCAGACCACAGGCTACTCCAGACCCTGCCAATCTACACGCATCACCCTAAATGTTGTAAGATGTCATTTCTTCCAAACTTGATCTGTGGATTCAATGTAAGCCAATCAAAGTCCTAGCAAGTTATTTTGTGGACATTGACAAACATTCCAAAGTTTACACAGAAAGACAAAAGACCCAGACCAACCAAGACGGTATTTAAAAAAGAATAACAGTTGGAGCACTGACACTATCTGACTTCAAGACTTATGCACAAGCTACAGTGATCAAGACAGTGTTGCACTGGTGTAGGAAAAAAAAAAGACAAACATTTCAACAGAACAGAAAAGAGAACCCAGAAATAGACCCAAACGAATATAGTCAACTAATCTTTGACAAAGGAGAGAAGACAATCCAACAGAGAAAGGATGGTCTTTTCAACAAATGGTACTGGAACAAGTGGTTATCCACATGCTCCCCACCCCTCAAAAGAGGAATCTAGACACTGACCTTAGGCGCCTCACCAAAATTAACTCAAATCAGATGATAGACCTGAAGGCAAAATGTAAAAATATAAAACTCCTAGAAGATAGCATAGGAGTAAATCCAGAGAAACTTGGGTTTGGTGATGATTTCTTACATACAACACCAAAAGCATGATCTGTGGGGGAAAAAAAAAATCGGTAAGTTGGACTTCTAAACCAAAAATAAAATTCTAAGCCGCTCAACCAACTGAGTGGACCCCTCTTGGCCAGGGGCATTCTAAAGTAAACCTGAAACACTGGTTCAGTCCATGATGGGAATGGGTGGTTGGACATCCTTATTTATACCTTCCTCCCTTTGGAATTCAGGCACAGAATGACCAGCTATTAATAATAAAACAGAGACCTTAAGACTGACAAAACATATTCTCTATAGCAATAAGATACCAACATGGCAGATGCAGGATCTGAAAGAAACTATTTTACCCCAAAATATATTTCTTTGACATATTTTGAATGGCTCTGCAAAGCTGTCTCCTGTGGGTGATATCTACATTCTGTAGAGAATTCCTTTTCCTTTCCAGGTTTTTGTTCCTGATCCAGAAAAGAATTAACTAAGAGTCTGGCAGCTTTTTAAGTCTAATAAGAAATATTTATAACATATTCTGTCTGAAGCCTGCCACCTGGAGGCTTCACCTGTGTAATAAGAACCTTGGTCTTCACAATGCCTTATCTTAACCCAGACACTCCCTTCTATTGATTCCAGGTCTTTAGAGAAACTCAACCAATTGCCAGTCAGAAAAATCTTTGCATCCACCTGTGACCTGGAAGCCCCCCACACCCACACCCGCCACTTCATCCTTCAAATTGTCTTGCCTTTCTGGACCAAACCAATGTATATCCTACATGCACTGATTGATGTCTTATGTCTCCCTAAAATGCAAAAAACTGAGCTGTAGCCCAACCACCTTGGGCACATGTTCTCTGGATCTCCTGGGGCTGCATCACGTGCTTTAGCACTCATATTTGGCTCCAAATAAATCTCTTCAAATATTTTACAGAGTTTGACTCTTTTCATCAACAGACTTTATTAAAAATTTTAAGACTTGTCTGTGAAAGATACTATTAAGAAAATGAAAAGACAAGCCACAGACTGGAAGAAAATATTTGCAAAACACATAAGAACTGATAGCCAAAGAATTCAACAAAGAACTCTTAAAACTCAACAATGAGAAAACAAACAACCCAACTGAAAAACAGGCAAAAGTTCTGAATGGACACCTCATCAAAGAAGATATACAAATGGCAAATAAGCATATGGAAAGATCCTCAACACAACATGTAATTAAGGAATTGCAAATTAAAACAACAACAATATACCACCACATAACTAAAATTCAAAAACACTGAAACACCAAATGCTGGTGAGGATGTGGAGTAAGAACTGTCATTCATTGCTGATGGTAATGCAAAATGATATGGCCACTTTGGGAAACAGATTGGCAATATTTACAAAATTAATCCTACTCTGACCATATGATTCAGCAGTTTTGCTCCTTGGCATTTACCCCAATGAACTGAAAACATGTTTATACAAAGCCTCGCATACAAATGTTTATGGCAGTTTTTGGTTTTTTGTTTATTTAAGTTTTATTTTTTTTCTTTCCAGCTTTCTTTTTTTTTTTTTTAGGTTCAAAGGGTACATGTGAAAATTCATTACATGGGTAAATTGCATGTCCCAAGGGTTTGGTATTCAGATACTTTTGTCACCCAGGTAATCAGGATAACGCCTGACAGGTAGTTTTTCTATCTTAACTCCTCTCACTCACTATCCTCAAATATGTCCCAATGTCTATTGATCCTTTTTTTGTGTTCATGTGTACTAAATGTTTTACTCTCACTTACAAGTCAGAACATGCAGTATTTGGTTTTCTGTTCCTGCATTAAGTTGCTCAGGATAATGCCTCCAGCTCCATCCATGTTGCTGAAAAGGCCATGATCTCATTTTTTTAATAGATGTATGCAGTATTCCATGGTGTATATGTACTACACTTTCTTTATCCAGTCTGCTGTTCATAACATCTAGGTTGATTCTATGTCTTTTGTTTATAGCAGTTTATTCATAATTACTAAAACTTGAAAGCAACCAATATAGGTAAATAAAAAAACTGTGGTACATCGTACAATGAAATTTTATTCAGCAATAAAAAGAAATCAACTACTGCACTGTGAGAAAACATGAAGGAAACTTGCTAAGTAAAAAAAGCCAATCTGAAAAGGCTATATACTGTAAGATTATAACTATATGACAGTCTGGAAGAGGCAAAACTGTGGAGACAATAAAAAGATCAGTGGTTGCTGGGGGTTCAGAAGAAAGAGGTGATGAAAGGATGAATAAATAGAGCACAGATTTTCAGAACAGTGAAACTATTCTATATGATACTGTAGTGGTAGATGCATGTGATACGGTTTTTGTCAAAATTCACAGAAGTGTAAAATAAAAAGAGTGAACCTTATGTAAACTATGGACTTTAATATTAATGTATCAAGATTGGCTTATCATTTGTAACAAATGTACCACACTAATGGAAGATGTTAATAATAAGGGAAATCAGGAAGTGTGTTTGGGTTGAGTGAGTATTTAGGAACTCTCTGGCCTTCTGCTCAATTGTCTTGAAAACCCAAAACTTATCAAAAAATATATATTTTTTAAAGACGTTTAGAGCAGTTTTAGGTTCACATTAAAATTGAGTGAAAGATACAGAGATTCCCCGTCTATTCTCTACCCCAACACATGCATGACCTCCCCAACTATCAACATCAAGCACCATAGTGGTACATTTGTTACAATCGATGAACCCACATTAGCACATCATCATAACCTAAAGTTCATAGTTTACATTAGGGCTCACCTTTGGTGATGTACATTCTATAGTTTGGACAGATATATAATGACACGTACTATATTCAGCCTTATAGTATTGATATAGTTTAAATACATGTTGCCACCAAGTCTCATGATGAATTTTAATTCCATTTAATTTAATCAACATTGGAGAATGTTGCAGGTGGGGCCTGGTGAGAGGTGTTTGGGTCATGGGGACAGATCCCTCCTGCTTGGTACTGTCCTCACAATAGTGAGTTCTCTCAAGATTTGGTTAAGTATATGACACCCCCCCCAACTCCCTCTTGCTCCTGCTTTCTCCATGTAACATGCAAGCTTCCTGCTTCACCTTCTACCATAAGTAAAAGCTTCCTGAGCCCATCCCAGAGTAGATACTGATGCTATACTTCCTGTAAATCCTGCAGAACCATGAACCAACTAAATCTCTTTCTTATAAACTACCCAGTCTCAGGTATTTCTTTATAGAAATGCAAGAATGGCCTAACACAGAAAATTGGTACCAGGAGTAGGACAGTGCTATAAGAATACCTGAAAATGTGAAAGCAACTTTGGAATTGGGTAACAGGCTGATGGTGGAAGGGTTTGGAGGGCTCAGAGGAAGACAGGAAGATGAAGGAAAGTTTGGAACTTCTTAGACTGGTTAAATGATTGTGACCAAAATGCTGAAAGTGATATGAGCAGTGAAATCCACGCTGCTCAGGTCTCAGAGGCAAATGAGGAACTTATTAGAAACCAGAGCAAAGGTCACCTTTGTTGTGTCCTAGCAAAAAATTTGGCTGCATTGTGGCCATGCCCTAGGGAATCTGTGGAAATTTGAACTTGAGAGTGATGACCTAGGGTGTCTGGCAGAAAAAATTTCTAAATAGCAAGTGTTCAAGGTGTGGCCTGGCTGTTTCTAATAGGCTACACTCAGAGGTAAAAGCAAATAAATTTTTTAAGTTGGAAATTATATTTTAAAGGGAAGCAGAACATGCAAGTTTGGAAAATTTGTAGCCTAGATATGCAGCAGAGAAAGAAAAAGCTTTGTGGGGAGAGGAATTCAAGCAAGTTGTAGAGCAACCACTTGCTAAACTAAAAAGGAGGCAAGTGCTGATAGCCAAGACAATGGGAAAAGGGTCTCAATGGCATTTCTAAGACCTTCACTGCAGCCCCTCCTATCATAGGCTCAGAGGCCTAGGAGGACTGAATGGTTTCATAAACCAGGGCTAGGGCCCTGCTGCCCTGTGCAGTCTCAGGACACTGCTTCCTATATCTCCTCTGCTCCAGCATCAGCTGTGGCTCAAAGGGACCCCAGTAAATCTCTGGCAGCCACTCCAGAAGGAAAAAGCCGTGAGCTTGGGAGGCTTTAATGTGGTGTTAAGCCTGCAGGCACACACAGTGCAAGAGTAAAGGGGTCCTTTGCCTGGATTTCAGAGGATGTATGGGAAAGGCTGGGTGCCCAAGCAGAAGCGTGCTGCAGGGCCAGAACCCTCACAGAGAGCCTCTACTAGGGCAGTGGCAAGGGGAAATGTGGGGTTGGAATCCCCATACATAGTCCCCAATGAGGCATTGCCTAGTGGAGTTGTGAGAAGGAGGCCACCATCCTCCAGACTCCAGAATGCTAGGTTCACTGGTAGCTTGCTCCTTGCACCTGGAAAAGCCACAGGCACTCAACAATCTATAAGAGCAGATACGGGGCTGAACCCTGCAAAGCCACAGGGGTAGATCTACCCAAGGCCTTGGGAGCCCACCCCTTATACCATCATGCTCTGGATGTGGGACATGGAGTCAAAGGAGATCATTTTGGGGCTATAAGATTTAATGACTGCCCTGCTGGGTTTTGACCTTGCATGGAGCATATAGCCTCCTTTTTTTTGGCCAATTTTTCCCTTTTGGAATGGAAGTGTTCACCCAATGCCTGTACCGGCATTATGTCTTGGAAGTAAATGACTTGTTTTGATTTTATGGGTTCATAGGTAGAAGGAACTCATATCCTGATGAGACTTTGAACTTGGAATTGGGACTTGGGACTTTTGAGTTGATGCCGGAATGAGTTAAGTCTAGGGGACTATTGGGAAGGCAATATTGTATTTTGCAATGTGAGGACATGAGATCTGGGGGCTAGGGGTGGAATGATATAGATTGAAAAACATCTCCACCAAATCTCATGTTGAATTGTAATCTCCAATGTTGGGGGTGGAGCCTGGTGGGAGGTGTTTGTATCATGGTGGTAGATCCCTCAGGCCTTGGTGTTGTCCTTGTGATAGTGAGTGAGTTCTCTCAAGATTTGGTTGTTTAAGTGTGTAGCACCCCACCCCCGTCCTGTTGCTCCTGCTGTTGTCATGTGACATGCAAGCTCCCTGCTTCACCTTCTACCAAGCTCCCTGCTTCACCTTCTACCATGAGTAAAAGCTTCCTGAGGCCTCTGTACAGGAAGGACTGTACAGGAAGCATATTCTGGTGCTATGCTTCCTGTACAGCCCGCAGAACTGTGAGCCAGTTAAACCTCTCTTTTAATAAATTATCCAGTTTCAGGTGTTTCTTTACAGCAAAGCAAGGATAGCCTAACACAAGTATCATGCAGAGTATTTTTCTGCCCTACAAATGTTAATTTTAAAAACTGTTTCTGTAGAAAAAGAGAAAGAACTAAAGTAAACAGTGATTCTAAGTCTGCCCAAAAGAGAAAGAATTGAAAGAAAACAGTGATTCTAAGTCTGCCCAAACTTTTCCCACACTGTTCACGGTGGGGAGTGACCATCCAGAGACTTTAGTTACCTCCAGTGCTACTCAGAAGATCAATTTCCCAACACACCTGTTGCCCATTTACGGTTTGGCTCACAGAAGACATATTAGGAAATTTTGCTCTAAGAAAACAAGATAGAGAAAGTTAATTTTAATTATAGTTTCAATTATTTTTCATTGTGGAAAAATAATGTATGCTGATTAATTAATAAATTTGGAAATAATTATTTCTATTGCTGGCAAGATGTGGTGAATCTGGAATGCTCTAACAATGCAGGATTCAAGATAAATTGTTATAGACTTTTTCCAAAACAACTTTATCCATAAGTCTGTACATATTATATGTGTGCTTTGTAAAATATTATATATACTTATATTTAATAATTTGATTATTGGTAATTTATGCTATGAAATAAATTTGATGGTTCAAACTATACCAACTGTACAAATATGTTTATTACTGCATTATTTATAATGACAAAACACAGAAACTATCTGAATATGTAGTAATAGCAGAATGATTAAATAATGTTTTTGTAGCAATTCAATAAGATAGTTACAATCATTAAAAATCATGATTAGGACATTTGATTATAGCCAGAATTGTTGTTACTAATTATGGTTACAATTAGCTCAACGTGGCACTACACAATAAAGAATGAATACAAAATCTTCAAACCTTACATTCTTTCCATCTAACCTCCACAGCTCTGTCCATGTTCACCTTATAGCCTGGAGTAAATGAATGATTGTACAAATACAACTATGTAAACATCATGTGCGAATGTGCAGAGACTGGCAGCTCATTGAAATTGAAAGGCCACATGATGAGAGTTAGGATTTTCTTTTTCATTTTTAAATTTCTATTGTTTGTATAATAAATAATTTATCTTTAAATAATGAGCAATACTTTGCCTCTCCTAATTCACTGGGGACTTAAGAGACTTGAAAGCTCATTCTTGAGCAGGCATCATGGCATGCCCACACTGGCAACAAATCTGAGAATTGAAGTACTTATCCATATAATTCAACATCCTGACCATTCTCCCTCTACCTCCCAGATAATCACTTTTTAAAAACTATATAGAGAATTGAAACAGATTTCTTCCTTTAGATAATTGTCTCAACTCTCAACTCATTTGGCTGGTTAAAATCTGTTACAGAAATGCTTCTCAAGCTTTAATTGCACATGAATCACCTGGGGACCTTGTTAAAAGGCAGACTTTGATTTGGTGGACTTGGGATGGGGACTGAGATTCTTCATTTCTATCCAGCTCCCAGGTGATGCTGATGCTGCTAGCCCTGGACCATAATTGCGTAATAAATAATATAGCATTTCAGTAATCTACTTATCTAGTGAATCCAGATAATTCATATACTTATATGTGTGTGCATATATATGTATATATATATATATATAACTCATATACTTATGTGTGCATATATATCATGTATATGCACTTTATATATACATCTATACCTTATATATGTACATTTACATATACATATAGACTCTCTATACATATAAAGTACAGATACATCTATATACATGTATACTATATACACAAACACATGAAGTATTCCATCAGGCTTGACCATCAACATGAAGCGTATTCTGGCAAATGGCCGGTTTATACTGTAATTTATGCTATACAGACAGCCTAGAGTTTTCTCATTTTTGAAACAAAGATGACAAACAGTAGGTAAGTTACCTACTATTTCTAGATTCTGTGGAGAGAAAAAGAAAGAAATGAAGTGTTGAGTTTGACCATGCTTGGCAGAGCCCCGACTTGTTTAATGATCAAAGCAAAATCTGGTCGTAAATGTTCAAAAACCATCAATAAGCTCTAGTAATGCTTGCTGATGAAATTGACATCTAGCACTCTTCTTACTCATAGACTATGCTTGAAAAATATTTGTTCAGTAAATGCTGCATAAACAAGTTTATGAATAACTACAGCCATATCTTGGTACCATATCTTATGCTGCAATCTTCAGCTGCTGGCTGAAAATATCTTTTTCTCATGGTGTTCTCAAGCAATAAACCTAACTGACTTCAAATCCGATGACAATATTCATTTTTGTGGAAAATCTTACATTATCAAGATGAGTTTTTCTGTGACATAGTATTTGAATTGATGACATCTTCCAGAGTCAGTCAGTAACTCTCAACAAATCCTATTTTCCAGACCCTGTCCTCAGCAAAAACAATGCTGAGAGATCAGAGCACAACTATCTGCAGGGTGTAAAAAGGCAGCATCTGAAATACTCTTTTCTCACTTCTTTCTTTGCATAGATAATGCATTGCTTTCCCCCACCAAATAGGGATTGTTGCCATAGTAATGTTTTACAAACACTCCTAGATCAATATTAGAACTGCAAAAAGTATCTGAGATATTCTGTGCAATTTGTGAATCTAAAGCTATATCTCCACTCTTGTTTATTTGCTCAACTGTAGACTACAGATTTGAGCAATTCCTCACAACTGGTCAGTTCTATAAGGTGAAGAATTAGTCAGTCAACCAACAAGTTTCCTGTGAATGCTTCCCAAGCTGAGGACTATGCTAAGCATTAAACAATAACCAGCAACGTCAAATGCAGAGGCTGTTTGTCTGTCAATCCGGAAAAAAACAGTGCAGCGTTGACTGCACCAGAGTGCCAGGATCCCAGCTGTCCCTTAAAATGCAGACTGATTTTTTTATGTTGTATTTCAAAGTTTACCTAAGAAAATTAAATGTTTCTCTTTTTATTGTTCTATTCATCTTTAGCTTCCCATCACAATTCCCAGCCTGCCCACATAAACAATATCTCAGTACCACACACTGCACAAAATATGGAAAACAAATTGCAATTTCTGATATTACAGAATGTTTAGAAACATTCAGATGGTTTAGAATCAAGAGCTATAAGGAAATAAATATATATACCAAGTATGTGTCTGCTTCCTTCTGTAATAAAGCTACACAAACACAGGCAGTGCTTATTATGCCACAAGGTAGACATGTATTCCAAAAGACTCCATTATCTTCAAGTGCTGTTACATAAATCCCCTCAAGTTATCCCAATAATGAATGTCCTTCTGAGGAGCTGAGTAAGAAGATGCCTGGGCTCCAACTGCAGCCCTGCTTCCGGCCATGTGACCCTGAGCAAGTCATTTCACCTTGCCTGAGCCTGGTTTTCCCTGAGTAAAAAAGAACTGTACTTCCCAGTCTGAATCTCCATCTGACTATAAAACCCTGTGGCTCCATGAAACAGAATAAAATAAGGGGTCCCTTCGTCTTTCTTTGGTCTATTGCTCCACTTTTATATCTCTTGTTGATACAGCACAGTATTCATTATCTGTTCTTATGGAAGTTTGGAAGCAAACACACACTGTCTGTCAAAAAGATTGGTGGTGGCTCACACCTGTAACCCTAGCAATTTGGGAGGCCAAGGCAGGTGGATCACTTGGGGTCAGGAGTTCGAGATCAGCCTGGAAAACATGGTAATACCCGTCTCTACTAAAAATACAAAAATTAGCCAGAAATCACTTGAACTCAGGAAGCGGAGGTTGCAGTGAGCCAAGATTGTGCCACTGTACTCCAGCCTAGGCAACAAAGAGAAACATCATCTCAAAAAAAAAAAAAAAAGAGATTTAACTCAGTGTTTTCCCAGCCATGCATATTATAGGAATGAATTCAAGAATTAAGTCTGGAAGAATGAGGATACTTGTTATTTCAAATTAAGAATACATAATTTATATATACATATATGAGTTTCAGAAAAAATATATAGTTTAGGTAACTGAAACATGAACATTACCAAGTAATTGGTCAAGCTGCCTTAGTTTTTTATACATCCATATTTAGAAATAAAATAATGGCCTGATATAAATGGCTTCTAACTACCTGTCCTATATTATTCCTCCATTGTAAACTTGAGTGAAATTGCATAAAGTTAGTCCATTGACCTGTAAAGTCAGATTTGCCCTCTAAAATGCAAGCTATTCTCAATATAAATAATTCTTTAACTATTTATAACAGTCATTTTTGCTATATGAAAAGTGCTTGAAGTGTATGCTTAGAATGTTGAATTATAATTTAAATTTAAACATTATTTGGCATAGGGTTGACTACCACTCAGTGAATTCCTGGTTACCTGCATTGTGGCAAAATGCTATCTGCCCAGGTAAGTGAAAATTGACTATATTTTTATTGCTCTGAAATTTCCCTTGGCCTGCTCTTTTTCTCCCATACATCTCTGGGAACTTAACCTTTCCTCACTGGGATCTAATTCTTTAGTTGGAAAAACTGGAAACAACCTTATGTGGGAACCCTAGATATTCAGATGTTAGAGAGATGTACTGTTATTACATAAGAGGTGTACTTGGAATCTTTCTATTTACACAGATTAAATGGAATGAATAGTTGTGATAACTTCTGTAATTGAACACCAGTGTACTGTTCTGGGTCCATCAGGCCATACAGCAGAATGAGCTGACATAAGCAAGTTTCCTCCCTGCATCACCATCTTACACCCAGCTCCCAAAACATAGAAATACTTGTTAAAACAGGACAACACCACAATACAATTTTACTACAAGCTAAGCACAAAAGAATGGTAAAAATTCAGGAAGCAAAAACGGAGGCAGAAGCCAAAGTCAGAGTAGCACTCAGTAGTAGGGTGATGCTGCATTGGCCCATAGGGATTGAATGGAATGGAAGCCCTTAGGACTGCTGATTGAAGGGCAAGAAGTTCAGCCTAGGCTCTACATAAGGCTGGCAGCCTAACTGGGCCTTGGGTATGAAGGTCAGAGCTGTGAAGCACTGCCTTCTCCAAAGAAAAGGAGCCAGGAAAACTCTCCACAAGTCCAGGAAAGCCTTGAAGAAAGCTGCTGTCCTTCTGCGGCCTTGGGTTAGAAAATAGTCACTTGGAAATCAAAACCCCAGTTCTGTGACATATTTGGGTACATAACTTGAATTTACCTCATGTGCATGGTAGACAACCTTCAGGCCGAGAAACAAGCCCAAAAAGTGGCCCAGGACCACTGGGACCCTAGAACCTGGAGAAACAAACTGCAATTTGAGGGCATCTGGAAGGTTCCTAGCAAATGTGGAAATGGAAGGATAAACAGAATTTCAGTAGACAGAATTAGGGGAAAGGTGTTTCAGGTGGACACCTGCCTGTGCAAAAGCCCATGAGGGACTATGTGGCCTAAGGTAAGAAATTTGTGAAGGAGTAGAATGAGAAAAAAGGCTGGGTATGGGGGCAGATTAGAGGAATAAGATGATAAACTTTTTTATTGTAAAAATAACTGGTATTATGCTCAAGCTGATTGCAAATGTCACAATGTATAAAGCTAATAATTAGGTTTATATCTCTACTCTATAATGAGCAATATGAATAATGAATGGTATGAATGAGTGAAAGGGTTGCATAATACTAGCTAACCTCCCCTGAGTTCTCTTGGCCAAATAATTCCCCACAATCAGATAAATAAATCCTTGGGGATACTTTCCTAGAGCTTGCTATAGAGAAGGCCAAATGAGAAGGAGTTCAGTTTTCATATAGTTTGGAGCATTGGTCCTTGTTACTTCCAATTTGGGGCTATTTGCAACCATTGTCTAGTATGTCTAACTCAATCATAAAGTCTCTCACTTAATCTCAGTTTCAGCTGCTTCACTAATTGTCTTTTGAGATCTTCCCTGGGCTCTCGCTAAAGAATATTTCATGTAGTCTACATAATTTATACATACAGTCAAACCATACCAAAAGAGTTTCTAAACTGGGAAGACATGAAGCCTGCTGTTTTGCATGATGTGGTGTTACATAAAAACTTAATTTTTTAATATAAATCAGGGTTAGGCACACTTTTCAATAAAGAGCCAGATAGTGAATCTTTTAGGCTTTGTGGGTTATATACAGTCTCTATCACATATTTGTCTTAGTTTTTTTCATTTGCTTTTATAACACTTAAAAAGTGTAAAAACCAGTCTTAGTTCACAGGCCATACAAAAAAAGCTAGGGCCAGATTGGCCCACCAGCTGTAGTTGGCTGAGCCCTGATATAGATTAATCCAAGGAATACAGCATTTTTGGCATTTAATTACAAAGAAGTCCAGAGCTAGCATGAGTGAATGACTGAGACCCTGAGGGATGACGGTTGGAGTGCTGAGACCAGCTGAAGAGAATGTTAAAAACATAAGACCATGCTCGCCTGAACAACCAGAGCATCCATCAAAAGGAAATCATTTTCAAAGTGAAATCATGCTTGCATGACGAACAGCAGAATATCAATCCAAACAGATGTGTAGGAGGCAATGGAAAGTCAGAACCATGGAACAGTGGATTATTTAAAGCAAATGAAATCACGTGCTAGAGAAGATGTATAAAGCAGCCTAGAATGGGATTTTAAGGAAGATTCTACATCAAAACAAAACTACTCTGCTACACCACCCTTCAGTTTCAAGTCATTTTAAGGCTAGGTAACCACTTGTAGTCTAACTCCTATTATAAACTAATACATAAATATAAAGCTATTATTCTGGAGAAAAAGAAGAGAGATAAGGAAGTAGGGGAAATAGAAGAAAGGCAGAAAGAAGAAAGATAGAAGGGTGTGATGATAAATTTTCTGTTAACTTGACTGGGCTATGGGGATGTCCAGGTAGCTGATAAAACATTATTTCTGGGTGTGTCTGTAGGGGTGTTTCCAGAAGACATTAGCATTTGAACTGGTAAACTGAGTAAAGCAGATGGCCTTTCTCGATGTGGGTGAGCATTATTTAATACACTGGGGGCCCCCAAAGAGAACAGTAGAATGGAGGAAGTGGGAACTATCTCTCTGCTTAAGCTGGTCATCTAACTTCTCCTTCCCTCAGACATTGGTGGTTCCAGTTCTCAGCCTCCAGACTTGGACTGGATCTCCTGGTTCTCAGGCCTTCCAGCTCAGACCAACATAACATTATTGACCTTCCTGAGTCTTCAGTTGGCTGATGGCAGATTGCAGGACTTCTCAGCCTCCACAATCCTGTAAGTTGATCCCTCATAATAAATTTCCGTATATCTATAAATATCCTGCTGGTTCTGTTTCTGGAGATCCCTGACTAATACGGATGAGAAAAGAAATGAGGGGAGAGAAGGAAAGGCCAAGGGAAATGAAGAAGAACAAAAACATAACATTTAATAAAACTTTAAGTATAAAGTAACACCTGGCATTTGTCTTAAGCCTAAAAACTCTTAACTACAAAAAAGAGTTATCTTTTTTGATTTTTCTTCATGTATTTCCCACAAGAAGTTGACAACTTGTCCAGGATTAATCACATGGCTACCCCAAACTGTGAGGAGGGTGGGAAGTATATTTTAGCTATGCACATTGCCTCCTCTGATAAAATCAGTAGAAAGGGGATAATAATGTTGGGGTAGGCTATGGCAGTTCTTGCCATATGGAGCTAGTGTGACTTTCACCTTATTGTGGTGACTGGAATATTTTTCAGCTAAGTCAGGGATCTGAAAACACAGAAAATGTAAGAAGCATTCAGAGCCACAAGTATGTGATTGGCCAAAGCATTTTGGAGGATGGACATTGGTAAACACCAGTACACTAAATGAGCAATAGAAATAAATGCTTGTAAAATACACTACCCTTTTAAGCTATCCAGAAGAATATGGCATAAACCTTGAAAGAACAGCAGTGTCCTTCAACTAAGCAAAACGTAGTTTATTAGAGATGAGCCCTTTTGAAATGAAAACAATTTAGAAAGTTAATATTGTTAGACTGGGAGGGAATATTTAAAAACATACCCCTGACAAAGAATTTGTATCTAGATTACCTAAAGAACTCAGAACTTGGTAATTAAAGGCAAACAACCTAATTTTAAAATGGGCAAAAGATTTTAGTAGACTAAAAAAGAGATGTACAAATGGCCAAGAGTTACATTAAAATATACTCTATCATTAGTTACCAGATAAATGCAAATTAAAATCAAAATTAGATACCACTACATCCTCACCAGAATGGCTATTAGTAAAAAAGCTGACAATACCAAGTGTTGGCAAGGATGTAGAGAAACATGGAGCTCTTTACTGATGATGGGAATGTAAACATAGTACAGCCAATTTGGAGAACAATTTGGCAGCTTCTTATGAGATTAACATGGAACCCAGTAATTCCACTTTTAAGTATTTACCCAAGAGAAATGAAAATATATGTCCACAAAAGACATAAACATACATAGCAGTTTTATTCATCTTCTCAAAACATCAGGAAACCCAAATGTCCATCAACAGGTGAATGAAGAATGAAATATATCTCACAATTAGAATCCAACAGCACTATGTTCTTTTAAAATCAAAGTATCATGGTATATCCCCATAATGAAATGTTCTCAGAAAGAAAAAAGAAGACTACTGTATTTGATGACATAGTTGAATCTTGAAAAATCACACTCTGTGAAAGAAGTCAGGCACATAAATACATACTGATGATTCTATTTATACAATTCTAGAATAGTTAAAGCTAATCTACAGTGACAAAAAGCAGAGCAGTGGTTGTCTAGGCCAGGAGTGGTAGTGGGAAAATGGACTGCAAAGGAGGCCAATGGAACTTTTGGAGATGTTGGGAAAGTTCTGTTTCTTCATTTTGATAATACTTACAGGTGTATAAATTTGCCAAAACTCATTTAAAAACACATATATTTTTTGTTTTTGTTTGTTTGTTTGTTGAGATGGAGTCTCTCTCTGTTGCCCAGGCTCCCAGGCTGGAGTGCAGTGGTGCAATCTCAGCTCACTGCAACCTCTGCCTCCTAGGTTTAAGCGATTCTCCTTCCTTAACCTCCTGAGTAGCTGGGACTACAGGCATGCACCACCATCCCTGGCTAATTTTTGTATTTTTGGTAGAGATGGGGTTTGCCATGTTGGCCAGGCTGGTCTAGAACTCCTGACCTCTGGTGATCCACCCGCCTCAGCCTCCCAAAATGCTGGGATTACAGGCATGAGCCACCACGCCTGGCCTACATAGTTAAAATCAGATTATTTTATTGTATGTATCCCAATAAATTGATTTTAAAAGAGCCCTAGTGCTGTTGCATTATAACTGAAATAAAAGCATTGTTTATATAAAAATCACATTCTTGGAATATGATTCATTAACTAATTTATTCATCAGATGAATTAATCCTTGGGTCAGAATCAAACGTGTTCACCAAACACCCGCTGTGTGGTAAAAATCATCCTAGTGGTGAGGATTAATAGATACATGACATAGTTTCTACCATCAGTGAGCCTAGTCTCATGAAGGATGTAGGCCTATAGACAAGTAATGTCCATATAGGGTAATGGGCCTGTAATAAAAGTGAGTACACAGTACAGTAAGCGTTCAAAGGAAGGAACCACCACTTCTGCTTCAGGTAATTAAAGAAAGCTTCACCAAGAAGGTGTTTCAGTTGAGCTTTGAAAGATGAGTGTGAAATTATCAGGAAGCCCAGGGGTGGAAGAATGCTGAAAGGGTATTCAGACCATACCCAGAAAGAAACACACTGAAAGAATACAGTTGAGAAATAGTTCCATGCAACAAAGTTTTGGGGTGGACCTTAGGCTTGGTGCAAGTGATAGGGGGTGGCCCCATCAGAGAGGACCTTGTGTGCCATGTTTTTTGTTTGTTTGTTTTTAGAAAAGCAACATGATTGTGATTATAGTGTGCCATTTTAAAGAGTCGAAACTTTGTCCTACATGCATTGAGACACCAATGAAGGGTTTCAGCAGGAGAAGGATGTGGTAAGATTTGCATTTCTGACAAGCAAGATCAATGGATTAGAGGGGAATAAGTCTGAAATGGGGTTCAGTATTATTAATTCATTAAAGAACTGGACACCGTTGTTAGTCAAGACCCAAGCAAAGGCAGCTTACTTTATCAGAGCCCACAGTGCTCCACATGGCCTGGCCACTGCCCTCCTCTCCAATCTCCTTTCCCCACACTGGCCTTCTTACTCACTGTCCTCTGGTCACACTGGTCTCCCTGCCTCTTCTCAGACATTCTAGGTTCATTCCTGCCTTGGGACTTTTCATTAATGTTTGTTTCTGTCTTGCTCTACAGTTCCTTCTCATGAGCCTAGTCTGCATTTAAATGTCACCTCTCTCAGAAAGCCTTTCCCTGACTTCCTGATCTAATGCTTCCTTCTTTGCCATTCACTATCTATTACTTCCCTACTGGATCTTTTTCCCAGCGTCAAGAAGTGTGAAGGATCTGAGATGTTACCTTACTTGCAAGTTAAGAACTTGGCTTGCCGTGGCATCTCATGGATGCCAACATGAGACACAAGACTCTTGGATCAGAAACAGAGGAAATTATTACTCACAGCACAAGTAATCATGAGCTTTATGTTTATATCAGTACTTCTTGGCTATCCAAATTCCAGGGGTAAACAGTGTGACCCAGAGAGATACTGCACACACAGTGAGTTTGTCACAGCTAGGTAACCTAGTACTTAGAAGTTTAATCTTGTATACTGGATGGTAAACAAACCTATCTAACCATCTTAATAATTATTTATTATACTGAACACTAATCAAGCCTACCCTCTGCTCCAGAGAGATGCTGGCTTTATCTTCCAAGGCTGTTTGCCATATAGACATTCTTAAAAATATACTCTAGAACAAAAGAGCAGTTTGTGCCCTTTTGCTTATAAGACATGCAAAAACTTTAGAGAAACTTGGAGAATTATTTCCCAATAATATCCAACCCTCATTTCTTCACTGTTTTTTTTTTTTGTTGTTGTTGTTGTTGTTGTTTTTTAACTTGCTGAATTTTCCCAAGAGTATATTGCTCCATCAGCCACTGTGAACAATTTGGGCAAGAATGGCTGGGATCAAATCCACTAAATTTGTCTTATACAGTAGTTACTTAGGTGTTATCAATAGAACTCCAAGATAAAGGATAAGACCAACTGGCAGCATAAATCTCAACCATGTCCCACTGGTGTCCCAGACCTAACCTGCTGAAAAATCCTATAAGTCACCAGGGTTTACATTAGAAATCCAAGTGGTTTTAAGTTTTCATATTGACATTTGTACTTAGTCTGAAGAATTAATCCAAGTATACTAGAATGTATGGGCAATAGCACAGATTTCACCATGGCCTGTAGAGAAGAAGTTTAGGGTAATTCTCAGCAACCATGCCCAGTGAATTAAGGCTTACCTCAATGCCTTCCAGGGCCAAAGTAGTATTTCCTTAAATACTTGAAGGTCTCTTATGACTATCCATAAGGTACAAGTCGCTGTATTTTCAGGAGAGAGGCACATTAATGCTGGCTTCCTTCATCACTCAGGAGCACAGGTTGACAGTGGTCTCCAATGTGGCCTCATAGCCAACTGTCAGGCCTTGGGGTGCCAAATTTAGTTGGAATAATTTATGTTACTCTTAATATTTGGAAAGACTAGCTGAAAGCAATCAGTCCAACCTGTTCTAGTTTTCCAAACCACCAGCCTCCCTCATGGAATGACCAAGAAAAGAGGCAGAAAAGACATCTAGAGGTAACAGGTGATACTTTTGCAGAAGTGCAGGAGCTAGGGCAATCCCCTACTGTTTCTGGTAGACTTCTCAGAAAATTTGAAAGGAACGATGATCAAATAGCAGTTGGAATCATCTAAAGGAGAAATGCTTGTAACAGTTTAGGAGAGATATACCAAGTGTCTTCCTTCATGAGGAAGGCTCATGGGGCTAATCTAAAAAACAAAAATTATTTGTGCCTCTCTCCTCTGCACCCTCAGGGTCTAAAGTACTTGTATTAGTCCATTCTCATGTTGCTATGAAGAAATACCTGAGACTGGGTAATTTATTAAGGAAAGAGGTTTAATTGACTCACAGTTCCGCATGGCTATGGAGGCCTCAGAAAACTTATAATCATGGCAGAAGGGGGAGCAAACGTGTTCTTCTTCACATGGTGGCAGGAGAGAGACTGAGTGTCCAGAAAAGGGGGAAGCCCCTTATAAAACCAGCAGGTTTTGTGAGAACTCACTTACTATCATGAGAACAGGATGGGGGAAATCGCCCCCATGATTCAGTTACCTTCTACCAGGTCTCTCCCACGACACATGGGGATTATGGGAACTATAATTCAAGATGAGATTTGGGTGGGGACACAGTCAAACCTTATCAGTATTCCTTACCCAGGTGCTGGATTCTTGCTCTCCCTCCACTGTTTCAAAAATCAGTGTGTCCTATTACAATAGCTACAACATCCCCTTTTCTCTAATCATCCCAGATCTTTCATCTGATAGGGGTCATGTACAAGAAGAAAAAGGACACTTTTTAAAACTTATAGAGATCTACAATATTCCCTACTTTGGCCTGTGAGCCACCTACCCCCACAAAAGGGAGATTTAGAATGTAGCATATTCAACTAAATTGTCATTACCTTTTGATCTAGGCCCACATCAGACCAGCAAGAGAATCCAGGTGACTAAACAGAATTAGCTTGAATGTCCTAGGCCACCTTTTGGCCAGCCTGCAAACCAAAGAGTTCACCAACCAGACTGGCTTGTGGTTGCCATTAGGGGAACAAAAAAGTATCAGGTCCAGGAATGGTCAGGACATAATCCAAAATCTTAAAATAGAGCTATACACTTCCCATTCCTTTCATCATGATCATTACCCAAGAAGTTGCCAAAAGTAGAAGATCCCTATCTGCGGACAGCCACATCAGTGACCAACTGCCTTACTAAGGAGTGTGGACCAGGAAGAGGTAAGGGAGGTTGTATTAGCTTCCTAGAGTGCCCTAATGAATTATCACAAACTAGGTGGCTTAAAACAATAGAAATTTCTTTTCTCACAGTTCTGGAGGCCAAAACCAAGGTGTTATCAGAGATGTACTTCCTCTGAAGGCCCTAGGGAAGGATCATTCTTTGCCTCTTCCAGCTTCTGGTTGCTCCAGACATTCCTCGGCTAGTGGCTGCATAACTCCATTCTCTATCTCCATCTTCACCTGGTCTTCTTTCCTGTCCATGTTTCTTCTCTGCTCTGTTATAAGGAGATTTGTCATTAAATTTAGGACCTACCTGTGTAATTCAAAACATCTCATCTCAAGATGCTAAATTTAATTATATCTGCCAAGACCCTTTTTCCAAATAAGGTAATTTTCACAGGGTCTCGGTATTAGGACTTGCACATATTTTGTGGGGGATTTAACCTGCCACAGAGATATAGTCAGCAATCTTTTTGAGTCAATTTTTGAGGAGGCCATTCCAATACTTAACAGTACCACATGCCTGTGAATGATACAGCATGTGGAAAGACCACAGGATAACTATTATTAGCCCATTCTTGAGTGACTTTTATGATAACAAATGCATCACTATCAGACTGCAAATAGTATGGAAAGCCAAACACATTATGCATATTAGTTTCAAGGGCCACAACAGTGTAGCTGGAGTCTGTTGACCAGACTGCAACAACAACACTGTAACCTGAAGGAGTATCCACAGCAGTGAAGTACCACTGATAGCCCAATAGAGGGGTCAAAGATCCAATGTAGTACATCAATCACCAGTGCATGGATGGCAGTGTGGCAGCCTGCAGCATGAGACAAATGGAAGCTT
Source organism: Sapajus apella (assembly GCF_009761245.1). NCBI lineage: Eukaryota > Metazoa > Chordata > Mammalia > Primates > Cebidae > Sapajus > Sapajus apella. Next base: position 60,705,526 of record NW_022436946.1, read on the forward strand.
ATGGCAGGATTCACAGGTCTAGCATGCAGTGGCAGCCTCAGAAACACTGGATCCTTTACTTTGTTCCCAGTCTATCATGGTGGATTTGTTGCCATGTATGGTATGAGGATGGATTCCAGCAGCAATGGTAGCAATCCAAGCTGTGCAGTCTTGATCAGCAATTTGATTTCAGTTGATTTCATCAAAGAATGGGTTCTTATGATATTTACATGAATGAGCCTGACTGTTTTAACACAGTTCATGATCCCAAAGAGGGATATCTCTAATCTGCCAGCCTTTGGTTTTCCAGGTGGCAGACCAGGTAGCTAGGCCATTGGCAACACCCCAAGAGTCAGTAAAAATATAACAGAGTCTATCAAGGGGAATATTAGGCAAAGCTGTGAGAAGACCTTGGATTCTACCCCACTGATAAGACTGAATGCATCCATTTTGCCTCTGCATAGCTGAATAGCTATGGCAGCCCACTGGACAGTATTGGGTTTGAGCTTTGCCAAACTGTCAGTGACTCAGGCCTAGGCATCAATAGCAGGAACCAACAAATTTTTCTTAAAGGCCCAGATGGTAAATATTTTAGGCTTATAGGATATGTGATCTCTTTTGCAACTACTCAGCTCTCCCATAGTAACACCAAAGTAGACAACACATTATGTTCTGTCCACATAAAGAAAAAAATAAAAATAGAAAATACAGGAATGAATGAGTGTAATTGAGTTTTAATGAAACTTTATTTGGGGATATAAAATCAATGTACAAAAATCAGTAGCATTCCTATACACAAACAGCACCCAAGCTAAGAGACAAATCAGGAATGTAGTCCCATTCACAATTGCTACAAAAAAATAAAATAAAATACCTAGGAGTACAGCTAATCAGGGAGGTGAAAGATCTCTACAATGAGAGTTACAAAACACTGTTCAGAGAAATCAGAGATGACACAAACAAATGGAAGAACATTCCATGCTCATGGATAGGAAGAATCAATATGGTTAAAATGGCCTCACTGCCCAAAGCAATTTACAGACTCAGTGCTACTTTTACCAAACTACCAATGACATTCTTCACAGAATTAGGAAAAGCTATTCTAAAATTCATATGGAACCAAAAAAGAGCCTGAAAAGCTAAAGCAATCCTAAACAAAAAGAGCAAAGCTAGAGAAATCACACTGTCTGACTTCAAACTGTACTACAAGGCTAGAGTAACCAAAACAATAGAATACTGAGATAAAAACAGATACATAGACCAATGGAACAGAATAGAAAGCCCAGAAATAAAGCTACACACAACCATCTGATCTTTGACAAGGCTGACAAAAACAAGCAACGAGGAAAGGACTCCCTATTCAATAAATGGTACTGGGATAATTGGCTAGCTGTTAGACAATATATGCAGAAGATTGAAATTGGACTCCTTCCTTACACCACATACAAAAATTAACTCAAGATAGATTAAAGGCCTAAATATAAATCCTAAAACTATAAAAACCCTGGAAGGTAACTTAAGGAATATCGTTTTGGGCATTAAAAACTTGCAAAGCTTTCATGACAAAAATGCCAAAAGCAATTGCAACAAAAGCAAAAATTGACAACTGGGACCTAATTAAACTAAAGAGCTTCTGCACAGCAAAAGAAACTATCAAGAGTAAACAGGTGATCTACAGGATAGGAGAAAATATTTGCAAACTATACATCTGACAAAGGGTTTAATATCCAGAATCTACAAGGAACTTAAACAAACATACAAACAAAAAGCAATTAATCCAATTAAAAAGTAGGCAAAAATGGGTAAAGGACATAAAAAGACATTTCAAAAGAAGACACACGCGCAGCCAACATGCACATGAATAAATGCTCAATATCACTAATCATTAGAGAAATCAAAATCAAAACCAAAATACCATTTTATACCAGTCAGAATGGCTATTATTAAGAAGTCAAAAAATAATAGATGCTGGCAAGGTTGTAGAGACAAAGGGAATGTTTATATACTGTTGGTGGGAATGTAAATTAGTTCAGCCATTGTGTAACGCAGTGTGGTGATTCCTCAAAGAACTAAAAACAGGACTACCATTTGACCCAGCAATCCCACTACTGGGTATATACCCAAAGGAATATAAATTGTTCTACCATAAAAACACATACACACATATGTTCATTCCACCACTATTCACAATAGCAAAGAGGTGGAATCAGCCACATGCCCATCAGTGGTGGACTGGATAAAGAAAATGTGGTACACATACACCATGGAATACTAGGCAGCCATTAAAAAAGTACCAGATCATGTCCTTTGCAAAAACATGGATGGAACTGGAGGCCATTATTCTTAGCAAACTAATGCAGGAACAGAAAGTCAAATATTGCATGTTCTTACTGTAACTGGAGCTAAATAATGAAAACACATGAACACATAGAGGGAAACAACACACACTGGGGCTCTGAGAGGGTGGGGGATGGGAGGAGGAAAACGTTCAGAGAAAAAAAAAACAACTATCAGGTTCTATGTTTACTACCCAGGTGACAAAATAATCTGTACATCAAACCCCCAAGTCATGAGTTTGCCTATATAACAAACCTGCGCATATACCCCTGAAAGTAAAAGTTAAAATTTTATTAAAAGAATATTTTTAAATGTGTTCCCTCATATGCTTCTTTGCACTGTTTATTTTTATCATGAAAAACATAGTTTTGTTTTATTTATTTAAAAAAAAAAAAAAAGTGGCCAGCCTGCAGGCTATAGTTTGCTAACTTCTCGGGGAAAATTTTGTGAACTGAAGGCCCTGTTGAGCCAGTGATTTTGTTTCAAATGGTAGACTAGAGGAGATAGTTTTTCCCAGAGGATTACCTGCCAGTTTTTCAAGCAAAGCTGAGATGCTACTGGGGCCAGGGTGGCTGCATTATCGAATATACTGTATCTATTTGACAAACAAAGGTTATTGGGCTCTTCACAGCTTGTTAGTGGTTGAGTCCAAGTTGACCCCCAAAATAAGAATGTCAGACTGGAAATCCCAAAGTCTCCATGAATTAGGCATTCAATGTTGACAAGAGCCAGATAGCAAGTTAATTGCTACTTTTCAATAGAAATGTACCTGGTATCCATGTCAGTGAGGTAAACAAGACCAAAATCCCCGGGAGCACCTCTAGATAAAGACTGCTTCTCTTTACCAGAAGTTCCCATCAGCGAAATCATCAGTCATGGAGACTTGTAGCTCACAGGGATAAAAACAGACTTCTTGTTGGTGGTGATCGTTGCTGTTTTTTTTTCTTTGAGTCCCACTTACGGGGTGCTGATTTTCAAGTTACCCTATGTACAGGACCAATAAAAATGGGCAAGTGAGAAATATACTGTCTCTAATAACCAAAAAAAGTACTATCAGGTGCCAGGTCTTCTTTTTGGTGGTGGTTAGCTAGAGAGAGTAGTTTTTTTTTTGACTGAGAGATTGAACACTGTGGATCCATACATGGTCCCCAAAACCTTCATTCAGTGAGCAAGCCTCTGGATTTTCTCAGCGTTTCAGCCACCCCTGCTGGCAGATGTGGGATAATAACATGGTCAGGACCTGCTCAGGCTTCTGACTTGCTACCCAGGAGGATGTCATTGGAATAGTGAAAACTTTGGGCATCTGAGGATGGAGACATTCAGGCAAAATCCCAACTCACCCACTGGATGCAAATATCAGGATGGTTTATCCCACTAACACTCCATACATGAGCCTCTTTCTCTGATCGTGAGAATCCCCTCTGGCAACTTCTGGGTCAGGGAAGTACAGGAGTATAAAACATCAATTCATACTATAGATTCACCCTATCCACAAGGTCGTGTTAACTTCCCTTCCCTACTGTATACCCAACCCAACCCCTGTCACTTGGGACTTTGGGATGGGTTGTCTATGTCCAATAGAACTTAAAAGTTTGAGGTCCTTCCCTAGCCAAGCTTTCCCAACATACTCAGATAAGTGTATAACGCTTCCAGTTGCCCTTGGGGACAGGGAGACCTTGGCACAGCCCCAGTCATTCTTCTCTTTAAAGCAGCTGAGATCAAGCTCAAGAGAGATGGGGAGATAGCAGAGGTGCAGAGGAACAGAGTGATTCTGCACCGGAAATCAAGGCTTTTCATTTACTTTCAGTGTTAAGCAGTGACAGTGCAGTACAAGCAAATGAACTTCTAATGCCTTTAGCCTGTCTAAATCTCTGTATCTTTGTTGCTGACACCATTTATTTCAGCATCATTGCCTCGGTAGCTATAGCCATATTGACTTTTGGCTCTGGCCACAGGGCTTGCTGCCTCATTGTCACTATAACATTTCTTCTTCTTCCCACCTGAAGTAAGCAAGCAATGACAAAAACACTGTTCTGATTGCTTGTTTTACTCCTACGCCCCTTCACCTGGCTATAAAACATATTAACAGGTAGGACCGTGGAGACCCTCACTAATTCCCCTACAATCCTTGCTCACCCATTGGGTAAGAGTGTTACCGCTGGATTCTAGAAAGTCCTTTCATATTCCTGAGGCTGACCCATATGGTACTTATCCTTTCTTTTTCAGAAAGCAATGTCCCTATCAGCATCTTATACTATCACCAAAAACTGCTGAGAACTACCAAGGGTCTGAGGTTTTACCTGCTTGCAATTAACAAAGTAGCCAGCCATGGTTTCATGGATGAAAGCAGAAAACACTGGACTCCTGGTTCAAAGATACAGCACCTTATCACTCACAACACAGCAGATGGCATGGGCTTCATATTTATGCTGCTTCCTTTTGACCCTCAAATTAGGAGTGATCTGGGGAGGGCCTTGGTGAATGCTGCACACACACACTGTGGCTGAGGAACCATGAGTTCAGGTGTCCCAAACCTTTTATAGTAGACAGTAAGCAAGCCTACCTACCACCTGCTCCCAAGGGGAACGCTATTATCTTCCAAGGCTGTTTGCTATACAAACATCCTTGAAAGACACTTCAAAACAAAGAGACAGTTAGAGCTTCTTCTCATGAAACATGCAAAAATGCAAGCAGAATTGTCTTTGAGCATCCAATCGTCTCCACTTCATATTCCCTCACTTGTTTATTTTTTTGTTGTCTTTTGCTCCCACCAAAACGTAAGCTTCATGAGATCAGGGACCTTCTGTGTGTTGGTCTCTGCTCTTCCCCTACCATCTAAAACAGGAATTCACATATAGTAAATGCTCAGTAGATATCTGTTGAACAAACAAATTTCTCAAAATCTTGTTTTTGAATACACAGCTTAGGTGACTTGTCTTCAGAGGAGCCATACCAGATCCTGTCACTGAAATTTATTAGTCAGGCATTTGGGCTTTCATATTACTTCTTGTACTTTGGGCACGGCACTTGTAATTGGACTTTTTGTGCTATGGTTCTTTTTTATTCATGTTTGTCTAGCTAGATTGAAAAACCCTTGAAGATGGGTATTGAGTCTTATTTACAGGGCTGAGACTAGGGTGAAGCAAGTGAAGAACCTCAGCACAAAATTTAAGGAGGTCGCCTCAAGCACACGCAAATGTGCCCTACACACCTTGCTTGCCTGACCCTAGCCAGTCCTGCTTACTTGTCTTCATATCTTCAGAGGCCACTAAAGTGGCTTTCCTCTAATAGATGTTCCACTAATGTGTATTCAGTTAAAATGAATATGATCACAAACTGAAAGTGTTTGACACCCATTTGCTTAGTACCTAATATTTGCCCTTTGTCCCTTTAGGGGCATGTTCACCATTCTCCACCCTGCTTTGTGCCACAGAAGGTAGACCTGTGTGAACTGTATCAAAAGACACTCTTGCCTCTAGCTACTATTTGGATTGGTTGGTGGGAACTCCCAGTAGAAACTGGAAGGGCAGAAGGAAAATAAGTTCAGGACCCTAGGTCCCTTGCTGCAAGGTCACCTTGGATTGGCTATTTCCTCCAGCAAAGACACAGCTCCTGTCAGTCAGACCTCTCTTACAGTACAGTCACTCTCTTCAGGTTCCAGTAGTTGCTCCCACCCCTTGTTCCTTCATGCCTAAGACAGGTGATAACTCCCCATTATGGCTGGCTCTGGAATGCATTCCTATATCTTTTGGGTTCCCTCAACTCTGACTGCATCTTTTTACATAGTTCATTTATTAAAACTCTTTCAGGCCAGGCACAATGGCTCATGCCTGTAATCCCAGCACTTTGGGAGGCTGAGGCAGGAAGATCACTTGAGCCCATGAGTTTGAGATGAGCCTGGGCAACATGGAAAAATGCTGTCTGTACAAAAAAATAAATAAATAAAAAATTAGCTGGGTGTGGTGGTGTATACCTGTAGTCCCAGCTACTTGGGAGGCTGACATGGGAGAATCACTTGAGCTAGTAGCTTGAGCCGGGGAGGCTGAGGCTGCAGTAAGCTGTGATCACACCACTACACTCCTGCCTGGATGACAGAGAGAGACTGTGCCTCAAACAAACATTTTCAATTATTTCATTTGAGTGTGCTATTTTTTTCCTATTGAGACCCTTAAAGAACACGATATTGGACCTCAACAGATATTTTATAATAAATATGGAGAAAAGCAATGGTAAAATATACCGCTTAATTTTTTAAGTATAAAAGATAGCATTTTAAAAGAAAACTTGACAGCAACTATATGGTATTTTATTGGTTTCAACCAAATGAATTTAAATTTCAATGGATCATGATACCTAAAATTGATAAAGTAATAAAATTAAGCTAAAGGGGAACTAGTTTGAAGCCTGGGAAGGCTGATGATGTACTGTGAATAATGAATGCTAGAAGGTGGGGATATTTTTATAACTCACCTTTTTGTCATTAATAAGTTAATCACAAATCTATGTATCAAAATGAAAATGCTCAGTTAAAGGAATACCTAAAGCCTTAGGTGACTCCAAGTAGTATTAGGGCAGAAAGACTTAAAAGAGTCTGAAAACTAAAGGATGCCTAGGTAAAATAATTGCAATTATTTTAATGATTAACAGCATAAGCATGAACATTTCTTGATAACAAAATGGCATTAATGGTCCTGGCTGGTAAAAGCTAAAAGCTTTAATTTACTAGAAAAGGGTTAAAGTTGATATACTGTTTCATCTGGGAAACTCCATTACTGAAAAGCAGAAGAGCAAATTGATTAATAGGTGGTTTTAACAATGGTTTCATGCTTTGGTCACTACAAATAGAGGGAAGAGTGATGGAAATCCTACTAAATTCATAACATCTTAATAAACCCAGAGAATTTTTTATTCTAACAGTAAGTTTATTTTGATACGGGGCTGACATTTACGTTAGATTTCATCTCTTCTAATAGTGCCTTTAAAAAAAAAATCTTTGAACAAAATGGGATGGGCAATTCCTTAACCCTTTCACCACCAGAACTAATTACCTAAAGAAAGAATATGATTATGTGTTAAATTCCAAGCTTATTTAAAAGATGCAGCACAGAATTGAGTAAGTATACAGATAATTGAATCCCCAAGCCTTTCTCTTTATGCAGAGTTTAAATAATTGATGCAAGGATGAATTATCCAGATTCATTATCTCATTTCTGGACTTCATTTTAGTAATTGCAGATTAAAATTCAGCCAACATTTATTGAACAGCAGCTGATTCCAAGATTTTCCATATGCTGTCCCGGTTAATCTTCCTAGCACCTTTGTAGTGTAGGTGTCATTAATTCCATCTTACAGATGAGGAAGCTCAGATTCAGAGGTTTACAACTTGCATGGAATTGGATTTGAAACCACATCCCTTTAAGTCTGACGAAGTTTCCTTTAAACCACATAGATAGACGAGAAATGAAATTTGATCATGGCATGAAAGCCACACATTCTAGGTAAACAATGCCAGCCAGGGGATGAGTTTGCTGCTCTGAGGTTCTAACTGAACATGCCTTGAACATTTCTGAGCATCCAGTCATCAGCCACACTGGGAGCGGAGCAAGACTAAGTTTACACCAAAATTGATTTGTTTTCTTCATCAGTTACCTCTCACTTCCTCTGGAAACAATTTATCTTTGCTACCTGATTTTTGAGTAGAGGAAACATTATGACATTAATTGGTCACCAGTTAAACAGTGACTTGTGATTTATGTAAGGATTATAGGGCTTTTCCGGAAGACTACATTTCCCTTTGCCAATGTTACAGATAAACATTTCATTTTGCATATAGAAGATCAAAACTCAGAAAGGGAACAAACAAGCATTTAAAAATCCAGCGCCTGTTGGGGGAGAAATGTATCCAAAGACTAATTCCTCGGGCACTTACTGTCTCTTATTCACCAAGAAAAGAATACATACGATTGAAAATATATGGGAAAACTGAAAGACGCAGGAGCTGGAGAAAGCCGGAACAGAATAGCTGTTGTCTAGAAAGGAGCAGATGGTTCTGGGTTGGTAAGAATACCAATCGCATTCCAGTGGTGTATGACTTTGTAGAACCAAAATAAATGACATACTGGTCCAGAGAGAAAACTGCCCCAAGTCTAAGGTACCCAGAGAAATTAAGAGCTACAGAATATGTTCAAGGAAACATGATTTTCATTTGCATTTTCCCCTTGATTTGACTTTGTACTTCACACTTCCAGCCTTCTACACATTAAAAAATAAAATGAACTTATTTCTAGACCCTCACTCAGCAATCCACACAAAATCTCTCAGGCAGTGCCCAGCAGAAACCAACCTGTATAAAAGCCCAAAAATCCCCAGCAAGATTTTCCCCATTTTTCATCCCACATTCCTCCTCGCCTTCCTCAGTCCACACATTGTTATAGCCTCATCAAAAATAGTCTTGAGTAAAACCTACACTTTCTTTTTTTTTCTCCAAGAAGCCGCTAGAGCAAAACTCATATAAAGAATCAACTGGTCTTTTCAGATAAACGTTATTAGAAAAAGGCAGTTTCTATGTTCATTTATTCATTCCACAATTGTTTTATCAGTACCTACTCATGTCCAGCCCCTGTGCCAGGTGCTGAGGATTTAGAGGAATGATGTGATCTGGCTCTCAACCTAGATGAGGAGACAGGACACACAATACATGGTAGTTAGGGTACCTCACAGATAGGAACACCAATCTAAAATAGCACAGACATCGAAGTTTTAAAACTTTATTATCTGGAATATGCTGTTGCATGATTTGTTGGTGGTGTTTCTTGCAAATAAATGGGTTACAAATGCAACATGTGGGCTCTGGCTAGTGCTGCAACCCTCCCCCTGTCTATAATTCTGAGGTTACTTCTGAACAAACTGAAATTAGTCTTTTTTGTCTGGGGTGGCTTAAAGGGATCTAAGGAATGCTCCTTTACAGTAAAAAGATGTTCTCTTTACCTGAGCAGTTTCCAGGTGAGCAAATGTGGGAAGTAGAAAAGTTCCTTTTTAAAGTTTCCTTTCTTGTTAAAGAATACGTGTACTAATAACTTTGTTAAGCCCTATCCCATGTAGCTGTTAGACATGCCATGCTTACAGGCACGTAGTACAGTCTATGTCCTTGAACTTTAACAAAGATATCTGTGCTGGACGTGCTCACAGGCATGGCCCAACCCTCCATTGCTTTCACCTGTTTGGAAAAGTTCTGCGTTATTAGCTAATCCGGTTTTAGTTTAGATTGTGAGGTCTGGCTCAGAGATCAGACACAGAGTAAGGAGATCATACACAGCAGTAAGATGACCCCAAATGCATAAGGGATAAATTTGTGTGTTTTCCTTTTTTCACTGCACTCTCATGGCACAATGGCTAGCGAGGGTGCCCTTCCTGCAGTCCAGGAAGTAAAAATTGCGTTGCTGAAAGATCCTTGTCTCAGTGCTAATTTTTCTTTGCGACACCAAGCATCTATTTCTAATAGCAAACCTTTGACTCAAACGTCAAAGCCTCTTACTAAGCCCCTCTAAATATAATGATCTCCGTTTTTAAAAAAGCTGTTTTGTAGGGAAACTCTCAAACCAAATAAGAAACAAAATGCACACAAATATTTAACATTGAATGTCTTCTCATTTGTATTATATGCCAAAGGAAGTATTACAGGAGATGCGCAAGAAGGCCAGTTTTCCCTTTCATTAAACTTGCAAGAGTCCTGTAAATGGCAACTGCTGAGCACAAAGGAGAGAGTTTTCTCTTCTTTTCCTAAATTGTTTCCCCTGTTAGGCTTTCAGAGTAGAGAAGGTAATGGCAGGAGAGGAGAGGAAGCAGGAAGGATCTCATTCAGCTTTTCCTCTGGAAACCTTCCTCCTGCTGCCGGATGGCAGGCTGGCAAATAGGGGTATTCCCCTGCCTCTTCGCCACCTTTTCATTCTACTCAACTTGCCTTGCAAAAAGTCACAGAAGGTCACCAAGCACATAATCCATCATGGCGTTTTGACAGAATACCCTCAGACCTGCTGAGGGAAAACATGAGGTCATTAAGGGCTTTTAACGCAGACGAGGAGGAACCAGATTATATATGAGCCAAATTACTTCTCTCTAGGCCATGAGGGATATTAACGTTGAAATGAATTTCCTAAAGGCTACTGCAGAATCGTCCTGTCTGGGCACCTTGAGAAGAGAAGTGGTAGTGCCTGTCTAATGCTAGATGAGGGGAGAAGAGCTTGGGAGGAAATGGCATAGCCCCCACATTTTCTTCCAGCCTTTGACTTCTATTAAATTTCTCTTAGATACTGGCCACAAAGTGCTTTTTGGAAAGTATTAGATTTGAAGTGAAACCAATTGCTGGTCATTTACTTATACTTTGATCACCTCTGGGTACATCAATTGTTGATGAGAAATAATAAAATTAATGGAAATCATCACTGAAGAGAAATCTCTATCTACCTTTCCACTCCCTGTAAGGCTTCCGTAACAGAGAATCAGTTACCAGAAAGTCTGCTGGGGAAAAGAAAGTTAAGGCACAAAACCAGGAAGAAATGATCTTTAAGTCAGCGATCCCACTTTATCTCCTAAACAATCATAACCACACTCACCATTTCAATCGACTTAAGTGAAAACGTGAATTGGGTCCCTAGTTCCCATTGATTAATCACACCGGGAGACAAATCAGCCAAGAAACCAATTGAATTAAAAGGCTGAACAAGATAAATAAAACCTAGGAACAATCCTTTAATATAGACAGCTATGACTCAGTTATGAACCCTCGGCACAAAATGATCCTGAGGAGAGAGAAATGACAGTTATCATTATTATTGTTAACATTATTAGTTGCTATTATTACCAAATTTATTAAAAGCTTATTAAAAAAAACTAGATGTGCCACCCGTAAAGATTATCTCAAGAACTTAAAATGTAGTTAGAGAAAAAAGAAAAATTTAAGTTTGCATGACTGTGCTTAAATTAATGTTTAATACATTCTGCTAACTTAATTTTTTTTTTTTTTTGCTTGTGACTCAACTAAAAGACTAAAAGGATTTTTACATTTTCAGAAAAGGAAGATAAAGAAATCAGGATGCTGCAGCAAAATAACTAACATTCTAGTTGATAATTATCTATCACACAATATAGTAACCTTTAATTAATTTGGCCACAGTTTAATTAAAATTTAAGTTTTATTTGATCAGATCTCCAGGAAGCTAGCAATTTGCATTTGCACTGTGCTTAGAATGCACATTTTCTTCGCCTCCTGTTGTTATCACCAGGTAATTCAGTAATGATTGCTTGCAACTAGGGTAGGCCTAGATATCGGTCACAAAATTTATCACCTCACTATAGAGTGACCTCTGCTTGAATCTCCTTAGGTTTCTCTAACTTGTTTTATTCATGAGGCAGTCTTATTCCAGGAGGCCAAATACAGTTATCAGAGGCAAAGGTCAGCACCTGTCTTTAGATAGTCTCGTAAGTCAGTGGCTCTACAAGGGGTTATTCTACTGAATTATACATTCTGGACTGAATGTACAGGAAAAACAAGCAAACAAAGGAAAAGCAAGGTATTTCCCTTTCCCTTAAGAAGGCTGTGATCTGGTTTAGGAAATCATGTTCATCTCTTACCCCTCACAAAGGCCTCCAGCCAGTCTTGCTGCCTTTTAGCTCCTACTCCCTACCACAGGTCTCCCAGCACCCTTCAATCTGATCAGTATCTTCCTACAACCACTTTGATTCTGTCACTCTCCTCAGGAGAGCTTAGTCCAAATCCCTCAATCACCAGCATGCACACAATGTGGCTTCATTACATAAATCTCTTCTCCAGCCTCAACCCTAATGCCTCATAATGAAGCTGGCTCTGGCCATCGTCCCCACCCGAGCCACCACCTCCCCTCTCTGTTTAGTCACATTCTACCTGTACCTCAAGATCCAGTTCTCCTCTGCACACTTGCCAGGACATCCTGGTCCTCAACTCTCTCTCCGTTTCCTATTCATGGGACTTCCTGTGTTGGCAAAGATTTCATTTAGCAATCAATCTTCCAAATTAAATCACTGGCCTCCTGTGGAAAGGCCAGGACTTACACCTTCTTGGTTATCCCCACACTCTCCTCCAGCATTATTTTTCCTCAACAATTATTAGTAAGTCATGATGGACAGTGATAAAAATGGTAAAGAATTGATGGTGTAATACCTTAAAACATTTTTAGTATGCCAACATGTACAACCATTGTATTTTAAATTTACTTACATCTTGCCTCTCCCTACTATATTTTCCCCAAGAATCTAGATCACATTGTCTACTTTTTTGCTTTATTCCAAATACCTAGCATAGCATTGCCCACATGGTAGAGATTTATTAAATAGTTGCTGGTTTAATTTAATTAATTTGATATAGCTGACACAAATATCTACAAAACCAAATAGAAATATCTGTGCCATCACTAAATACTGTAAGTTAATTGCTATTCTTTAGCAATTTTAGTAGATTGTCCTTGTCCTGACACTTCACTTCTCAGTCTAATGGGCTATTTATTTAATTAATAGCTATTGCCCATTAAGATCCATTAACATATCAAATTGTTTTTTCTGAGCCTTGCCAAAAATTAAATTGTACATGTGTTACTCTACGACTGTTGATTGTATTATTTTAACATCTCTTTGATGACCTACGAGTCCCTAATTAACAAATTAAATATACAAAACATTAAGTTTATAATTCCTTTGTGAAGACAAACATAAATATGAATTTGCTATTTAAAATTTTTTACTAAAGTAAATCAAGGTAAAGTAAATCAATTTGATTTTATAGGACTTTGTCGTGCATAAACAACAAATACACAAATGCACAGATACACTTGGACTCATTCAAGTTGTGTTTCCAAAAGTTTCTGTGATTTAGTTTCAGGTTGTTTATTTGCCCCTTAGAATTCTTCCTGATTGTTGCTTCTGGCACATCGGAAGACAGCTTTGGGTAATATGTCCTTCTTAGCTGTAATAAAGTGCTGTGTTGGAATCAAATTGGCTTCTACTTCCTACTACTGTCCATGCTCCATTGAGATGGGAACCTGCTAAGAAAACAGAAAGCTAAATAGCAGTAGGCAAAGTAAATCAATGTTCAAGCTTACCTAGTAAGCAAATGAACCAAGCCGTTGCCTTGAATGTGGGGAGCCTGAACTTAAAATGGCTGCTATGAGACAGTTGGAAGAATCTGATGTCGTTTGCCCTATTTCTTAGAATTCACACACTGAAAGACTTCCTTTTATCTTGAAGCAGACAAAATAGATAAACATGAACAAAAGTAGATCATGATCTTATTTTCATATGAGACTTAAATACAGTCCATGGTCAGGTATCTCACCATCTCTGTTTTACTTAGGACCAGATCATTTAATGAAATTATTGAATTATTAAAGAAGTACTTCCCACCAGCTTATCTGTCATTGTTTAGGGATTTATATTCACAAACAAAATCAATAGTCTCCTGAGGACATTGCTGCTTATATTGCAGAGCAGCACCATCTGTCCACACTGAAACTTGGGAATTTTTTCTATGACTTGCTATGGAAGTATCTTATATGCAGAGACCTTTAAAAAAACCCTTTCTATGAGTGCCTCTTGTCTACACCAAATTTGACATGTTTAATAGTCCAAAAAAAGGGTATAAATAATGAAACCTACTTAAAATTCTCAGCAATCAAAGCCAGGAAAGATAGTATTCTTACTATCTGGGCCAGCCAAAGGTAGGAAATGTCCACTGCAGAAAACTACAGAATCTCATTCTGCAAAAGGCCAACGCACATGCCTCTACCCACACCCACACACATACATGAATCAATAATACAGATGAAAGGTCCAAGAATACATAATCTCATTACCCACCACCAGTTTATTTTCTTACTCCAATGCCAAAAACCATGAGGAGATCTATACTCCTCAATAGGTGCAGAGAAGATGACTTGGGAGATGGAATTTTTGTGAAAGAAGTCATGTGCAAGGTGGGGGCAAGTTCTGATTGTAAAAATTCGCAAAATGGCAAAGATACTCTCCACAAAGGTTTTTGTCAAGGACCACATGATGACAAGTTCTTTAAATTCTATTGCGTCATTCAAGATAAGAGTGTCAGATGTTTTTGGACACTAGGTTTGCACAGCTCATCCCTATGAAAACTACTTTACTTTTTCAACTCAAGGAAGTAGGTTAAAGAGATTCTCAGAAAAGAATTCTTGGGAAATAAATTCTTTGCTCCACTGAGAATTTGTGAAAATCACTTTAGCTATTAAAACACTGTGACTTCAGATGGATTTTAACAGATATTCCAAAATCTCTTCATTTTGATTTTTTAAATATTAATAGATGCAGGGTCTCACTATGTTGTCCAGGCTTGTCTTGAAATAAAATATCTTCTAACAAAATACAAGTGTATGTGGTAAGACGGTGTCCATCCTTTAAACTTAGTCATTATACTTCTGTCCTTAAAGAAAAAAAAGACTTAATGTTCTCAAACTACTCATACCTAGTCCGTACACTGTGCCAATGTTAGTTAGCTGTAGATTATTCATTTTTAAAGGATGTCTACACTGTGTCAAGGCACTATTCCAGGTCTGATAACACAGTGACACGCAAAGCAGACACGATACATGCCTTTGCAGAGGAGCTTCATTCTGGTTGGGGAAATGGACAACAAGTACATTAATAAAAATAAAAGACTATCTGACGTTGGCAAATACTACAAATAAAATGAAATAGGCTAACGAGGCCATGGCATTCTGAATTCAGATAACACAATAGAGACAATGAAATTTCTTTGAGAAAAAAGCATGGATGTCTTATTTACCCTAAGACCCCTGGTATCTAATGCAAAGCTTGATATTTGGTAGATGTGCACTTTTTTTGCAGTGGAATTAATTCTAAATGCAAAAAAAAAAAAAAAAAAGACATCACTGAAGCAAGAACTTTGAAATAAAGGTTTATAGATTCCTATTCCTCAATAAGGCTTAAACTCCTTGGCAGTCAAATTTCTAATACAAATGGCAACCTGCACAGGAAAAGCACTCAGAGTTGCTCTGTACCAAAGGATGGAGCTTCTATCCTTCTGATCAGGGCATTACACAAAATGCTCCTCATCTGTCTAAACTCTGATCCACTCTGCTCCCTGGAAGGAAGAGGGTACTGGCTTCATTTTGATTCAGATTTATTATGGCAGGATATACAATTGCTTCATTACTGCTGGACTTGAGGGAGATTCAGAATGAAACCTAGATATTAAAAGCCATTTGATGCTGAACTTTCAGCCATACCTCCTGAGGGGTCAATCGAGACACCAAGTGAAGAAGTCATTCTCTCATGGACAGCAGGCTGCTGGAACAGTGTCCCTTCCGGCTGGCCAATCAATAGCACATTACAAGAACAGGCAAAGAAGGGCACAGGTTCAAACAGGAGTTGTTAGGTCATTTATTTATTTCTTTAGGTTGTTGGTTTAGCTCCTCCAGACATGTCTATTAGAGAAAGAAGGGTGGGGTTGGTTTTCGTAGTTCGTATTTGTGATAAAATTCTGTGTTTGAGCCACACTGGTCTCTGCGTATTTATAATTATTATTTTTTTAAATTGCATTGTCCATATGGCAGAGATAAAATTTTGCAAAATCATTAATTAGAGTAATATTTACATTGTACTGTTAGTAGAAATTGTTTATAATTAGGTTTTCTATTTTTTAGGATCATTAGTAGGAAATAACATCTTCACTTCTCAGGGCAACTTGATGTCACAGACAGAGCACTGGAATTTGAGTTTCTATACAAGCTCACTCATGCACTGACTCTGGGACCTCTGGCTTTGTGGTCATATCTGAATTTTGGCTTTTTCCTCTCTTTCTAAGCATGAGCTTAGAAAATTGCCTATCTTCCCTGAGCTTTCACTTCCTCCTCCATAAAATGAGGATGACAATATGTACTTCAAAGTTTTTATGATGACTAATAGCATCATAAATGTCATCATGTATGTATCATAATGTCATCATATGATACCAATATGTATTAGTTTGCTAGGGCTGCTATAATAAGATACCGCAGAGGAGGTGGCTTAAACAACAGAAATGTATTTTCTGACAGTTTTGAAGGCTGCAAGTCCAAGATCCAGGTGCCAGGAGGATTAGATTCCTCTAAGGCCACTCCGCTTGCAGATGGCCATCCTCTTGCTGCTTTTCCATATGGTTGTCCCTTGTGTACTATGTCCCTGGTGTCTCTTCCTCTTATAAGGACACTGGCCATATTGGATTGGGACCCCACCCTAATGGCCTCCCTTTAAATTCTTTCAAGGCCTTGTCTCTAAATATGGTTAAATTCGGTGGGGGCGGTGGGGGTGACTACAACATATGAATTTAGGGAGGACACAATTCAATTCATAACATAATGTTTATAAGGTATATAATAAATGAGATTCCTTTCCTTTTCCCTTAATTTTGCAAATTGGCCTTACTCAGCAGGTTTCAAAGTGTGGCCACAGATCCTTGAAGATCAACAAGATCCTTTCAGGGGATTTGTGAGATCAGAACTATTTTCACACTAATACCAAAATGTTATTTGCCTTTTTTTCAAGGTTGACTTTTGCACTGATAGTGCTAAATCAATTGCAAGTAAAACCACTGGTCCCTTAACATGCATCAAGGCAGTTGCACCAAACTTTGCTTACAGTCATTGTATTCTTCAATTTCATACATTCGCAGTAAAAAAAGGAAAAAAATAAGCACCAAATTAAGAATGTCTTTGATGAAGCAGAGTTATTGATTTTATTAAATTTCAATCCTTGAATACATGTATTTTAAACATTTTCTGTGATGAAATGGAGTGCACACATGAATTATTGCTTCATACCAAAGTACGAGTGTTGTCTCAAGGACAAGCACCTGTGTGGTTGAGCTGCGGCTGACCTAGCCACCTTTGTCACAAAGCACCAACCAGTTTGCTGTTAAGACTTACAGACTTACAAACTTTGATCTGAGGAAGCTTAACTTGCAGGCAAACTATGATTATTGAGACTTTGGTACGTAATGACATTTTCTTGAAAATGAACTAAGTGGACCTCTCAATTGAAGGGAAAACAAGAACGCTTGTTTTTTTGTATTTGTCATCAATAATAAAATGGGAGGTTTCAGGTAAAAATTTGAATTTTGGAATCTTGTATCTGCCACCATGAGATTAACAGACTTCCAGCGTTTAAATGCTTTCCTTATGTGGCTCATGGTGGTATTAAAAAATATAAATTTGCCAAAATTTGGAAGATCTGCATAGCCCAGTAAAACAATGTTTTCCAAATGACCAATGCATACTTACACAAAATCAGGCATGGGTAAAGAAATTCATTCAAAATGCAAGGTAGACCAATACATTTTGAAGTAAAAGTTCATTGATTTAGTTTCATAGTCTTTATCTTAAGCCTTGTTGTAGTATCAAAGAAAATATCTACAGTTTTCTAAAATGATGAAAACATACTTCTTTTCCAACTACCTATCTGTGTGAGGCCAAATAGAATGGTTCCTGAGTTTCCTCCCCCACCTCTAAAAAATATTGATAACTTCTAGCCTAGATCAATGTCTCCCAAGGCACAGTACATACACTGACAGTCATGCATGAGATGGTTCTAGTAAAAGCACATATAAACTTTTAAAGATTTTTATAATTGCAAATTTAATTGATTTTGGCAAATTATACTGGTTTTCCATTTTATCGTTTTTCAAAGCTTTCTTTTTTCATACATTTACTTATATTAAAAAAATGAATTTAATGGAAACATGCAGCTATGGTTAAAAAAAAAAAAATGGGGGCAGTTGCATGAGAATGACTGGTGTATAGAAAGCCCTGGGCCCAGGATAGATTTTCTAAAGCATGGATTGCACTGGGTTATTCTTTCTAACTCAGGCCTTCTCACGCAACATTTTTACATATTAACAATTATCATGAATGTGAGAAAACATTCTAAATGGTACATTTTCAAGGCATGATAAATGTAAGTACTGGCAGCCAGCCTATGGATATAACAAACAGCATGGCTCATGCACCTAGAAGGTCACGATAAATGAACAGAATGTAGAGGAGTGGTCAGCCCACAAAAAGGAAGAAAGTCTCATTATTGGGAAATCAAAACTTAAGCAGGGAAGAAGACTAGGATATAACCTTGTAAGGGGAATAATGAAACTTGGGCAATTTCAGGGAAGACTGTAACCCCATAGTACTCAACCAGTGAGGAAGTAGGGGAGGGGCTTGCGTGCTAGGAGATAAATTACCTGCTGTAATTGCCCCATATGTGCCTGCCTACCAGACACCTGATCTTGCAAGACCGCCATTAAAAGTCTTGCTTCCACTGTTGTTCCTGTCTCTGAGTCCATCCTTTGGGTTTGGACAGGTGAATGTGTGTTTCTCACAATTAAGAAATAGAATTTACTTAGAGAACAAATTATTCTCTTTCTCATTTAGACCACAAAGTTCTATTTAAAGCCTGGATAATTAGTTTGGTTTAGCTATCTGCAGTGACAATTTGAAGTCTCCAATTCATTCTAGATTTTGTAGACATAGTTCTCATTATACAGCTGGTAACATTACTTAGTGAAATAGAAAATATTACTTATCAGTTCTTTTACTTTAACCTCATCTTCTGCCTACAAGCTATGTCAAGCTCTAGGCTTCCTTTAAATTAAAAAAAAACCCCAAATTCACACTGCATAAGCATTGGCTGTTACCTCCATTCACTTTCTAACTCCATCGAAAGTGGTTCAGGAAGGAGCCAATCTTGAGAAATAGGGTAGTTCAGGGAAAAGAGTGCTGAAGGCAGCATCTGGAGATCTGGGTGCTTCCCATGACACTGACCTAATTTTGCATTGAGGCCCTGGGCAAAACTCAATCTTTCCGGACCTGGCTTTCCTTATCTGCAAAACAAGGAGTTGAACTAAATAATCTTTCAGTTCAAACAGCCTGACTCAGAAGAGGACTAGAAAGGGCTTGTCAGGGAGCCATTTCTCTAGGCTACTCCAGAGAAAATGGAGCATCCAGCCCCTCAAGAGGCACCACTCAGGCCCCTAAACGCCAGGCTCTGCCTTTATGGACATGAACTCCATTTCCATTTGAACGCTGTTATTTTCTCTTAATCTGTTACTCTGCAGTGGCACTGAAACTTAATATAATTAAAATAAGGGGGTGGACATATTGAATGGGTGGCAAGGCATGGCTGCCTGAGCCCCAGGAACTGCGAATTCTAATCTTGGCTCTGCTGCTGTCTCAGGACACATCATGTACCCTTTCTAAAACCTAGACAGCTTCTGGATAACATCATTAGCCTATCTCACAGGACTGTTGTGAGAAATAATTTGCAAAAATAGCAGTGTAAAAGAGTTTGCAAAATGAAGTGCTAAACTGAAACTTGGACAACATGCTGAGTATTCCTATTCTGTCCAGCTAACTAATAAATATAAATTTGTTATTAGTTGAAAAGTCCTTAAGAATATAACTACTTAATCAATACCACACCAGCAGCCTGACAATTAGTATGAAGCCACAAGCCTGAGACCTGCAAGAAATTAAATTGGTGCTTAACAGAAACTGGACTCTGAGCAAGATAATTTCTGGAAATTAAAATCTAACCCACAAAACTTGAACCACATTATACACTTTTAGGGCTAGGTGCACATAACGGCTAGGTCCACATTGTGGCTACACATATTACTCATATCATGAGCAAATGTGAGAAGACAAACAAAAATGTTTTGGGGAACCCAGAAATTTTTAAAATCTATCTGCAAAATTGACATGTAAAATGTGGTTTTATAATGAATTTTAAAAGATACTTTACAAATTTTTTAAGTTGCTATTATTGCTTTAAGTAAATTTGCCTTTTAAAATTGTTTCATTTAAACCTGGCAATTTAAGAATTAAGCACTGGAGAGAAAGAGAGAAAGAAAGAAGTTTATTTTGGTGTTTCTTTCTCTTTCCTCTAAGTCCTATACAGGCAATTGAACAAGAGACTTGCAAAGCTGAGGTTAACAAAGGTGTGTTACACGTACGTACGTACACACACACACACACACCTGTGTACACATACACACAGAGAAGTCAGGAAAACAGATGGAATAGTTGAGTTTGAGTTGTGCTAGACCTCTCCTGAGCATTGTGATTGGTCGTGCCTTTGGTGGCTGGTGGGTCTGTTTTTCTGTTTACCTCTTCTTGGTCATAAAAGCTAGCCATCTCTTTAGGGCAGCCTCCTTAAAGGAAGTGCTTCAATTCTGGCATAATGAAAGGTCTGAATGAATAAATGCTAAGAGTTTTTGTCACCTCTGTGTTCCTGGGGACTTCCCCTCTGCCAGCCTAACACATCTTGCAAACCTACCAGCAGTCTGTCCTCCCAGGGCCAGCAGAAGGTTTCCTTGATTGCCCTGTGTTCTTTTGCTGGATGCAAAGTTTAGTCATGGTCAGATTCCCTTGCCTCATTTCCATGGAGTTAAACTAAATGACAATCTGGCACTCCATCTTGTCTCTCAGTCAGCAGGAAATGGCAGCTCCACTGAGACTGATCTGAAGGGAAAAGGAACTTTTTTTGCTAGAAGCAGCCAACCCAGACATTTCTTATTCCACAGGTAGTCGATAAAGTATTAATGACTGCAGAGATTTAAAAGGCCCCAGACAAACAGGCTATTCTAGGCCTTCCTTTCTTGGTTTGCCCTTTAGATCACTTTGTATCTATATGCAAATGTAACTCAAGAAACAAACTCCACAATA
The DNA here is from genome assembly GCF_009761245.1 of Sapajus apella. Lineage (NCBI taxonomy): Eukaryota > Metazoa > Chordata > Mammalia > Primates > Cebidae > Sapajus > Sapajus apella. The sequence continues at coordinate 60,726,606 of NW_022436946.1, forward strand.
AGTTATCCCAAATGACACAGAGAGAGTAGACTTCCTGTTTTGCATTATTTCACCGTAGGGAGCTGAAAAACAGCAATTCTTTGCAACTTGCAAGGCCATGACGAAAGAAAAGAAAACTCAGGGGGAAGAGGAGAATAAGAAAGAGAGAAAGGAGAATTAAACTTCTCCGATTACCAACTGGAAATAACTCAGACAATGATACACATGCCAGGTATACTTGCAAAGCTCTCTATGGAAGTCTTCATTTCTTTATGGCTATTAAGCAGGATCATTTTAACAGCTGCTTCTTCGACATTACTTGTTGGTATCTAAAAGTATGCCAGAAGCTATAATGCAGGCCAGAGATGAAACTTCCATTTTTCCCAAGTGTTTTCCCTTCTCTTTAAAAACCTAGTAACCAGCAAATGACAAATTAATTCCTCGAGCAGTTAAATTAAATAAGGTAGGATTAACGTCCACTTCACTAAAATGAATCAAATGAACTGAATATGTGATTGAAACTTGTCAGAATTAGAGAAAATAACCTGCTTATATGCAATTTTTGAAATGAGCACCTCAGGCACATTTAGTGAATTTTGCTGGATGAGTGTGAAAAATGAGTAGTTCTCCATGGAATTTCTGTTAGATGGTCTCTAAAACAGCACTGTGATCAAACTGTCCCTCTCCCATTAGGAAAAAAAAAAGTCAAAGCCAAAGGAAGAATTCCTAAAAGTTAGGAAATTCACTGTTTATTTTTGCTATTGTTTTCATACTAAATAGGAACATGAAAGAAATCTTTCACTCTGCAGCTGCATCTAATTTAAGATGAAGCTCCCCAAAGAGGAGTGAAGAGGATGTGATGAGGAGCAGTTAAACATGGTTGCTAAAATTTTGTGAGGCATCTGGTACTGTTCCACTACCTAGAATTCTAAGAATCAAATTAGTAGATTCAGCTCTGCCAAAGTTATCAAATTATTTGTCTAAAGGGTTGTGCAAAGCAGACCCCTCCTTGCCAACATCTGCTCTACCCATCCAGTGAGAACCAAAGATGACCATCTATTTGATTTGTGGAGATGGTACATTTTACTAGTTGCTAGTTTGGCTAAATATTGCACCTTTCATCATCGAAGTCCTCAGTTATTGAATGAATCTACAGGGAACTCTAATAAACTAGTGCATCTTTAGGTCCACATAGAGATAATTCAAACATTTGATTTGAATTGTAAAATATTTACATATTTTATAAATATGTTAAAAATGTTTAAGCACATGTGTCACTATTTTAAATGAACACCCAAGAACCCCACCAGCAAATAAATGAATGCAGTACTTTTCTGGGGGGGGTGAGGGAGAACATAAAAGGAAAAGTAAACTACTTGTTATACTCAGAGCCTTTTACTTTGTTTGAGGAATATACTAGAAAATGTGGTAATCCTATCACGTCTGACTGTCCATCCTTGACGTATGTTGGAATCAGATGACAGACAATGGGCAAAATCTGTTAGGCTAAAACGCGGAAATGAAAAGTTGCCAGGGATTTTATTTGCCAACATCTCACAAGAGGTGGGGAATGAATGACTATTTATCAGTCTGGGATATGTGCAATTTGGCTTTTTCACGTAGGAATTTCTCATCCCTCCAACCCAAATGAAAGCTGGAGTTTGAGGGTGCATTAACTATACTAGATTTGAAGACAACTGACTGGAACCTGACCAGCAAGGACGTGGCTGTGTAGCTCAAATTTATGACGGTGCATCTGCTGTGAGTGGTGTCTTGAATGGAGGCCAGGCCCTCTTCCGTCAGCCGCATCCATATGCTACGCATGTGTTCACTGTACGCACACTTTTTAAATTTAGCTCTTGTGGGTACATGTTCTACACTTTCCCCCTGTACATGGTTTTTTTTTAAATATGCTTTAGAAAATATACACAATCTTTTCAAAGTCTTTGCTGACTCACTGGGGGTTCTTTTGAATGTTTTCCTTTTGAAAGCCTTCAAGTTAAGTAGTCAAAAGTGTGTGACAAAAGCCACCCTTAGTCTGCTAAGATTAAAATCTACTGCTTATTCTAAAATAACTGTTTTGTGATAGTCTGTCAAAAAAACTTCTTTTTTTCTATCCAGAAGCAGACTACAGCTCTTTTTGATAGACTAAAACATGGTAAGAAAATATAGGAAAATAATCATCCTGACCAGTTTGGGGCCAGTTTATGTGTTAGTCTTCCAAACATTTTGCATTTTAAAGTTTGGTGAAAGGACAACACAGGTTTCAGTACTAGGATTGTCAGTATGACTGCCTCTGAACTGTTTCCCTTAAGGAGGTGGAGAGTCAGACATCTCTGATGTAAAAATTCAAGCAACTATGTTGTCCATTAGATTAATTTCCATTGCTCCTTTATCTAATGGCTGAGTTGTGAATCAAAGTTATTACCTGGGTCAGGCATTCCTGGAACAAGCTTGTGAAATTGGTTGGCTGCAGCTTTCCTGGAGGCTTGTGTTTTCATCTGACGTTTCGTGATTATAGTTTATCATCTTCTTTGTACCTTAGAAAACAAAAAGGCATTATTATTGTGGGTGTTTACAAATATGCTCCTATTTAGCTTTTTTTTTTTGAAATGGAGTCTCGCTGGAGCGCAATGGTGCTATCTCGGCTCACTACAACCTCTGCCTCCCTGGTTCAAGCAATTCTCTTGCCACCGCCTCCTGAGTAGCTGGGATTACAGGTGCACCACCACCACACCTGACTAATTTTTGTATTTCTTTTTTCTTTTTTTTGTAGAGATGGGGTTCCACCATGTTGGCCAGGCTGGTCTTGAATTCCTGACCTCAAGTGATCTGCCCACCTTGGCCTCCCAAAGTGCTGGGATTACAGGCGTGAGCAACTGCGCCTAGCCCCTCTTTAGTATTTAAATGCATACTTTGAAATTGTTCAATTTGTATTTCCCTTGATCATGAAATCATAGTTCTATTCTTCCTTTTCTATAGACAGATAAGGTAGACAACTATGCTTTCATTTTGTTGTCTATATTCCTGGAGAGCCAGGACGATGCTTTCTTTCATTTTGATTTCTTTCTTTCCTCTCTTTTTATCTTACTCTCTTAATAACATCTACAGTCTTATGCATACAGAAAGCATTTTTTTGTTTTGAGATGGAGTCTCACTCCATTGTCCAGGCTGGAGTGCAGTGGTGCAATCTTGGCTCACTGCAACCTCTGCCTCCCGGGTTCAAGCAATTCTCCTGTCTCAGTCTCCGAAGTAGCTGGGCTACAGGCACCTGCCACTACGCCCAGCTACTTTTTTGCATTCTTTTAGTAGTGGCAGGATTTCACCTTGTTGGTCAGGCTGGTCTCGAACTCCTGACCTCAGGTGATCCACCCACCTTGGCCTCCCAAAGTCCTGGGATTACAGGCATGAGCCACTGCACCCAGTCAGAAAGCATTCTTAATTTGCTGTGTTTACCTCTTCTTTTATTATGAAACCTAAGATTTGGGAAACAATAGCTTCCAAAGTCGTTTTCATCTAATCTCTTAAATCATTAGAAAAATGCACCAAATAATGTGAAATACAGTATTTACATTTTAAATATGTATTTGGTTTCTTATCTGCTCTGAAGCACCCTTTAAAAGACAAAGTACATCAAACTTTTCAAAGATATTAGCGTTATTGGAAATGTTCACACTATTGGAATGGTTGACAGAAAAATAATTGGATGACAGTCACATAATGGATTAATTCAGTAAATTCAGCCTGTGAAATAAACCAGTTTGGGATATCATATGAAACAAAACATCTAAATATTTCACATTCAGCCAATTAGCTTACCATCAAATAGCCAGCCATGAATTAAAGGAGAAAATAAATTATCCCTGAGAAATGGCTTTGTACAGTGTGTTTCCACCTGCCTTCCTTGAGGAAGAGTAACCCTCTAATTCAATCTGGCTGATAGCTTTAGGGTCACTGCAGTTGATCAAATGATAAAGAAAAAAAAAACATTATGGGATTTTACCCAGGGCTGGGAATCATTTAGAACTAACACTCTGAGACTAAAGTTTAACAAAACACTCATTTCATGAATCTTTCTTAAGGCTACTATATAAATTCAGCCATTTTCAAAGAAAGATTCAGAGTTACACGAAACATCACATGCCTGAAAAATTGTGAGCTTCTGCAGGGTCTAGTGACTCCACTCACACTCTTTCTACTTCATACACAAATTCATGATGCTCACATAAAAAGCTCTGGCCACCTCCTCTGGTCTTGAAAGCAGTAGTCCTGCTGTGTATTCCCTTTTGGTAGAGGGCTGGACACTGAGTTACACTTCACTTGAAAATCTTACTCAACCAGAAGGGAGTCATTCGACTTCTTCAAACACCCACTAACATTTGGTCTTATCTCACATCTGGTTCAAAGTTAACCTTCTTTCTCCTGCTAAAGGAAGAATATTATCACTTCAAGCAAGCCTTGTCTCTGTAATGGCTCCATCTCCAAACCTCATCCAGTCACTGAATCCTGCCTCCTCTCACTCCTAAATTTCCCTCATCCACCCTCTTGTGTCCTCCAGGCCTTCTGCTGTGGTCTGATTTCAGACCCTCCTTACTCCGGATTACCACAATACCCCCCTCCAGCCTACTTCTCTACTTCATCCTCTGCACTGCTGCCAAAAGGATATTTTTAACTTTCAATAGTGAAACAATTTTAGACTTAAAGAGAATCTGCAGAATCAGTACAGAGTTCCCATAAACCATTCATCCAGCTTGTCCTAATGTTAATAGGAAATGTTTGTAGTCTCTTACATGACTATAATATAATCACTAAAGGATTTTTTAAGTGAATATTATTTTTCATTGAAAATTCATAATTGTATACATTTGTGAGGCACAATGTGAAGTTTTCATGTATGTACACAAACTAGAATAATTAAATCCAGCTAATTAACATATCCATCACCTCACTTATCATTTTTTTGCGGTGAGTCATTTTTTAATCTACTCTTGGTTACTCTGGAAATACATGGCTGGGTGCAGTGGCTCATGCCTGTAATCCCAAGACTTTGGGAGGCCAAGGCAGGTGGATCACCTGAGGTCAGGAGTTTGAGACCCATCTGACCAATATGGTGAGTCCCCGTCTCTACTAAAGATACAAAAATTAGCTGGATGTGGTGGCGGGTGCCTATAGTCCCAGCTACTCGGGAGGCTGAAGCAGGAGAATCGCTTGAACCTGGGAGGTGGAGGTTGCAGTGAGCCGAGATTGCGCCACTGCATTCCAGCCTGGGTAACAGAGCAAGACTCCATCTTAAAAAAAGAAAAAGAAATATACAATACATTATATTGACTATAGTCACACTGCTGTGCAATTGATCTCAAAACTTATTCCTACTAACTGGAACTTTGTACCCTTTGACTAACAACTTCCCATTTTCTCCCCCATCCTCCCAGCCTTTGGTAACCATCATTCTATGCCATGTCTAGGAGTCAGACTTTTTAAGTTTCCACATATAAGTGAGATCATTTGTCTTTCTGTGCCTGGCTTATTTCACTTAGCATAGTATCCTCCAGGTTTATCCATATTGTCACGAACAAGATAATTTCCTTTTCTAAAAGGCTAAATAATAACACATTGTGTATATACAGCACATTTTCTTCATCTATGCATTCACTGATGGGTACTTAGGTTGATTCCATATCTTGGCCATTGTAAATAATGCTGCAGTGAACATGGGAGTACAGATATACCTTCAACATACTGATTGGATTTCCTTTAGATATATACTCAAACATGAGATTGCTGGATCATATGGTAGTTCTAATTTGGTTTTTGTAAAGAACGTCCATACTGTTTTCTATAATAGTTGTACTAATTTACATACCAGACAACAATGTATAACTATTCCCTTTTTTCTGCAGCCTCACCAATGCATGTTATCTTTCTTTTTTTTTTTTCTTTTTTTTTTTTTTGAGACGAAGTTTCGCTCTTGTTGCCCAGGCTGGAGTCCAATGGCACCGTCTTGGCTCACTGCAACCTCCGCCTCCTGGGTTCAAGCAATTCTCCTGCCTCAGTCTCCTGAGCAGCTGGGATTACAGGTGTGCACCACCACGCCTGGCTATTTTTTGTATTTTTAGTAGATACAGGGTTTCACCATGTTGACCGGGCTGGTCTCAAACTCTTGACCTCAGGTGATCCACTCGCTTTGGCCTCCAAAAGTGCTGGGATTACAGGCATGAGCCACTGCACCTGGCCTCTTTCATCTTTTTGATAACACCCATTCTAACAGGTGTGAGGAGATATCTCATTGCGATTTTAAAATGCATTTCCCTGGGTTGATTAGTGATATTGAGCATTTTTTTGTGTACCTATTTGTATGTCTTCTTTTGAGAAATATCTGTTCAGATCCTTTGCCTACTTTTTCCCCATTTTGAAAAAAAAAAATTAACTTTTAGGTCCAGATGTACATGTGCAGGTTTGTTATATAGGTAAACTTGTGTCACGGGGGTTTGTTGTACAGATTATTTCATCACCCAGGTATTAAGCTTAGTTCCAATTAGTTATTTTTCCTGATCCTCAACCTCTTCCAAGCCTCCACCCTCTGATAGGCCCCAGTGTGTATTGTTCCCCTCTACGTGTCCATGTGTTCTCATCATTTAGCTCCCACTTACAGGTGAGAACATGCGGTATTTGGTTTTCTGTTCCTGAATTAATTTGCTAAGGATAATGGTCTCCAGCTTTATCCATGTTCCTGCAAAGGAGATGATCTCATTCTTTTTTATGGCTGCCTAGTATTCCATAGTATATATGTACATTTTTTAAGTCTAGTCTATCATTGATGGTCATTTAGGTTGATTCCATTCTTTGCTATTGTGAATAATGCTGCAGTGAACATACACACAAACGTGTCTTTATGATGGAATGATTTATATTCCTTTGGGTATATACTCAGTAATGGGATTCTTAGGTTAAATGGTATTTCTATCTTCAGGTCTTTGAGGAATCATCACACTGTCTTCCACAATGGTTGAACTAATTTACACTCCCACCAATAGTATATAAACATTCCTTTTTCTCCACAACCTTGCGAGCATCTGTTATTTTTTGACTTTTTAATCATAGCCATTCTGACTGGTGTGAGATGGTATCTCATTGTGGTTTTGATTTGCATTTCTCTAAGGATCAGTGATGTTGAGCTTTTTTTAAAGTATGATTATTGGCCCCATATGTATGTCTTCTTTTGAGAAGTGTCTGTTCATGTCCCTTGCCCAGTTTTTTAGGGGATTGTTTTTTTTCATGTAAATTTGCTTAAGTACCTTATAGGTGCTGGATATTAGACCTTTGTCAGATGAATAGTTTGCAGAAATTTTCTCCCATTCTATAAATTGTCTATTTACTCTGCTGATAGTTTCTTTTCCTGTGAAGAAGTTCTTGTTTAATTGGATCCATTTGTCAACTTTTGCTTTTGTTGTAACTGCTTTTGAAGTCTTCATCATGAAATCTGTGCCCATGCCTATGTCCTAAATGGTATCGCCTAGGTTATCTTTCAGGGTTTTTATACCTTTAGGTTTTATATTTAAGTCTTCAATCGATCTTGAGTTAATTTTTGTATATAGTATAAGAAAGGGGTCCAGTTTCAATCTTCTGCATATGGCTAGCCAGCACCATTTATTGAATAGGGAATCCTTTCCTCATTGCTTGTTTTTGTCATGTTTGTCAAAGATCAGATAGTTGTAGGTGTGCAGCCTTATTTCTGGGTTCTCTATTCTGTTCCACTGATCAATGTGTCTATTTTTGTACCAAAACCATGCTGTAGTCCTGCAGTATAGTGTGAAGTTGGGTAGCATGATGCCTCCAGTTTTGTGCTTATTGCTTAGGATTGCATTGGCTATTAAGGCATTTTTTTGACTCTATATGAATTTTAAAATAGTTTTTTCTAGTTCTGTGAAGAATCTTAATGATAGTTTAATAGGAATAGCATTGAATCTGTAAATTGCCTTGGGCACAATGGTTATTTTAATGATACTGGTTCTTCCTATCCATGAGCATGGAATGTTTTTCCTTTTGTTTGTGTTATCTCTGATTTCTTTGAGAAGTGTTTTGTAGTTCTCCTTGTAGCAATCTTTCCCCTCCCTGGTTATCTGTATTACTAGGTATTTTATTCTTTTTGTGGCAACTGTGAATAGGAGTATGTTCCTGATTTGGATCACGGCTTGATTGTTGGTCATGTGTAGGAATCTTTGCCCACTTTTTCATCAAGTTATTTGTTTTCTTTCTTTTGAGTTTCTTATATATTTTGGATATTAACTCTTTATCAGATGTATGGTTTGCAAATGCTTTCTCCCACTCTGTGGGTTGTCTCTTCATTTTGCTAGTTTTCCTCTGCTGTGCAGAAGCTTTTTAGTTTAATATAGTCCTATTTGTCTATTTTTGCTTTTATTTCCTATGCTTTCAGAATCATATATAAAAAATTATTGCTTAGATCAATGTTGTAGAGCTTTCCCCCATGCTTTATTCTAGTAGGTTTACAGCTTCAGGTCTTTAATATTTAGGTCTTTATATTTAGGTCTTTAATCCATTGTGAGTTGATTTTCATATATGATGTGAAATAAGGATCTAATTTCATTATTCTGCCTGTGGATATCCAGTTCTCCTAGCACCATTTATAGAAGAAACTGTCCTGTCCCCATTATGTGTTCTTAGCACCTCTGTGGAAGATCAATTGACTGTAAATATGTGGACCTATTTCTAGGTTTTGTATACTGTTCCACTGGTTGATATCTGGTACTATGGCAGCTGTTTGGTTAAAATAGCCTTATAATATATTTTAAAGTCAGGGAGTGTGATGTGCCCAGTTTTGTTCTTTTTACTCAAAATTGTTTTGCGTATTTGGGACCTTTTGTGGTTCCATAAGAATTTAATGATTGTCTTTTTCTATTTTTGTGAAAAAAATGATATTGGAGTTTTGATAGGAATTGCATTAAACTTGTAGATTGCTTTGGGTAATACAGAGATTTTAACAGTATTAATTCTTTCAGTCCATAAACACAGGATGTCTTTCCATTTATTTATGTTTTATTCTATTTCCTTCTGTAGTGTTTTATAGTTTACAATATACAGATATTTCACCCCCTTGCTTAAATTTTCCACCCCTAAGTATTTTTGTTCCTTTTTTTGCTATTGTAAATGGGATTAATTTCGTTTTCAGGTGGTTTGTTATTAATGTATAGAAATGCTACTATATTGATTTTGTATTCTGCAGTTTTATTGAATTCCTTTATCAGTCCTAAGAGTTTTTAGTGTAGCCTTTAGGGTTTTCCATACGTAAGATCATGTCTTCAACAAACAGAGATAAAATTTTGTTTATTCTCTATTAGAATGTCTTTTATTTCTTTCTCTTGCCTAGTTGCTCTGGCTAGAATAAACACTACATTAAAAAGAAATTATGAGAGTGGACATCCTTGCCTTATCCCTGACCTTAGAGGAAAAGCTTTCAACCCATCATTGTTGAGTATGATTTTAGCTATAGGTTTGTCACATATGGCCTTTGTTTTTGTTGAGGTACATTCCCTTTGTACCTAATCCATTATGAGATTTTTATTTTTTAATCATGAAAGGATGTAGAATTTTTTCAAATGCTTTTTGCATCTATTGAAATAATCACATGATTTTTATCCTTCGTTTTGTTAATGTGATGCATCACACTGATTAATTTACATATGTTGAATCATCCTCATATCCAAAGGATAATTCCACTTGATCATGGTAACATGTTGTTGAATTCAGTTTGCTAATATTCTATTGAACATTTCTGCATTTATGATCATCAGAGATATTGGCCTGTAGTTTGTCTTTCTTGTAGTGTCCCTGTCTGGCTTTGATATGAGGGCAATCCTAGCCTTGTAAAATGAGTATTCCCTTCACTTCAATTTTGCAAAAGAGTTTGAAAATGATTGGTATTAGTTCTTCATTAAATGTTTGGTAGAATTCAGCCATCTAGTCCTGGGCTTTTCTTTGATGGAAACAATAGACTCACTATTGGTCTGTTCAGGTTCTCTATTTCTTCATGATTCAGTCTTGGTACATTGTATGTGTCTAGGAATGTATTCAGTTCTTCTACCTTATGCAATTTGTTGGCATAGTAATTTCTTATAATCCTTTGTATTTCCATGAAATCTGTTATAATGTCTCTTCTTTCATTTCTAATTTTACTTACTTGAGTGTTCTCTCTTTATTTCTTAGTCTAGCTAAGGAGTTTGCCAATTTTATTTAGCTTTTAAAAAATGAACTCTTAATTTATTAGTTTTTTAAATTGTTTTTCTAGTCTCTATTTAATTTATTTCTGCTCTGATCTTTGTTATTTACTTCCTTCAAGTAATTTTGTGCTTAAGTTTGTTCTTCTTTTTCTAATTCCTTCAGGTATAACATTAAATTATTTGTGATCTTTCTTCTTTCTTGATATTGGTGTTTATTGCTATAAATTTCCCTGTTAGGACTTCCTTTACTGCATCCCATAAGTTTTGCTGTATTGTATTTCCATTTTTATTTGTCTTTAGGCATTTAAAAAATTTTCTTTTAGATTTCTTATGTGACAAATTAGTTGTTCAGGAGAATTTTGTTTAATTTTCACATATTTGTGAATTTTCCAAAATTCCTCCTGTTATTTATTTTTAGTTTCATGCCATTGGGTTAGAGAAAAGTTGTTGATATGATTTCCATCTTCTTACATTTGCTAAGACTCATTTTATAGCCTATCGTAAGGTCTGTCCTGGAGAATGACCCATGTGTGGTTGAGAAAAATAGGTATTTTGCTGCCGTTGGATGAAATATTCTCTACAGGTCTGTTAGATTCATTTAGTCTATAGTGTAATTCAAGTCCAATGTTTTCTTACTGATTTTCTGTTTTCTTACTGAGTTTCTGTTTTCTTACTAATAATCTGTCCATTATTGAAAGTGGGGTATTAAGTTTCCCTGCTATTATTGTACTGCATTCTATCTCTTCCTTCAGATAATATAGTAATTGCTTTATATATTTTGGTGCTCTGATAGTGGGTGCATATATATTTACAATTGTTATGTCCTCTTGATGAATTGACTTTTGTTGTCTCTTTTTAGTTTTTGATTTATATAAATATAGCTTCCTCTGCTCTCTTTTGATTTCTATTTGTGTGAAATATCTTTTCTCATCCTTTCACTTTCAGTCTATGTGTGTCCTTATAATAAAGTGAGCCTCTTTGTTCTAAGCATGTAGTTTTTTTTTTGTTTTTTTTTTTTAATCTATTCAGTCATGCTGTGTCCTTTGATTGGAGAATTTAATCCATTTACATTCAGGGTAACTACTGATAAATAAGGACTTGCTAATACCATTTTGTAATTTGTTTTCTGGTTGTTTGTAGATTATTTGTTTCTTCCTCACTTGCTGTTTTCCTTTGTGGTTTAATGGTTTTCTGGTATAGTATGCTTTGAATTCTTTCTTTTTATATTTTTGCAACTACTATGCACGTTCTCTTTGTAATTACCATGAGGCTTACATAAAACATAACAGGCTATTTTAAGCTGATAACAATTTACCTTTCATTGTATGTTAGAACTCTACACTTTTATTCCCTTCTCTCAACATTTTATAACATTGATGTCAAACTTTACATCTTAATATTATTTGTACTGTAACAATTTGTTTTAGCTACAGCTGTTTTTAATAGTTTTGTCTTTAACCCTTACAGAAGAAATTAAATTGGTCTATACTCTACACTTAAAGTATTAGGATATTCTGGATGATTACATATTACTTATACCAATGAGTTTTTTTTTACTTTTACCTGTTTTATCAGTCTTTAATTTCAACTTAAATAACTATCTATAGCAACTCACATAAGGCAGGCCCAGTGGTGATTAACTCTTTTAGCTTTTGTTTATCAGGAAAGTTTTTATTTCTCCCTCATTTCTGAAGGATAGCTTTTCCAAGTAAAGCCTTCTTGCTTGGTAGTTTTTTAACTTTACCTCTTTGAATATGTCATACCACTCTCTCCTGGCTTGCAAGGTTTCTGCTGAGAAATCTACTGACAGCCATACTGGGACTGTCTTCAATATTATAGGTTTCTTTTTTTTTTTTCTGTTTTCAGAATATTTTTATGGTCTTTTATTTTTGATAGTTTGACTATGATGTGTCTTGGTGAAATCTTTTTTGGACTGAAAGTTATTGGAGACTTCTGAGCTTCTTATACCTGGATGTTGTCATCTGTCCTTAGATTTGGGAATTTTCTGCCATTATTTTATAAAATATTCTTTTGGGGCCTTTTCTCTGTCTTTTCCTTATGGAATTCCTATTATGCAAAGATTCATTCTCTTGAACAAATATCTAGGATTTCTAACTGTTTTGTGTTTGTTTTTACTATTTTTGCTTTTTGAAGAGGGTATCAAACTTCTCATTGTGCTCATGAAAGTTTTCCAAATTTCATTTCTATTTGTATTTAATTATAGTTTTCCAAAAAATTCTGAAGATTATTCTGAATTATTTGTCAGTCATTTCATAGATCTCCATTTCTTCAGGATTCATTATTGGAGCTTTATTAGTTTCTTTTTATCGTGTAATATTTCCCTGGTTCTCCAACATTCTTGTGCCCTTACAATGGTATCTGCACATTTGAGGAAATGCCGCCTCTTCCAGCCTTGCAGGTGTCTTCAGTGGTGATAGACCTTCACTATTTATTCTAGCCTGGGATTGGATGCAACTCCAGGCAGGTAGACCTTGCTATTGGGTTCTCTAGTTGGGCTGGGCCACTGTCTGTGTTCAGAAGCTGAGAAGAACTACTGGATGTGCTCCACAATTTGGTGAGACCAACAGATAGATTCTGATAAGGTGGGCCTGTTGACTGAACTCTGCAATTGCCTTTGATCAGCCTGGGTAGCAGGCTGTCATCCCTGGCTGGGTGACATTGCTGTTTGTAATCTATAGTTGGACAAGGCTGCATCCTAGGTTTAAAGGTTGGGCAAGGTCTCAGGGGTTCTTGTGGAACCATTCAAGATGAGCATAGCCACAGGCTATGCCCCACAGATATTCATGGATACACATTTGCCTTGTAGCCTTAGAGAACCTTGAGCAGAGCACTGAGGCTTGGTGGAGTTAATACTTGGCCGCTGGGATTGAGCAGGACGAGATGTTTCTGTTTGCAGACCTGCACTTGCCTCCCAGCTAAAGGATATTTTTTAACCGAAATCTGGTCATATTTTGTTTTTGTTTGTTTTGATTTTTGTTTTTGTTTTCTTTGATGGAAGCTTCCTCTGTCGCCAGGCTGCACTGCAGTGATGCGATCTTGGCTCACTGCAATCTCCACCTCCCAGTTTCAAGTTATTCCCCTACCTTAGCCTCCCAAGCAGCCGGATCTACAGGCTTGTGCTACCACATATGGCTAATTTTTTGTATTTTAGTAGAGATGGGGTCTCACCATGTTGGCCAGGATGATCTCAATCTCCTGAACTCATGACCTGCCCAGTCATGTTATTTCTTAGCTTAGAATTCACCCATGGGCCTCCAACACCTTCAAAATAAATGGAAACTCCTTGGTATGGCTATAGAGCCCTCCATAGTCTGATCCTCCCACCTCTTCAGCTTTGTCTTCCACTGATTTTCTATTTTTGATGGTTAACTTACAAGTCAACTTGACTGAGCCATGGGATGCTCAGATATTTGGTTAAACATTATTTCTAATCATATCTATGAGGGTATTTTTGGATGAAATTAGCACTGAATCAGTAGACTGAGTAAAGAGTACCCTCTGCATTATGAGTGGGCATTAGGCATCATTTACACTGTTGAGAGACTGAATAGAACAAAAGAGTGGAGTAAGGGAGAATTTACTCTCTCTTCCTGGCTGCTGAGCTGGGACATGTGTCTTCTCCTGCCCTCAGATTGGTACTTACACCACTGGTGCCCTTGGTTCCAAGCTTCAGATTTGAACTGGAACTACACCACTAGCTTATCTAGGCCTCCAATTTCCAGACAACAGATCATGAGACTTCCCAGCCTCCATAACTGCATGAGCCAATTCCTTCTAATAAATCTTTAGATAGATATAGAGATAGAGATATACTAACAGTAACAGATATATATATATATAAATAAAATAATTTCCTATTGCTTTGGTTTCTCTAGCGAACCCTAATGGACACTACCTGATCTCTACTCATGTGTAGAATACTATGTATAGGTTCTGAAATTTGTTTTTATTCTTCTGGCACATGCTTGCTCTTTTCTCTTCCTTGGATGACCTGCATGCCACTCTGTGCCCCCACATTCCAAACCTTCCTATTTTCATTTGGCTAACACCTACTTGGCCTTCAAGACCTGACTCTTTCCTGTTCTCTGATACCCTTAGCACCTGGGCATCTGTTTGTCACAGTATTTGTCACACTCTCTTTTCTGTACTAGATTCTATGCTCTAGTATCTAGGACAGTAGCTAACATATAACGAGTTTTCATTATGCCTAAAGCAGGGGCCAGGAAACTATGGCCCATGTGCCAAATCCAACCCTCTGCCTGTTTTGGTAAATAAAGTTTTATTGGACCACAGCCATGCTCATTGATTTTTGTCTTGCCTGTGGCTGCTTTTGCACTGCAGCAGCTGAGCTGAGTAGTTGAAACAGAAACCATATAGCCCACAAAGTATAAAATATTTATTATCTGGTCCTTTCCAGGAAAAAAATCTATCAACCACTGGTCTAGTGGATAAACTAGGAGTCAATTATATTTGATATTTTATACTTGATTATCAATGACAAATGTGTGTTAGAAATCAATGGATTTGTTTAAAAAGATACCTTTTTCAGGGCATTAATAACAATCATCATAAATTTAAAAGTGGAAATTGACAAAGATGCTTTAAAATAACAATTCCCTGTAAGGGTCCAGGGAAACAGTCACTCACACACTGCTGGTGTGAGTGTAAATTACTACATTATTTCTGGAGAGAAATTTGACAATATATTTCTAAAGCATTAAGGTCATGAACAAAATTTGTTCCAGAAATTCCACTTTTAGAAATTTGCCCTAAGGAATAATCAAAGATGTGCACAAAGATTTATGTCCCATCTTGTTCATTGCAGCATTATTTACAACATGCAGAAATACACCAACTAAATATCACCTAAATAGCTAGCAGCAGAAAAAATGGTTCAATAAATTGTGCTATATCCAGAGCCTGGAAAATAAATGTAGCCATTACAAATCATGCATAGAACACTTATCAGTATAGGTAAATGTTCATGAAGTATCTTTAACTGGGAAAAGCAAGTTTTAAAACTGTCGGTATGATATAATGCCATGTTGTTATTAAAATATATATATAACATGCATAGAAACAAGCAAAAAAGACTAAAAGAAACATGCCAGAAAGGCTAACAGGGCTTATCTCTCTTATGTCTGATATTTTTTGTTGTTGTTCACTTCTGAATTTTCTATAATAGAGTTTATTGCTTTGGCAATTATAATCTTCTAGGAAGAAAAATGGGCAGTTCCCCATTCCCTATAATTTGGATGGGTTTTCACACTTTAAGTTACAGAATTTCGAGTAAAAAAGGTAAAACTAAAAATGCTGTAGTTGGACCGAGGTCAGGAATTCAGAAATGCCTTTTTCCTCTACTCACTCCCACTCGCAGGGGATCAACCAGGAAAAGGGAAAACATCCCCTTAGGTATGTCAATATTAGGGTAATTTATTGCCTGAGGTTAATATAATGAAGTTTAAATGAAAATCAGTGGCAAAAAAGATTGAAATTGAAAAACTTTTGGGGTACAAGGAGTAGAATGAATTGACCACATAATTTCAAGTAACCAGCTTTATTGACTTTTTCTACCCTATTTTCAGCTGGATATTCAGTATCATATAGACATGATCATCAAAAACAGCTTCACCCATAGGTGACCCTTTGAGGGACAGGGAAAATTAGTACCTACTGTGCCAAACAACTGCAATGAATGGGTGTGTGTGTGTGTGTGTGTGTGTGTGTGTGTGTGTGTGTGTGTATTGGCAGGGTTCAGTGGGGGAAGTGGTGAAGTAATATGGATACAGATGAAACTTTTTAATTAAAAAATTTGTGGATTCAAGTTTCATGTCTGTGGGTGATTTACACAGCTTTTGTAAAAAGACATTGGTGGAATAATGTGTCACTACTTTCCAGGACCCTCAAGTGTTTCCCTATTTTCCCCAAGTTTACTCTCCACTGCTCTAGCCAGGCTCCTCACATTATCTCTTATGCCCTGTTTCTTGCTATACCCTCCCTACTTCTCCAGTTCTTTACTTAAAAAAAAAATTGCTTGTGACTGTGACCTGCTTATAGTCAAGGGCAGGAGTTCATTTGAAAACTTGTTAACAGAGGACTTTAAGGGCAGTGAAACTATATCATATGATACTATGCTGATGGATACACAGACATTTGTTTGAGATCATAGAATGTACATTAAGAGTGAATCCTAATGTAAACTATGGACTTCAGATAATGATGTGTCAATGTAGTTTCATCAATTGTAACAAAGGTACAAATGAGGGATGTTGAGAATGGAAAGGGCTATATATGTGTCTGGGCAGGTAGTATATAGGCAATCTCCATACCTTCTTATCAACTGTTGTAAACTTAAAACTACTCTGAAAAAGAAAAAAAAAAAAAAAGATGATTTTTAAAAAGAAAGAAAAGCAGATCCCTAAACCCCACTCCACAAATACCAAATCAGAATCTCCGAGGCCAAAATCAAGCACCTTTATCACCACCCAGCTCCTGAGGTGCTTCTCCTGCATATTAAAGTTTGAGAACCCCTAGCTCAATGACTGTTAACATTTCCAGGTAGATCTGTTTTTAATGAGGCTTTGGAGAGATAAAATAACTCAACTTAAAAACATAAACGTAAACACTAAAATTTTAAGGACTGGTGAGAAATATTTTTTTTAGGGAGGGGGTTGGTATCTTTTAGCTTATCCTCCTCCCTGTCCCCTAAAAGTCACACCTCCTCTGCCTTAAGATGGTTTGCAGAGTGATCACTCTCTTATTGTGATCACTTATGGAGGAGAATGATATTGGTCCAAGATGGAATTAAATATTAAAGCCATAATAATTGTCAATGTCTTTAAAAATTTTGTACCATTGGCGTACTTGAACATTTCATTTTCTCTTCTTTTTAGTTCTAAAGTATCATTTCTAAGTCTCACAGAGTTTTTTTTAACTATCCTACTTCTTTATATTTCTGAACTTATTTTTTAATCAACCACTTTTCAAAAAATCTTTTGATTAAAATATGCCTTGACTGGGACTGCTGATTGGAGTTTTGTCTTTAAAACTTAATTCAAATGAATGTGTTACTAGCTGTAATAGGGTATGACATTAAGTTTAAAGAAACTATCCTGTTTCTTTAGTCTGATATATAGTGATGGGCAAAAATGGTTCTATTCTGAAGGAAAAATGTCTCTCATTTTCCTTTCATATGCATGCATATCCACATCAATTTCAAGTGCAGTAATTACAACTCTGAAATATCTCTTCAGCCTCAGTCTACATTTCTGCAGGGGAAAATGTTGAACATATAATGCAATATTATTTTAAATTTCCAGTAGAATCTATTAAATATTCAACTGTGGCACAATAACCTTTATCTAGCCACTATCTTACTTATTCTCAAAGGTTTCAAAGGTGATCTGTCGCTCTTCATGAATATGATGGTTGACAAGGTACAGACTGCTGAGTTTGATCTTAATAGAAGTTGAAAGATATTCATCAGACTTGAGCCTCTCTAAGCTTCCGCAGTAGATAACAGAATTGTGAAATGCTACGTTTGAAAGAACAAAGATTGACAAGCTCACAGCTATTCCCATTTTCTTGGTTCAGGGGATGGTTTTAGTATTGCTCTGATGGAAACATCTCTGCAAATGAGGGTCTCGTAAAAGCTCTGCCTAATAAACTGTAATGCTTCCAGGTCCCCAGGTCAGATTGAAGCACTACAATTTCCGTTGCCATATAAATGTGATGAGTTGTGATGGGCGTTATAAATTCATCCTTGCTGAAGACGCTACATTAAATGGGTTCTGCTTGTGTGTCTATTTGAGAGTGTGTGTGTCGGGGGAACGGGGCGGGGGGACACAGTGTGATCATTAGAAAGATAATATTAAAAAGGAATGAAAGAAAAAAAAAGAATGAAAGGACCCAAACACTATTTAAACCAAATTTTATAACAAATTGAATTTTAAAACATTATAGACCTATGATGTGTCAAATATATGATGAAAGGTGTGTGTCTGTGTGTGTGTGTGTGTGTGTGTGTGTGTGTGTGTGTGTGTGTGTGAATTGTTTAAAAAATCAATAAATACCTTTCTGGTCTTCCATTAGGAACAAGAAAGACAATTTTCTGGTTGCTTTGTCCCTGGATATGTATGTACTGTGATTTTTTTGTTTTTTTATATTTCAAGCCCTTTATATAAAGCCATCAACTCTTAGAAAATTCTGCTGAAGTGGGAGCAGTCAGTCCTCTAATGTGTATACTCAATCCAAAATAAAATTAAATTGGGAGTTTCTATGTCTTTCTAAAATTGAGCAAAGTCAGGAGGTGAGGAGGAGGTGAGGTGGGGGTGGTAATGGGGGGGAATTTAGAACTCTGACTCTTCTTTGAATGCATTATAGTCTAAAGTGTGCCTGCCAGCAACAGCCCCAGAGCTTGAAGGGATAACATAAATAACTCTCAAATACAAACTCAAAGTAAACTTGACAGACGGGATGCTGGGCCAAGACCAACAAGATTAAATTTCATAGGATATAAAATCCTACATTTGGTTTCAAAAAAATCAATTAAATAGCTATAGACTGCAAGAGAGTTGACTAGACTGCAGCTCAATGGAAGAATGTCTGGAACTTATACTTGGCTACACTTTAACATAAACTAATATTAATGCTGAGATGGCAACAACTGATAATTTTATAGTAGTCTACAGTTGGGAAAGCACTTTTGTATATATTATCTCATTTGATATTCCCAAAGATGTTATGGGATAAGTATTTTAATACCCAAGCATGGCCAGGTGCTGTGGCTCATGCCTATAATCCCAGCACTTTGGGAGGCTGAGGCAGGTGGATCACAAGGTCAGCAGATCAAGACCAGCCTGTACAGCATGGTAGAACCCCATCTCTACTAAAAATACAAAAAATTAGCCAGGCGTGGTGGCACACACCTGTAATCCCAGCTACTTGGGAGGCTGAGGCAAGAGAATCTCTTGAACCTGGGAGGCAGAGGTTGCAGTGAGCTGAGATCACACCACTGCACTCCAGCCTGGGTAACAAAGCAAGACTCCATCTCGGGAAAAAAAAAAAAAAAAAAAACCCAAGCACAAAGATTCAGAAAACTAAACTTAGGAAAGATAAGGAAACTTATCCTGAATAATCCACCTAAAAAAAGCTGTCTAGAAGGCAGAATAGGTCACTAAAATGTATTGAGCACCTAATATGTGCTGAGCCCTGTCTCATTTAAAACTCAGAACAATACTGTAAGTGGTAATTGTTGGTTCTAATTTATAGATGAAAGAAATCGAGGCATGTATACTTCCTCAACATCATAGTAAAAATAAGAGGTTGAAATGGACTGAATGATGTCCACCAAAGATATCAGGTTCTAATCCTAGAACCTGTGAATGTTTTCTTATTTGGAAAAAGATCATTAGAAGATGTGATCAAGGCCAGGCATGGTGACTCATGCCTGCAGTTCCAGTACTTAGAGAGGCTGAAGTGGGTGGATCACTGAGGTCAGGAGTCGAGACCAGCCTCACTAACATGGCAAAACCTCGTCTCTACCAAATATACAAAAATTAGCTGGGCATGGTGGCATACACCTATAGTCCCAGCTACTTGGGAGGCTGAGGCAGGAGAATTGCTTGAACCCAGGAGGCAGAGGTTGCAGTGAGCCGAAATTGCACCACTACACTCCAGCCTGGGTGACAGAGCAAGACTCTGTCTCAAAAAAAAAAAAAAGAAGAAGAAGAAGAAGAAGAAAATGTGGTCAAATTAGGAATCTGGCAATAAGGAGATAATCCTAGTTTGTCAGGGAGGCCCTCGATGCCACCACAATTGTCCACGTAAAAGAGGGGCAGAGGGAAACTGGACACCACACATGCAGAGAAGGTGACATGAAAGCAGAGCAGTGAGAGATGCAGTCACAGCCAAGAAATGCCAACAGCCCTTGGAAGATGGAAGAGGCAAGGAAGGTACTATATCCACTTCGAAAGCCCCTGAGAGAGCAGAGCCCTGCTGATACCTTAATTTCCAACTTCTGACCTCCAGAACTGTGAAAGAACAAACTTCTGTTGTTTGAAGCCACCCAGTTTGTGGCTATTTGTTACGCAGCCCAAGGAAACTAACACAGTGGTAGAGGCCGAGTTAAAACTTAGGTTTACTAAATCTAAAATTCGTGTTCTTTGCATTCTGTAGATGCCAGAGAAAGAAGACTGTGAGGAGGGGGAGAAGGCTGAGGAAGAGGGAAGAGGCTAAAAACTCTCTCCAGGTAGGATATCCAGGGCAGAAATATGGAAAATCAGAGAGCTTTACACCTCTTTCTAACAACCAGTCCCCTACATCTACAGCTGAAAAAAAGGAGAAACAGGACCCACAAGATGAGCCTCAAAGACAAAAAGAAACTCTCAAATTAAATATGAGTTCAATAAATACATGTAATGTTACTACCATAGGGGAAGAGCAAATTAACAAGAACTAAGAGAAGAAATCCAACAATAAGCAAGTGAAAACTCACAGTCAAGGGTAAACTAGCATCATGGTTTCAAACAAGACCTAAGGAGAAATGATAACTGTAAAGAATGAGCCAGTGTAACTAAAAGTTGCCAGGAATGCTGGGACCAATATAGAGGAATGAAAATATCACCTATAAAAAGAACCACTGCGAAAAATAAAGAACTAATAATGCATTCACAGTGTTAGCACAGACACTCCTAATGAGAACAAAATTACACAGACGGATGATAACACAAGAAAAGATGATGGACTTAAAGAATTATTTTCATGTAGAAAGAGACTCAAGCCAAGACAAATTATTAAACTTGTTCTATTTACTTCCAGATGTTTTAACCAAGCTAAATGGCAAGAAGTTACAATAAAGCCATTTTGGCTCAATAAAAGGAAAAAAATTTAAATAACCAGAACTTTCAACAATGAAGTGAGACTTCTTGTGTGACAGTGATCTCATTATAAGAACTATGACAGCAGAGGCTGGGGGAACATCTGTCCGGGATGCTGTTGATAAGATTTCAGCATCTCCACATTTTAAGGTCTCTTCTAAATCTAGGAATCTATGATTTGAAAAAATATGCATAAATTGTAAAAATAATTTATAAAAATGTTTAGAGGAAAACTGATTTTGATGATGTTTAACATTTCTCTAAAAAGAATCAAATATAATTTAAATCTATATGTTTAGTTTACCTTACAAAACACAATGGTGGCTAATCAAACTTCTCCAATAGATATTAAGTTAACATATTTCAATGAAATTTAACATGCAGGTAGAGATTAAATAGCTATTCGATTACATTAATGGAGTCTACAGTTTGCAGAAGCATTAGAAGTCAAAGTACAAGTCTTCTTGGTTAGCAGCACTTGAGAATACAGTGAAGATGTGGAAACAGGTGGGGATTTGGAGAAAGGGGTTGGAATTAAAGGCCAAAGGCACCACTTCCTAGTTTTGGCTCCTGGCAAGGCATTAAGCCCCACTGAACTTCAGTATCTTTGATGTTAAATATACATAATAATTGACATCCTAACTCACCAGTGGTTGTAAGAATCTCATGAGAAACTGAGTATGAAAGTGCTTTGTAGGACATAAACAGGCTATTTTCAAAAGAAGATATACATCCAAGGCCAAAAACCATATGAAAAAAGCTCAACAGCATTGGTCATTAGAGAAATACAAATCAAAACCACAATGAGATACCATCTCACACCAGTCATATTGACTATGATTAAAAAGCCAAAAAATAGCAGATGCTGGCGAGGATGAAGAGAAAAAGGAGCACTTACACATTTTTGGTGGAAGTGTAAATTAGTTCAACCATTGTAGAAGACAATGTGATAATTCTGCAAAGACCTAAAGATAGGAATACCATTTAATCCAAGAATCTCATTACTGGGTATATACCCAACGGAATACAAATCATTCTACCATAAAGACATATGCACATATATATTCTTTGCAGCACTATTCACAATAGCAAAGACATGGAATCAACTTAAATGCCCACCAATGATAGACTATATAAAGAAAATGTGGTACATATATACCATGGAATACTATGAAGCCATAAAAAAAACAAGATCATATCCTTTGCAGGGACATGGATGGAGATGGAGGCTATTATCCTTCGCAAACTAACACAGGAACAGAAAACCAAATACCAAATGTTCTCACTTGTAAGTGGGCGCTAAATGAAGAGAACACATGGACACGTAGAAGGGAACAACACACACTGGGGCCTATCAGAGGATGGAGGGTGGGAGGAGTGAGAGGATCAGGAAAAATAACTAATAGGTACTAGGCTTAATACCTGGGTAATAAAATAATCTGTACAACAAATCCACATGATACAAGCTTATGTAATAAACCTGCACATAAAAGTTAAAAAGAAAGTGCTTTGTAAATAGTGATATGCACTCTTGATTATTATCTGGACTTCAAAGTCCCATTATCCTTTGATACTCTTATAACCCTTATAATGGCCTCAGGTTGGGATGACCCCAATGCAGACCCTAAGACAGGCATTTGGATGCAAATTCTTTTTGGATTGTAATCCCAGGTAGCACAATTAGAAGAGTGGGAAAGAGAGGGAAAAAAAGAAGTCAATACAGCTTATGTGTTACCAAATAAACTACTTCTGCAGATGACTGAGGTGCAGTCCTGCTAAGGACTGCTGGGAGTGAGGCTGCATAGAAGACAGGGCACACTGAGAGGGCTGATGTCCTGCTCCACCAATTCCCATTTGGGTTTCCTCAAGATCTACTCCTGGGACACCAGTAGCCCAGGCTTCTAACCTCCCCAGCTCAGGCTGAGCATGCTCTAGCAGTCAGAGACAGTCTTCAGGCAAAAAGTCACAGCTGCCTACAGTAGAAGACACTGAGTCTTTGAGCTCCCAATATAAGGAGCCCAGGGGAATATGCACAAGACATGAACAGCATCCACACCATACTCTTCTCTTCATTTGGAGAAAACTAAGGCACAAATACTTTTTAAGATGTGGCTATAAATACATGATTGCAAATTAGAAACATACATCCTAACCTAGTGAGCTAACTGGGACTGTCAAATTGCACCTTTCCAATTTATCAGAAGTTTGTGGTTTTCTTAAAGGCCATGTGCATAGGAGTTGACAGTATGAGAATATTTTGGTATTTTTTATATCAAAGGAGCATCAGATTGAGAAATACAGAGATAGGAGAAGTATAAAAAAATTATTAAAATCAACACCGAATGGTAAAGAATAATGCAAATATTTCTAAGAAAAGTAAGAAGGCCTCAATTTTCAGATTTATGATGCTCATCAACCAAGATTTCCTAAGCCTGTCTTTCTCCACCCCTACAAGGATTACTACCTCACTAAATGTCTTTGGAAATTCACAGGGGTGATTTCACACATGTTGGGTTTCACTCTTCCTTTTCCAGGCATATCTTATATCACATTGTCCTGCAGAACATAGTTTCCTCTCTTTCCAGGGGCCAGCCCTGACCTGCCAGAGACAGCATGCTAATCCTCACTTACCTTGACTATAAAGTCTAATCTGTTACAGTACTGGCCTGTCAGCCTTCTTAGCAGTACATGGAGTGAGATTCGGTTCAGCAACCTACAGTGAGGCATGCGACCTGGGGATTCCTTCTTTCTGAACGTTTTATGCCATTGACTTCCAGTGTGGCCTTTGAGCCAGTCATTTAACCTCCTTGGCTCAGTTAACCATATGGAAAATGAACATGATAATATCTCACAAGGGTATTGTGAGACTACTCAATGTTCATAAAGTGCTTGGGAAATGAAAGGCCTTGAATGTGCCTAGCAATGTCATTAATCATGTGGCCAGTTGAATTCAAGCAGCTGGAATGTTATAGAACTCTTTACTTCCTAGATAATTTCATTGTAATACCTCACAAATCATGTAGCTCAAATCTATGAAAATGTAGATGAATTTCATGCTATAGTGGAGGGCCCAGAATTTCCCTAAGTGTTTGCTTTTGAATCACCTTTTCATAGATGTGGTTTCTTCCTCTCTCAAGAGCAGGAAATTATTCGAACACTCGATTCCTTTATTTTAGAAGCTATACCTCTTCCTCTAGCACTGTGGGCCTTTCCTTGTCTTCATTTCCCTATTACATTGTTTGTTTACTCACTCTACAAACAATCATTAAGTCCTAGCTAGAATCCAGGTACTCTGCTAAATGTTGGAAAAACACAAGTAAGACATGTTTTCACTTTGGAGGAGCTCCCAGTCTGGAAGGAAAGAAAGACATATCAACAAATAATTACAAAGGAATATGAGCTCCAAAAAGCTTTGGAAATTGAGATAAGTTTTTATGCTACATGTCAGGGAGTCAGTGAACTGAAATTCCCCACCAGGAATGATTTCCTCCTCAAAACTCATACTTGAATTCCATGAGATTGTACTAGCTATCCTGGTTCGGTTACTACTATTGTTCTCCCTTATTGATTTGTTTTTTCTCTTTAATAAAAGTAGGTGCTATCTAGGGTTTCTCCTCTCTCTCCGTATTCCTTTTCTCAGTATAATATCTATTCCCTGATAACAGTTATTGGCAGTATGCAGCTCTAACTCTGACCTCTCTTCTAAGTTTCAGATCTACCTGAAGATCCTTGAACTCAACCACACCAAATTTACAATATTCCCACCACTATGACTTCCTCTGCTTGATTTCTTGAATTCTATTAATGGTTCCATGATTTCCCCTATTCATGCTTTAGACCTGAGCATCACCAGAGACTGTTTCTTCTTACTCATCGTCACATCAAAATGAACGCATGCCTTCTCTGTTTTGCAAAGGGTTGAAGATGAAGTGAGGCCCTGAAAATTCAAGGTCTCCCAGATACTATATTGCACTCCTAGCACCTCCCATCTACATCCTTGCAAGGTCCCCTCCTATCACTACTGTGAAGTTCTCCTTTTCCCAGGCAATCCATATATGCTAACAATCCAAAATTTCTTTAGTATTCTTCTATTTATATCACTCTTCTGCTTAAAAGTATTCATTGCTCCCCAATGCTCGCTAACTTAAGTCAAATTTCCTCATTCGGGGACTAAGTACCTTTTGTAAAATAGCCACAAACTTGTTTTTCAGCCTCTTCTCCCACTTATGCTCATACTGGGCATAAGATGGAGCCTGGTGGACAGGTGCTGGTCTCCAAGTGGATATCCTGTTAGTCACCTCTAGATCTTTACACATGTTGTCCCTCCTGCCTGGAATGTCCTTCTTGCCCATCTCTGCCAAGTCCATCAAGGCCAGTCTCAAACACTGCCACTTCCATACAATACTTCCTCCTAATCACCAGTTAAATTTGGCTAATTCTCCCTTCAAAACTCCAGAACTCGTTTGTGTTCACCTCTAACGGCATGAATTTTGCCCGATTTCTACTCTGTTTACCTTATCCCCTTCCAGAAAGCTCCTTGAGGAAACATAATGTATCTTATTCCATCCTCATCATAGCCCCTAGCACTTAGAA
Organism: Sapajus apella; assembly: GCF_009761245.1. Classification (NCBI taxonomy): domain Eukaryota; kingdom Metazoa; phylum Chordata; class Mammalia; order Primates; family Cebidae; genus Sapajus; species Sapajus apella. The sequence goes on from NW_022436946.1 coordinate 60,752,311, forward strand.
CAATACTTGTTGAATCTAATATAATTAATCCTAGAAACACCAGGCTTCTTGCTGTTTCTTCAACTACACTTAATTTATATAAATGGGCCTTGTTCTACAAAATATTTTAAATACAAGAGCTGACTTCAGTATTGTTTTAAAAAAAAAAAAGCAACAAAAATCTCTGCAGTGTCAGCTTTAATAATATTAACATTTACTCTCTATTTCAATTTAACCATGAAACAATTTTTTGTGTCACTGAGTCTGTGCTGTTTGTTTAGTGCTAGAATACAGAAATGAACAAGACCTAGTTTGTCTCCTCAAAGAACTCAGAGTCACATGGGGAAGACAAACTAATAAACAAATACATTGCAACCCCAGGTAATATGTACATGTACAAGACTAAAAATATGGACAAAGCATGGAGGATGGAGACAATGCCTTAATTGAGGAGAGCATGGACGTTAAAGACACACGTAGATGGAGCCAGAGTTGTCCCAGAAAGTAAAGAAGGGGAGAGAGAATTTCATGCATTTGCATTTGCAAAGGCCCAGGTACATGAAATAATACAGTGGCATAGCAGGACTGTGGCCAATTCATTCCTGCTGCTGCATAAAACACATATGGCAGTGTCTCATGGGAAGAAGATAGAGAAGTAGTTGGTAGCCACATTGCAAATAGCCCTTTATACTTTACTAAGGAGTCTCGATTTTTTCCTATAGATGATAGGGAACTGGTAAAGAGTTTTAAGCAAGGCTAAGGTTCTGACACTCAAATTGGATTTTCTTCAAGTGGACTTAATTCTGATTTTTAAAAAATACTAGCACTGGCTAGAAAAAGAAGGTCAAGCCAAGATCTGGAGAACAGGACTGCATTTTCTGAGGAATCTGTATGCTTACATTTATATTTGAATCTATATATCGAGGGCCCATTTCCTGGTAAACCTACCTTCTACAAGAGCTGCAGCAGCAGCAGTATGGAGAGCTGACCTGCACCAGCTAGTTATTCCAAGCATTTTTATAGAGTATCTCATTTAATCCACCCAACAGTCTAGGAGGTTCACTGCTCAGAAGGAGAAACTGAAACCCAGAGGAGTCCCGCATCCGTCCAGGGTTCCCCAGCTAGTGAGAGGGAGATGGGGAGGAGGGGTCCCCCAGGAAGCCTGCGTGTCACAGCTCCATGTAGTGCTGCGAAAACTGCGGAACATATCTGAGCCTTGTTTGTTTTCCCCTGCTTTTTAATGTGAGAACAATTATGTTTACTATGTACTTGAGAAGCTGGTCGTGCAGCGCGGTGTTGATAAAGAGGGGCTCTGAGACAGGCGCGGCTCGCATGGCAAAAGCCTTCCGGCTGGGGGGGCTCCGTGCTCCTCAGCAGAGTGCCTGCGCTGCGGAAAAGAACGCGATTGTTATTCAAAACAAAAATATTCTTACCAGCACTGAAAACTACATTTACAAGTTAAGCACGCGTTTTCTAAAAGTAGAGAAGATTCCAGGAGGGAGGCAGCATCTCTCGCAGCCTGGAGGGAGGAGACATCTAATTGCCTATTCATGAGGGAGCCGGTCTCTCAGGGACTGTAACATTTCCAAACAGGCTGTGCAGAGAATGGCAGCGGCTGTGAAAACAGCAGGTCTCTGAATTCAAAATCTTGATGTAAACATATACAACACAAATCTCAATGCTCGCTTTTCATCAGCTGCAGAGTCTGTCATGTTAGCACTCTGGGTCCTATATTGTGAGCTTTGGGTTTGGGCGCATGTACACCTACAGGCGCGGAATGGACGTGTGTGCAGGCCAAGATATTAATGCAATAAGAAAGGTTCCAAAAACCATGTCTGAAAATCTGCTACATTACTTTGGAGTCACGAGTCACACTGTGTGTGTGCATGTTCATGCATGAGCGTACACACCTACACACACACACACACACACACACAGAGATAGATAATACACATGTCTGGCTTTCTCTATTTTGGGGTGTGGAGGTGTAGAGTAAATCTCTCCTCTCTTCCTTGTATTTTCCCTCAAATTGCCCAAATCTCTGTACCTTTGAAAAAGCCCTGGGTCTCTGTGTGTTTTCTTTGTACCTTCACAAAGGAAAGAATATGTCAGAAATTACTTGAAGCAAACCTGCTGCAGAAAATGGGCATGAGCCTTTCGCAACAAAATTCTTGCCTCCTTCTCAAATTTGAAATTTTGACTGCCTAAAGTTGTTGTGTAATGGAACAAGAATTCTAGTGAGACCAAAATATCTGCATAGCCACTTCAGTTTCATCCTGTTCTGTCTGAACGTAGAAAAAGCTAGCACTCCTCTACGTGAAGGCTCCACAAACCCACTGCCTTCCATTCCAGGCTCATTATAATGAGTGCCAAAGTGAGCTCAAGAAAGGTGCCATGTGTGGAATGGTAAACTGCTCCAAGGTACAGCTCCTCTCTCCTGGATGTGGTTTTGCAGGGCAAGGACAGGCATAGGGACTGCCAAGTTTTGATGCTGGGTAGGTTTCTAGGACCCTTATGTAGGGGTCATGGAAGTGGGGTTCTAGGGAGAGCCCAAGCTGCTAACTGGAGAGCTTTGAGGTTATAAGAAGTGAGAATGATGAAAACGATACCCTCAAGATTTGGAGATGACAAATGAAGGAGTTGGGAGTAGGATGGTGTGCTATAGCTGGCCTAGAGTTAGAACATAAGCAACGCCATTTTATACAAGATAAAGCTGTTTTTCCAAAAATAAGTTGTAAGTGCTGCCCCGTTTTCCTTGTGATAACTGCTGACCTTGGCTTCTGTAAATAAAAACAGCTAGCTTGCTCTGAAAAATGCTGATTGAAAAGAAAGAGAAGAAATTTTCTATTGTAATGTTTGACTTGTAGCTCTCCACCGGGGACCACTTAGAATTTCCCCAAATTCCAGGAAGCCCACTGTGTAAAGCTGCTTGCCTTTGCTTATCAGAAACTGTCAGAAGTAGCTTCTGTAAAGTTGTCTGCCCTGCATCCCCTCACCCTCTTGGTCCTAAAACCAGGATGTGGTTTTCAGCTTAAAAACCCTGCTCCCCCTGAGCTCAGGGCCACAGGTTAGAGAAACGTGAGTCCTCCGTGGCTGCCGGCAATAAAGACCCTGCAGTTTGGCATACTTTTGTCTTGGTGTTGATTTTCTATGCTTGCTCTGGTACAACAATGGTGCCTTGGGCACAGACATAAGTAGCTTGAGACCATGCCACACTTCGAAAGTGAGAAATGGCTAAATTCCATTAATGACCACAGAGCTATGCCATGATTTGCTAAAATAAAAAATATTCAACTGGCCAAGTATTTTAAGAAACCAAAGGTTGCTACAGGGGACTAGACTAAAAAGACAAGTCAGGAGGTGAAGAGGGAGAAAGCCACAATAATCAGTTCAGGAAATAGTGGCGTGTCAGAAGAAAAGTACGCTTTGGAGACCTGAAAGCAGGGTCAGCCTTTCCAGGATAATCTAAACTGATGCTGGAAAAAGTTAATTTGAATGCCATTAAACATAATCCAGTGGCAAGGGTGTAATTGGGCTCCTGATGTGAAGAAGAAAGACGCCAAAGTTAGTCTATGCAAGTAAGCGGCTTACGGGGCCCCAACCAAGAGCAAAAGAGGCCCTTGATCAATAGCTGACACATGTGCCTCCAAATCAGCTCAGTGTCTCCATCATGTTTTCAAGGCATTAGCCACCACTGAGAAGCCAGGTATCAGTGCAGACGCTTCACATACACTGGCATGAATATCAGGTTTGTCTACGCTTGAATTTGATGGGGTAAATTCCAGTTGATCTAGTGACTGCCCAGGCAACGGGGCTCAGAAATCTCGGGCGGCATGGGAAGGGATTGTGTGAGGCAGTCAGCCTGCCCTGTAACTGTCTCCACACTCCACGTGTGCATTCACAGCCAACCATAGCAAGCAGGAGGACTAAAATGTCTTGCCTAATCCTCAAGGGACACTCCAGTGTGATAGTGTATGGATTTCTCACCACCCAGAATCAATTCTTGGTCATTTACTGAGGACTGGGAAATATATAGCTTAGACAAATTAAATCCAGAGTTAATCTCAAACCTCTTATAAGCCTGCAGTTACAAATACTTGCTGACAAAATCCTTCCATAGAACCGTTTTGACAAAGGCAAGTTTCCTCTGATCCCCTCTTTATTTCATTCCCTCTAAGAAGATTTACTAATGAACTGATGAAAACCTTAGCAAAGGGCAGAAGATAAAGTGAGCCTCTAAAAATTCAAGTGCTGGGCTTCACTGGAAATAAAACTCTGTTACAACTTCCCTCCAGAACTTGAAAATTAATTATGGCCATTTTTAAGGAGGGTCAGGGTATTAGTTCATTTTCACACTGCTATAAATTAAAGGACTGCTATAAATAAAGAACTACCTGAGACTGGGTAATTTATAAAGAAAAGAGGTTTAATCGCCTCACAATTCTACATGGCTGGGGAGGCCTCAAGTAACGTACAATCATGGCAGAAGGCAAAGGGAAAGCAAGGCACGTCTTACATGGCAGTGCAGAGAGAGAAAGAGAGAGCGGGAAAGTGCCACTTTTAAACCATCATATCTCTTGAAAACTCACTATCACAAGAACAGCATAGGGGAAACCACCCCATATCCAATCACCTCCCACCAGGTCCCTCCCTTGACATGTGGGGATTACATTTCCAGATGATATTTGAATGGGAACACAGAGCCAAACCTTATCAGTAAATTAGTTAAGAACAGAGTCAATTAATAAGAATGCACTGTGGCCAGGTGCAGTGGCTCACACCTGTAATCCCAGCACTTTGGGAGGCCAAGACGAGCAGATCACCTAAGGTCAGGAATTTGAGACCAGCCCGGCCAACATAGTAAAACCCCATCTCTACTAAAAATACAAAAATTGACTGGGGATGGTGGTGGGCACCAGTAATCCAATCTACTCAGGAGGCTGAGGCAGGAGAATCACTTGAACCCGGGAGGCAGAGGTTGCAGTGAGCTGACTGAGATCACACCATCACACTCCAGCCTAGGTGACGAGAGTGAAACTCCATCTCAAAAAAAAAAAAAAAAGGGCCGGGCGCGATGGCTCACGCCTATAATCCTAGCACTTTGGGAGGCCGAGGCGGGTGGATCACAAGGTCAAGAGATCAAGACCATCCTGGTCAACATGGTGAAACCCTGTCTCTACTAAAAATACAAAACATTAGCTGGGCATGGTGGCACATGCCTGTAATCCCAGCTGCTCAGGAGGTTGAGGCAGGAGAATTGCCTGAACCCAGAAGGCGGAGGTTGCGGTGAGCCGAGATCGCGCCATTGCACTCCAGCCTGGGTAACAAGAGTGAAACTCCATCTCAAAAAAAGGCCAGGCACAGTGGCTCATGTCTGTAATCTCAGCACTTTGGGAGGCTGAGGTAGGCAGATCACAAGGTCAAGAGATCGAGACCATCTTAGCCAACATGGTGAAACCCTATCTCTACTAAAAATATAAAAATTATCTGGGTGTGGTGGCATGCACCTGTAGTCCCATCTACTCGGGAGGCTGAAGCAGAAGAATCACTTGAACCTGGGAGGTGGAGGTTGTAGTGAGCTGAGATCGTACCATTGCACTCCAGCCTAGCAGTGAAGCAAGATTTCATCTCAATTAAAAAAAAAAAATGCACTGAGCCCCAGAGAGTGCCAGACACTTCTGACACAGGCCAGTGAGTCTTTGGCCTCTGCTCCAAGTCCTCCTACATTTTTGCTCTTGACTGAATGTCAATAAATCTTTTCAATATTTCTTCTTAACTAAGGTAATTAGAATTCAAGGTGTGATCCCTCCTGGGAAGGGGGAAAATGTGAGATCAAAAAAGCTACCAAAATAAAGGCCAAAACGGTGGGCTGAGAAGCAATGGAGTTGCTGTTTGAAAGCAGAGGTCTTCAATTTTATCTTGTAGACAAGGTTGACATAACCCCAGCAGCTAGGACGGAAGAGAGAGAACTCTGCAAGAATAGGCACGTTGTAAGAAGCTCACTCATCACTCTCCTCCACATCATGGGTTTTTTGGAGGGGAGCTTAGCAGGCAGCAGGCTGGCAGTATCCTCATCCCACTCAACACAGTGGGAAGGGTTTCTCCCATCCCCTAGTGAGATCTTTGTGAGATCATTCCTAATACTTAGTCTCAAAGCAAATACATATTAAAGTCAATGTTAAAATCATTTCAGACTGATTAAGGACACACTCAATGGACAGTGCTCTAACAGCTTTGTGCCTCTGGGTGTTAGACCAAACTTCCTGCTTATTCCAACATCAAACTCCAGGTGTAGCTGCCACGACTTCCACCGAATTCCAATTATTTCATTTTGAAAGATGCCACCCGTGGACAGTACGTTAGGAACCTAACTTTGAAGTTGAGACTTTGCTAAACCATGCTGGTTTAAAATCTCAGGGAATTCCTTCTTGCAGCAAAGCTCCTAGGGTGTTTTTACACAAGGAAATGAAAAACTAAAATTATAGTATAAGGCATTCAACTGATTTCCCTGGGGGATTTTGGCTGGGAAGAAATATACTACTGTGAAAATTTCATCTATCAGAGGCTTTTAAGATTCATCTCTTACTCCTAAACCCACGTAGGCAATTCAAAAACCTCAGATTTGGGGCATTTTGCTTGCGATTTATTATTCAGAGATAATATATTTTATTAAATTATCTATGTTTTTAACCTATTTGTTTTAAATGTGCTTATAAGCATTTTTGCTTTGGTATGAGTTTTAATTCAAGTTTTATAAATAATAATGTCCATGGTACAAAATTCAAAAAGTACAAAGTGAGACATGGGAAAAAGTAAATCTTATTACATCTCTGTCCCCTAGTAGCAGAGGCAACCACTGTCACTATGTTTTAGTGCAACTTCTAGGTATATTCCAAGCATTTCCAAATACAGACATATATGTAAAAGTGGATTTTTAAACATAAATGATAGTATATTATACAAGGTGTTCCAAACCTTGCTTTTTTCCCTTAGCAATATGCTTTAGAGCACATGCCATATCAATATATTCTTTTTAACTGCTGCAGAACAATCCATTGTATTACTATACCAGATTTCATTCATTTAGTCCTTTCTGGATAAAAGTTTAGGTTGTTTCCAATTTTGTGCTAATACAAACAATACTGCAATAAATAAGTCATTTAACAGAAGGTGAGCATATCTATATACTTAGAAGTATAACTGCTAGGTCAAATGGTATGTTTGTTTTTTAATTTTAGTAAATATCACAAATTGCCTTTCATAGAGGTTACTACAACAGTGAGTGCCTGTTGTGTATTATCAAAGCGTATTATCAATTTTTAAAAAAGTTTTGCAGTGTGATAAGTGAAAAATAATATGTCATTGTAGTTTTGACTTCTTTTTGTTTAAATGAGGTTGAACTCCTTTTCATATGTTGTAGAGCCATTTGTATTTACTCTTTGTGAACTGTCTTCATATCCTTTGCCTAGTGTTCTAATGGATGTAGAATCTTTCTCTTACTGATTTATTAGCTCTTTACATGTTAAGAAAATCAACTCAAAATCATTCTAGTACCAGAAGGCTACCAAAAAAAAAAAAAATCAAATCTTTGCTCAGAGAATAAAGATTAGTCATTAATGTGAAGATTTAACAGAATGAACCATCATCTCTGAAGAAAATTTCAGCCAGAGGAATTCTGCAAATGTTTTCAGCAGGTGTGTCATCTTTGCAATAAGAATGCAACTCCTTAAGTACTTTAAAAGATAAAATATTGAATAGTAAACATAATGAAGATTCTTATTATTCAGAGTTCACATTTTTTTAAAGATGAATATTCGCTCTTGTCACCAGGCTGGAGTGCGATGGTGTAATCTCTGCTCACTGCCACCTCCGCCTCCCAAGTTCAAGTGATTCTCGTGCCTCAGCCTCCCAAGTAGCTGAGATTATAGGCACATGCAACCATGTCTAGCAAATTTTTTTTTGTATTTTTAGTAGAGAGAGGGCTTCACCATGTTGGTCAGTCTGGTCTCAAACTCCTGACCTCAGGTGATCCACCTGCCTTAGTCTCCCAAAGTGCTGGGATTACGGGCATGAGCCACTGCGCCTGGCCTTATAATTTTTACTCTTTAGAATAAAATTCAAAGATCTGCAACATAAGGCCTGAATTTGAATTAAAAATTCTGGGACATTGGCAGATGGGAAGTAAACCTTTTCAACCCAACTTCATTACTCTGTAAGAAATAACTTGCATGAAGGGTCCACTTGCACATTTTTGTGAAGGAATGAATCACTTATACTTTTCACTTATAACTTACTTTAGTTAGCAGAGAAAATATACATTTTTCTGACATATACCCCAATGATCTTCCCTATGTCATTCACTGCAGTCAAACCCAAACAAGCCCCAGGGATTCCCTACTGTGGGACTTCAACCACAGAGTAAAATGTGTAATGGGTAAACGCTTTGGGCCATAAACTCAGATACACAAAAACGTATGACTGTATTTTTATGAAACTCAATTTCTATCTCAAATACCTATTTAAACACTTAATCCCAATCAATTCAAAGCTTCTCTATCATGGCCCCCCATCTTCAACTCTTACCCTATCCCTTGCTGTCATTTATGTTACAGTGGACATCATAGGGTCAAGACATAACAAAGGAACAATTAGTTCTTGATTGTTATTACTTATCCCTGCTAGATTTCACAGAGACGTAATATCCTATCAGGACTCTACACAGTTATCATCTTCACAATCATTGCTGGCCTGGCCCAAACTATGAGACCTTGACAGGTCTGGATTTCTCTCAGCTGTACCAGTACCCCTTGGCATATGGTAAATATTTTCTGCCTTTACCCTTCTGGGTATGAGGAAATTCTGCAAAGTGCTCCTAATCTGGTCTGTCTATATACTTGTCTTAGTCTAGTTGGGCTGACATAAAAAATATCACAGACTGAGTGCCTTAAATGACAGAAATTAATTTTCTTACAGTTCTAGAGGCTAGAAGTCCCAGATTCAGGTGTTAGCACACTGGGCTCCTGGTGAGGGCTCTCTTCCTGGCTTGTAGCCTTCTTGCTGCATTCTCATGTGGTCTTTCTTCTATGGCATATGGAGAGCAAGCGAGAGACAGCAGAAGCTCTGGTGGTCTCTCTTCTCATGAGGACACTGATCCTGTAAGACCTGGGTCGCACTCTTATGACCTCATTTAGCCCTAAGTACTTCCTTAGAGGCCTCATCTCCAAATACAGTGTTAGGGCTCCAGCATATTAATTTTGGAGGGACACAAACACTCAGGCTATAACACTCCACATAGTGATCTCAACTCTATTGCTGATCTGTGGAGCAATCCATGAATGTTGCACCTCCTTGTGTTCCACCTAGGAAAAGACACACGTTTGTTCTGTTCTTGGAACCCTAAAGCTAAGTAAGATTTCTACAGTATGCACTCTTCCCTTACACCCCTGAAGACAGTTCTAAGGGGAGGAGGCAGGGAGGAAGACCTTTTTTTAGAGCCAAAACCCAGCAAATCATTCTTTTCCTCCACTCTAAGCATCGTCCTCCCTCCCATACAGGGATTATTGTTGTATTAGGGAAGGGAAATCTGACCCACACAATTAAGCACATGTCTAATTCCATATTTTACACTTTATTTCTTGAGTCTATCAGAGCTTAGACCTTGAAAGTCAAAAACTCAGGCACTTTTAAATCAAAAGCCTTGGCTCTTGAACTTCCACTTTGGACCAAGATGGAATAACAAAAACAGATCTACTTTTCTTCCTGTGACAACTGAAAAATGAGACAGAATGTATAAAAAATGGTTTCTATGACATTGGGCATCAAGGAAAAGGGTAGGTAATCCCTGAGATGTGGGAAACACATGAACTAACTTCTACAATTGTGCTAGCTTACTTCCTGGAGAGTGTCCATGCTGCAACGCATGGGTGCTTGGAGATCCAAGTGGAGCCTGGATGTTTCAGTAATTTGAAGAGACGGCGCTAGGACTTCAGAAAGGCCAGATGTTAGAATTCACAGAGCCAAGTACTACAGAGAAAAGTGCTTGCCTAAGAGAGAACTGAAGAAATATGAAGAGGTCCCCTCAAGACTTCAGCTGCATATTGATCAGCATTAAGTGTGTAAGGAAACAACCTGAGGCCAGGAACAGAGCCAGCAAAAGATGCATGGGAAACAATCCCCACAGGTTATATAGGACTAGGAATAATTCCTGTTCACACCCACTGTAGGGGAAAGCCTCCTAATTCATGGCACACAGAGTACTCAGAAATGATTAGACTAGATAATGGGGAAAAATTAGCCACATTACTTATACAGCTTTAGTCTCACCTTAAAAAAAAAAAAAAAAAAAAGCATAAAAGCAACACTCAAAAGCATAAAGCTGTTTCTGTAACTCAATTACACCCTAGAACAGAATTAAGTAATATTTGCAAATGAAAACACATTCCAGCTAGGCATGGTGGTTCATGCCTGTAATCTCAGCATTTGGAGAGGCTGAGGCAAGTAGATCACCTGAGTTTGGAAGTTTGAGACCAACCTGGTCAACACAGTGAAACCCCACCTCTACTAAAAATACAAAAAACTAGCTGGGTATGGTGGCAGGCGCCTGTAATCCCAGCTACTCTCTCCCAAGGAGTTTCACTTGAATCCAGGAGGCAGAGGTTGCAGTGAGCCAAGATTGTGCCATTGCACTTCAGCCTGGGCAACAAGAGTGGAATTCTGTCTAAACACACACACACACGCACACACACACACACACACACATCCCATACCTAATAAGGTAATATTGGCAATGTCTGGTATCCAATCAAAAATTATCAGGCATGCAAACAAACACAAAAATATAACCCATAATGAGAGAAAAATTAGCAATCTAAGTCAACTCAGTAATGAAACAGTTGATAGAATAAAGATATTAAATATTATAATGGAATTCCATATGTTCAAGAAGCTAGAAGAAAGATTAAACATGTTAAGTAGAGACATAGAAGATATTTTTAACAGATAAAACTTCTAGAGATGAAACCTATACTTTTTGAGGTTAAAAATGCACTGGATGAAATTAAAAGAAGATTAATCACTGCAGACAAAAAGCTTAGTAAACTTGAAGATTAAGTAATAAAACCTATACAGATATGAAATAGAGAGAGAAAAAGACGGATAAAAAAACATATATATATCAGGGACTCATGGGAAAAGTTCAAGCATCCCAGTATACACGAAGTGGGAGTCCTCAAAGAAAAGGAGAGAATAGCAGGAATAGAAAAAGTATTTTATGAAATAATCAGCAAAAATCATCCAAATTTGATGAAAACTATAAACCCACATGTCTGAGAAGCTCAACAAACCCAAGTTCAAGAAACCCAAAGAAAACTATACCAAAGTATACCATGACTAAGTTTCTTAATACTTGTAATAAAGAAAATATCTTAAAATCAGTTAAAAGAAAATAATATGTTATGTACACAGAAACAAAAATAGGGATGACGGCAGATTTCTCTTTAGAAACAATACTAGCCAGAGACAGTGAAGCAATATTTTTAAATACCGAAACGAAAAACAAAATAAAATTCAAATATTGTCAACATAGAATTTTTTACCCAGTTAAAATATCTTTCGAAAACAAAATGAAATAAAGACTTTCAGAAGAACAAAAACTAAAAAAAAAAAAAAAAAAATGATCAAAAGCAGACCTACACTTGTGATGGAAATATTAAAGTCCTTCAGGCAGAAAGAAAATAGTACCAAACAGAAATCTGATAATACTAAATGAAATAATACTAAACAAAAGAATATGTAGAAATATGAGTAAATAGAAAACTATGTGAGCATATACAACTTTTTACTTATTATTTAAATATCTTTAAAAGATAATTGATCAATTAAAATGAATATAATAATTTACTGTGTAGTTTATAATGTATACAAGTAAAATGCATAACAATAATAGCATAAAGACTGTGAGGGGGTAAATGAAAGTATGTTGCCATAACATTCTTATGCAATATGTAAGTGGTATTCTATCACCTAACGATAGACTGTGGTCAATTGTTGTATGTATTACAAACTCTAAAGCAACTACTACAACAACACAAAAAGCTATTAGTAATAGCTAATACACCAACAGAAGAGATCAAAAGGAATCATAAAATATAGTCAATCAATAAGAAGGCAGAAAAGGAGGGAAGGGGAACAAAGAACAGATGGAACAAATGGAACACAAATAGCAAGATTATATAGATTTAAGCACAAATATACCAATAAACGTACAAAATGTACATATTCTAAATGTCACAATTAAAATGCAGAGATTTCCCTATTGGATGAAAAAGCAAGTCCAAGTCTTTGCTGCCTAAAGATATCCACTTTACAAGCATATGCAAATAGGTTAAAAATTAAAAGGGTGAAAAAAATATACCATGTCAACACTAGTCAAAAGAAGGCCACTGTGGCTATTTTAATATCAAATAAATTTCAGAGCAAAGAATATTACCAAGGATAAAAGGAATCAAATTTACCAAAGGAATATGACAATCCTAAATGTTTATATACCTAATAATAGACCCTGAAGAAACATGAAGCAGAACAGATAGAACTACTAGGAGAAACAGACAAATCCACTAATACAGATGGAGACTTCAATACTACTCTCTTACTAGCTGATAAAACAATTAGACAGAAAATTGGTAATGATATAGAAGACTTGAACAACACTGTCAACCAATTAGACCTAAGTGTCATTTACAGAACACACAACCCAAAAGCAGTAGAATACACATTTTTATTCAAGTGCACCAGGAACATTTACAAAGATGGACTCTATCCTGAACCATAAAACATGTCTCAATAAATTTAACATTATTCAAACCACACAAAGAATGTTATCTGATCATAATAGAAAAATAGAAAGATATCTGAAAAATTCCAAAATACTACAGAAACTAAATAACACACTTCTTAATAGCCCATTGGTCAAATAAGAATTCCAAAGGGAATTAGAAAGTATATTTTGAATAAAAATGTAAACACAACCTATTAAACTTTAAAGGATGCATGTAAGCAGTACTTACGGGGAAATTTATAGCACTACTCACCTATATTAGAAAAGGTGTCAGTTTTACCTCAAGACACAAGAAAAAAAAGAGCAAATTAAGCCCAAAGTAACAGAAGAAAGCATATAATAAATACAGTAGAAGCTCATAAAATAGAAAAATAGAGAAAAATAAATCACAAGCATGCTCTTTGAGAATATCAATATTAATAAATCTCTAGCCAGACTGATCAGAAAGAAAAGAAAGGAGATATAAATTACCAATATTAAAAATGAGAAAAGTGATATCACTACAAATTCTACAGGCATTAAAAATATATTAAGAGAATATTATAAATACTTTTATTCCTATACATTGTACTAGTGACTCTAGGTAGTGCAATAAGACAAAAAAAAAAAAAAAGGAAAAAACCATTCAGTTGGAAAAAAAACATAAAATTGTCTTCACTCACAAATGACATGATTGTCTATGTGGAAATCTAATAAATGAGCTTAAGAAAGTTGCAGGATACAAGATCAATATACAAAAGTTAATTGTAGCCTGGGCGTGGTGACTCATGCCTGTAATCCCAGCACTTTGGGAGACTGAGGTGGGCAGATCACAAGGTCAGGAGATCAAGACCATCCTAATCAACATGGTGAAATCCTGTCTCTACTAAAATACAAAATAAAATTAGCCAGGCATGGTGGTGCACACCTGTAGTCCCAACTACTCAGGAGGCTGAGGTAGGAGAATTGCTTGGACCCAGTAGGCGGAGGCTGCAGTGAGCCAAGATCGTGCCACTGCACTCCAGCCTGACTACAGAGCGAGACTCCATCTCAAAATATAATAATAATAATTAATTGTATTTAATATTTCCACAGAGTAACAATGAACATTAGAAATTGACAGTTTTTTTAAATGACATTTATAACAGCATTAAAGTATGAAAAGGCGTGGGATAAACCTGACAAAGTATGTGATGTTCTGTATACTAAAAACTATAAAACATTGCTTAATAATAGTAAAGAACTATCCCTTCAAAATGGGAGAGATCCAGAAGACTCATATTGTTAAGATGTTTATTATTCTTAAATTTTAGATTCAATGAAATCCCAATTTAAAAAAAAAAAACAGCAACCTTTCTGTAGGAATTGAAAAGCTGATCCTAAAACTCATTTAGAAGCACAAAGGACCCAGAACAACAACAACAAAACCTTTAAAAAAGAAGAAACTTAGGCATGGGCAAAGACTTCATGACTAAAACACCAAAAGCAATGGCAACAAAAGCTAAAATTGACAAATGGGATCTAATTAAACTAAAGAGCTTCTGCACAGCAAAAGAAACTACCATCAGAATAAACAGGCAACCTACAGAATGGGAGAAAATTTTTGCAATCTATCCATCTGACAAAGGGCTAATAGCCAGAATCTACAAAGAATTTAAACAAATTTACAAGAAAAAAAACAACTCCATCAAAAAGTAGGCAAAGGATATGAACAGACATTTCTCAAAAGAAGACATTTATACAGCCAACAATCATGAAAAAAGGCTCATCATCACTGGTCTTTAGAGAAATGCAAATCAAAATCACATTGAGATACCATCTCACACCAGTTAGAATGGTGATAATTAAAAAGTCAGGAAACAACAGATGCTGGAGAGGATGTGGAGAAATAGGAACACTTTTATACTGTTGGTGGGAGTGTAAATTAGTTCAACCATTGTGGAAGACAGTATGGCAATTCCTCAAGGATCTAGAACTAGAAATACCATTTGACCCAGCAATCCCATTACTGGGTATATACCCAAAAGATTATAAATCATTCTACTATAAATACACATGCATACATATGTTTACGGTGGCACTGTTCACAATAATGAAGACTTGGAACCAACCCAAGTGTCCATCAATAATAGACTGGATAAAGAAAATGTGGCACACATACACCATAGAATACTATGCAGCCATAAAAAAGGATGAGTTCCTGTCCTTTGCAGGGACATGGATGAAGCTGGAAACCATCATTCTCAGCAAACTAACACAAGAACAGAAAACCAAACACCACATGTTCTCAGTCATAAGTGGGAGTTGAATAATGAGAAAACATGGACACAAGGAGGGGAACATCACACACTGTGGCCTGCCAGAGGGTGGGAGGCTAGGGGAGGGACAGCATTAGGAGATATACCTAATGTAAATGATGGGTTGATGGGTGCAGCAAACCACCATAGCATGTGTATATCTAAGTAAGAAACCTGCACATTTGCACATGTACCCTAGAACTTAAAGTACAAGAAAAAACAAAAAAGAAGAAGAAACTTGGCGGGCTTACAGCACCTGATTTCAAGACTTAATTACTATAATAATGAAAGCAGCGTGATATTGCAGTATTGGTGTAAATATAGACAAATATAATCATCTTCCCTTACCCACACTTTCACTTTCCATAGTTTTAGTTACTTTCAGTCAACCACAGTCTGAAAATATTAAATGGAAAATTCCAGAAATAAATTCATAAGTTTTAAATTGCATGCCATTCTGAGTCATGTGATGAAGTCTCGTGCCATCTCACTTCGTCCTGAGTGGGACATGAATCGTCCTTTGTCTAGCACATCTATGCTGCAGACACTACCTGCTTGTTAGTCATTTAGTGGCCGTCTGGGTAATCAGATTAAAAAAAACTGTTTACATAAGATTTGGTACTATCCATGGTTTGAGGCATTCACTGGAGGTCTTAGAACATATCCCCCACAGAAAAGAAGGGACTACTATAGATCAGTGGAACAGAAGAGACTCACCACATAGGGTCAACTAATTTTTGACAAAGGCAATTCAGTGGACAAAGGATCATCTTTTCAACAAGTGATAATGAAACAATTGGATATCCATAGGCAAATAAATAAACCTTATACCTTTCACTATATTCAAAAATTAACTCAAAATAGATCATAGACCTAAATGTAAAGCCTAAAATTATCTTGTAGAAGAAAACATAGGAGAAAATCTTCGTGGCCTTGAGTTAGGCAAAGATTTTTTAGATTTCGTAGATACAAAACTGAAAGCCTATCCATAAAAGAAAGAATTGATATATGGGATTTCATTAGAATTAAGAACTTCTGCTTCTGCTCTTCAAAAGACACTTTTAAGGGAATGAAAAGACAACCAAGTCACAGATGGGGAGAAAATGTTTGCTAATTATATAGATAATAAAGGACTTGGACCCAGAATATTTAAAGAAATCTCAATATTAATTTTTAAAAATCTTTAATGAGCAAAAGATTTGAACAGACACTTTACCAAAAAAGATATACAGATGGCAAATAAACACATGAAAGATGCCCACAACCATTAATCATTAGGAAAATGCAAAGTAAACCCATAATTAAATGCCACTACATGCCTATTATAATACCTGCAATTAAGACCCACCATACCAAGTGTCAGCAAGGATGTGGAACCATTAGAATGCTCATAGTCTTGGTGCGAATGCAAAATGGTGAAAATTCTTTGGAAAACAATTTAGCAGATGCTTTAAAAATTAAACATTCACCTACTACGTGACTCAGTTCACTACTAGGTATTTACTCAGTAGAAATTAAAACGTGTCCATACAAAGACTTGTACACAAATGTTCACAGAAGCTTTATTTATTATAGCCAAAATCTGGAAACAAATGTTCATCAGTAGGTAAATGGAGGAACAAACGAGGTTCTACTCAGTACAAACGATATACTACCCAGCAATAAAAAGAAATAAACGATTGATACAAAAACCTGAAGGAGTCTGGAAACAATTATGCTGAGGGAAAAAAAGCCAGACAAAGAATAAATACTGTAGGATTCCATATATATAAAATTCCAGAAAGCATGCAGACTAATCTACAGTGATAGAAAGCAGATTAGGGGTTGTCTAGGAATACAAGCCAGGGTGAGAGAGAGGAGGGAAGCATTATAAAAGCACAGAGCGACTTTTGATCATATTTATTTTGCTAATTGTGATGACGGTTTCATGCGTGTTTACATATGTTGGAACTCTTAATATCGCATATTTTCAATATGTATGATTTACTTTATGTCAATAAAGCTGTTTTAAAATGTCTTGACTCTTGAAGCTCATATGGGTTCTTTCTTTCCCTCTTTTTTCTATAGTAGCTCTTCTCTAAGGCAATGGATGCCGCCAAGTGAAAGGCAAAGAATACAAGGACATGCACAAGGGGAATAAACCTAGGTTTGTATCTGAAAATACATTACGTTATACAAGCACCATAGTCCAGTGGAGGGAACAGTGTACAAATGGTGGCTAATCTGGGGGTGTGACATAGCTTCCATTTTGAAAGGGTTCTGTTGATATCATACACTTGTCCAACTTTGTTGTGAAAATGTTAGGGATCAGGGAGCTTGCTGATAGCAAAACCATGAAGTGAATAAATCTTGTCTTTAGCATTCCTCGATTTTTCTTGAAAGTCTCCTCACCTAACTTTCTAGATTACTCTTCCTCTCCTCCCATCCTTCTCCTCCAGTCAAGACCCACTGCGTTTATGCTTCTACCAACTCTCCCACTCCCTTGTATTCTGGCAGACACTGAAAAGTTATTTGATAAATTTTGCCTGACAAAGATAATAGTAATGTGAATCACTATGCATGGCATAGGATTGCAAAGCATAGATGCTGGAGCCAGGGTACCTGCATTCAAATCCCAGCTCTGTCACTGACTAGCTGTGTGACCTTGGGCATGGGACTTCACCACTCAGAGCCTCAGTGTATTCATCTGTAAAATACACATAATTTTACCTACCTCACAGGTTATGAGGATTAAGTGAGCCAATAATTATAAAGAACTTTAAGACTCTTAACAACACAAGCCTCTTCCTTCCATAGCACAGTAACTATTGGGGAATTGGGAATACCTGTCTTTCCCATGGCCTCATTCTCAAAACTCCTGTTAGAGGGTAAAAAGCAATGTTGACATACACAACATGCCCCCAGGAACTGTTGATTTAAGCAAGGTGGACATTCAAACCAAAACGAATCCCCCTAATGGCCAACTGGTGCCTAATTACACTCTCTTCAAGAATTAGAATTGACAGGGGCTGGCTGCGAGCAGTGGCTCATCCCTGTAATCCCAGCACTTTGGGAGGCCAAGGCAAGTGGATCACTTGAGGCCAGGAATTCGAGACCAGCCTGGGCAACATAGAGAAACCCTGTGTCTACTAAAAATACAAAAATTAGTTGGATGTGGTAGTGCACGCTTGTAATCCCAGCTACTCAGGAGGCTGAGACGTGAGAATCACTTGAACTCAGGAGGCGGAAGTTGCAGTGAGCCAAGATCACACAACTGCACTCCAGCCTGGGTGACAGAGCAAGACTGTCTCTCAAGAGAAAAACAAGAATCAACAGGGGCTGTATTTAGCTGGACCTATGGAAGGCACATTGACCTGGGCTGCTGGCCACTTGGGGCCAGGCAGGGAAACGTGGGAGAGAAGGTTGAGAGAGCAAGAGGGAGAGGGGTTGTAAAAGCGGAGAGAAGACCACACAGTCTGTAAGAGAGAGTAGCGTCAGTGCCCAGAGCTTGCCCAAATACAACTCCCATGGGTCTTAGTTGTCCTCAGTGCCTACATTACAATGTCACCTACTAGTCTCTGAGCTTAAGTGAGCTCCTGTTCCTATCAAACAAGTTCTGAATAGAACTAATAAGCCTTATGACTTGTTTTTAGCCTACACTGTGTCTGGGACTAAGACGCACAGATTGTCATCTTCTATATGTAGCAAAAGTCTGTCTTAGGCCTAAGCCCTGTTCAGTTGAACACTGAGATATGTGTGGTGGGGCCAATCTACTGTGTATCTATTTCTATAAGAAGCCTCATTGCCTCCTGGGAAAGAATTCATCCTAAGGAAAGAAAAAATTAAGGCATAAAAGTCTGGTTCAAAAACAATGCTCAGTAGAGAGCAGATGCTGAACATTTTAGTGCAATAGTAAAGCATCTGTTGCAAAGCCCATTCTGAATCTTCTGAAGAAGGGATTGAAATAAAAGGCTTGTTTTCAAAAACTAAACAAAAAACCACTTTGATTTCTAGGTACACAAGCAGCACTGTTCTGTATCCCAGTAACTGAGGAATTCCCACAATGGGGAGAAAGACTCTGCCCCACTCTTCAGCAGGTAACCCAGTGCAGCTTAGGAGGGTCTGGGCCCCTTAGCAGCAGCAGTTACAGCTCTCCAGAGGGAGATCTGTGGCCTCATCCTGGGAGCTGGTGCCCAGCGCCTGGTGCCCACGTGGGAATGCATCCCTAGCTCAGGAGGCATCAGTAGCCCAAACACAGGCATGGGTGAAAACAGAAAACACAACAAAGTAGGTTACGGCACCTTATCCATAAATGTGCATGAGACATCCCTAGAAAGACCAAGAAACAGAAGAGGAGTTGGGAAAAAAGAGCTTCAAAGAAGTTTTGAAAATTCTCTTCTAGGTGGTGGTTGCTTGAGGTAAAAAGATATCATTCTTATTGCTATGTGGCAACCCTTCCTCTTTCTCACTATTCAAAAAGAAGATATCTAGGCTGGAGGGCCACAAAGCAAAGGTTACATGTGGGAAGGAAAATTTCCTTTTAATTGTGCCTCTATCTTTGAGGAGTATTTATTGCAGTTCTTGTTGAACAAGGCCACCCAAACTCCTGATCATATTGCAAACTTTCCCATTTTCTCCATCCATCACACTTTCTCTGACGGACTGAAGTTTGTTGATATATTTTCTTCATATTCAAAAAAAATTATTTTCATAATGGACAATAGTGATGACATATCTAATCAAAGCCCCCATAAAATTGGGGTTTCATTAGCACCCTCAAAGCCTCTACCTCCTGAAGGAAGAAAAGTGTCTAACACAGGACAGCAGTCTGGCAAAGAAAAGCTTTGATGAGATCCAACACTTACATCTAAAGTAAATGATAAACTTAAGAGCATTTTCAGCACCTTCACTATCTATCTCTAGTCCGACCATGGCTCAGCAAAGCACTGAGGCCTCAGCTTTCAGCAAGTGGGGTCTTCCTTGCTATGCTAAGCACATGAGGGAGCCAACGTGAAATCTGAATAATACTTTGAAGGCATGTAGTTCAGTGTAGCAAGATGAAAGCATTTCACAAATAGCATTATCTCTTTAATTCACATGCATTCTCTACGCAAGCAGTAGATAGGAAGCAGGTATCATTCGGGGATTCTGACTCCATTAGTGTTGAATGATTTGCATATTTATGGGAGCAGAAGAACCCCTGAAATTAACACAGAGAAAGGAAAAATGTATAGCAGTGAGGTTAGCCACCATCAAGGTGAAGGGATGGCCAATGATGACACTGTTTGCCTGCCCCAGGGCAATGGCACTGAGGTGGGAGGGCATGGGCTCCTTCATGAAAAGCAAATTGTCTAGCTTGACAGAAGCTCTAGGTGTGTATAGAGAAGCAGTGCAACCGGAGGGAACGGAAGGATGAAAGGAACACAGGAGGTTGAGAAAATGCAGGCAAGGAAGGCAGAGAGGAGCCGTAATCGAAAGAACTTTGAACACCGTATAAGCAAACAATTTGAACTTAATTTAGTAAACCATCAGAAGTTGTTGAATAAGGGGTTGACATGTCAGAACTACCTTGGAAAAACTAACCTGGAAATAGTAACTAAAATGTTGGAAAAGGGAGAGAGACCAGAATAGCAAGACAGGCCCAGCCAAGAACCAGGCTTTGACCTTGAGATCTTGGCTCCTGAGAACGGATGAGCCAGCCTCCCCCAGGCACCTCAAGAAGGGCTGAAGTTATGAGCCTTTAGTGCTGGAGGCTCAACGAAGGTCAGGGGTAGGGAAAGCGCCAGGACCAAGTCTATGGGCTCTATGGCCTCTACCACACTTTCCTCTCAGGTTGAGCTGCCCTAAGTGGTGACATTCTGATCCTTAAATCTCGTTTGGCTACTCTCTGGACAACGAATCCCATGAAGTCCTACAGCCTAACTGACCTGCCAGCTGTGTCCTACCCTCAAATTTCTTGACATTACTTTTCCTTGTCCCCTGCTTACCAGTTAATTAAGAGTCAATTTCCTATTATAGACACTACAGTCCTGATTACAATGCTTACTTTAGGAAATATTCATGAAGCACACCAAGCACCAGACACTGTGCCACAGACACTGGTTAAACCACAGGGATCAACCCCCAAATGCCCTGCACTTGCTGACCCAAGGCCTTGTGAACTCACTGTAAAGCAGGGGCCTTCAGATGAAAGCTGTTTGACATTCTTATTACTAAAAAGCCTTTCAGCAAACCTAAACGAACTACACTCTTCATGGGCTTGCCTTGATGTTTTCTTTTGCTTTGCATTTCACAGGGAGGTGTCCTGTGCACTATAGGATATTTACCAGCATTCTTGGGCTCTACCCATCTATGGTAGTAGCACATCCCCTGCCCCAGTTGTGACAAACAAAAATGTCTCCAGACATTTCTAAATGTCCTGGGGACAAAATTGCGTATAGCTGAGAACCACCATTTTAGAGGAACCACGTACGTTTATATCTATAGATATAGGCTGCGTGGGCTCCCAGCCATCTGGGCAAGGCAGGCAGCATGGAACTCTACACACCACAGAAGATGCTGCTCCCCAGACCCTGGAAAAAATGAAGATCTGGGCAAGGAAAAAGATCATCAGAGGAACGGCAGCGCCTTTCCTCTCTAGCCCAAATCAGGAATAGTAAAACACGGGAAGAGGTGCCTTGCTTAGTCAGTGGTCTTCCTCCCTTTCCTCTTGGCTTGATTGCAACACCCAGAGCTGTAATTGCTCTCACAGTCACTGTCTGTGGGTGATGGTCTTCATTGGGAAGGAGGCCCTGACTTCCACCATCCACCCATGAGGGCAGGGAGGTGTGGAAAGGGAAAATGTCAACCTCAGGAAGCTTTCCCTGCCTTGGAGATTTTGTTCCACCTACAGGAATGCCAAAGGTTTCCAGCCACTTGGCTCCAACGCAGAGTTGAGGCGGTAGGAATGAAGTGAGGATATTCACAAAAATAACTGCAATTTACATCTGCCTTTTACAGTGTGCATGTTGAGCTTAAAAGAGAAGAAATGTTAATAATGTTTTGGTTCCTCAAAGCCTCATAAAGGTATCAAGGTCCATGATCTGTCTTCACCTTTACAGACTGAAAAACATACATTTGTCAGTGCTCCTAAAGTGAATGCACATCACATGGACCAACTTAAACTAATTAAACTCACCAGAGACAGATGTGTGAGCCCAGTCAGAATATTTACTTATATTCATATGAAGTGAAGAATATGCCTCTCACAGTTTGAAATATTTGTATCTGCTCTCCAAGCTACCTCTTCCTTCATATCAAAGTTTCTAAGGTTCTTTAAATACACAAATTCTTTCAACCACTTTATTTAACAAATTTGTATTGAGTGCTTGCTATGTGCCAGGTTCTGTGCTAGCAAATAAGATAGGCGTGATTTCTGTTCTCTTGGAAGTTACGATCTAGTTATATTAGTAATTATAAGCTTCCTTCCTGGTTAATAAAGCAGAGAAAAGAGTATAAAATGGGTTTAAGGAATGTATTCAGGGCTCGGAAAATCCGATAAGCTATTTTAAACCCACAACAGAAGAGAGACCTGGTATCTCTCATTGAATGGTGATACTTAAGTTAATTAATTCCAGCATCAACACTTACTTGCTTAAGAATAAAGGCAAATTATCATGCCTCCATAAATGGTGTTTCTTCATTTGTAAAATGAGGTAGAAACATACTTTTCTGTCCTCTGCAGCACAAAGTTGTTGTGAAAAAAAAAACAACGCACACATGGAAGTCCTTTGTGCTAATGGCTGGTGGTGAGTGGCGGTGGTCAGAGTAGCTGCTTGTGTTCTGTTCAATTCTATTTAATACATAGGTTTAGGTGACTACTCTGCGTCCAGTCCAAGCTTCAGAGAAGGAAATGGAGCTAGTGTAAATATTTCCGGCATGCATAGATTTTTGTGAGTCTGCTGATGAAAAAGGGAATGATGACTTATCACAACACTTTAAGAGATCACTTTTGCAAGAGGGGTACTTTGAGAACCATGGTGTGCCACGTACAACGTGTCTGTCTACAGAAGTAAAAAGAGAAAATCTGGGAATCATTTCCATCAATCCAGTAACAAGCCTGCCTCCTGCTACCTGGTCCCTGTAGATGAGTGGGTTACAGCTGATAAATTGCTAAGTATGTGCGAAGTTCTGTAATGTTATCCCTGCGTCCTTCACTAAGAATAAAGGGAAGAAAAAAGGGGTGAGGGGAGCCTATCAGATTGCTCATCCACTAAAATAGCAGAGAAAAATTTTAAAACAAACAAAAATAAAACCGCTTCTCCTCTCAAATCCCATTTCTAAACCATTTCAGAGGGCTATTAAACTTCAGAGAGTTGGAAATATTATCCTATATTAAATTTCAAAGATCCATTAAGTGCCATTTTGCTGCAGTGAAAGGCAAGAACTAATTCAAGAAGGAAAAAAATTCTTGGAAGAGAAATTATCTTTAAAGGTCAGTTTTTCTTAAGAAACAGCTGAAAACCCCTCCATAGGGGCTAGGCTTTCAGCAAGTTCACTTTCTTCTGAATGTTCAGAGCCAGGGAAGACAGCCTCACGTATGGCAGGACATGGTTAAGTCACGACGATTTGAAGAAGTGTCACGCTCTTTATTCTCGTAAACTACCATCTCACTTCTGCCTCATGTTGAAGTATCATGTTCTCATTGCAGCTTTACAACAAGCTCCTGTCAAGTAGGTCACTGGGAAAGGGAAGATATGAGGCACAAAGAGAGGCTAGAGGATGTGTATTCTTTGCTGTACTGCAGTGGTCCCCAACTGGGGGCAACTTTGCTCCCCAGGGGACATTTGCTAATGTCTGGAGTCATTTCTGATTGTCACAACTTGCAGGGAGGGTACTATTGGCATCTAGTCAGTAGAGGCGAGGTATGCTGCTAAACACCCTGCAATGCCAAAGACAAACCCCCCAAGCCAAGAATTATCCAGCCCAAAATGTACACAGTGCTAAGACTAAGAAACCCTGCTGGAGTGCTGTTCTCTATTTTTTTTCACCCTAAGCTCTGCTTTCTTGATAATGAACTAATATGTGGCTGGTTGCATGAACTGTTGAACACAAGGTAGCCGTATCAAATCCTCTCAATTAACAGACAATCCTAATTAATTTATCTTTTTTCCCCTCATTCATTCTTTATTCATCTTGGGTGGAAGCCCAAGTAACAGCATATGGGTGTCTTACAGCCACCAGCTCACATAAAGAAGGGTAAGCATGTTGCTGTAGTCACGCTGTCTGGGCTGCAATCCAATCAAGTTTCAGTATTTTGCATGGCATTCTCACTGCCTTACTTTGCCAGGCATCGTGGAGTTGAAAAACAAGTCCCAGCAGAATTTGCTCAAATATATCTCATCGTGTGAAAGGAATCACAGAGAACTGGATGATGTAATATTGACTGCTTGTTAGTAAAGAGAATAAGCATGTCCGCCAAAGAATTAAGCCCAAGAGCCAGAGATGGAGAGGAAATGATGAGAGGGTTGAAATGGTAAATGAAGATGTCAAGTGATATGATTTATGGACCCAGGCATTGCAGCAGCACCTACATTCATCTCTTCCAGAATGGTACAGATTTTCTCTCACAAAATTTACGTCTATATATCACACTCTTCTGTTTGATCATCTTTATTTTTGTAGGTCTACATGCTACCATCAAGCAACATAGTTTGAGCCAGAACAAAGGCTGCTGCTTTCCTTCAATTAACTGAGCAGGTTTTATTTCTCCATCCTGAATCCTATGTAGTTAAATAAATACTTTTGTCATAGACCATGTGTGTTGATAAGGAACGGGCTCTATACCAATGCTCAGTGGATTCTCTGCTATTCGATTCGATGTATTTTATACATAGATATTTGGAAACTGCTTTACCTCTGAGAAGTACTGTTTAGAGGCGATTTTCAAGTGTACAAGTCACTTTCCTCTTCAGCACATTTTTGCTGCATGGTTTGTTTCCATCCAATCCCTTGATGTTTTCAGGCAAAAGAGAGGGGCAGGGAGGGAATGAGTCTGAGCTGCTGCATCTCAGAGTTTATTTACAGCTGAGTAACTTACTGAGCTCTAAAAGCCAGACACTAATGCGGGAGGGAGCGTTGGAAGATCAGCCTACTTTGTTCTGACATCTTCCCTGCACCGACCCTGCTCACCGCCAAATTGTCATCATTAAAACACCTAGTATTTATGGAGTGACTTAGAGCTTAACACTTTCCATACTGATTCTCTCTGTAACTCAATGAAAAAGCAGGTATTATTCTCAGAGCTGTTTGGGAGCCTGTGGCTGTAGTTCACCATGACCTGTTACACCTATTGAGTTTGATCCATGTTAACATTGTCAAGCTTTTTCATAGAGGCAGAACATAACATTTTCTTAAATCTTGCCTCTCTTTTCACCCTGGAGGTACCACATTCTCCTGTGGTAACTGTATTCCAAATATACCATGCTTAAAAACTCCAAAGTATACGAGGAAAACAGAACAAAAGAACCTTTTCTGAAAAACTTGACCTGGAGGGCCTGGAATTTAAACTCACCTCCTAGATCCCTCTTCTTTTACATCTTACAGGCTGCTTTATCTTCACCCTCTGGCCCTGGCCTGATGATGGAGCCTCTGGCACATCTTGACAGGCCTTCTCCATGCTGAGAGCCTGCGGCATGAGGTCAGTGTTGGTGGCATGCAGAGCTCGCTGTCTAGCCGTGACTTGCACTGAGGCAGTCATATTTTTAGTCCTTTTTTTCCTCAAGATCATATCTCCAGCTCAACTGCAGCATGATAAATACCCAGTGTAAACATTTTAGTCACCCCAGAGAGTCAGCTCCCTCCTTCTGTCATCATTAGTTAATCACCAGATATCAATCAGCCACCTATGTTTATAAGAAAGCAGGTTTCAAGGCAGGTTGAAAGCTTGAGACAGAGAGAAACTCAGCTCATATCCTAAAGGAAAAGGCTTCAATCAAAAATTGGATGAAGGGCTGGGCACAGTGGTTCACACCTATAATCCCAGCACTTTGGGAGGCCAGGGTTGGAGGACTGCTTAAGGCCAGGAGTTCGAGATTATAGTGAGCTACAGTCATGCCACTGCATCCCAACTTGGGTGACAGAATGAGATCCTGTCTCTGAAAGCGACAGCAGATTGGATGAAGAGAATCATCAAAGTATGCATTGGATGTGTCCTATACCCCAGGACTTGGGTTGGGTACTTTATGTGTTCAGGCTTACTCAGTTCAGGGCAGCCATGTAAAAGCTGACGTTATCTTAATTTCAAGAGAAGGTAATAGACTTGTCCAGTATCACCCAGCAATAAATGCCTGCTCAGGACCAAGCCAGGTTTTTCTGTTTCTATCCCTTCATGCTGCTTCTCAAAATTAGTACACTTTAGATGGGACCCAAATCCCCAAATCCCAGGAAAATAAGGCAAAAACAGCACCTTTGGGCCCTGGGTTAAGTTTTTACACACACATATCTTGACAGGATGACTGTCCATTCCTACTTCTGAAAATAAGAATCTCAACTTCCTGTGTCATGCCAAAAGATGTGTTAATTCTGGGCTACCCAACAGGCAAGTAGGAAACTTCCTTGCCCAGAGAGAAAAGCACTGGGTCTGAAAGTTAAGAGGTGTCCCACTTTTGCCCTAATTAGATCCCAGCAAGTCATCTCATCTTTGTAATCTTGGTTTCCTCATTGACCAAACTGAAATGAATTCAATAAATAGTTTTTTAGTGTCTCCTGTGTGCCAGGCACTGTTGTAGATGCTGGGAACCTAGCAGTAAACTAAACAAAGTCCCTTCCCTATGGACTTTTCATTCTACAGGGGAGCAGAGGAGATGGACAAATAAATAAAGGCAATGATTCCAGAGAATGGTAAAGCCTTTAAAGATAATAAACAAGGTAAGATAATAGAGAAGCATGTATTGGAGTAGGGTAGATGAGGGTAGTGTTTCTTTAAAGTGGCCAGAGAAGGTTTCTTTGAGTAGGAGGCATTTCAGTTGATAGCTGCATGGTGGGGAGATCATCATTTTAAAGACGCAGGGGAAGGGTATTCCACAGAGGGAACAACCAATGCAAAAGTCCTGGGGCAGGAACCAGAGTGATGGGTTCAAGAAACAGAAAGGTTGGTGTGGATGGAGCCTAGAAAGCAGAGTGGGCACACTGCAGTGTGGTAAGGGACCTTGTGCACCACCGTTAGCAATAATACTTGCCTTCCTGGCCCAACAGCATTATGGTAAGGCTCATATTTGATACAACTTTAGAGAGGAAAGTCCTTACAGCAGTTACAGCCTAAACAAAGATTACATGCTGCAGAAATAGGTCGGGTAAGTTCGGTATATGTTCCCTAAGTGTGTTACATGTTGCCAAATTCTTTACTAGTGGTGCTCATGTGCAAGTTTATTAAATCACTCATAGCTCAGATTGCTTTGAGGAGTGGGATTGTTACATCTGGATGAAGCCAGGGATGTTTGGCCCCTTCTCTCCCTTCTAATACTGTCTTCTGAATATGGAGGGCAGAGCAGGAACTGTAGGCTCGGGGAAGGGAAGTTACTCTCAGTCCCTATATCCACGGTAAGCAAGTAGGGCAAAAGCTGCACTGCTTGCTTTAGGCAAGAAACACATACTCCTATTTTATCTTATTTATGGCTTTTTTAACAGGATACTTGTAGCTGGTAATTTGTAGAAAGAAAACCTCCTGAGAGATTACTTCTCCACATCCTGTCTTCTGATGAAGTTAAAATGCATATGGAGACAAGAAAACATGCAGGTTGCCCTGTGTACCCATGAAGGAACACAAAACAGAACCTGGGCTGCTGGGAACAGCAGTGGAGCTCTGGGAACAGGGAGACTCATTACAAATGCAAAATGAATGCAATGATTACATGTGGTTGTCTTTGGGAGCATTTTGCTTCAGACCTCGTATGTGTTGGAAAACACTACTGCAAATGCCATAATTATTTTAAGATATAAAATTATTTAAATTGGCTAATGAATGCAGCCCTTGACACCAGTCTGCATAAATCTGGATGTATTTGTGTGTTCTTGCCGAAGGGATGGGGTTTGGAAGCAGCTTTATTCATTAGCAGCATTCTTTTCACTGTCTTCTCTTCCCAGCCCATTCAAAGACAGAATGTCCTAAACTGCATGACCATCTAGAGGCAAAATACACCTTCACATACATTAGCTCAATTAATTATCATAACTGATGTATGTTGCTATTTTCTGTATTTTACCCACAAGAAAGTTAAACTCAGAGACGTTAAGTGTCTTGCCTAAAATCACATAGCCAGAAATGGCATATTTACTTGAACTCCGGTTTTCTGTCATCAAATCCTTCCTTCCCTATTTTATGGCAATGGAAGAGTACCAATTAGTAGGCTGAGCTAAAGGGATGAGTCATGTTAGGATGGGGAATTTTGTTTTTCATCTGGGTGTCCAATAGTTTCCAGGAATGAAAGGGAATCTGTGTGGACGAGCAGTTCTGTATATCGAAGCCTTTGCTTATTCCTCAGTGTGTCAGATTGTTTTTTTACCATGGGCATTCATTCTTTCGTCAGCCAAACTGAGCTTGCTATGATTTTTGAGCTGATGTCTGGCCATCATCTCCTTCAAAGGGCAGAAAGTCCTGCAGAGGTTGTGGAATTCTGTAGCTGCTGTCCTCACTCAGACCCTTTCAGTTTGCAGCTTCCTGAACGAGATGCTATCTCTGCCATCTCCTTGTTTTCTCTCTGGGAATCTTGATATTATTACCATTTCTGTTTTCTAGTAGAGGGTAGAGATTACATCTATTCGAGACAGTGCCAAAAAACATATTTTTCTCCATTTCATGATTATTAGCATTATCAATTGACATTTATTAAATGCCCGCTGATGCATAACACCAAACAGACTATGGATTTTGTTCTCTCCCAAGGATTATGGCTCTGACATTGATCTGGGTTAGAAGGATGTAGATGCTGCAAATCAAGGAGGAAGTCAAGGTAACATGAATGCTGGGTCTAGCATGAGGTTACAGCTCCAACTTATGGGCAAGGTGCCCCTGAGAAGTACTTGGCAGCCAAATACGGTATGGCCAGCTCTAATTCGTCTGTTGCCACCCAGCAAAATTCCAGAAGACTTCATCCTCTTTTTCATTTGGAATCAGTTTTAGGAAAGCTAGATTCATCCCATTGGTTGTTACACAGAATAGGACTGGAAGAGATCAGAAAATTAAGCGATGCCCAGTTTGCTACTAGAGGGGGCATCACAGCTTCTCTATCCCAATGAGCGGGATCTCTGACAGTCTTCCACTCTCTCCCTGCTTTCTTTGGGACCTGCACATAACTCTGTCATTCCTGGTTGTTTCTCTAGTGCTGACTCTTTTAGGAGAAAAGATGTGATATTCATCACCTCCCCAGGGGGCTTGGGCGAGACGTTAGGCAGGACAGAAGGATGGGAAAGAGAACAGACTCCCACAGAAGAATGAGCCTCCCTCATCCATGCGACTTGTGCAGGCAAATCAACCTTTGGGCAGTACCCATTCGTGGGATTGTGCTGGATTCTGGTTTTTTTTTCTTTGAGACAGAGTTTTGCTCTTGTTGCCCAGGCTGGAGTGCAATTGCGTGACCTCAGCCCACTGCAACCTCCACCTCCCTGGCTCAAATGATTCTCCTGCCTCAGCCTCCAGCATAGCTGGGATTACAGGTGTCTGCTACCATGCCCAGCTAGTTTTTTGTACTTTTAGTAGAGACAGGGTTTCACCATGTTAGCCAGGCTGGTCTTGAACTCCTGACCTCAGGTGATCCACCCGCCTTGGCCTAATCCCAGGTGTAATCCCAAAGTGCTGGGATTATACGTGTGAGCCACTGCACCCGGTCTTGGATTCTTACTAGTTGCATTTCTCCCTCTTCATTTGAAAATCATTCCATTTTCTATTTCACCTGGGATTTATTTTTTAACCCCCAAGTTATATCTCGTCTTCTCCCTAATGCAACTGAAAACAACCGAATTTAGTTGGAAAATATGATCACAAATATTGTGAATTTAAAGACTACCAGAGGTATCACTGCCCATATTTCCAAACGGTAAGACACCAGGATTTAAAGGGCAAACTAGACAGCTCAATTCAGTTCAATAAATATAAAATAAATCTGTATTATTTCCTGAGTAGTAAATACCTATGTTATTCTTACTGTTTTCTGAGCACTGTGCCAGGCGAACGAAGATGAGTACCTTAAGTTCCTTGAGGAACTCCCACTCTAATCGGAGGTTATACTTTGTATATGACAGACTCGGTTACATAATTAATGAAGCAGAGCACTAGGAGGGAGAAGCTTTAACCCAGTCTTTGGGCCTTGGGAGGCTTCCTGAAGCTGAGCTGGGTCCTACAAAGCAAGTAGGAGAACGTCAGTGAATAAAGACAAAAAGGGGACCGTGCGTACAGAGAATAGCTTGAACAAAAGCAAGACGTGGGAAACACGACGGGATGTGACAAGACAGTAATGCACCAAATTGGGTGCCACTAGAGCATGGAGTACAAGGCAGGGGATGGAGCCCTTGTAAACCACGCTAACCAGCTTGGATTTTATTCTTCAGGCGATAAAGAGCCCCTGGAGTGTTGTTTCTCTGGGAGAGTGAAGTAGGGAGGATGAACTTAAGAGGGGCAAAACCGAAGACAAGCTGGTGTAGAGTGCCTCTCACTGAAGGTGCATATTAGAATCTTCTGTGGAATACTTTAGAGATTTCCTCAACTCACCCCAGATTTTAAAAAAAATACGTATTTTTGATATACCACATGAATTCTAAAACATGCCCTCAGCTGAGGACTGCTCAATTGGGAGATTACATTGTAATAGTCCAGATAAACGTGATGAGGGCCAGGACTATGAGAATGGGAAAGAGGATGAAAAAACATATTTGAGAACTATTTAGGAAGCAAAATCAGTGGAACCTATTTACTTATTCACTCACTTGTTCAACAAGCATTAGGCCAAGTGCTGTGCTGGGTGGCAGGAACTCAATGATGAAAAGGACCCAGTTCCTGCTATTAATGACTACACAGTCTAGAGCAGAATTTCTCCAACACAACACTCATCTTTTTACCTATAGGAAAAAATAAGGCGAAAAAATACTCCTGAGATATTCTGGCCATGAACCATCTCTGAGATGATTTGCAGGCTGGGTAGTCCAGGGAACCTTCAAAATTTGGTAGATCACTAACAAGTTCTCCTTGGAGAAACATCTTTTAATCCCAGCCTTCAAAGAACTGCCACAGATAGTTTTTCAAGAACAATGAGCTATATACAGCTAAAATAATAAAGCAAAAAGAAATATAAAGAAAATATATTTACTTTATATTTATTACTCTGGACATAATACAGACTAATTGTATATTTATTGAAATGAATTTAACTACCTAGGTTTGCCCTTTCAAAATCAAAAATTTTAGTATTTGGAAATAAGAGCAATGATACTTCTGGTGCCCTTTAAATTCACAAGATTTGTGCTCAAATTCTCCAAAAAAAAAACAAAGCAGATTGGAGAAACCAACCTTGAAGACTAAAGATATTAGACATATCACATTGTTTATATATTCAGTCTCTCACAACTTTGTAATTTATGTTTAAATACTTTTTTTTAAAAAAAAAGCTATATTATCAGGGATAGATAATAAATATATAAATATAATAAAAATTATAAATAATAATAATGACTTGCCATATTTATAAGGATTCATTTAAAATAAAAAATGCAATAACCAATATGAAAAACTCAGTGGACAATGTTAACAGTGGAATAAAGACAGAAGAGAGAATTTGTGAACTGAAAGGTAAGAAGTTGTCTACAAGAAGAGAGCAAACTGGCCAGGCATTGTGGCTCACGCCTGTAATTCCAACACTTTGGGAGGCTGAGACGGGTGGATCACCTGAGGTCAGGAGTTCAAGACCAGCCTGGCCAACATGGTGAAACTCTATCTCTACTAAAAATACAAAAATTAGCCAGGCATGATGGTGGGCACCTGTAATCCCAGCTACCAGAGAGGCTGAGGCAGGAGAATTGCTTGAACCCAGGAGGCAGAGGATGCAGTGAGCCGAGACCGTGCCATTGCACTCCAGCCAGGGCAACAAGAACAAAACCCAGTCTAAAAAAAAAAAAAAAAAAAAATAGAGGGAGCAAACTTTTTCTGTAAAGGGTCAGATAGTGAGCATTTCAGACTTGTAGGCCGTACGGTCTCTGTTGTAGCTACTAAACCCTGTCACTAGAATGTGAAAGCAGCCCCACAAAAGACGTAAACAAAGCACTGTGGCTGTGTTTCAGTGGAACTCTTATTTACAAAAGCAGGCAGTAGATAGATTTGGCCCAGAGGAAGTAGCTTGCCAACCCCTGGTCTAAAATAAAGCACAGAAAAGAGAAACACGCAAAATGAGGAACAAATATTAAGAAACAAGAAAGATAGAAGGAGAAGGTCTGACATATGTTTAATCAGAGTTCCTAAAAGAAAGATGAGAATGGGGCAGAAGCAATGTCTAAAGATATGACAGATTTTCCCAGAATTGATTAGAGATATTGATTTGCTGATTGACAAAGCTCCATAAGTCCCATGTAGAATAAATAAGAAGAATCGCACCCACATACCCATCACGAAACTGAAAACCATAAAAGAAAAAAATATCTAAAATGCAAGCAACAGAAGAATGACATATAGACATAGCACAAACTCTAGGGGCTCCCAATTAAATAGGCTAGCGAGCGGCCCCCTGGGGTTGTATAAGATGGAAGCCCTGGTTAAGCCAATAACTGATTTTTCAATAATAAATCATGCCAGAAAGTAGTGGGATAATAAATCCTGCTTTGAGGTATAAGAGTAGCAGGGAGAGTTGCTATATGGGTGACTGTGGGCAGATGCAGGATTTGGAAGGCCATGAGGCTTATACAGTTTCGGATAACTTTTACGAAAAAAGTAATTTTTTTTAAAAAGAGAAAATTAAGTACAAGGCCTTGAAGGAGACCTGTTCAAGTGAGACCCTAAAATTTGAGCTTTATTAGCTTCATGGTAAATCTTCCTCTGACTTACAATGTACTCCTCCCCTCCTGCCTCCAGCAACCCTCTTCCTCAGCACAGGCAGGAGAGTGCCATGCCTGTCCTGGAATGGCCTTGGAGAGTGCCGGCAGTGTTCCTGTTGTCTTACCCTTTGATATGGTTCTGCTGTGTCCCCACTCAAATAAATTGAATTGTATCTCCCAGAATTCCCACGTGTTGTGGGAGGGACCCAGGGAGAAGTAATTGAATCGTGGAGGCCTGTCTTTCCTGTGCTATTCTCCTGATAGTGAATAGGTCTCAAGAGATCTGATGGGTTTATCTGGGGGTTCCTCTTTTGCCTCCTCCTCATTTTTCTCTCGCCACCCCCATGTAAGAAGTGCCTTTTGCCTCCCGCTGTGATTCTGAGGCCTCCCCAGCCATGTGAAACTGTAAGTCCAATTAAACCTCTTTTTGTTCCCTGTCTTGGGTATGCCTTTATTAGCAGCATGAAAACAGACTAATATACCCTTGTTCTGAGATCTTCTGAGCCAGCCTAGAAGAACCCTTGACCCTGCGTCTCCATCATATTCCAGGGGCCTATTAACCAGTGGGGTTCATAAGTTTTGAACAAACTTATAAAGTGTTAGTAGACAGCCACATATATCCTTATATTAGGTCTACGTTCACTTATGTACCTCATCTGATCTATTCTGTGACACTTTCCATATGAAAAGGCAGTAGCTGGAGTTGCAGGCCTCCTTCCCCACTCTCACTGCCTTCTGCCTCATCCAGGCCCTCTTCACTTCATCCCTCTGGTGAGGTGTCTAGATTTGCCTTGCCACCCTCAATCTAGGTTAGACACTGCCACCAAAACTTCTGTAAACCTATTCCCTTCAGTGGTTTTTCTCAACCCTCAATGGAGGAATATGATCAGGGTAGAAAGCAATAAATCTCAGCCCCTGTAAATCTCTCCCTCTGGCTCAAAAGATGGGACAATACCTGGGTCAACTCCTTTGTTTCTCCATGGCCTCCAGCTCCCCTGTTGCCAACACTGCACAGGGATCCTGGGAGAATATGCACACTTCCTAGAGAACCCGCACCTGCTCATGCATTACTGCAACTGTCTCCAAGCCAGCCATACTTTGGTGGAGGCCCCCAGCAGGAGCTGCAAGGAGTTGCAACTCTGCCCCCAGGAAGGCCCGGGAGGCCCATCCTATGCTCTCTAGTTCAGAATCGCCTCTTGGGTGCACCCTGGTCAGGCACTTCCAGGCAGAGACCTGCCCTGTGCAGCCCTTTATTCTCTCCTGCACCAAGCACTTTTACTGCACCGTTTCTCTCCTTCCCATGCACAGCTCTGGGGCACTGCGGCTTCAGGTGCCAGGTGGAGAGATTGCTCCGCTTCCTGTTTCCTCCTAAATCCATTCTCCCAACTCCAGTCTGCTCATCTGAGAATCCAGTGCTTTCCGTTTTCTAGAGAGTGAGGACTTTTGCAAGATCATTCGGATATCCTGGACGCTTGAAAGAAAATGCTTCTCTGAATGGTTAATCCTGCACTTCAGTTATATAAGATCTTGATTCCAGAACCTTCAAGTAGTTATTAAAAAAAAAAAAGCTCCTGTGACTGACTTGAGAGCCCCCACCCTTCTACTTTGACTGCACCCTTCCCTTCCATACCTACCTCCAGGAACCCCCACCAGTTGAAGCGGCCACTCACCAACCCCACTTTTCTATCTTCTCAAGCCCCTGACTCCTTTCTAGACTTCCTTGTGTGGTTTCCCTCCACCCTCATCCACTTAGCCAAACCTTTTCTACTCAGTCTAAGGTCTCATTGTTTCCCAGAGGTTCCCTGACTGTTGCAGCCCACCCTGATCTTGCCTTTACTCCTGGAACTTTTGAAGTTGCTATAGTGAAATGTGTACTTTGCAACTGTGGTTCTCAACACTGGCTGAGATTTTTATTTTTTTAATACACATGCCTGGACCTTCACCTCTGAAGATCCTTATTCTAGAAGCTTCTAGAATAAGGGAGCTTTGGAAAGCTCCCTGGGTGATTCTGATATGCAGCCAAGGAGAAGAAACACTGCTTTAGAAACATGCTATCTTGTGATTTTATGTAATGCCTTTTATGTCTAAGCCATGTTTCCCCAAATAGACTGTAAATTTATTGAATACAGAAGCCACAGTGGCAATTCTGCTGTATTCCCCACATTGTGTTACCTACCAGTCATATAGTAGGTGCTCAGTAACAACTTGAATGATGGATTGATTGATTGAGCATGATATTGAATAACAAGGCTCTGGACAGGAAGGAGGAAACCTTATGTCTGTTCCTGACTCCATAACTAGCAAGCTACTATCCTCCCTGGATTTCTGCTTCCTCATTTGTAAAATGAGGGTGATAATTAGTTTCCACTCCTGGGAGCTCAAAGGAAATTGTAGAAGCTCATGAGTTATTTTCAGCATTTCAAAAAGTCATTGAAAATTATATATTTCATCTCAATTTTTCAGATTAGTAATCTATCAAAATATGCATTAATGAATGGCAGTGGGAAGAAATAATATAAAGGAAGCTTTAGTGGTGAAAATGTTTAAAACCACTTTTAAATTCTAGGACTTCATAATTCCATTTGCTTGGTATTTATGATCCAGATCCCCCAGGAAAGGGAGTAAAACAAAGTATAAAACTTTGGAGTTAAGGCTAACCTGGGTTCAAGCCCCAACTCCACAGCCTGCTAACTGTTACCTTGGGCAAATTCTTGACATTTCTAAGCTCATCTCTTCATCTGCAAAATGGGCATACCGATAGTACCTATGCCATAGAGTTGCTTAAGCATAGATAAGTTGATACATGGAAAGCCTTCAATGCATTGCCTGGTACATAGCAAGTGTTCAATAAATGTTAGCTATAGTTAGTAGGAGTATACTCGGGACGAGAAAGACACTCAGAGCTATGCCAAGGAGAGAAAGGATAGTCAAAGTCACAAGAGGGTCAGGCATGGTGGCTCATGCCTGTAATCCTAGCACTTTGGGAGGCCAAAGGAAGAGGATCACTTGGGGCCAGGAGTTTGAGACCAGCTTGGGCAACAAAGCAAGATGTGTGTCTCCATAAAAAATGTAAAAATTAGCTTAGTGTGGTGGTGTGCACTGAGTCATGATTGCACCACTGCACTCCAGCCTGGACGACACAGTGAGACTCTGCCTCAAAAAAAAAGAAAAAGAAAAAAAAGACACAAGAAATATTTCTTCTAAGCTGGGGAAGGGTTATAACAGGCTCATGGTTGGGGAGTCATCCTTCCACTCTAGAAGATGTGATGAACATGTTCAACAGCAGTCACTGTGGTACAGCTTGCATCATAGAACATGAAAGGGAACCACAGCTATTCCCCAAGGCCAGGTCTCTCCACTTCCGTGCACTTCCAGATCACCTGGAGGACTTGGTAGAGTACTAATTCCCAGGCCCAACTGCCAGATATTCTGACTGACTAGTTCAGGAAAACTGCATTTCTGCATTTTTAATAAGCCACAGAAATACAGCTCTAAGGAAATCATTCCAGAAGGAAAATTCAAAGCCCAGTGGAGAGGCAGAGGGTAGGCTGAAGCTACAGTGCCTAC
This sequence comes from Sapajus apella, assembly GCF_009761245.1. NCBI lineage: Eukaryota > Metazoa > Chordata > Mammalia > Primates > Cebidae > Sapajus > Sapajus apella. The sequence continues at coordinate 60,788,998 of NW_022436946.1, forward strand.
TGGAACCAAAGTGTTGGGGTAGAAGTTGATATGTGTGCAATCAAGCATCTCATCTGCAAGAGGCAGAGAGACCAGGCAGGGATAGGGTGGGCCAGGAGGCCAGCTGGGGCATGGATATGGAAAAAACAGTGGACACAGGGGACAGAAGGAAGGTGGACATGTGTATGACTGCCTTCAGAGCGGTCCAGCCCTCCACATCCTGGATGCTGGGGTGCCCAGGTACTGCTGCTGGAAGCTATGGGACTCAGAAGATTCAGGAAGGGTAGATCAGTGGGTCACAGCAATTGCCCAGCTTTGGTTTTCTTCCAGGTGGCTTTGTTTACTTCTGGACTAACATTTTTTTCTGTTACTGTCAGCCTAAGTAGAGGCAGTTACTGACACAACGTTGTCTGATGTTCAGGGAGTTAAGGGTGCTGATGATGACAGTGGGGGAGGGGAAAGGGTTGCTGGCCTGGCACCTCCTACAGTAGCATCTGGTATCTAGACCTGAAAAAGGACAACATGCCCCAGCAAGGGGAAGCTGCCATAATCATAAAGACACAGTTTCCCTAGACTACTTTTCTCTATTTTTCTTTTCTTGTCAATCTGTTGTTAGATTAAACTCACCCTTGATGATTGAATGTCATGATCACAGGCAAGAGAAATATTTGATGGTTTGGTTGATTGTGGTATACATGACACAAACCTTGTCTTTCCAAACTTACTTTTGTAATTACTGACAGCCCACGTGATACTGAGGGAGAATTCTTAGCTCAGGATTTTGCCCTCATTCCCTGCCATTCAAGTTTCTATACTTCCCATATTCACTTTGACATGTACTTTTCTGACCCATGCTAGGAAGGAAATGTCTTGTATTGAAATAGGAAAAGACCATTAGACTTCTGAACCTATTCTCAACCTCAGTCCTTATCTAAAATGAGATCCAACTTAAGAATTTTAAAGCTCAACCAGAAAAAAAAAAAAAAATCAGGAATAAGTGTTACAAATTCTCCTTCTAGAGTTCATTTTCATTTAAGGCTGCTAAAATGAAGCTATTCTTGGTTAATGTCCAGATTTAGTCAGATGGACACTGCTCTGGGTTATATAAGTGGTAACAGAAATGTCAAGGAGGGCATTTGGTTGAAAGGACTTTCTTCCCATCTCTTTGTTTCCATCTTGATTATACAGACAGCACCCTGTTGCTTGCTCATTTACACAAGAGGAAGAGCTGCTAATCTGCTCTCCAGAGCCTGACCTTCATCAGGTAAGGGAACAGCATTGAAGAGTGATAGGCAGTTGCAAACACCCTGTCTTCCACTCGCTGCTGCTGACTAAGGAAGGACCAGCCTGTGAGGGCAGGCCTGTGTCTCTTTGCCTGCTTCTTGCTCTGTGAACTCTTGTTCTTGTGTGGGAATCAGGACAGTCGGAACCTTCCCTGTTAGGAAGAAGCTCTTTGGCTCCCCTGTGGCCTTCAGCCTAAGCCACATGCTAGGTTTCAAATTAACCAGAGACACTTTTCATGGGGCAAGTGGGGTAGTATCACTGTAATTGGGAGCTTGCTGAGATGTTAATAAATATGGTTAGTAGTCTTCATTTTGCTACTGATCTTTGCAAATATAATTTTTTCAGAAGGGGGCATGAGTGTTAGGATTTAGACACCAATTTCGCTACCTTGACTATTTATTAGAATTCTCCCACAGTAGTTGAATATTTACTAAAAATCACTTTGTGGCCCTCAGATCCTGTGCAATTCTTTCCTTCGCACTCTGAGTAAAATCCATACTCTGTGTTATAAAAAGCCTCAGGTATTTTCTACCATTTTAGTCTTAGGCTGGCAAAGACCAAAGGGAAAGGTGGACCATTTCCACTTAGAACTTCACCTGTAGCTCAATGCATTATTCTTAACTGACTTGTGGAAATTTGGGTTTTAGTCTATGGTAAGGCTATAAGAGCCTAGATCATTCCAAAGGCTTCATTTAGATGTTCACCATCTTTGCCAACTTAGAAATGAGGTCTACTCCACCACTGGGAAGTTTCCAGAGCATGAAGATCTTAGAGGGGATCTTGTCAACAGCCTACCCAACTCACCCAATAAGCACATATTGAAATTATGACCAAAAATTTGCTCATTTACACAAGAGGAAGAGAACCTATTTCCCTCAAACTAAGAGATTCCATTGTTTCTCATTACTTACCCCAAGAGTTTCCTACAGTCTTTAGAATCAAAATGGTGCTCCCTTGTTTTAGTTCTCTCTCTTTTACCTAACAGTTTCTCTCCAGTTGACAGGTCTTCATTTATTTGAAAATCAGTAATTAAGTCCTTATATATCTTTCTTTTCTCTAGAAAAGATACAGATTCTGTTCATCATAAGTATGTACAGGGCCTATAAAAATCATTCTTGTGGGCCAGGCCTGGTGGCTCATGCCTGTAATCCCAGCACTTTGGGAGGCTGAGGTGGGTAGATCACCTAAGGTCAGGAGTTTGAGACCAGCCTGGCCAACATGGAAAACTCCACCTCTACTAAAAACACAAAAAATTAGCTGGGCATGGTGGTGCATGCCTGTAATCCTGGCTACTCGGGAGGTGGAGACAGGAGAATAGCTTAAACCCTGGAGGCGGAGGTTGTAGTGGGCCGAGATCGTGCCATTGCACTCCGGCCTGGGTGACAGAGCAAGACTTTGTCTCAAAAAAAAAAAAAAAAAAAAAAAAAAAACAACTTTTTTGTATCCCATTTCACTAAGAGACCCATATCTAAACTAGTCCAGATAGATGCTAATCTTTTCTTCCTGAAAGGCCTTCAACCAAAACAATGCCAACATTTTCTGAGTATAACTAACCAGGAGTTAACAGTTCTCAGTGTTAAAAAGTCCTTTCTATTTTCTTGCTCTAGGTAAATCTCCTTTCCTCTTCTACTCTGGAACAGGGAATAACTGAGCATTGTTCTCTGTAAAAGTAACCCTTCATATATTGTATATATTCTTTTTTCAAAGTAGCTAAATTACCCTCAAAGTATTGCTTTCTATAAAAGTCCCACAGTAGATCCAGCTAAAACAGGAAGGTTAAATAGAATGTGTGAGCACAGTGATTATTTTAACAATTAGAAATTATTCTGGTTTATAAATACCCCTTCCTTGTAAATAGTTGCAAATGGTCCTTTTTTCCTTCATGTTTCTGTCCTAGCTTCCCTACCATCAAAACCATCATCCCAAAACCTAACTACTCTGCCTAGAGCATTGGTTATCAGGTTAATTGTTGGTTTTCCCATACAACCTATCTCTCACCCTCCTACTGATTTCACTGAAGTGGCTTGTTTGTTTTTGTGAAAAGCTAAAGCTGGGCCTTGTGCACTTTCATGTCCTTAAGCCACACAAAGGGAAGAAAACCTACTCCATATATATTCACTGGTTGAAAACACGAATGAACAGATGAATGAATCAGAAACACCTGCATACAACCTCCAGATTAGTCAAAAATGCCTAACTAACACTACTGGATTGTCTTCAACCCAACCAGATAATACTTAATTTTAACAGCTACCAATGTTGACAGCTCCTTCACCAGGCCTGTTACTTTACCTACAATATTTCCTTCGGCTTACAACCCTCCTATGAGGTAAGGTAACCAGGTTAAGGGAGAGGATTAGCAGAGGTTGAAAGACTGTAAGGTCCCATCCTTTAGTGTCACCCTGGTCTTGCCCTCCTTCCTGCCTCCCTGTCTTTAATCACTGAGGTCCTGCAGTCCTTGAAGATTTTTGCAGTCCTCATGGGCAGCATTCAATATGCGCCAACACTGAGGAAGTCAGCCAGCTGGCCTTGCACGGAATCCTTCCTCCTCCATCTCTTTGTCCTGGGCCACGGAAGTATATAGTCTGGTTCCCATGTGCCACCTGCTGGTCTCCTGAGTCACTGCTTCCCAAGTGCCTGAGTAGTGCCAAGTAGTGCCTGAAGAAAGGGAAGGAGCGGCCTTTTCACAGCGTCTGCACGAAGTGACCGAGCTGTCTAGACTGGAGTGTGAATCAGTTCATCCTGACTGCACGTCAGCAGTGGAGATGAGGAAACTGAGGCACTGGAAAAAAGATCTCTTCCTAAACCCATAACCTGTGTTTAGGAATTCTTAGTCAAAGCATTCTTTAGCCATGCAATTTGCCGAACAGCCAAAAACAGATATTTAAAAGAAAGAAAGCAAAAGTCTCCGTGCTCATATCATAATAAATACATGTACAAGACAAATGGGTCAGATAAAACAAGAGAGGGTTATTTGGGTATTTGGTAAACCCATGGCAGTCTCTCTGAAATAAAACAGGAGGGAGGCAGGAAGAAAAGGAGGGAAGGAGAGAAAAATATATACCTTCACAAGAAAAATATTGCTTAATATACATGTAATTATTCCTAAACACTCTCTAGCTGAAAATGCTCAGGATTTTTTTTTTTTTAACTTGAACTAGCCTTTCTGGAAATTTATACTAAAATAATAAAATCATAAAAATCATTGATTACAAGCTTATTAAAACTTAGATGCAGTCACAAAGACATAAAGTGGATACTTAAAGACAGATTCGCTAGCAACAACTCTCAGCTTGTAGTTATGATCCAATGAGCTCCTCTGGCAGTTTACGAGGGTGAATTATGGCCTCAGTCAGCTGGGTTTCTGGGCTAACATTTACATGAATGATTCTGTACAGAGGCCTCTCATGTCTTCATCTAGATCACTAAATAACACTTCTACATTTCCAGAAACATGTGCCTTTGCCTTCTGCTTTAAGAGGCCTCTATTTCTCGCACAAGATGATACCTGCCAAATGTTACCTTTGTGTAAAATTATTTCCCTCCTGAATATCTCCCCCTACTCCGTTTTCTTGAGCCTGAGGCTCAAAAATTTATACATGGAAGCCATTACAGAATTCTTTTTATTTCTTCCTCAAAGGCCAGAAGAATACTGAGAAAACAATCCCTCCCCATCTGCCTTTTGTCTGAGCTCCTGCTTAAACTCAGGTCTGAGCAAAGTCGAAAACCACCAGCCCTCAGGCAGAAATCTAAGTACTGTATTTAAGGATCTGAACAGGAAATAAAGATTTTAACATTTTTCTTGGCACTGTGCTTGGCCCTCTGGCTTCTCCTGAGGGCAAGCACATTTCCTCTGTATCTCAGAGGAATACAATTTGTTTCTTATATTATTATTTTTTTTAATTTTTGAGACAGAGTCTTGCTCTGGAGTGCAATGGTGCGATCTCAGCTTACTGCAACCTCCGCCTCCTGGGTTCAAGTGTTTCTCATGCTTCAGCCTCCCAAGTAGCTGGGATTACAGGCGCACACCACCATGCCCAGCTAATTTTTGTATTTTTAGTAGAGACGGGGGTTTGCCATGTTGCCCAGGCTTGTCTCGAACTCCTGACCTCAGGTGAGCCACCCGACTCAGCCTCCTAAAGTGCTGGGATTACAGGCTACTGGGCCCATCCGAATTATCTGTTTTTAAAATGGAAATAGAAATATTGGAATCAGAATGTTGACAGTATTATATAACAATGGTTGGCATGCACCGAATGATGACTATGTGCTAGACACTGTGCTAAGCATTAACAATGCGTTGTCTCATTTAGTGCTCATAAAACTCTGTGAGGTAGTAAGTACTCCTATTATCCCCATGTTATGGGTGATCATAGATGACCTACAGTGGATTAAAGTATCCCCTCTTTAACATAACATTCCTTCAACATAAGTAAACACCTACTATATGCTAGCCAATAAACTGGAGGCTGGGAGCTCAGGACTAAACACAAACATAATCCCCACTTTTGAGGTTTGCATAGGCTACAGGGAGTTCATGAAGATAAACTTACAGGACCAGGAAAGCTTTACAGAAGTTTCAAAGAAGTGTACTTCCAACGGAGTGAGGGCTCCTAAAAGGAAGTGGAAAATCTCTGGGAGCGGGGGGTAGGGGGTTTCAGGGACGTTCTTAAGATATGCAGTGCCTTAGCGGAATCTTCAGCAGAAGGAAGAAAGGAAGTTCAGACTCCTGATGATCAGAAGGCCTTGGAGATTTTCTATTTTCAGAGGACTCTGAGGCCCTGGGTAGGGAGTCCTGGCCTGCCAGAGTGCACATATTCCTATTAATGTCAGGATAAGGCCATTGAGAGGGTCCCCACCACATGGCCTCAAACCCCCCATCCATCCCCCAAGGAGCAGTCAGGAAAAGGAACCAGCTAGCCGTATATTTGTGAAATAGAAGTGAATAACAAGGAGTCCTCTATGATTTCTACATAAACTCAGATCTTAAAAGGCATTTAAATACTTAATGAAAGGATTTCCTCTACCTAGTTTTAGTCCTGCTCATTGACTGAATTCCCTTCTAATGATTGGGCTATTCTGTGTGTGAGCTCAGTTTTCTCTGGGAAGGGAGGTCATCTGAGTGTCTTAGGGTGTCACATCCTTCTCAGTAAGTACAAGAAACAGGTTTGAAGAAGCCTGGAGGACACTCCCCAGTGATCTGGTCTGGGAAATGGTGGTTAAGCCATGGCAGAAGGGGACCAATTACCACCATGCATCATCTAGGGGCCAAACACTCTTCTGGGTGCTTTATATTTGTGACCTCATCTCAGGTGGAGAATGACCTAGCCAAGGTGGCTCTCATAATCCTTCAGTCACAGCTCAGAGGATGGAGTGACTGCACAAAGGTCCCAGTGGTGACTGGCAGAACTGGTACTGTGAATCGGCTCTCTTTGAGCACGGGATTATTTTCTTCTGGAAATCTCTCTTTTTACCCAGGCCACGCAGTTCTCAAACGATTTCCCAAAAGATGCAAGATTTGTGAGCAGAGATCAGTTGGCTGAAGCATGTTCCCCCTACAGGAAAAAGGACTCCAAGCGCATGCCTTAATGACAGTGCTTCTACAGTGTCCCTGCTGCGCCTGGGGACAACGTAATATTCACAAAGAATAGTATGTACTGAATACATACTTTGTGCAAGACACTAAGCTGACAACTCTGTATACACGAGCTCATGTGATCTTATTATTAGCCCTATTTTATACAAGGTTAACTAACTTGCCCAAAGTCACAGCCAGAACCCGGACTTGAACCCAGACCACTCAAATCCAGAATCCATGTTTAATGACTACATTCCTACTGTCTTTCACTGCCTTTCCATGAGAGAAATAAAACAGTGGGCCCTGGTGTCTGAAAAACGCCACCATGAGACAGCCAACCTCAGCGCTTTGCGGATTTCTCTAATTCTGATTTCCAGTTCCTGTTTCTGTCACCTGTGTGAGTGGCAACAGCCTGAAGCAATGGTATTAGTAGAACCGGTCCCCCATCCCTTAGGCAGTCTTGAGGGCTGTGACGAACTGTCGATAAATGAGGGTAGGTTGAGGACTCTGAATTGGAACACATGAAATTGGTTGGATTTGTAATCAGATGAGAGAAAGCAGAGGCTTTAGGAAGGCCCACTTTTCCCCGTAGTCCCTCCTCATGGCCAGGAGGCATCATCAACTCTTCATGGAAAGGGTATAAATGCTGGAATTGGGCAGACCTCAGTTCAAGCCCTGGCTCCACTCCTGGCTAGCTGAGTGACCTAGGCTAGGTAACTTCATTTCCCTGAGCCTCAGTCTCACGTGTAAAGCACAAGTGCACCAGTAACTAACAGAGGGCTGAGAACATGGATGGAGATGATCCACAGGAAGCGCCTCGCACTGTGCCTGGCATGTGGGAAAGGATCAAGTACATGTTAGTTAAAAATAAAACTGAGAGCATGGTCTCAAGGCCATCAGGGATTCCCCAGTCACCAGGCTGTCAGCATCGGTCCTGATGCTGCATGTGGGATCCTCCAGATCCTACACTGGCATTGCATCCCTGTGTCTGGCAGGACAGGTAGCTTTTCCTAGCCACCTCAGGAGAGAACATTTGCCACCACCGATGCAAACACTGGAAGCCAGTGCAAGCTGCTTGCTACGGCACTGGTGTGGCCGGACCCCTGCTCTGCCAGAACTTGCTTCCAGTGAGAAACCTCATTTCTACCTCTCTTAGTCAGGTGGACTGTGGTGGGAGGAAGAGATTGGGAGCAGAGAAGGTGACGGCTCTGGTCTCAAGGTTGATGGCTTCAGATCCCGCAGGGGTTCAAATGCCTTCAAATTTATAGGCCCTTAACAGCAGAAAGCTGCCTCCTGGCTGAGCCCAGAACTGCTTTGGAGCCCAGGGGCCTCCTGGCTGCTACTGTTTGTGATCCTCTTTATCTCTCTAATGCCATGTTCTCTAAATCTTGGTATTAGAATGATGAGAAAGGGCGGAGGAGGGTGATTCATGCCCCCATTACACTGACAACGAAATTCATCGAAATCAAATTTCTCCTAAGCATGCTAACATCCTGGCTGGTGCCTGCCTCGGCTGTAGGTCTGGGTTTGTTTGGTTTCTACAATTTCTCTTTTTAATGTCATTATTTTTATTATTTCACCTAATGTTTTTATAATGTGCTCACGGTGGAAGTTGTTCCACAGAGCCCACTGGCTCTCTGGGGATAGGGTGGGCCGCGCTTGGTGAACCAAAGGCTATTGTTTTGCACATCCCTTCAATTACTGAAGGAAATAGAGTCTTCGTCCTCTCCCCTTCCCTCAACCTGTCCTCAGAAGGAATCAAATGAGAACCACAGGATTACTAACTTGTTCAACCCAGCCTGAGCAAAGCTCCAATATTAATTAATGAACCCAACTACCCCTCCCCTTCATCCACCCACCTTTTATTCTCCCAGTTGAACACCTCTGGTGGCATCAGTCCTTCTTTCTATGTCATGGCTTCTGGCTCCACTTCTATCGTCCTGCCCTGAACATCACCCCCTGCCCTGTTGGCTGATATCCCTCTTAAATGTGACATTGATTAAGGGATGAATAAATGATACCACATCCATATTTCTGGAACATTAATCTTTCATAATAATTTTTGCAAGGTGTCAATAATGTATTCTTAAGTGAAGAAAGTTGGAGAAAAGGAGTTTGTCCACTTTACGAAAAACAAAAAACCGCAACAAAAATCTTATATCCATGTTGTTTTGTTCTGATATGTTTGTCTCAGCATGAGTAACAGCAAGGAAGGATACACACCAAGAAGTTAACATGGGTTATCTGTTTTGGGGGAATGTTAAAAGGAAGAATATTGTTTTTTTAATATTACTATAATGTTTTATTAGCTGTGGTTAACTCTTGTTACACTGATTCTTTTTTTTTTTTTTTTTTTTTGAGACAGGGTCTCACTCTGTCACCCAGACTGGAGTGCAGTGGTGTAATCTCAGCTTACCACAACCTCAGCCTCTTGGGGCCAAGCGATCCTCCCATCTCAGCCTCCCAAGTAGATGGGACTACAGGTGTGCCATCACACCTGGCTAAATTTTTTTGGTATTTTTTGTAGAGATGAGTTTTCACCATATTGCCCAGGCTGGTCTCAAACTCCTGGCCTCAAGCAATTCACTCACCTCAGCAACCCAAAGCGTCGGGATTACAAGTGTGAGCAGCCACACCTGGCCTCTGATAATTTTTAAGGAAGAATTTAAATGTTTTTCAATCAATAACATGTTTTTATTTTTATCTTCAACATGACAGACACTCGGAGTCCTGCAGATGTGGGGATCTGTGCAGGGCCCCGGGCTGGACGCTGTGCCTCTATTCACACTGCCTAATTTGCATCACCTTTTTCATTAACTCATGATAGAACCAATATCTACTAAAAGTCCTTAGTTGTTTTCCCTAGAACTGCTATAACGAAAAGTCTCTTCCTCCTAGCCTATACACATGTGAAGCAGATTTTTATTTACCCAAGTACAGGACCTTAAGTTTCTTATTAAACTGTTTTCTGTTGTTTTTGGATTTTTGTCCCAAATGTCAAGATCTTTTTAAAATCTGTTCTTCTTACCTAGCCTATTAGCCACCCTGCCCAGCTTTGTGCCAGCTGCAAATCTGATCAGCGGGTCTTTTAAGTCTTGCTCTATGTCCCTGATGAAAATGTTCAACAGGACAGAGCCAAAGACATAGTCTTGAACTGCCCATTTTCAATAAATGAATACAAATATTTTTTGTTTGTCTTTCACTGTGTTCCTTTCATTGTGTACAAGGCTCCTAATAAACAAAGAGGTTTGCACTGGGCAAATCAATAACCATCACTATTATCTGACCTGGTGATAATAACAGTAAACACTAATCACAACCCAACTTCAGCCAATCTAGTAGCACAGCAGCATTAGTCAGAGCGAGGGAACATATGGCTCTGTCCACATCTGCTCTGAGGCATCCAGATGGAAGAGGAGGTGGGCCAGGGCGGGGGTGAGTGTACAGTGGAGTAGGGAGGATGGAGGAGGGAGCAGACAGGTGAAGGCTGACAGGGGAATGGGGCGGGGACTAGGCTCTCAGATCAATCTCCATGATTGTGTGGTTAATGTGCACACAGCACACAACAGCTGCTGGTGGCTCCCATCCGTGACCGTACAACTGTATGACAAATACTTCCTGTCACACGTAGAGAGTTGTGTCTTCTGCTTTTTGGTTAATGGACCTTTGACGCGCCTACTCAAATCACTTCTTCACAGGCCTTACCAGTCTTTGTAACAAATATATGCTAATGTTTTTCTTCTCTGTGTGGCTGTTTCTTTGAGCTATCACCAAGCGTGGGTCCTGTGCTGCCCTGGTCCTCCCTAACTCTCCTCCACAGCTCCCCAGAAGCTGGTACATCTTGACTTGTACATCTCCCTACATAAAAGAACACTCAGCTAACTGATAAAAGATATAAATTCAAGCACAGTCCTTGCTTAAAACAACATTTAACCCTCTATGTGCCTTGGTTTCAGAACCAAAAAAGGAAAAATCATGACTGCAGTTTTTTTGTAAGACTAAGTAAGACAGCATGTGTCAAGGAAGTAGATGCTAATTAAGTATTAGCTGAATCTGAGTCCATATCAGCAGAAGACATGGGCTTGACTTATTCCAAACCTCTGGCTTTGATTATTTATAAACATGGGCAGGATTAGCAAATGGGTTTTGCAATCCTCAGTGTTTTGCCAATCACCCTTCTTGGCCTCCTGAGAACATGTTGAGGATCTTTTACAGTATTCTCACATTTGTACTGATTCTTCCATTCACTCAACATTTGCTGTCAACTCTGTGCCAACCCTGGGCTGAGCCCCAGGCATACAAAGATGATTGAGGCAAGATCCTGGCACTAAACTGTCCCACAGTCTAGTGCCCATCACCCACAATAACAAACACCCCCAGACACACACACACGCACACCACCCAGCAGCAACACCAGCAGAAGCAAAAGTTCACATACCAGACTCTTACTATATGCAATATACTCTGATACTTTATGTTCTATTTTACTTTTTAAATTGACTTTACCACCCACTAATAAGATGTTGACCCATGGTTTTAAAAGCTCTATTTTGGTGTTGAATATGTACACTAAGTTCTATTATCATTTACTAGATTGCTATGGGAATGCCAAAAAAAAAAAAAAAAAAAAAAAAAA
>NW_022436946.1:60800574-60890979 GCF_009761245.1 Sapajus apella
GCTCCCAGGCCTGCCTAAGAGAATCAGCAGACCAAATACTGAAGCTGGAAGGATAGTCAGGTGAACACAGGCCATTTGGTGTTCCCAGAAGAGGAAACACCATTAACAGTACATGGAGGGATCAAAGCATGGCTATTAAGGGAATTCTAAGAAGTTTGGAATGGTTAGAATACAGAGAATTTTGGAGGAAATGGAGGAAATATGAGGCTTTAGAGATAGAGGTGTTTTTTGTTTGTTTGTTTGTTTAAAAATTAAAGAGCCAATGACTGAATACTCAGGGGAAAAGATTTTTACTGCCAAGCAGGAAACTGAATCCAGCACAGAGTCTCTCTAGGCTCTGGGAGACGAGGTTTCAGGAGAAGAAGAAACAGGATAGATTTTTTAAAGCCAAGAGTCCACACTCTGTATTTAAAAAGTAAACTGTCTTGAGTATTGCTGATTGGTTGGTAGCATCTTGGTGTGTGGGTTTGGTAAGCACTGGGCTGGGTGAAGAGGTCTGCTATGCACTGGAGCACCCGCCTCAGGATTGTGGCACCCAGGGGTTCTTTCAGCAGAAGTCATGTCTGCAGCACTGACAGCAGACCCAGCAGTACAATTGCATCTGTCACACATCAGATCATGAAGAGGTTTGTGGGCTGCTAGAGAGTTTGGGTGTTATCAGTCACAGAGACCAGTAGAAGATTTAAAGTAGGAGAGTACCTAAAAATTGATAGAAGTATCAATATCACAGCAGAGTAGCAGGTAAGATTGGAAGAAAGAATTAATTGGAGGAACACAAACCAGAAAAGCAGCTGAGGTGAGTAGTTCAGGAGATGGTGATGGTGGCCTGAAAGAGAAGAGAGCTGATGAGGATGAAACGGAAAGACTGGATGAGGAAATGGAAAGCTGGAGAATCAATATATCCAGGGGCTGATTCGGTATAACAGGTGAGACAGAGGGAACAACCAGGATGATACATCAGGTTACTAACTTAGGTAATGAGAAGATTGTGGAGACCCCCAAAGAGAAAATTTGGGGTGTCTGGCAAGAGAACAAGAGGATCGGGTCAGCTCAAAGACACTGCTAGAGTACCCAAATTTGTCTCCCATGTATTACCATGAGCAAAGAAATCTCCCATTTACAATGTTCATGAACCCAGGAGTTATAGAGCTACTCTTCTCTCCCAGCTGCCTAAGGAATCATCATAGGATCAGGGCCCGGAGAAAGGGGAAGTGTCTGCCTGCTCGTATGCATGGCATGCAGGCTGTCTCTGCCACCCAGAAAGCAGGCTTTCTCCCATAGACACCAGATACAGTGGGGACTCTTGAGGCTGCAAAGCAACTCCTCCCTTGAGCTGGATGAAGAGAGGCTGAAGGAAGCATGTGTCAGCTGTCTCCAGAAACACTCACTAGCCATCTTCATCTGGAAACCCAAGGGTGCAGTGGACCCCAGTCACTATTTCAGCTTCTCTCCAGACCCAAGGTTGGAGAAATGATATCTGTAGTGGGTTGAATTGTGCGTCCAAAAGGATATATCCAAGTTCTGATCTCTAGGACGGATGAGTAAGACTTTATTTTAAAATAAGGTCTTTGCAAATATAGTTAAGGTTAAGAAAGATAAGTCATCCTAGATTTAGTGGGAGCTCTAAACTCAATGACTGATGTCTTTGAAAGAGAAAGAAGAGGGACATTTGAGGCACAGAGATGTGGGGAGATGGTGGCCATGAGAAGATGCAGGCAGAGACTGCAGTTATGCAGCTGCAAGCCAAGGAACACCGATGGCGACCAGCAGCCATCAGATGCTTGGAGAAAGGCATGGGACGAATTCTCCCTCTGAGCCTCCAAAGAGACATCTTGGAGTTGCCCTGCTGACATCTTGATTCTGGACTTTTTGCCTCCAGAACTGTGAAAGAATCGGTTTCTTTTGCTTGAAATCCCGTTTACGGTAATTTGTTACAGTAGCCCTAGGAAACTGAGATAATATCCCATTTAGTTCCTTTCATGGCACTTGGGTACAGGAAACCTAGTGACCATTTCAGAAGTAATCACTACTCTCCAGTGGCTTGCCCCTTCTCCCCCATCCATTTCCCCCAGACAGACACCTTCTCAACCAGCTCTCTGTTTTCTATCTTTCCTTTACTCTTTTTCTAGAGCAGGAGCTTTTCTTCCCAGCTTAGATGCTATTCTGAACTCAGGGTAATAGCCAAGTAAGCAGGTCTTTACTGAAGTCTTGCAGTACACCAGATGCTAAAGGTGCCCAGTAGATCCCAAGTGTGACAAGGAGCAGAAAAAGCACACTTTTCTTGGGCATTTAGTAAGAAAAACCTTTTCTATCTTATTTTTGTATTTGTACTATCCAAAGCAATATTGTATTCCAGGGCAGTAATTCTTATGTTTCAGAAAACATCAAAAAACAGCTTAATTTTAAGAAAAGGCTGGAGAGCTCATCCTTTTCAAAGGCTTGGCCTGAGCCTGTAGATTGTAGCAGGTCCCATGATCTTAAGAAGCTACCCAGGACACCTCATTTCCACTGGAAAACCTAACACTATACAAAGCAAGTATTTCCCCAGATTATCCAAATTCATGAACGGACCCTATAGGATGATGCTGAAGTTGCAAATTTTGGTGAGTCCTTGAATTAAAATGTGTCTTCCTTCCCGGAAATTTTAAAAAAATTAATGAAAGGACTTAGCCAAACCCACGTATGGTTCTGGCCTAGTCATTTAACCTCTGTTTGGCTCAGTTTGCTTATTTATGCATTAAATGGAGACTGTGAAAGGACATTTTATGAATTAATTAATTAACAATTGAAAGGGATTTTAAAAGTGCTATGCAAATGATAAGCATCATTGTAAGGCCCAAGGGAACCTGAGACAAAGCAAGGAGCCAAACTCCAAATTGAGGATTATAACCAAGAAGCAAATGTAAACACTTTGAAATGTGTAAGAACGATTAATATTGCTTACCATGATGTCGGTAATTTTCTAATCCAGATAGAGAGGTGAGAAACTGTTAAAATGTGGATTCAGTTTGAAAACCCATACAAGCCCAGATGCTCTTTAAGTGGTGACACTTCAGCAGACGCCTGCACATTAAAACAAAATCAAAATGATCGAAGCAAACTGGAGCTGGAGAAGAAGCAGGTGCATAAAACAAATGCTGTCAGCATATGTGTTAGCACAAACAACTCATTGTGCCCACATAAGTTATATGATTGGCATTTGCAGATGTCTATATATATTTAGTTCAAATACTGCAAAAATAAACCCTCTTGAACCCACCTAATTTTAATATTACACTCGTTAGAGAGATAAAACCTCTCTCAAACCATTAGCCTGTAGAAGTTCTCCAGGCAAATCAGCTTAGTTTTCTGTTTCTATTTCTCAGCAAATGGACTCTTGGCTTTACGGGGGGCCTGAAGCAGCCATTGATCCTTATAATTATAAACAAAATGTGGTAATTCATCCCTTTAAAAAAATTACCCAAATTAAGGTACTGAGATGTGGCTGTATTGTCTTCTAAAAGAATAAAAAGCTATCTTAATAATAACAACAATAAAAATGAAGAAAAAATTTAAATTTTTTTCTAGTTTAAAAAACTTCTGGCTTCAGTAATTATAGAAGAATGGTTTTGCAGACTGAAAAACCAACTGTTTGAGTGTCTAGGCCTGACTTAACTTTTATTTCCCTGCCTGAATGGCACTTTAAAGCTCTCAGCATCCTGGGGTCCTTGGCTTACCAGGCAAAAGCAGAGTTTTCTAGACTGGCAGCTACTCCTTTCTGAGTCATCACAATCTATGAGTAAGCAACAGCAATCATAGAATTCAGGACTAGGTAATGAAGTTAGAGACCAGGGGAAAAAAGACACTCCAGAAAATCTGTCTTCCAAAATATTTCCTCCGGAAATGAGAACAAATGTGTGATCTTTATATTTCTGTGCTGCCTTTGTTGCTGATAATTCTTGTCCAATTGACCAAACAATTACCACAAAGAAGCATTCAAGGTTGTCTGGGCAAATAATAATGGTCCTATTGTAACACAAACTATTTGAGCTAACATGGTCCTTGACAAAGCCAAGCTGCTTTTTCCACATCTATGCTATTGATTACATGATGAAAATGTTAAATGCTCAAAAATTTGGTGAGCCCCATTAAAGGCATTCATTTTGAAAAAGTATTATCATAATGAAGGCCAACCGAGGTGGGCTTTGGGCACAGTGACTCAGCTGCATATATTTGGCTTCCCCAGGACCTTCCTGGGTACCGAAGTTTAGTTTGTGGGATTCTGCTTCCTTGACAAAAAATAAAAGTAAGTATGGCAGGTCTCTCTAAAATAAAAACACCCTTATTTATTATTTTCTAGTTCTTTTAAGTGCCTAAAAAGGCAAGAGAAGTGAAACTATCAGAATCTCCTAAAAGGTTAAAATAATTAAGGGAAGTTTCAACAGAAAGGAAAGAAAGTTTTTAAACCTTACACTAAACTAAATTTTTTATGTTCCAAAAGAAAAATACCCCAGAAGTTAAATCCTTCATAAAAGCCACCTCAGAAAATCTCAGATCCTAACTTGGGTCCCATATGCTCATGTCTTCAAGAGCAACTTCCTTCTAACCTGCACTCCTCTCTGACTACCTTTTGAGAAACCCCTCTCTATCTATGATATCTACCTCCTCTGCAGCAATACAATTCCCAGGTCTGAGATTCTTGGTCTGGAGTAAGAACCAGAGGCCTTGAGGATAATAGGTCACAATGGCCTGACACTGAAACAGGGAATTTGCCCTGACCTCTTTGTGGGCCTCACTTAGCTTGAAGCTCTCAATCCCTTGTGGGAGGGAAAGCATGCAGATGAGGGGGTACTGGAGCCGGAAGGAGTGCTTTGGGGTGCTGGCAGGAGCAAAATTCCATGTGGGCCTGCAACAGCATCTCGGGGGGAGTAACCACAACCCCCAAAGCCCCAGAGGGTATGTGTTATAGTGCTCTTTTAGCTTTGCCACCTGCAGGCAGCGTAAGTGTTAAACAGCTCAGTGGGCCCACTGCCTTTTCCCATGAGGCAGTTGCTCTCCTTCAGCGATGGCAGAGGGTCAGTGTGACAGCCTTTAGAGCCCCCACCCATGGAACTCGAGCTCTGGTTCAATGTCCAGGAAAAATTAGGTTACACAAATGAATTGAAGGGTAGTAAATGCAGAGGATTTCGTTGCCAATTAAAGTGGCTCTCAGTGGGAAGGGGAGCTGAAAGTGGGATGGAGCAGGAAGGTGATCTTCCAAAGCAATTTCTCTGAAGTCAAGCTGGTTCTCTCTACATCAAATCCCATTCTCTAATGTTGAGCTTCTTCTCCTCCCTCCCCTTCTCTACTCTCTGCCAGTGGAGCCTGGGGGTTCTGTGGATACAGGATGGGAGGCAGGGAGAGCCAGGGGTGGTTTTGGAAAAGACAACATTCAAGCGAGAAAACGGGGATATAAAGTTTTCACTTTGGGCCACTGTTTCAGGCTTGAGGGTGGGGCCCCCTGGTAAGGGCCCCACCCTTTTCTGCCCAGAATTTCTCTGCCTCCTGTCCCTATCAACACCACATCCCAAGGAGTGTGTTCTGGTTTTGACACTTAAGTCCTGCAGCAGAACACTAGATGGATGTAGACCCTTGATTTAGTCATCTTCAAGAGGTAAACTGAAAACACACCTATCCCTGTTGGTCAGCATTCTCAGAAAGTGTAACGCTCTAAACCAACGGTGCATAAGAGAAATATTTTCCCCACTCAGTCTTAACTCACAATAAAGGCAGAACCATATTATTGTTCAAAGCAGTGTAATTTCTTTCCTTTTTCTGTCCTTCCCTAAGCCTTACCCACACTTATAAATTGTGTCCATTGAGCTTTCCTGGCATGAGAAATTGCCCCATTAAAAATCAGATATCTCTTTAAAATCCTTAGTCACACATAGACCCTGATGAATGTTTCCTTTATTCATTCATTCAACAGATATTCATTCAGTGCCTATAGGCACCTTGCTAAGTATTCAGAATACAATGGTGAGTAAAACCCTGCACAGCCGCTTGCCTTTATTAGGGCATAATTTATAGGGCACAATCTATTTTTTTCAGCAAGGGGGGTCCTCTTCCCCATCCTCTGGAGAGAAAAGATTGAAGATCTTTATCCTAGTTACATTTGTTGGAAGCCCACAGAGAAAGCACTCCCTAAATGAGTTATTTTAGCATTGATTTAGACCAGGTTGCCTTTATCCCGAGTGCTTTTGGTAAAATTGCTATAACACAAGGCAATGAAGTAGCAAATCCTAGGAGGGCCTTTCAAATTTTTCTGATTCCATAATCAAATAATCAGAGTGTGAAAGCTCAGAGCTTAGAGATTACTTACCCGCCCCCCACCCTCCACACACACATATGCACCCATTTTGCAGATGAAATGTTCCTCAAGGCTGAGGGAGAAAGGTGTGCCATGTCTTGCCTAAAGCTAAACAAGTTGTTAACAAAAGAAGCAGAACAAGCTGCCTGCTGGTTCCAGACCTTCCCCATCACATCCCACCACTTTATAAGGAAAATTTGGCTTCTAGAATCTGACTCCTAACTCTTCTGCCACAGCTGCTAGTCACCACTGGCCAATGAGAGGATAATTCCACATCCTCTGCATTGCCCTCTTTCTAACTCTACTCATATTCAGAAACGAATCTAATAAATATGGCACTCACAGTCTCACTGTGTTCCCTATGATGGGAACCAGCATTGCTTTTCCAGAGGAAAATGCAAACGTGTATAAGCTGAATGACAAGAAGAAAAATCACTTATACGTCAGCACTGGAGAACATCTACATGTTCCATTAAATTTAAAACCAGATCCCTTCTGAAGTTACCTAAGAAAAAACTAAGAGGAACAGCAAAAAGACAATGTCAGCAAGTGCTCAAAAAATTTACCTTTTATACTTTTTCTTTATTAGCAGGTAAGGGTATGACAGAGAAACTGTGCCTGTGCTCTGATGTAAGATATATGTCATCCAAGGTTATAGAGGTTGACACTCTGATTTTTCTCCATGTAAATCTTAATTCATTAATTAAAATTAGAAAACATGGTTTTGTCATCAAGTGTTCATATGTTTTCATTTTTTTACAGATTTATAGAACTAGTGCCCACATTTTGAAATAGAGAAAGTATAAATCAGGTATAAACAATGCAGTCAGCATGAGTGTTCCACCATTTAGGAAACAATTTTTTTGGAGGAAGAAAAAAAGAATGTTTAGGGTTTGAAAGTGTCCTCTAATTCCAAGTCTGTAGCTCTAGTTTCATTTTTTCATCTCGGGTTCTTGAATCCTAGTCTTCAGGGGTTAGTGGAGGTTAAAGATCGCTCTACCTACCAGTCTTGGAATGTGTGTGTTTTAACACGTTTTAAAGTTTTTATTAGGTGCTCTTTTATTACCTTTATGCTGGAATCCCTGGTGGCCATACTCGATTTTTAATAAGGTGGAAATCCTGTAAAGTGATTGTTCAGTGGTTGCATTTAACCAGCAGGCCTGTCGCTGAGCCAAAAGGTCGGCTCCTAAGCTCACGGAGGAAGCTGGAGAGAAAGCAAGCTGGCTCAGCCTCCCCATTTTAAATGAAGGCCCTTTCATTCTGCTGCTTATTCAGAATCAAAAAGGTTTCAAAGCTCACTCACCACCATGGGAGAAGAGGGCAAAAAGGAGAGGGTGCATTTTGTTACTTGATATCAGAAAAACAGAAGCCTGAGCTGAGCCCTGGCATCCTTAGACGACACAGTCTTACAGTATATTATTATTCGGTGGTGTTGTTATACTTTTGCAGTGAATATGGAGTTTTATTCATAGAAATAAACAGCTCACTCAGCCAGGCAGCCAAGAAAACCCAGTAACGTGTTTCCTGCTTTAAAGGCACACTGGGGGCCCCTTTCTGTCCCTACTCTTTATCTCTTTTCCACAGGAACCATCTAGGTTGGGGAGCAGGCACGGACTTGAGGAGGCCCTCACAGGGATCCTGAACAATCTCAGTTCTCTTGTGTGGCTGCCACAAGGAAGGGAGAAAGGCGGAAATGTTTCCCATGTAGGGAATAATTAGTGAGAGACACAAAACCACTAAGCTAGAGTGGTGCCAGCTGTATTTTGAAGAATTAGGTGTGTGGAGGTGTTGTGGGGGTGACGTTTGGGACAAAATGCCGGTTTTGAGATATAGCTATGTGCATGAGGCTGTATGCTGAAATGCATCCTTCACCTCTAAAAAGGATAGTAACTAACTTAGGGTCTACTTTCTTCCAGCACTATGCTGCTAACACGTCACTAACGTGTTTCGGAGGAAAACAAGAAGTGGAACACGTTGCAAGTGTAGGCTTTGCCACAGGGTAAGGGCGAGCTCAACAATGACTGAGACTGGCCAAGAGGATTTGGAAGGAGATGAATAATAAAGATGGATACAAACTTAGAAGTTTCTTTTTTATTAGTATTATTTTTTAGATGGAGTATCACTCTGTCGCCCAGGCTGGAATGCAGTGGCGCAATCTCAATTCACTGCAATTGCCTCCCAGGTTCAAGCAATTCTCCTGCCTCAGCCTCCCGAGTAGCTGGGATTATAGGTTTGCATCACCACACCTAGCTAAATTTTTGTATTTTTAGTAAAGATGGAATTTTGCTATATTCACCAGGCTGGCCTCCAACGCCTGATCTCAGGAGATCTGCCCAACTCACCTTCCCAAAGTGCTGGGATTACAAGCATTGAGCACTGCGCCCAGCCAAACTCAGAAGCTTCTTAGCCAGTCTTGCACAAATTGACCCTAAAGTCAATGCAGACTTTAGGGTTTACAGTTTTGATAGCCTAGTTGAGAATCTCACCCTACTGCAGCTCTGTATAGCCATGGAGTCAAAAACTATATCACACACACATACAGAATGCACCGATGTCCACAAAGACCACTACTACTTAAGATATAGGGCAGTCTCAACTAAAACTACACAAAAATCTGGTTAACCCAATTGTTGGGCTTATCTTATGTTAGGGGTTTAAGGTAGTGCTTGGGCTCCCAAATTTCCACTCACTCTCCTTCTCCTGCATCGCTGTGGCCAATAAAGCAGACATGCCCAGACAGACATCTGAACAAGAATCCAAATATTGGCCTTATAACAGACTATCTAATACACTATCTAAATACACCTCTGCCCAAGGTTTAAGCTTCCTGAGAACTGCTAGACTGGAGAATGAGGTTTGGCTACATGTCTTCTATCTCAGATCGAGGACAGATAGACTGATGGAAAAGGGGAGACCTGAGTAGCCCCCTAGTAGTAAGTAGAAAAGCTAGAACAGAAAGTGAAAATCCCTGCCTCCCCTCATCAGTATCATCAATATAGGAAGAGCCTGCTTTGGCGTAGAAAGCAAGGACAAGATGGCCCTTTTAACTGATACATGAGGCAGGCAATGACGGAAGAAGAGGTGGAGCCCACCTTTTTTTTTTTTCTTTCTTTCTTTTTTTAGAGAGATAGACATATGTCCATTCTCTGTGGAGGAACATACTCCTATGCTTTTATAATTTTCCAAAAGAAATATCAATCTTTGACCATTTGCATTAGCCATTCATTCACCAAAGAGGAGGCGCAGGG
Organism: Sapajus apella; assembly: GCF_009761245.1. NCBI lineage: Eukaryota > Metazoa > Chordata > Mammalia > Primates > Cebidae > Sapajus > Sapajus apella. The sequence goes on from NW_022436946.1 coordinate 60,810,151, forward strand.
GGGAGATTAGAGAAAGTGTCAGGAAGGGTTGATTCCAATACACCTGTATTTGGGAAGACAGCAGAAGTTCCATCCTCCATTAAGACATGGCACAGGGGCCAATAAATATTCCCCTCCCACAAATCACAGCTCAGTGAAATCTAGGGAGGCCAGCAGAGAATAGAAGGATACTTTTAAGGTCCTAACACAACTGTAGATGGTGTGGGAGATGCCAAGGAAGTAGGAAGAGTTCCTACCTTTGTAGATCAGGACACTAAACTTGAATAAGATTCAATCAGAAAAAAATAAAAGAAAAATACAGAATAATAATAAAGTTCAAATTGTATGATATTATCCATTTCCATCAGCTGAACTTCCAAAGATGAAGGGGGAGAAACTGGGAAGCAAAGGGAGGTCACGGAACAGCAGTCTTGCTCTCAGCCTGTCTTTAGAGGAGCTACTGCAGTGAGGTACCGAGTCTGAGCTCATGGACCAGCATCTAGGTACTCCTTGGGAGCACCTATTGAGCCCCAAGGTTCCTGAAGCAAAGTGATGGCAGATAATCAAGCAGTCACTAGTTGGGCTGCTCCTGAGCTTTGGTTTTCTGCAACCCTGGACCATTGGTGCCATAGGCTGGCTTGTCAAACACTCCTGTCATCATTCCACCACTCTAAATTTACTCTTTCCCTTCTAAAAGTCTTTTCCAACCAAACAAGTGCCTTTTCTGGCCTTTGATCATCACATAACATCTTTTTAGCAACTGCTGAAATATAGTTTGCTTGCCATAAAATTCATCTGTTTTAAATGTAAAATGTACTGGCTTTTAGTAAATTTACTGAGTTGTGTAACCATGACCATAATTCATATTTAGAACATTTCTAGCACCCCAATAAGATCCCTGATGTCTGTTTCCAGCTAACCTCTTAGTGATATTGTTTGGCAGGTAGCTAAGAGTAAGGCTAAGACACAAAGGGACGCAGAGGGAGTAGTGAGCCTTAGAAGGAGAAAGAACACCAGAGAGGAGCAGGTAGGAAATGTAGAAGCGGTCAAAGGCCTCACATGGCTCACAGCTCTACTAAAAGCTTCAGTAATGGAATGCCAGATGTGGCAATCCTTCATCTCCACTCCTCAATGAAAAGCCATAAGCATGCATGGCCCCACTAAATGCAACATGACTGGCAGCAAACCTCAAATGTCTTGTGCAGAATTAAAAGTTAATGTTTGTTGAATTTAACTGAAATGAGTTGGAGAGATGAAAAGTTGGAGGAGGAATAATATCTCCTCACGGACAATTGTCACCCAGCTTCCTTTCTCACCTCCCAATGCCCCTCCAGTTTCCTTTTTGATAATTACCTCTTTCCACCATGTGTGGTCTTAGCAGGATGATAATTCCTGGAGTGTAGTAAGCCATAGGATCAGATTTTCCTTCTTTCCATTCAGGGACAAAAAGTGTCATTTGGACACTATAAACCAATGATACAAAGTTAGAAGAAATGACTGCAGTTGTCCTGGCCCCAGCCAGACTCAACCTGTTTGAAGCAGATGCTATGCTCCCTGCTTCCTGGCCTTGCAGAGTGCCCTGTTCCTCTGGGCAAGACCAACTGTCCATCCTCCTGCTGATTCTATGTCCTCCCAGTAATTCCATTTTATTAGCTAGAATTGGTTTCTGTTGCTTGCAACTGAGGAATCCTAACCCCTTCATGCCCTTTAAAGGCTATGACATTGATGAGGTGAGAAGTAACAAGGGTCACAGTGTTGCTTCCATAAGAGGCATTTCAGGGACAAAGATGGGGTGACTAAAGAAATTCTTTCCAGGAAAGGAAAGGAAGAGTGGTCAAAGTTGACCCTGAAGTTTTATATTTCAAATGTGTTTCTACCACACAGGGTTTTGGTTATTTGAACTTTCACCCAGGTGAGCTAAGAAAACTGGTTGCACATTTCTCATAAACAGATCAACAGGGCAGACTACATTAAGGCCTAACGTATGAGAATGAGTAATTTTCACATGCTTTTCACTTCACTGAGAGAACAACCAACATGGCTTGCCGAGCAGTTGGTCTCACTGCTCAACTTCACGCACGTGCTGCCTGGGCCGGTGATTCAGTCCCCCCAAAGCACTGCTTCCTTCTGAATTGGAAAGCCAAGGTTATGAGCCAGCCCTGCTTAGAGCCAAGACACTTTGATTCAGTGTTATTTTTTTGCCTTACCACACAAGGTTCAAACTGTCCAATCTCTTTTCTTTAATGCCAGTGCCCTAATAGTTAGAGTCACAGTCCAGAGCTGCTTTATTAAAAACGTTCATTTTCAGAAATCATTGAGCCTGAAATCATTTCACTCCTCCAAAATAAAAAATAAATAACTTAAAAGAAAGAAAGAAAAATCAATCAAGGAAATAGCAAAATGGTAAGCGGTACAATATAACACGTTAATGCTAAATGCCAGCTTCATGGTTCGATGCCCAATTTATTATGTCGAAAGGCAGAAGACAGGCATCAAATGAAATGAGGACAGAATAAATGTGCTACTGCATAAAAACTATCTATGAATTTCCATGCTGTTTGTCATTGAATAAAAGCTATAATCATTTGGTAGATATATATTTTGTCAGTGCTACTTCAAATTCATACTTCATCAAATTGCTACAATGCTTTCAGGTGTGAGAATCGCAGAGCTTCTTTGACAGGAATCATGACTTAATGCATACAAGCTGAAAGACCAGCAAAAATTACAGAGCAACAGCCCATTACTAAAGGGCCATCGTATGAGAGACACGTAATGCATTTCACTTGGAAGGGATTTCTGAGTTCAACCCTAAGTCCAATCCTTCCACCCAGAGTTGAAGCCTGCCAGTTATAATTTACCCCAGATAACATGCAATGGTGTCATATCACATACTAATGCTATGGTAATTCTCCTAGTATTTCAAAGACTGGGAATCTGAACCAAGAACAGGAATAGATTAGTCGAGTTTATTCAGCTTATGCCTGCATCCTCTTGTTGCCCTCTTTAGAATGGAAATATGTCATCATAGTTCAGTTTCCTGAGGTCGCAAAGATAAGACAATATCTACTGTGATTTCAAACAGAATCATTTATAGATAAAAGAATCCTCCTCTCTCAAAACAGCTTTTCAAATAGCCTCTCACCACAGTTAGTAATAATTTATGCTTGGTGAACAGGAAAATGTGCTGAATTTATTCATTTTACTTTGTGCAGCCTGTCAAAAGGGCAAGCTGATAAGGAAAAAAGTAGGGATGGGTAATTTATTGGTATTTGCAAATCTGATACAAAAGGTTTTTGTAATTCCTCCTGATTCAAAAGAAGAAGAAAATTAAATCTGAAAGTGGCAAAACAGAAAATTCCTGTTATTGTCTAAGCCATGGTATCTGACACTTTACCACATGGATAATTCTAGGGGCTGGTTTTTCTTTTGTCCTCCAACATAAAATTTTGCTCCATTTTTGAATCCTAATCAAAAAATTATGCCACAGGAGACAATCTCTACTTAAGAACCTAGAGTCTGGCCCAGCTTCAAGGGCATAGTCCTACTGTGTCACATTTTCCTAAACACCTCTAACAGCTGGACAGCTGTTCACTCCCCTTCTCTGCCAACCCAGCCATTTGCTTTAGCCAGGACATGTTTATTTTCCATCCTAATTATTTCTGAGTTGGAACTTTAATTTCTTGCATGGTTTCAAGATGTGATTTAGAGTGTTTTGGTTTTTCAGCACTCACTTTGAAATGGGAGATGATTTTTACGTCCTCTTCTTATGTGCTCTCTCCCAAGGAGTTGTTGAAATTCCTTAATTTTAAATAATTCCTTAGGGGGCACTTGTAGCTTTGTACCTCATGTAGTAGACAGGGCATCAGGTACAGCTTGCACTTAGGGGAATTAACTTGAATCGAAGCTCAGATAACCAGAAGTCTTAACTCATATGCCACGCTCTTCTTTCCATCATAGCATATAATAAAGTCTTTATCATAAGTTAAAAGTATAGCATGAAGTTTGGGGCATTTTGAAGAGAAAAAATAGTTGTTTGAAGTTCAGAATTTAGCAAGTTCATTTTATAGACTTCATGTATGGCAGGTTTTTTTAAAATAGCACATTACAAAATTCTAGCTGAAAGCCAGGACATAATATAGCTTAATGATACTAAGGTTCATTTATAAAAATTATAATTTAATCATAAAATACTACATTTTAGATACAAAACCTTCTTTCTGAGCTCACATCTCCCATTTATGTCTAAAAGAACACAGGCAATGCCACCCACTGAGCATACTTGGTGGTGGCTGGTTCTAAACCTCAAATTTCAAAATAATCACACTCAGACACACCACAACCACATCCAGGATCATCAGAAGCCAAGAAAATCCAGTGATGAAAGTTTTCTTAATCCCACAGGCATCTATGGTGGAGAAGAGGACTGTGTTGCTATAGCTACTGATCCCCTGGTTTTTGGCTTCTTTGACCTTTCCTCCAGCAGTATTTGGAGGCCATATCTCCAAATACTGCTGCAGTAGCCTGTGGAGGCTGTGGGGAGAGCAGATCCACCTTCAAGTTCAAGAGAATGACATTCTCCAGGAAGACCTTCTCTCCTCACATTTGGCGACAGTTACAATGCAGAATTACCTCCTCTCTAAGTGGCAGTTGTGAAGCCCAGGGGCAGTGTGGGATGCTGAATGAAATAACAGTTTCCAAAGTATCATCTGATCATGCCTTCTCATATTCTCCTGAGATTCCTTTCATCACTGCCGCTCAATGACTTGAGGGTCTGGAGTCTTTTGTTTTTGTGTGTTTGGTTATGTATCACTAGATGGTAACCTAGGGATGGGCCTGGCTGTATTTCCACTCATTGTTCTTGCTCCTGCATAAATTATGGAAATCCTCACCCTAAAAACTTCTTTTGACCATAATCTTGACTTCATTATGAGAGATTTAGAAAAAGGCATGGCCTATCCAAGTAGTGGCGGGCACTCAGCTCACCCATCAGATACAATTTGTCACAAATTGACACTTAACCTGGCTCTCTATCCGTCTCCATTGGTTTTCACACTCACTGAGGAAGCATCATGGTACACCAGGAAGTCTGGGATTTGGATCAAACACATTTGGATGCCAATTCCAGCTCCTGGATCCAAACATATTTGGATTTAAATTCCTTGAGTAAATTACCCCATCTTCAAATCGTTTCCTTAATTACAAAGGGCTGTTAGGAAGAGGCAATTCAAAATGAGCACTTAGTGTGTTGTGCCAGGCACATACTAAGCACGTAAAAGATGTTAGCTATTATTATTGTAATTTACTTCATAAGGATGCTGTGCGGAATTAAATGAGATGACATCTGTGGAAGGCCAGGCCCATTTGGAAGAGCTCAAAAAACACTAGTTCCTTTCCTCGTAAGAACAATTAAGTCCTTTCCAAATCTGCCTGGGTTTCAGGTGAAGACTTTGGATTTGAATCCAAGGTGCTTCCCTGCAGCCACCTAATAATAGACACCCCTCCCTGTGCCTATAGCCCCAGAGGGAGAGCTTCCTAAACACCTTTATGACATCTTTCCCCCTCCCCACTTTAAGTCCAGTTCTATTGAGTCTTCTGCACCTCACTGTCTGGCTCTCTCTTTGAATATGTTTTCCCAGTGTCTTCCCTCGTTCTGCTTTCTGGGTTGGACCATAAACCCTGCCCTTAGCCCACCCACTCCTCTTTCCTCCTTGCTGCTGTGTTCTCTCCCATCCATCCCTGAGGTGCTCATTACCCAAGCACCATTTACAATGACACAGCAAATGCACTGCGTTTAGATTGATTTTGTCTTAAACTGGGGCACATTTGCAATACAGAAATCGGGGAGCATTGGTGTGTTTTATCACAAGGAATTAAAGCTATTATCTCACAAATCTGATCCATGTCAGCAGCCAAAATAAATACGTTGAGTAATTTCTCCCCTCACTAACTAGTTCTTTTGCCTGAATTTTCCAGTTAACAGTTTTGCCTGGCAAATTCGCAAACGGTGTATGTTACTATATCCATCCCAGCACTTGCATTCTGTTTCGGATATGATTTTGAAAGAAGACATCTTAGAAAGTAAATTCTTGAGGAAAGGACATTAACAGATAAATACCAGATATAAATAGATAAACATGAATAAAAATCCATATTTCAGACACATTGTAAAAAATAGCAATAATAATAATAATATAATGGCTGTAATTTTTCAAACATCTTCAGACCACAAAGGTAATGCAGAGGGAAAACAGATGTATTTGTTTTCCTCTTGCCTTATGGCTGAAAGAGCAAAGCATGCATGATTTTTATGACCTGGCTACTGACGTGTCCCTTCAGGGAGCTATTAACTCTATCCTTGTAGATGGTGCCTGATTCCCTTCAAAATTAGAAATTGCTTAAAACCAGGGAAAAAAAAGCATTTCATTCCTAAATAGGCCATTAGTGATATTGGATAGTTTGTTATGCTGTAATGCAATATTGAAATTCCTAGAGGCAATGGACTTACAGTAGTGAATTAAAAAGACCAAACTCAACCGAGTATTTGAGGAATGAGTGAAAAGAATCTGGGGTAGCTAACTATTTTATAGGTTGTGTGTCAGCAAGTGACCTTTTGAAAATAAAATTATTAACTCTCCCCAGAGAACTAAATGCAAATTGAGCCCAGTGAGATTGTGTAGTAGATAGGAAAACATCTATTTTGATGTGGGGGGAGCAGAGGATGGGCATATATGCAACAAAATGTCAGAATAATGACCATCACCCCCAACAGAAAATAAGTAGACTAAAAATAGCAATGTACACTTTTGGTTCTTAAAAATTATCAGCACAGATGCATAGGGTAATGACAGCAGATGTGTGTAGCAGGGTTTCAACCTGAGTAAGTGCCTGGACATGCTGTGCTGCCTCACCGCACAGCTAACACAACCTTTGACATTCCTCTTCACAGGAATGCAGAATTTCAAGAATAATGCACATAAACTAAATAGCATAATTTCACAGCCTAAGTTAAAGGGAAGCTAATTTACTTTGCATGTTACGATAGATAAAATGAATTACGTTGTCTTCATGTCTGTACCTATCATCAGGCTTACTGTGCATACCCCTTTGAAGGACTATGGCTATCAATTATGACATTAGAGTGATTCACCAATCACTCTAATTACATAAGCACAAAACTATATTGTGCTTACAGGCTTGCAAATACCAATTAATTTCTCATCATTTATATCCAAAAATCCTGGTAAATTTCCTTTTCCTGAATATAATATCTAAATTTTAAATATGTAGAAGTCACTATTCTACTAAATATATCTTTCAATAGATACTTAATTTCCTTTCTGAAGTTACTGTAATTATTTCAGCAACTGAACCTTTTTTTCCCTAGAATCTTTGTTCATATCAGGACAGACAAGCTCTCCAAAGACACAGTGATATTTCTCCCAGCTAACCTCTGGGGACATTATCAATGCATGGTACAGTAAGTTTGTATTTCACCAAAGGTTAAAAAAAAATAGAAGAATACAATTTGGAAAGGGGGTTGTTAAAAATCATATTCATGTTAAAATATTAAATTCATAGGAATTTTAACATTTTTAAATCAATGATGATTTCAACACAGTAAATCAAAGCCCTCCTCTTCCTTGGCCTGATTGATAGTTTTTTTCCCATTAAAATTGCCCATTCCATTTCAAATATAGATAATATATAATTTAAAGTTGAAATCAGGTCCCTTGAGTTTCTTGAGATTGGATAAATGTCTCCAAACATCAACAAACAGACCTTAAAGTAAGGCAGTAATCTATAAACCATCCTGATGACTTGTCAATAGGAGGAGGGAAACAGGATGAGACTGTAAACTCAGCAACCTTTTCCTGACCTTAACCCTCCCCCAACCTCTGAAAAGCAATGAGGACTGTTCCTTGGGCCTTTGTTTGAGGAAGCTGAGAATAGGAATTGTGAGTGCCTGTGTTCCCACAGAGACGTAAAGTATCCACAACCCCTTCAGTTCAAAATTGCTTTATATTTGGTGACCTGAGGTTCAATTAGATGACTTTTGCTATGTTCAAGAATGCAGCAATAATTCACCCCATCACTGCACTGAGCAAGACGACCAACCAGGGCTGGTGTGGCCCACGAGAGATCTGGGGAGACAGGGAATGGAGGACATATTTCAAGGTGGCAGGTGAACAGTTTGAATAATGTTCAGGGATCCTGAGATTTTAGCTACCACTAAAATAAGAAGAAAAGCACCAGATGTAGAATTAGTAAACCAAGTTTCTATTCAACTCTGCCCTCAATTTATCTTGTGATCTTGGGTAGTTTCTTAACTTCCCTGGACCTCAATTTCCCCATCTAAAGACTGGCTGAAACAATGTCTAAGTTACTGTCATCTCTCAAAAGTCTGCAGTTTTGCGACTGTTACTTATTCCTCAGAGATATAAGAAAATCAATGTTAACTAGAATCATACGAGTGGAGGAAGAAAGAAAACAAATTGAGTTTTCTCAGCCTTGCTAATAACACTCCAGTGCAGCACTGGAACAGTCAGTGAAAGGTGATGGAACAAATCAAGATCCTTCAACTAATTACATGTGGAAGACCTCTGTGCGTCACCATGGAGACCAAAGGGAAGGTGGCCCCAGTAAAAGTCAAAGACTGGAAAAGCAGACATGGCATTATGAGAGATTCCTATATCTCAACCAGATTCATGGGCAGTGAGACCCTAATTATTTTCCAAAACAGTGTCTCCAAGTAGGGTGCGTGCTTTAGCATCACCTGGTCAGTCACTCACGCAGATTCCTGGAACTCACCCAGGCCCACTGAATCAGAATTTCTGGGAAAAGTACTAGGAAATCTGCATTTCTAAGAAATTCCTCTAGTGTTTGTTTTGTAGAATAAAACTTGAGAACTACTGGTCTAACAAATGGAAAGGAAGAAGTTGGAAGAAAAACAGTGAAATGCCCAGCATGTAGGCTCACAGAATGCCTCTGGAAGTGGAGGAGTCTCTGATAACAGTGGTTGCATTCCAGTCTGAGGTACATAGAAGAAAAACTTGCTTTCACTCTAAACATGTTAATGCTGTTTATATCTTTACAATGAGCAAGAATTACATAAATATTTCTAATCCTAGAAAAATTTTAAGTCCAACTTAAATGTGGGTACAATTTCTAAGATTTGGAAAAAATGGACGCTCTTTTTAAAGTTAAAGGATAAAGTAACAACAACAGTTTAAAATTTTCTCTTTTTTAAAACTCAAATAACCGGTCTTGGAAAGGGTAAGCTTAGTTTTGTATTTTATCAAATGAAAGATGGCAAGGAAGGCTGTCAGGAAGGACACTTAACAAAGATATCTCCCCTCAATTCAGCTAACTTCTGGTTTATATCCTAGTGCCTTGTTACTCACTGTACTATTTTTTATTTCCTGGGTGATTAGCAGTTCTTGCTAAGCAGAGACCATAATGAATGTGCCTTCCTATTTCTCAAAGTTCCTTTCATGGTACACAGTACATGGTACTTGCTCAGTAAAATTCTTATGAAATGCTTTCTTTTCTGTAACATGTTAACACTTCCCTTTTGCAAGAAAACCTTGAAATTCAATCAAATAAAACATGTTTTTAACTCCAAGGTAGGCTATAAGCTGTGACATCCAACAGCTGTAAAAGAGGATGCCTGAAGAGACCAAGGAGAAAGAGATCAGGGTCAGGGGCCTAACAAACCACTGCAAAATTCATAACTGAGACAATTATGACCTAACCGACTCCATCTTGCTTTTAACCTCCAAATTGTCCTTGTTTATTCCTAGGCATAGCCAAGCTAAGTTTGAGAAGAACTTAGTTTATAGTTAATTTTGAAACAGATGATAGCACCCCTTTCTGAAATAAACCCCCTTCTAGCCAGGGGACTAGACTGCCTTTGCAGGACTAACAAATTAGCCACAAGATTAGAAATTTTGCTTTAGGAGTCAAGCATCTGGAAGCGCAAGATTATGAACCTCCCCAAATTGCTCCTGGGGATAACATCACTACTGTAAAACCTAAGATCAGTGCTTGAGATATTTTGCAGACTCTGCACTTGATGGATCAGCTGCACCACCCAGATCAATAAACCAGCTCATCCGGTCTTGTGGCCCCCACCCAGGAACTGACACAGCACTAGAGGACAGCTTTGACTTCTTTATGATTTCACTTCCCACCCGACCAATCAGCACTCCTCACTTTTGGACTCCCCTCCCCACCAAATTATTCTTAAAAACCCCAACCCCCAAGTTTTGGGGAAGACTGATTTAAGAAATAAAATCCCCTACATTTATCATCCTTCAGTTTGTTGGTATGACCTGATTTTTCCTGGACACCAGACAAGAACCTGGGTACCAAAAGGGCACTGAGCTGGTTAATGCTTAAGCCTTATGTGGATGGCAGAGCTAAAAGAGCACTGTAACACACCCACTGGGGCTTCAGGAGTCACAGGCTCCTACCCCTAGACACTACCGTGGGGCCAGAGCCCAAAAGCACTCTCCCTGACTCCTGCACCTGCTCATCTGCACGCTCCTCTTCCCATAAAGGGTCTGAGCACATGGCAGTGGAACAGATGACCCACACCCTGTTAGGGATGTCAGGTAACTCTCTAGTTTCAGGAGTATGCTATGGACACCTACCAATTATCTAACGGGAAGCAAAGGTTGCTTTGGTGTTTCAACAGCACTGAGATGAGTGGTGCGCAGTGAGCAGCAGAAAACCATTCGATGCAAGATGGGCATCTGAGCCATTGCATGATAAACGATGCAAGAAAAGTGGCAAAGCAATCTTGGTGGCTAATCAAACCCAAAATTCAGAATCCCCCTTTTATGGTACAGAGTTGTGAGTTGTCTCTGGCATCTGGGAAGCAGCTGCCCAATCAAGGACTACTTTCCTAACCCTCTTGCATCTAGAGACAACATAATGTGAGCAGAAATGACGTGTGTCATTTCTGGTCAAAGGCTTTTAAGCAATTCTTGTGCCATCACTCCCTCTTTCCCATCGACCGGTTGGATGCAGAAGATGCCAACCCCTAGCAGTTAACAGAGCCACAGGATGGGGGAAGCCGGAGCCAGAATCATTTCATAAAAAAGACACCCAACAACAAGGAACCTCTGCTTTGGACTGCTACCTTAGCAATAAATAAACATCTGTTGCATCTGAGATAGTATGCATTGTGGGATCTATTAATATTTGTAACAATAGCCAGCACTACTTTAACTCATGTATTTGGCTAAGCCAAAGGTAAGTGCTGTATTTCCTGGAACTCAGGAACTGTGTCTAAATAAGGCCTAGTCCAAGGTCTAATTGGCAGGAGCCTAGAGGCCGCTCTACTCTGACTAGGTGTTTGCAACAGACAGAAGATTCTTGCATAAGTTTTGCCTGGTTTGGATAAAAAGTATTCCTTCTTGGATGTTCTTCTCTCCAGGACACGCTAAAGATAATGTCCAGAGGAGATATATGTTCTCTTCATTTCCTTCTCTATCATATGCCTCTTAGAGAGGGCCCTGCTTCCAAAGCCTGGAACACTACCTGCCTGCAGAATGATTTAAGACCTGATGAGTTACCTTTTGCAAAAATCACCTTTATAAAAGAATAAGGCCAGAGAATCCAGCCACAACCCAGAGCAGAGCCTAAAAATTCCCGAGAATGCTGAATGTGTTTTCATGCAATAAAAACAACTCTTGAGGATATTAATAGAAAATTGTAATTGATCAGCATACACACACACATCCATGCACACACACACATACACACACACACACACACACACACATATGAAAATATTTGCCCTTTGAATCCCAGACTTGGGTTATATCTATAAGAGACGTGGTGTCTCATGTCAGTAATCCAAGCACCTTAAGATTAACCTCAGTGGGTCACCTGAGGTCAGGAATTCGAGACCAGCCTGGCTAACATGGTAAAACCCTGTCTCTACTAATAATACAAAAATTAGCTGGGCATGTTGGCAGGTTCCTGTAATCCCAGATACTCAGGAGGCTGAGGCAGGAGAATCACTTGAACCCGGGAGATGGAGGTTGCAGTGAGCCAAGATTGCACCACTGTACTCCAACCTGGGTGACAAGGTGAGACTAGACTCCATCTCAAAAAAAAAGAGATGAAGTCTCACATTTCGGGCATTCAGGTGGTTCAAAAATAAATAAGACATGGTCCCCAATCCCCAGGAATGCACAGAATATAATTCTTAGTATTACAAAAGAGAAGGATGCAGAATGTACTATAGGAGCAAGAGAGAGGGAATGGGTAATTCCACATGGGGCACCCGGGAAGTTTTCTGGGGAGAGACAGAATGAAGGCCACATGTGTAGAAGGAGTACCCAGAATAGCAGGCAGAGGTAATAGCTCCAGCACAGGCCCTGGGATAAGAGAGGACAGAAAACTTAGGCTGGATCCTCTTGCTTGCAAAAGTGTTTAGTGCCATAATTTAAAGACAAGGGAGTAGTACACTCTTAGTAACAAAGCCTCTTAACTTTTTCCTTTCCAAAAAGATAAAAATGCAATTTTTAAACAGTAAGCCTGCCACTAAGCACTGTCTGGAATAACGGGTAGATGAAGGGAAGAGCATATTCTGAAGAAGTAGGACAGGATACAGGCGAGCCCAACCCACAGTATGCCAAGATTATATCATGCTCAGGTTTCCAATGAAAGCTAAGAAGATAGTGAGTGAGGAGACAGAAATGAAGACTGGGCTGAGTGTGGTGACTCATGCCTGTAATCCCACTACTTTGGGAGGCTGAGGCAGGAGGATTGCTTTAGGCCAGGGATTTAAGATCATCCTGGGCAACATAGCAAGATTCTGTCTCTAGAAAAAAATTTAAGCATTTAAAAATGAAGGCTGGAAAATTCAAATAGCTTGGGAAAACGGCCTATGAAACAGGGTGGGGCCGTATCTCAGAGGTGCCAGACGCCCAATAGGCATTCAATAAATGTTTGTTGAATGAATGAATGGCCCCTACACACACATACACTTTGCCATAATAACCTGTGTCAGAAATACTTTTCATTGGTTGCCCTAATGTAGTGACTCATCCTCTATCCTTTCCACCCACATGCAATCAGAGCCAAGAAACTTCCTAGGGCTAAACTAGAAAATATGTATAGATATTAAAGACATTTTAATATTTAAAAGACTATACAAGTCAGGAGTCCCATGCATACCAAGCAGTGCTCCCCATTCAAGCTCCAGCTCTGTCTGCATTGCTGTCTCAGTCCCAGAAAGGAGTATGAAGGCCATCAATCTAGATAGCTCTACACCTTTCCATGAGGACAATTTTAAAGTGCCTAACATAGTGAGAACTATCAAATCAGTCTCCAAGTGTACATCTTTAAAGGTCTATATGCATAAATTAGTTTTCCATTGAGCTGCAGAGCTCTAATTATTTTTTAATTTATACAAATACATGCAATTAAAGTGCAATTACAATGCAATTAAAATGCCAATATAATTTAAATGCAGAAAGAAGAAAATTTATAAATCTACTCATGAATCCCCTTGATTTCTTTTTTGAGTTCAATTAATGCCACTTATGATGTATAAATTGTGAAAAATCTTATTTCAGCTGGTAAGGCCATCTCATCAATCCATGTACCTTAGGATGTGAAGTCTCATTTAGATGCACAGGGTGTATCTTTATCATGAATATTGGACCAGAATTGGCCAAAACAGAGTTGCTTGACAAAGTGGTAGCCAAAAGAAGAAGGGTAATTTAGAGTCCCTGCCTTAAAAGAGGTAAAGAATGTATGCAAAATTCAGGTCTTCCAGTATTTCTTAGATGTTGGCAGGATACGTTTGCATATTTTCCTAACAGGAGCTGCAGCCCTCTTTACCCTAATTTCTCTATAGATGAAGATACTCAGTAAATAGAGACTGATTTGAGGTGCTAGGAGTATACAACGAACTTTTGAAAACTGAAGATGATTTCTGCTAAAGGGCCCCCTTTTTTCTCAGTTTTTTATAGATAAAAGTTTTTTGGGGGGTGGCTGGCAAGGTGGCCGAATAGGAACAGCTCCAGTCTGCAGCTCCCAGTGAGGTCAACGCAGAAGGTGGGTGATTTCTGCATTTCCAACTGAAGTACCCAGCTCATCTCATTGGGACTGGTTAGACAGTGGGTGCAGGCCATGGAGGGCAAGCTAAAGCAGGGTGGGGCATTGCCTCACCCAGGAAGCACAAGGGGTTGAGGAACTCCCTAGCCTAGCCAAGGGAAGCTGTGAGGGACTGTGCCGTCAGGAATGGTGCACTCTGGCACAGACACGATGCTTTTCCCACAGTCTTTGCAACCTGCAGACCAGGAGATTCCCTTGGGTGCCTATACCACCAGGGCCCGGAGTTTCAAGCACAAAACTGAGTGGTCATTTGGGCAGACACCGAGCTAGCTGCAGTTTTTTTTTCATACCCCAGTGGCACCTGTATTGCCAGCAAGACAGAACCATTCACACCCTGGAAAGGGGGCTGAAGCCAGGGAGCCAAGTGGTCTAGCTCAGCGGATCCCACCACCACGGAGCCCAGCAAGCTAAGATCCACTGGCAGGTTATCAATTTCCCTGAAAAATCCTGCGTAAACTTTGACTTTATTCATATTGAATACAAATATTAATTAGAGAATAATTTATGATACCAAATCTATTCATCCAGAAACATGGTTTTCCATGCATTTGTGTCTCTTTTCTTTTCATTAAATTTATTATTCTCTTCCTAAAAGCTTTACACACAACTTTTGTTGAATTTAGTCTTAGGTAACTAAGAATGTTTCTTGCTATTATAAATATTTTTGAAATTATACTTTCTAATTATTCCTTGCTGGGATAAAGGGGCTACTTTGGATGTTTTGATGCTGTTGATGAAGCAAGCAGTATTGCTTACCTTATTGATAAATTCTAATATTTTGTCAAGTCTTGTATTTTCTGTATAGACACTCATAATTTGCTAACAATGACGTGACAATCAATCTTTTTATTCTCATATTGCAATAAGACTTCAAATACAATGCTTAATATGAGCAAGAATAGATAGTATTTTTGTCTTGTTCTTACCCAGAATGCTTCTCTGATAGATATAATATTCACTATACATTTTTGTTAAATACTTTTATCAATTAAAGAAGTTTTGTTCTATTCAAAACATTGCTAAAAGACTTTAGCAATCAATTCAATTTGATTCAAGACTTGTATATCCCCAATATCATAAAAAGAGAAGTAAGCTCCCAACTATTTTTTGAGATTAATAAAATTTTGATAGTAAATTAGAGGATTATTTGAGCAAAAAATATAGGTTATTCTCACTTTTGAATATAGATAAGCATAAAATATATGACAGTGATCAAATACAATTATCTGATGAATACAGGAATATTTAATATATAAAAATTACTACAATATTAAGGGAGAACAACCATTCAGTGTCTTGATATTTGTAAAAAACTTTCTGTTTAAATTTTTGTCAAATTAGTTATTCTATTTTTTTATTGGTTTGGAAATTATACCACCTGTTGCTATTTTTAATTATTACACTTAAATTCCTTAATGTATATTGGACTTAACAAATTATAGAATTAATCAACATTTCTTAACTTTTCCCAAACATAGCAAGCAACTTGAAATTTTTTATTTTTTTTAATTTTTGTTTTGAGAGAGGAACTAGCTCTATTGCCCAGGCTGGAGTGCAGTGGCGTGATCTCGGCTCACTGCAACCTCTCCCTCCTCGGTTTAAGCAATTCCTCTGCTTCAGCCTCCTAAATAGTTGGGACCACAGGCATGCACAAACCATGCCCAGCTAATTTTTGTATTTTTAGTAGAGACAGTGTTTCATCATGTCGCTTGGGCTGGTCTTGAACTCCTGACCTCAAGTGATCCTCCCACCTCTGCCTCCCAAAGTGCTGGGAGTATAGGCGTGAGCCACCGTGCCCAGCTATTTATTTATTTATTTATTTATTTGAGACAGGATGTCACTCTGTCACCTCAGCTGGAGTGCAATGGCACAATCATGGTTCACCACAGTCTCGACCTCCCAGCTCAGGTGATCCTCCCACTTCAGCTCCTGAGTAGCTGGGACTAGAGGTGCATGCCACCATGCCTGGCTAATTTTTGTAATTTTTGTAGAGATGGAATTTTGCCAGGTTGCCTAGACTGGTCTTGAGCCTTGGGCTCAAGTGTTTGCCTGCCTCAGCCTCTCGAAGTGCTAGGATTACAGGCATGAACCACTACACCTGGCCTAACTTGAAATAATTTAACTCTCATATCTTCTTCAGTCTTACATGTTTTTGTCCAGTATTTAAATTCTATCTTGCTTTTAAGCTCCCTCCACAATTTATCTTCAACATTATTGTTCAAGTTTTTTTACATTTATTCATATTTTAGGAATTTATTGGGTCACCAATTTTTTTTTTTTGCTCCCCACTTCTTCCTTTTAGTTGAGTTTCCTTCTTACTGAAGTATAATTCTTTGTAGGTTCCTGTGGGGAAGCTCTATGAATGCTAGACTTACCCTATCTTGTTTTTCTAAAAATCTCTGGGTCCTCACCTTTGAATGAAAATTTAGCCTTGTCATTCTAGAACACAAATATTTTCTTTCACTATTTCATATATTAATCTGCTGGCTTCAGGCTTCAGTCATTGATATTAAAAAGTCTGCCATTCATTTGATGGTCTATTCCTTTTGTAAGCTGATTTCTCTTTTTAGTTGTTTGTAAAATTTCCTTGTTTTCTTTGTTGTTTAGTTTCACTGTAACGTGTCTGCTTATAGATTTACTTCCATATTATTTATTCTGTCTTGTATTCATTATGCTTTCAACTCATGTTCTTCATATAAGAAACAGGATAAATTGATATAAATTTTGGAAAATCCTCAGCCATTATATCTTTGAGGGCTGCCTCTTCATTATTCTCCTTATTTTCTCTTTCTGGAATTCTTACTAGACCTATCTCAGACCTTCTAATTTTATCTTCACTATTTCTAAATTTCTCATTTATACTTGTATTTGAAGTTTCTTGCCTCAGCACCATAGGTAACTTATGTAATTTACATTTAACTTCTTGGCCAGTGTCCTTTGAGAATGACAAGTAAATATATGACACCTCATTCAGTGCTATAAACTTACAACCAACTTTTAAAAGAAATTCTGTGTATGTTCTAAGGAAAAGCCAACTGCTTGAACACTGATTGTACCAGAATCTTTGAAGTCTCCATGTAAAACAGCTGGGGTTCTTTCTCAAAAACTTCACCAAACAACAATTACAACAGGACGAGATTTGGCACTTGGAGCTTCAATCATTTTTCCAAATTGCAGAGCTAGTTCGGACACAGCACAGGTCACACTCTCCACTGTCATTCTCTCATTGTAGGCGAACCAATAGTCTTGGGTCTCCACTGTCTTTATCAATTAAAGTCTTAGCATCATCATGATACTAGCCATGGTGCAACAACCCAAGTGACCATGAATCTCTTCAGCTTTTCCAGTGCTACTGCATTCCATGACAGTGAAGGGATTTCTCCCTTCCAGAGGTAGCACGCACCCCGAGGTGTGGCTCCTGGCACCCATAGAACTAAGCTTTTCAAACCTCAATAACATATTATATTTGGAATAATCTTTACACCCCTGTTGTAGTCAGTCACACCACGTAAAGTACATAAAAATGGCAAAAGAAAGCAGAATTTGCCTTTTAGGGGTTTGATAGCTGACACAGCTGTAGGCACCCAGCAACTCAACCATTGGCTTTGTTTTTGTTTTTTAACAATGATTATAGTGGCCATTGATACTTGATTCATTTGCAAATGTCTGATCTTTTCATTGTATCTTACTTTTTATTATTTTAATGCTTTTTTTTCTTTTTGAGATGGAGTGTTGATCTGTCACCCAGGCTGGAGTGCAATGGCACAATCTCAGCTCACTGCAACCTCCACCTTTGGGATTTAAGCAATTCTCCCTGCCTCAGCCCCACCAAGTAGCTGGGATTACAGGCATGCACACTACACCTGGCTAATTTTTGTATTTTTTTTAGTAGAGACGGGTTTTTGCCACGTTGGCCAGGCTGGTCTTGAACTCCTGACCTCAGGTGATCCGCCCGCCTTGGCCTCCCAAAGTGCTGGGATTACAGTTGTGAGCTACTGCACCCGGCCATTTTAATGCTTTTTTATAACACTTGTTATTGTTTTAAATGTATGTACTTATTATTTCCACTTTTGCTTTCTATTATCTGAAAGTTTGTGAAATTAATTCTATTTATTGTGCTAGGTGGCTCTCAATTGTGATATGTTGTTTCCTCACTTGTAATCGTGTATTATGAGCTCATCTTTAGCAAGTTTTATTCTGTTGAAATCCTCTGCTGCAGGGGTGAAGATACAGTCCTCTAAAGCGATTTTACATTTGCTTCTGTACTGTATCCTAGGGACATCATCAGCTCACAATTTTTATTGAACTTCCTGGATTAAGGGTGCTCAGACTATGTGGATACCATAATTTCAAACATTGAGTTTCAGGTTCTAAGAAATTTTCCTGTTCTTTTTTCTTCACGCACAGATGGATAAGCTTTCTCATCATCTCCTGTGTGGGTGTGCAGATTGTTTTCTGGTCCACCTTTACACAGAAGGTACGGTCTTTCAAAATCCAGCCATTATACAAGGGTTTTATTTCAAACCCACTGCCTATATAGGACCAGTCCTCCTTTCTTCTCCCTTGCAAGCATGAAAGCTCTCCTGCCCCAATCTCCAGGGATGGTTTAGCATCAGTTCAGATTCATACTTCTTTGATTATAGTTTCCTCTTTATCCCCAGGAACTGGAGGTTTCCATTTTCTTATAAACAGTTGTACATTTCTAAAAATTTTTATTGTATTTCATCTTGTATGCGTAAAAGCTATTAGAGGAGAATTTTCAGATTGTTTTATGAGTTTGCTGGAATCAGAAATTCTCAGTTTTATTTCTTATATAATAGTCTCTTTTTGCACTAATATTTTAGTGCTTTATATTTCCTTTAAATTTTGGAATTATAATAGGTTTAGCAAAAATAAACAGATTTGGAAACACACACACACACACGCATACCCCTCATTCTTTTAAGCGTACAACTCCAAGTGGTATAAGTAGAAGTTTAGGGCATACTGGAGAGTGTCCTGCTAGCTGAGTATATTTTGCAGTCTGGAGACATCTGTTAGCATGTTTTACAAAAAGCATACTTAAATCCAATAAGGGATTTAAATGGAGATTGAGGAAAAGTGTCTCTTATAGCTTTTAGAAACCAGAGCATAAGAACAGATGAGAAATGAGTCCAGGGAAATATGTTGGATCCATGTTCTGAAAGCATATAAGTCATTCTGAGAAATTTGGCCTTAATCCCTACGAAATAATGAGAGAGAGCATATCAAAGTATCTAGGCCTGTCAGTTTTGAATGAGAAAACATACGAAACCTTCTGTGTAAAATTTTACACAAATGTAAGACATTTTTCCTATTATTGCAACATCTATAAAAGTTCCCCTTAAAAGCTAAATGTCAGTGAAGCAGTCTAAGCGTTCTCTAACACTTATATGAATGTAAGTTCTTAAGCTGCCTCAAGGTCTTTGCAGATGCTCTTGCCTAAAACAGTCAGCCCACTCCCTCGGCTGTGGCACCTCAGTGACCTTCTCACCACCCAGTAGGCCTCAATTATGTCCTCTCCAAAGAGGCTTCTCAGCTGTGGTGATAATGGGGAAGGGAGTATCTTTCAAACTGTTCATTCCCTATGTATCATACTCTACCTTAACCCTAGCAAGAGTGGCTGCTCCCTATATTGGGTTTTTTTTTTTTGTTTTTTGAGTTCTTTTTCCCCTTCATAGTGATGCCCCATTGGTAGTTAATAATCCTTTATATTAAGCTTTCTATGTTCTAATTACTCTGTTGATTCTGTCTCCAGCCTGGACCCTGACTGATACACACACTGAAATGTGGGGACCATGACCCTAGATCACAAAATTATCCAAGAGTTTCCAGTTATTTTCACCAAAAGTAAATGAATGACTCCAATGGATATAAATACCTGTTCCTCAAATATTGAGAATCATAAATACCAGAAACTTCTAGGCTCAAGTAACTATTTCCTCAAAGAAATTTTGACACACAGGCACATGTTATGGACTTTTTAGGCAATATATGTAATCTGTACTTGTATGCTAGTGTCTTTCTAATTGTAAAGTCTATTTTAGTTAATTTAATTGAAGAAAAAAAATCCCAGGTCAGCATGATTCAAAGCAAGAGTAATCATCTGTGGAATTAAGAGATAATAATTATAGTTCAAAGTTGTTTGAAATATGTTACAATTATTCAGTTATGGAATTCTATTTTAGCCATGGAATGAGTACAAAGGTCAAAAAAATAAAAAATATTTAAATGGGGCTTTGTAAAGAAATATCCTTCTTTAAAAGAAGCACAAGATCTCACACATAACCTATTACACCCCTATTGCAGTAAGACAAACATTGCTCACAGCAAGAATTCTGATCTTAATTTACTTATTGAATTAAAATAAAAACACCTATTCAATCAAAGTGGCCTGACAGTGCTACAGTTTCTACTGCTTCGGTGAGTACCGTTCTTGTAAAAGATCATGCTGTTAAACTAGATGGTCCAGAAGAGAAAGTGGTAATTGCACATCAAAGCTATATGTCACAAAGTTCTCCAACATCAGCTTTTATTTTGAAGCTAACTTTAGTTATACAAACCTAAATTTTTATAAGGCCTCAATTCCTTTCTCCCAAAAGTGAATAGATTGTAAAAATCATTCTCGATCCAGAATTTTGAAAGATTTTATATTCTTTAAGGAACTTTTTTTTTTTTTTGAGACAGGGCCTCATTCTGTCACCCAGGCTGGAGTTACATTGGCACAATCTTGGCTCATTCCAACCTCAATGTCTCAGGCCCAAGCAATTCTCCCACTTCAGCCTTCTGAGTAGCTGGGTCTACAGGCACATGCCATCATGTCCGGCTACATTTTTTGTATTTTTGGTAAAGATGAGGTTTCACTATATTGCCCAGGCTGGTCTCGAACTCCTGACCTCAAACAATCCACCCACCTTGGTCTCCCAAAGTACAGAGATTACAGGCGTGAGCCACTGCATCCAGCCATTTTAAGGCACATTCTTAACAACAGATTCATCAAAACACAAAAATCACAAAGGTATTCCCATCTTTTAAGCAATTTTCTTGGCAACACTGACATTTATGTGAATGTCTTTAGGTTTGACATTATTCCATGTGAGAAAAAATGACTTTCAGAGGGAAGGTTTTCTCCTGGTGGCAACACAGTAACTTATTCAGTATCAGATCCGGAGTATCAGAATGAACCTTCAAACTTCCATCTTCCTGTTATGTAAATCTAGATTAAGTTGTGAAAAGCACAGACTTTAAGATTCTAATGATGGCTTCCAGTTTCTTTAGAATTTTAGTCACCTTGATTCTTTGTCATCTATGCAGAAATATAGCAAGATCTCAGCCTTAAACTCACTTGGAAAATCAACCCACATGGAACTCACTTTTCTTGTCAATCCGCTCAGTGTTTGACACTTTGCATCTTGTAGCGTTCACCCTCCTACCTCCTTTACTTTGTAGTGGCACTCAGCCTGGTGCCTACTTACTTTCTTTGTTTATTCACTCGTAATTGGTTGATCTTGGCTTCTCAGAAGTTGATGATCCACATCTCAAATCCTATAAGTGTATCTGGAACCAAAAAGTTCATGTTTATTTGTTTTCAATCATTCCATTGACATTAGTTGCTTAACCAAAAACATGCTTTTTTTCTTTTCAGAGAGAATCTGCCATAGGTTTTTAAGAACTTGGTAACCTCTGTAGGATTTTACATACATACATTTGATCTATTTGAATCAGAAACAAGTCTGGATATGCAATTCACATCCTCACACTGCAAACCTAATTTCTAGTTATTTGCTTGCACAGAGGGCTTCAGAAAGTTCTGATTGTGACTATTTTGTCTTGAAAAGTAAGGATGGGGAAACATATATTCATGTGTTTCATGGACAGGAAATCTAATAAGGAAACAAAAGTTAATGAGCTCTTTTCATCATTCCTGATGACCAGGATGTTCTAATTTCTCATATTACTGAACTTGGATTCTCTAAACCGATAGCTTGTCAAATGCTAAGGTCCAAGCTAATCCTCTGAGATCTTTTTAAAAGGCCTGTTCTGATTGAGTAGGTCTGAAGTGGATCTCAAAATTCTGCATCTCAAAAAAGTTCCTAGGTAATGGTGATGCTTCTGCCTGAGGGTCCACTTTTAGTAGTCGGCTCTTAGACTATATAAAGCAGAGGTATATAATCTTTTGGCTTTTCTGGGCTACATTAGAAGAAAAAGAACTGTCTTGGACCATACATAAAATACACTAACACTAACTGATGAGCTAAAAAAAAAATCACAAAAAAACTCATAATGTTTTAAGAAATTTTACAGATTTGTTTTGGGCTGCATTCAAAGCCATCCTAAGCTGCAAGTTGGCAAGCATGAAAAGCAATTAAATGAAAAGAAAATGCATGTTAGAAAAACTTCTAACAAATGGACCTTGAGAGTAAATACGTTTGTAAGAAGAAAGCATTCTTTTCTGAGAGAGCAACTTCTAGGACCCATATCTTGAAAATGGGAGTCAGGGGAAAGATCCTTAAAAGGTTGAATCTAAGTCCCAAGAGAGAGTTACCACAATGTGCATCTAAGTCTGCCTATTCAGATAACACATGGAGTCTAACTTGCACCCTTCACTAGTCTCTTGAGCAAGCAGAAGAAGAATTTACCATCATGTATATTGCCACCTATACCCCTGAGGATCAAAGATGTCCAGGGAGTGAGTTCATGGCACCTTCATGTCACAGGTGGGAGCTCAGAGGAATGGCAAAAATTAGTTCCAGTATTTTCTTCTTTTTTATTGTCCATTGCATCCTTAGTAAATAGGTCCTTTTCAAGAGACTTGGTATGGTGTGTTTAGTTCCATTGGCCCAGATGGGCAGGGGAATACCTAATAATATTATATGTGAAGGAGATGTAAATCTTGGGCCTTCTAGGGGATTATACCAGGATTACCCCCTCACCAGGAAAAGTGGTCTGGAAAATCAACTTTCAATCTTCCCATTCTCCAGAAAAGTATTGGGGTCATTAATTATTGCTTTCCTGGAGACAGGCAGGCTGTGGCCCATCTTCTGGACAGCTGAGGTATGGTCAAGAGAGTACACACCACCTCATGAGAATTGCAACGGGAGCCTCAGAGGTCTCAATGCCCTAAGGAATCCTCACCCCAGTTAGGTGGAACCATCTTCAGTGGAGGCCTCTGTAGGGCATGGGGGCTGGGAAAGTTGTCCTTCCAGCAGGGAGAAGGCTGCTGTGTCTCCCACTCCTTGTAGTAGCAGCTGACTGTGTTCTAAGTTATATCCTTTTTCCGTATTAGTGGTGTCTGTTATTTGTGGCTATCCTTGAGTCAACTGTCCAACTCTTTCTTTATGGCTAGCAAACCTAGGTGGTATCCAGAGCCTCATTCAGTTATTTAGCATTTATAGGTTTCCTTTCCTGCACAGCATTGCATGGCCTTGTCTAGCTGACATCTTCACAGACACGCATGCAGTGGTGGCAAAGAAGGGAGGTTCTCACATAGGCTTTGAGGTTGGGCAGATTCCATTGGACTCCCAACTCACCTACTGGCTGTGTGACTGTTTGTTTTGCCATCTATAAAACGAACACTTCACAGGATTGTTGAAGGAACTAAATGAAATAATGCACACAGCAGTGTGAACATGTGTCTAGCATGTCATAAGAGTTCAAGAAATTGTTGATATTTTGTTATGACAATTATTATATTTAAATATCTCTTCTGAGATCCTATCAAATATTTTCAACTGCCTTTAGATATCTCTTTCTAGATAACCATTATGAATACATCGAACTCAGTATTTCCAAAACTGAACACTTTAGCATTCTTGGGAAATGTGTTACTCCATTTTTTTCCTTATCTTAGTATCTCCACATGCCATTATTATCTTTACGGACAAATAAAATATCTGGAAGCCACCTTTGATTCCTGTTTCTTCTTTCCTCCCATAATAAATATATGTCACCTACTCTGTCCTTTTAAATTCATCAGTGCTTCCCTTTCTCTCCATTCTAATTGATACTGCCCTGGTTTACACTGTCATTCTCTTTTTTCTGCATAGCCCTGAGCTAGAGCTTCTGTAAATGTTTCTAAATGACCCCAATTTTAAATGCTCTGTTCTGTTGTGTCCGTAACCACATTAGTACTTGTTGAACTTGTTCTAATTTTTGATTCAAGAAATACAGCCTCCCTACTTGTCTGTGACCTCTAGTCCTCTCTGTCCCCACTAAATCATATGTCACTCTGCCACCAGAGCAATCATTTTAAATAACAAACCTGACTCTATCACTTCAAACCATAAATACTATCAGTGGCTTCTTATTATGGCAAGCTCCACTCAAAGTATAGAAAAACATCCACTATCAATTCCCAACCTTGCTTTTGAGCCCCATCTCCTGCCAACACTTATGTGCGTTCTACATACACTCTAGCCAGAGCCAGGTTTAAAAAAAAAAAAATGGAGCCTTCCACTTGTCACTTCTACCTAGGCTCTCTTCCCCATCCCGAGTCTTCATCCTGCCTTTTCTCCAAATGCCAGCAATCCATTCTCATTCTTCAAGAGTCACTTCCTCCATGAAGACTTCCAAATGCTTTCTCTTGAGAACACTCATGCTTTGGGCTCTGGCCTAATCTGGTAAACATCCTACCATGGGCTTGTTACAGAACAGTTCCCTCCATAACTTACTCTCCCACTAGAGTTTGAGTGTCTCTCCCACTAGACTTTGAGTTCTTCAGGTACAGGTCAACAGTTTACTTCTTTATGTGGACAATATATAGTTGGTCTTCGATAAATGGTTGAAAGATAAATGAATGAATGAATGAATGAATGAGCAGGTATGAAGGAAAGGAACATGGACTCATCTTGGAAGGGAGACAAAGGACATTCACTGGTATTTTTCAGTAGGAAGGAAAGTAGCATCTTAATTAGTAACAGAGTTTCCAAATCAAAGTGTGTCCTTCTTTCGCCTATAATGAGAAGGGCACTGAGACCTGCACAATCACCACTAGAAACTCAAGTAGCCGAAGGCCTGTGGGGCCAAAGAACATAAGAGAAAGGCCCCCCGGGGAACACTATGTGCAGGCCCTTAGGAACACTTTTGAGAAGAAGTGACGGTCAATGTCCAGGTCATTTACATAAGGTTTTGGACAACTGGCAGAACTATTTGGTCACTCGAAGACTCATAGCCCCATCTAGAAAGGAATGAGCGTGCATTCTTTTAAGAGTGAGAATTAAGGGGGATGTCATCCTGAGCTCAAGAGGTACCTTTCTTTCCAGCCAGTCCTATTGTATCAGGGGTGTATTCATTTGCTAGTGCTGCCACTGTGGAACGACAGACTGAGTAGCTTAAACAACAGAAATGTACTGTCTCACAGTTCTAGAAGCCAAAAGTCCAAAACCAAGATGTCAGTAGGGTTGGTTCACTCTGAGGCTATAAGGAAGAACCAGTTCCACACCTGTCTCCTGGCTTCTGCATTTGCTGGAAGTCTCATTAGCTTCTGCTGCCGCACCCTAAGCTCTGCCTTCATCTTCACATGGCATTCTCTCTGGGTGTGTATTTGAGTCCAGGTTTTCCCTTTTTATAAGGACACTAGTCATATTGGATTAAAGGCACATCCTACTGTCATTACAATTATAACTAGATAAGTTAGGATGAAGTCATACTGTGGTATGACTTGTAATGACTCTAGGAATTGTAATGACTCTATTTCCAAATAAGGTCATATTCTGAGGTATACGGGGTTAGGGCTTTTACATGTGAAGTTTTAAGGGGATATGATTCAACCTACCAAGGGGTTAGGTGGTGTCTATTCTAGAAGATTCTGTTCTCCCAGCATCTTAGGACACTTTATGAGGAACCCATGAGGATGAGAGCTGTGATACTGATGGCTCAGGAGGAGAAGGGCTAGGAGATTCCCAGCAAGCACTATCAATGCACCACTTAGTCACTGTTACCCTGTGCAAGGGTATTTAGAAAACAAACACTGGAAGGGACAAACTATAAAAGGAGGGGACGAAGGGCCTTTAGGACCAGACCCACCTCCTAATGGCTGTTCCAGCAGGTCATGGAAGACTAACACCAGGAAGCCCCTAGGGTTAAAACTGACACCAGAATTGAGGGGTCTCAGGCTTGGGAAGGCATTTTGCCAACTGGTTTACCAAAGTCCCAAGGTGTTGATGAATCACTAAAATTAAAGTCCTATCTAATTATTTGTGTCCAAACTCTGGTTATGTTTAAAACATAGACTTCTTTATTTTACAGAGAGAGAAAAGAATTTGACAAAATACTGTAGTCTCTCTTCCTTAATTTATAGAAGAAACTCACAGGGGCCATATATGCTATGATTTAGAAAAAAGAACACCAGATGGAGAAGGAGGAGAATTCTGTTAGTGTTCTGATGCTAACTAAAGGACCTTAGGCAGACCACTGTGGTTTCTCTGAACCATACTGTGTGTATCTTAAAATAACATACATCTTTCACAGGATAGTCAATTGATTAAGGAAATAATGGAGGTGAAAATATCATTCAACTCTAAGAAATGTTTCTGAAACCAGCCCAATTGTCCCTGAGAACTGATGTTTACAGTTTCTTTGAATAAACATACAAATTAGTCATCCCAGTTTTAAAACTTGAGAAAGTTATATTTGTCTTATATAAGTTCCTTTCTCAGAAAACTAACCATCAGGCCTCCCAGATAGTATAAATGATCTGAAACTTACTAGAACACTGTATCTAGACAATGAGACACCAGACTTCTCACCCATCATGATTGTCTAACTGACCACCTGCTTCCTCTTAACTAAATTCTCTTCCGTACCCCTCCCTAATTCCTGTTTTCCCATACATTTCTCCCCTGCTATATAAGTCCCTAATTTTAATCAGTCAGGGAGATGGATTTGAGACTGATTTTCCATCTCCTCTGCTGTAGCATCTGATTAAAGTCTTCTTTACTGGCAATACTGATTGTCTCAATGATTGGCTTTCTGTGCAGCGAGCAGCAGGACCTAGACAAGACCCCTGGTGTTTTGTTAACAGTTCTGTGAATTCTTAAGTGCAATGATCAGATTCTATTCCTTTTTAAATCTGTGGTAACTAGCACATAGTAGATGTTCAGCAAGTATTTGTTGCATGAATGAATGAACAAATGAATTCAATCTAGTCCTTACTTGTAATCAGAACACAAGGTTCAGATCTCAACTCTGACTACTGACTTCCTGAGGCCTTGGGGATTTCCCAATTTACAATCAGACAATCCCAGAATCATAGAGACAATAGATTTTCTGAAGACAGCATCTCAATTATCCTAAAGAAACTATCTTGCTATGGTTGCTGCTTGTATTCTAAGCAGCCTATTGGAAAGACTACATCTTCTGGCAAAATTCACCAGGGTTCTCTGGTCATCAGCCTCTCAGGACTTGAGAAAGTCTCCCCCGGTTGTCGGCTGCATATCTGGTATACTCCTCAAAAGGTACACAAGTAAACCCAGAAAACAAATTCATTACAGCCAGCATAATCTCCAGCAGTCATTCTTCTGGAGCCCTGTGGCCACATGGGAGATCCTTGGGCAGGTTATTAGAGTGGGGTATTATTGCTGTATATTGCAAGCTCTGACCTGAGGTTTTTTTCTCTGTCTGGTGTCTCACTGTTTTTCTTAGTTCCAACTACATTGCTTCTTGTAGATTAATCGAAATGTTCACATAAGATTTCTTATTTTAGTAACCAATGGTTGGGGACTGGGAAAAAGGAGAGTTAATTTCAAGGCAAACAGGAGAAACTGGCCTGATTGTAATACCTATTGAAATATCCAAATAGTACATTGTAAAGGGACATTTTTAAGGGAAATTGTGATAAAGTAGTACTCATCACTCTGAATCTGTGGCTTCAGTCATTAGAATGATTGGACTATGATGTTTTATCCTAACAAGTGATATTTAGGGGCTCATTAGATCCTGGAGGGATGTACTTTACAGCACTTAAATAAACCTAAGCTATTGGACCCTAAAGAGCATAACTGATCATCATTTTTTATTTGATCAAAATGGTTTGCAATTATTCCTGCTGGGAGATTTATTCATTTGCATCTTGCAGTCAGTTTTAGAATTTTACCCCTTTGATCTTGCCATAATATCATGATTAATTGATTGATTCAAGGGTTCAAGAGTCAATAAACCCAGTATTTGTTATTATTTATTATTAAACTGTCCCCAGTGTGCCAGTTGGCATTCAGGGGCTAAAGAAAATACAATTCAGTTCTCACAGCTTCTTAAAGAATTTATTATGCAGGGGGAAAAAAGAAAAAAAGAACCCTTTTTGTTCCATCATGTGAATACCAATGGGGAAAAAATAATGAAAAAAAATACATTCTGTATTTATATTAGCCATTATTTACACATCCTAAAAATCTGGATTGTTGCTCACTTTTAATTTTTTAGTTTCCATCTACTTATACGCATCCATATTTGTATCTGAATCTGCATCTAAAATGAAAGTTCTCACTGTACTTATTCCTCACATTGTAAAAATAATTTTACTTGAGCACTGTTCAAGAAACACACAGGCTTGGGGAAAAAATGAGCAATAAAATTGTCCTGAGTTCAGAAGAATAACAAATATGTAAGTCCAGGGGTATTGATTGTGTCCTGCTGTCCTGTATGCTTTACTTAGATTAGGACTAAGGCTTCCTTCAACTGAATAAACACTTCTTTACAAGATGGATTTAGCAGTAGCAAAGAATGGGGCACTGAGCCCAAGAAAATACAACCAACTCATGACACCCAGATTTGTTGTCAGATCCCTGGGCAAGTCGGAATAGGACCAAATTGGCCAAATGGGAGGTATCGCAGTAAACAAATGTTACCAAATTTATGCTGTAATTCTCAAATTATGCATTTTAAAATAAACTATCCCTAAAACACAGAGCCTAAAAGGGGGTGATTTGCATATAAATAATATCATTCATGGGTATTATAGCCTCCATCAATGACTAACACAATGCCAGGATGATTATTTGGTGGCTATTTTACAATAAATAAAGATACAGACAGCTTAATGAATTCATTCCAACACTGCTAAAATTAAGTCAATATTAACCCTGAGATATAGATATCTTAACGGAGAATTTCCAGAAAAGTTTCTCTTCCTAGGCCACATTTCTATCCCAAAACTATACATTCTGTATAATTTGAAGTCAAATTATACAGAATGCTGTTACAAAAATATGCTACTCTCACTTGAAGCTCCAGGAGAGAAGTTTGCATAATCCAGAAAAGGAATTCATCGCCAAAAGCCCAATAAAAACCCAAAGGTGTAAGGATGCTACCAAGCTAAGATTGATGGTATGTCCTAAAAGCACCAGCTGTGTAAAATATGAAACCATCCACTATGCTGGCGTCCCGAAGGAGCCTGATGAGAGGCACGTGCAATACCACATGTCCTGCACGACAGGCGAGACAACAATGGTCGACCAGATGTTCTTTTCCTTCTCATTTGCATGGTTAGGACATATGGTAACTGGGAAGAATGAAGTCATCACATAAGAAGTGATATGAATAGCTTGACATATAATTGTTCAAATCATAGACCCCACACCTGTCATGCATTAATGATGTTTGAACCTCTGAAAATAAACATGTTAAGCATAACCTAAACACCTCATGTCATATGGTGTTTTTTTAATGCCTTACCACACATTTGCAATCCCTGAAATAAATCATACCCCTTTGGATAGTTTGAGATTGCTTAGTTTTATCTGGAGAAAAGGTTTGGTTTCCTTACACATGTTAAACTTGGGAGTATTTCAACACTTGCAATAGCAATATTTGGATGTCAGTAAGATCTAGGTTTCAACACCAATGGATGATTTGGTATATAAAACATCTGGTGTGTTTGTGAGAGAGTATCAGATTTAAATCAGTGATAGCCACAGTCCTTCTGGTTAAATAAGCCCTTTAGTAGTAAGTTCAGTTTCTGATCTCAGTACCTAATGCCTAAAGTAAGACTAGCATATATTTTTAAAGGTTGCCTTAAGTAAAATAACAGCAAAGAAGAAAGCAAAATTGCTTACCATTTTGAGAACATGAGCAGCCAGACAGCCTAGCTCCAACGTATTGCAGCCAATCTCATACTCAGGGATATTGAGGACAAAATTTTGATAGTGATGGTGGAGCACAAATAAAAGCCTTGAAATTTGACATGCCGAGAATCCCCAAGGAATATGTAGAGTTGGGACTCGGTTTCCTTGTATTTGAAGAAGGCAGGAAAAAGTTATTTATTCTTTCCTCTTGCAACATAATTGATCTCTCTAACAGAAAAGGAAATTTTTGCCCCACTTATGGTCTTAATGCTTCTATTTTGACAGATCTCCTAGAAATCTAGTAATGTCAACATTCCCTGTGTATTTGAAGCAACACTACAAACAAGATATATTAAAGGAGTCTACCCTGCTGTAAAACATATTATAATTGATTTTTATGAAGCATCCTTTGGTCATCACACAGCAGTATTTTGGAGTCAGTTTATGAACCACATCAAAGAAGATAAATAAGGTTTGAAGTTTATTCTCATGTAAGATGTGGTTCCTAATAAGTAGGGCTTTTGAGTTAAAAACATATCTCTTGTCCAATGAGGATGAGATTTTAGAAGGACAGACCACGAGAGATATTCGGGGAAATCCGGGGAAAACATGCAACAGTGTCTGTAAAAGAAACCACAGAGTAGAAAAACTTAAGTGTATCAGACATATCTAATTGAACACTGTCAGATCACTCTGATGGTATCAGTGTTATACATTGCATATGTAATCTTCACTATCATAAGTCAACATATAAATACTGACAATACAGGCAGAATTCTTGGGTTAAATCAATCCTGAAAAGCCAGTTTGGATAGACCTATGAGACTGGCCCTTCCGTTTCATGGGCTTATCAACATAATTTGTCATGTCTAGGCATACTTATATCTAGGCCAGAGGGCAACACCAATATCACAACAACGCTATGTCCAGGTGGCGTTCACAATTATGCTTTACTTAGATTAGGACTAAGGCTTCCTTCAACAGAATAAACACTTCTTCACAAGACGGATTTAGCAGTAGCAAACCACAATTTTGCATCAGTTGTGACTTTGACCAAACACAATCACCGTTTCAATGTTCTGCTTTCCATTTTTAGTGTCTTCTCCAGTAATGGTCAGTACTTTCTCTACCCCTACCCCACCCTTCGCCCCTGCAATACCAGCTCACTACTCTCCTGGAAAAACGGCACTGCCCAATCAACCACACCGTCCCATGCTGTAGGTTTTTTCTAGATGTTCCTTAGTTGAGGAAATTTCCCTCTATTACTAATTTGCTGAGAGGTTTTTAAAAAATCATGAATGGTTGTTGAATTCTGTCAAATGCTTTTTCCATGCTAACTGATAATGATTATATGATTTTTCTTCTTTAGCTTATTGATATGGTGAATTACAATGACTCTTGAAAGTTGGACCAGCCCTTATTTGCTTTTTAAATCACCAATAGGAAAACAAAATTCTATTCAATGAGTATAATAAGTAATAAAACCCACCTCAACATTTTCTGACATGAGACAAAGATTGAAAACATTTATTGATATCATTGTTGTTTTAATGTAAGGAGGGCATAAACCATTTGGATTTATAAAAGTATAAAATAATATTTCTAGACATAAGGAATATTTTAATTCCTATGTGCACTATGGAAGTTCCAGGATTCTTTAAGTTTTCTCTTTTAATGGAGAAAATGTCTAACTTCCTAGGCTGGAATATAATTACATTTTATGCTTAAGAGTGTAAAATAGTATTTTTACTGTAAAAGTCCACAGAAAATATTTTTTTTATTTTCAGCAGGAAATGGCCCACTTTGATGAACCTACATTACCAACTTGTGATTGAAGAATATTACTTCTAAGACTTTTAAATCTTGTTGCATTTCCCAGCTATATGCATAAAACAGGATCCTATTTGGTGTTTGTTCCATAAAACAGACAAAGTGGAACCCATATCTGGGTTGGTTCACAGGATTCAAGTTCCCTCTGTTGAACTAACACATGACAAAATATTAATAGGGGAAGTCAAGGATGTTAACATTCCAGAGAGCATCTCTATTTTGTTTTCTTATATTTAAAACTCTTACTTGAAAATTAACATCTGAGTCATGTTTTCAGGCACGGGACAGAAAGCCTGGCGATTTCCATCAGTAGGGCTGCATTTGGGGTCCCTCCTCAATATACTATGTGGGTGATTGCTTCCTTCAACTACATATAATGCTCTTCAGAGCCGTTGAGTAGCTGTTGTTATTGTTTAATTTTATCCCGAAGATTTAGTTGCAATCAGTTGGAGGAACGGAACATAGAGCGCTTATGCCACCATAGCAGAGCTGAAATTCTCAACAACTCACTTCATGATGAGCAAACAATTTCACTTTATCATGAGCCCAGAGAGATGAACAATGGTGGTAACAATGCCTTGTATTTGTTGTAGACCTTTATGGTTTACCATTTTATGCTTAAGATAATTTATCATGAGGGTATAGTCTAATAATGCCACAGTTTCCAGCAAGTTGCAATTTATGTTACAAAATTATGACTGTGCTTAACATTTCATTTTTATTTCTCTCTGCTGTTTTTCTGGATTTATACAAGTAATATAACCCAACAGACAATGTAGGAGGACATGGATTTGCAGCGTTAGAACATAAATCTGCAATTAAATAGAAAAATTTTGAGAGGTCTCAAACTGAGACCAAACACACACACACACAAACACACACACACACTAGATACAGACAATACTTTCCTTGAGGTACCCAAGAGTGATAGAGGGAATGAACCCAAAAGTCATGCTAAGATGAGCTGTACTGATGTGAAAGAAAAGAAATTTGGATCAAAACAAGCAGAAAGTTTTGAGCTGAACCCCCTCATCCATATGCTGCTCACACCAACGTAGAGGAAGCCAAGATATCAGGGAGAAGGGGGCTCTTTGTCATTTGTAAAAAGATTCTGTTTTTTAGCTTTACTCATGATGCCTTCCATTTTCATCCCACCTTTGTTTTTTCCAGAGCATTCTCACATACCCAATCTTATTTCAGCCACAGAGCAACATAAGATTGGCAAGACAGGCACTCACTTTGCTATGTACAGACTTGTAAAGTGAGAAACTGAAGCCCAGTGTGTTGGAGTGCCTTACTCAAGGTCACATAGCTAGTTTGGAAATGAGCAGGAACTTGGGCTCTTTCACAGAACATGAGTCAGGCAATGTCTTCCACATGCAGTAAAGCAGGTTAAACACGCCAGACTGATGCATATGTGACAGTGTCCTAAACTCCATCAACTAAAAAGAAAGGAATTTAAAAGATTTTAGCCGACAAGGAAAATGACCAGTTGAGAAGACATTAGCAGAGCAGAGATTTCAACAAACGTTTGAAAAATGACAAACGAATGGAAGTATGGTTTTGATTCAGTAAGGAGGAGAAACATACATACAGGTTGCTAAAAAAAAAAAAAAAGGGGGAGGGGGGCAGAAATACTAAGAAGAAACAAGACCACCTACTGCACAGAACCACAGTAAATCCATGACATAGGGCGCAAATTATCAGAAGAGGCAGGAGGGCATCTCAGAGCAGACAACCAGACATGGGGCCAAGCCCTCCCACAAGCTGATGAGAATCTTCCATCATTCTCACACTCCTTGCAACCAGCCAACTATACCTTCCCTGTACTACTCCCTACCTACCCTCCACACACAAACCAGAGGATGCTTTCCTGGGGAAACTGATCCCAAGTCTCAGTGGTCACTACATTCTATGTCGGAGGAGGAAGGCAGACATGAGTGCAAATGGGGAGTTAACTTGTGAAGCGTGAAACTCC
Source organism: Sapajus apella (assembly GCF_009761245.1). Classification (NCBI taxonomy): domain Eukaryota; kingdom Metazoa; phylum Chordata; class Mammalia; order Primates; family Cebidae; genus Sapajus; species Sapajus apella. Next base: position 60,844,153 of record NW_022436946.1, read on the forward strand.
CCAATCTCTTTTTCCAACTCTGATTCCAGTAAACCACCCTCCAGGCTTAACTCCCCAGGCAAGAAATGCAATGATCTTTTCCTAGAGAAACTGAATAGCTGGAAACAAATAACAACCCAAAAAATGGCAACAGCAAAAGCAAATAAGAACAAAAAACTCCTCAGACATTGGTGGGGGGAATAATTAGGTCTCCAGCATCAAGTCTGACTTTCTGGCCACAGAATCTACACAGGAAGGTCCAGGAGTCTGTAACCCCTGTCCTCTTACACACACATGACCCAGTACACACAGAGCCCTCATCTGCATTTGAAAGTGGCACTCTAAATCTGAATGGACAGCCTAGGGTGATCAGACATTTGAGGAAGATCTCTCAATAGGAGAGGGACCAACATAGGCAAATAGAAGATAGGAAAGCGTGATAATCCATACAGAAACCACAAATAATATCCTCAGAAAGACAGGCAAAGTTATACAATCCTTGAAACAAGACCAGGATGTTGTGAAGAGTTAAAGGGTATATGTTGGGGTGGGATAGGGGAGGGGAATCAGAACAATATAAAGAGTTCTTAGAAACTAAAAACATAATAGGAAGAACGAACAATTTGGGAGATAAAGTGAAGAAATTAGAGGGGAAAAGGAGCAAACTGATAAAGAGATGGACAAATGGAGAAAAAGGTAAGAAAATTAAAAACCAATCCAAGGGCCTTAAATCTGACTAATAGGAGCTCTAGAAAAGCAAAACAGAAAAAACAGTAGGAAGGAAATTATGAATGACATAATTTTCTCATAACAAAATTTCCAGAACTAGAGAACACAAGTCTGTAAATTAAAATAGTTGATCATAATAAATTTTAGAAGATCAATCCCAAGGCACCATGGGAACTCATAACACCATACCCCAAAGTATGGCACCTCAGCCTATTGAGTACTTTGAACTGAAGGAAGTGGGAAGGCCTCTGAAGCAAGATCTCTGCCCTCCTTGTGCCCTTCGGCCTTCTTTCCATCTTTCTCCCCTGAGATGAGTCATAGAAGCCACAATTCCTCTTCCCCAGGGCAAGTCATAGAAACCAGACCTTCCCTCCCCCAAAGCAAGCCATAAAACCTAGAAAGTTCATTCTCCCTTCCTCTTCTCCCTTGAAGACCCTCATTCCAGAGGGGTTCCACCTCATACAGAGGAGGAAGGAATGCTACCCAGAGAAACCAAGAAGCATCTTGAGCAGATAGGCTTTGAGGGGTTCCCCTCAGTGTGTTACCATCAGACCTTACACTGTTGTCCAGTTCCACTTCTACACAGCTGTCTATTCTTCATTGAACCTAAGCATAAAAACAGTTTTCTCTGGGTCTTTCGGTCTTCATTTTGTAAAGTTCTTCTGTCATATAAAACTTTGATTAAATACATTTGTTATGCTTTTTCCTTGTTAACCCATCTTTTGCTATAGGAATGTTGGCCATGACTCCTATGACAACACGGATCACACCTTCCTGCCCCTGCAGCAAACAGTTGTGAAATTTGAAAATATTAAGACTAAAGAAAAAAATATTTTAAGCTTCCAGAGAGGAAAAACAGGACACGCACAAGAAATTATGAATCAAAATAGCATCAGACTTCTCAACAGCAATTATGTAAAGTAGAGAAAATGCAGCAATGACTTCATAATTCTGAGAAAAAATGATTTTCCAAATGAAATTCTATACTCAATTTATCAGTCAAGTTTTACTATATAATGAAGACATTTTCAGGTGTTCAGATCTCAAAAATTTTACTTTCTTATATTACTTTTTAGAAGGCTGCTGAAGAGTAAACTATTCTAGCAAACTGTGAAAGGAAGACATTGGAACCAAAAAAAAAAAAAACCACACACACACACACACACACACACACCACACACCACACACCACACACCCCCCAAGGGAATCTAACTCAAAAGAGCTGCACGTGAGTTTCAAAAATAGAGCAATGCATACAGATTAGGGAGAAATAACAAAGAGCTCCAGGAGAAACATTTTTAAGGGGAAACGGCAGAGTGGATTTGTTTGCATATATGGAAAATATTAATACGCATGTGTGACAGAGACACTGGAGGCATTTGTGGGAAAATGGCTGTAGGTACACAAAAATGAAACAAATGAAAACAAGAGACAGATTCATGATGGTTACCTCTAGAGTTAGGATTTGGGGTTGGGTGGGATGGGACAGAATAGTTTTTCATTTAAAGCCATAATCCATATACTTAAGCAAAACAAATAAGGGTAAGGAGCGCCACCGCTTTCACCACACACAGCCTATCCCTTAAACCTGTTCTCACCCCAGCCTCCCCACTGAACTTCTGCCAATGGGCTATGGAAGGGAAGGTACAAGCAAAAATCACAAGAGCAAATTCACTAAGAGCTCTGCAGGGTGCCCAGACCAAAGACAGCCTCACCTTGGAATCCCTCTAACATTGTATGCCTTCAAGTGGGGAACTGCTTCCTTGTGTACAGACCCTTCCTGGCTGGGCACCTCGAGGACTCCAGCACACTGGGGCACTGTCCAGAGGGAGACTAAATATTGTTAGTGGACATGCCTTCAGAGACGGCACAGAGCAAGGCATGAGTCTAAATAGATGCACTGATTGCCAACTGAATTTGGTCATCCCCTGCAAACTCCCAAATCGCTGCAGGGCACTTTGCAGCCACGGACAACCTGTGTGAGCAGATGGGGTGACATAGGCAAGCTCAGTGTCTTTCTGTGTGTGTGACCCCGTTGCTCCCTTGGGCTAGGTATCTGGAGGAGCAGACTTCCCTAGGGTCACACACCTGGCTTGGGAAGAGAGGCTCACCTTGGAATTCTCTTGCCACAGGTAGCCTTCCCGGATCCAATCAGGAGAAACAGAATGCTGAGCAACTGCCCAGGGCCCCCAGAAACTCCCACCTCACATTGTTCCATCAGGTCTGAGAAAGGGGCTATGAGCAGCAGGCAAGACCATGGCTGTCAACTCCAGGAACATGGTCTGAGCTTAGCAGTTTAGGAGGAACAAAGAATCCTGGTGAAATCAGTTCTGAGCTTTGGTGCCTGCTTTTCCCTATGGCCATGTCATCCGTCTTGGGCCTCTAGGCACATCCTCACCTCGAGCAGCTACGGCATGCTCTCGGTGCCTGGGTACCAAGGAAGAAGCTCCCATCGCTTCCCGGGTCCAGAGCAGCACTTCTATGCCTCTTCCTCTCCTCTGGTGGGTCTGTTGTCACGATGGACAAGGGGAATTTTCCCCTTAAAGGTCATTTCAGTTTCTAAGACACCAGGGAGCCCTCATTTGTGCCACTGCCCTGACATTTCCAGCCCAGATATTCCAAACCACATGTCCAGCATTTAATCACAGATCCTCTTCTGAGGAAGGGCCCTTATGCTTTTCCATAGGGTGCTCTTTTTCTTTTAGCTCAACATTCCAAAATGGCAAGGACCAAAACTTAAACATCTAAAGTCCCCAAAGCACAAGCCCTAGCCCAAGTGCCCAGCTAGTGCTCAATAAAAATGACTTCACTAGCTATTTCAACCCAAAGGGCTAGCTTTATAAGGAAGCTGAAAATGTCATGTTGGAGGAGAGGAGGAAAACAAAGAAAAATCGACAGGTTCTTCAAAGTGCTTTTGAGATCCCCTCCTTCCTTTTCAACCCCTTTCTACCCCCGTGCTTACTAAAAATACATAAGCAAGATTCTCTTAGAAGCCAAACATTTAGAATAACATATTTTCAGGAGACTGTTTTTTTCCCAACAAAGCTGGGATGCCTGTGCGGGTTGTAAATTTACAGCTGATGATTCTCTGCCAGAAGTTCTTTTGGGTGTTTACAGCTGTGATATACAATCTTTAGGTGACTACACATTCCCTTTCGTGCTAGCAGTTTGATTCCAGCAGTCTGCGTTCCTGACAACATGACTCATCACAACAATAATGAAATAACAAGAATATTTATTTGGATTTACACACCACCTTTCACCCAAGGATCCCTGAGCAACTTCAAACACAGCTGAAATAATTCCAAACTGTGTATCTCTCCAACTTTGATATAGAAGCTAAAAAAGGATTCAGTCTGCCGTGTGTAATTCCTTGGCAAAAATCATATACTTCTCCATAAATGGAAACAGTGAATCTGGCTCTTTTTCAAAAATCTTCTCTTTCCTTCTTAAACCTTTTTTTGTTGGGAAATATGTCATTGCCATAACGTAGACTCCACCCAAAATTTTCTTATTTTGTGCTTTCAAGATTTTTTGCAAAAGATAAGTATAATATACAAATTAAGTGTCTTTCTGCCTTGGAAGATTCAGTGAAACAACTTTTTTTTTTTTTTAAAGACAGGGTTTCACCATGTTGGTCAGGCTGGTCTTGAACTCCCAACCTCAGGTGATCTGCCCACCTTGGCCTCCAAAGTGCTTAGATTACAGGCATGAGCCACCATGCCCAGCCATGAAACAACTTTTAATTGGGATAACTAATAAATGGGAAATTCTAAATAATCTATAGTTTCAATTAAGTAGAAACCCTGTCTCCCACATTCCTTTATTTTTTCAACACTTGCATTTTTATTTTTCTATGAATTATAGCTATTTATTAACTTGTCTTAACTTCCTAACCAGGAGTTTTTTAAAAAACAACGCCTTGTATCTGTATTCCTTTCCTTTGTACACCAGTATCTCTCACAGTGCCTTGTGCAGTGTGCATTTCTCATAGTGCCTCGTGCAGTGATAAATTGTTTGTTTGTTTGCTTACTTGCTTGCTTGCTTGTTTGTGACAGGGTCTCACTCTGTCACCCAGGCTGGAGTGCAATGGTACAATCTCCACTCACTGCAACTTCCGCTTCCCGGATTCAAGTGATTCTCGTGCCTCAGCCTCCCAAGTAACTGGTATTACAGGCACGTGCCACCACAGCCAGCTAATTTTTGTATTTTTGGTAGAGACAGAGTTTCACCATGTTAGGCAGGTTGGTCTTGAACTCCTGACCTCAAGTGATCCGCCTGCCTCGGACTCCCAAAGTGTTGGGATTACAGGCCTGAGTCACGGTTGCCAGGCCTGAGTCACAGTGCCTGGCCTGAATTGATTTTATTTCTGAATTGCATCCATGAGTTAAAGTATTTCCAAAATATTATGACCCCAATGTCTGCATTAAGGTACAAGTGAAGGGAGAAAAGAAGCAAATGTCCAAGCCCTATCTTTCACTCCACTACCAATGTTGCAAACCACCTTTATCACTGGAAACCAGATTACTAACTAGGCCTAAGTGCAAGGGCCGCAGAGCTCTTCCCACAGTCTAGCACAGAACTAGACGGAAATTCTTCTGAGATCTTGGTTAACTTCAGCCCTATTGCTGGGCAGATAAAACGTTGACCTTCTTGGATAACCTTTGCCTATAGTCATTCATTACATCTAAATTATGAATCCACTATGCATTGGACATTGTGCTAAGGGCTGAGGGTATAAGAATGCACAGGGCATTGTTCTGCCCACAAGGGACTTGTAGTCCAGGGTGGCAGATATTAGAGAAACAGATAAGAGAGATAAGATGAGGAAAACACTGTGTCATGACATAATCACCTACAAGATAGAGGTGACTCCATCTGAACCCAGTCTGACCTCCCAACCACAGACTAGGCCACAGACATACTTTAAGACAGCGGGCTCTGCTCCCCTCCCGCACATTCAGTTCCCATCCCATTGCATCTCATGTGGGACCCTGCCTGTGCCTTGGCGTCCTCAGGGTGGTGCTTTTGTCGCTCTCTAGGAGCTTTCTGGCTTCTGCCCTGGCTGCCACCTTTCTGCTCCTTCTTGGATCCCCACTCTGTAGCCCACAGGCCTGCTCGCCGGCTCTTCTTACTTTAATGCTATGGCTAGATCATATTTTGAGATATTAGTCTTTTTCCTCCCTGCATTTATTTCCTTCCTCCACTTCAAGCCAGTGTCAGTCTTGATACTCCATAGCCTCAGGCAAGCACCCATCAGGGGAAAGCCAGCGATAGCCAGCAAGTCCATCTGGCTTTTATTTCCCTGAAAAACAATGTTTAGCCCTTAAGAAAACTTGGTGGTTTGGGGAGAAAATGGGAGCCAATGTGAGAAGTAATACAGTGGGGGTTTCATCCTTTCTTCCCTCTCTGCCTTTTCCAGACTAACAAGAGATGTTTCTGCGTGAGAGGAGGGAGGAAGGGGAAGAGACATGCCAAAGGGTCCCAGAGAAGCCCATGCTCCTTTTTGGTTTACGATGTTAATAGCAAAACCCCAAGTGGAAAGGCTGGGTGGAGCGTATGCTGGGCAGACAAAACCACAGGCAGCCTCACAGGGCGTCGTGATGGCAGAAAAGAAGGAACCCAGGAGGGTGGTGGCAGCATTAGCAGTAACCTCCATGGATGGATGACCAAAGACCAGACCACCAATCTGCACTCTGAAGACTCTGCACCACATAAAAGGAGGGTAAACTCAAATCAATGAAATTAAATGTTCCCCAGACAAAAAAGGGGTGCTCAGCATGAAGTGAAATTGATTTATAAGTCATAAAGACGTGACATTTCCAACACACCAGAGTTGTGTGGATGATGTATTCTGGCACCACAGTCTTCCTGGATGCACTCATCCATGCCCGGATCTTTATATGCTGTTTAGTGCCAGATCTAAATCTCAGGTTTTGCCCTCTTTCACTGTAATTCAGACTAGTATTTTAAACTGCTTTCTAAACATGTCACTTCAAACTTAGCATCTCCTTAAAGTGACTTTATCTTTTTGACTCTCCCTGCCCTAACCCCACCAACTCATTTCTCTCCCCACTCTTCTCTTCCCACACTTTTGGTGGACTAGAGTCCACCCTAGAACCTGCATAGATATCTTTAGTTCCTGTGTCTCGCTTTCTACCTCGCCCAGTCTATTCTGCCTCAGAAATCTCATTCAAATAGGGCCTGTCCTTTCTATTACCTCATCTATGCCCCTTTTCCAGACCTCATCAACATGTTCATGAAACACCTTCCTGTGTTTTCAGACTATCTCCTACATTATCCAAAGGATCCATGGTCCTAGATTCCTTAGGCTTCCTAACAGAGAAAATCCATATTCCTCAGCAGAGAATACGGGACTCTGTCTAAACATGGCCTCTGACTACTTCCCTCCCCACCAGCTTTTACATGTTTACACATACTCACGCACACACATGAGACTTACCACCCTCCCATGACTCAAGAGGTAACTATTGCTAAGCAATGGATCAGGTAGCAGAAAAGGAATCTGTGGCTGGGTCTGGATGCTAAGCTGGTAGAGCATAAGTAAACAGAAGGGAAATAAGGGCAAAGAAGGGAAAGTCTTGTGATTTGCCTCTAGAATGTTCTCATGATGCAAAAAGAAAAACCCAGGAAAGCCTGTCACTTAAGATAATGATCAAAGTGACTAAAAATTAAGCTTCTGAAATTTGTGAGGCTGCTCTGGCCAGCCTTCCAGAAGTCCTTGTGAATGGGGCAGGGATCTATTTTTTAGGGTCCTGTGGACCCAAACCATGGAAATCAAGAAAAGTCCTGAATTCCTTCAAAAAATATTCTGGGCCCCTAACTAGTCCCAAAAGTAAATAAATAACTTGTTAAACAAGAAGGGAAGAGTAGTCTAAAATAACACTTAAAAAAAAGTTAAGAGTCCCAGATATACTTGCTTTCCCTATAGAACCCAAAGATAACATTTTAGCTTATGTCCCCGAGTTGTCTTTCAGAAACTCAGACCTCATCTGGGGACTCCCACCGAAGGATCCACTGGCACACAGACCTCAGATGTGGGGGGAGTCAAGTCTAAACTTTAACCATCATTCTTTATTCTAAGTTTCTTCCTGAGAGGCTTGGAAAAGGTCACTGCCTGTAGCCAGTTAACATTCTTTCATTGACCTCAAATTTTAAAACAAAGCTTTTCTTCCCTAACCAATCACAAATCAGAAAGTCTCTGAATCTACCTTTGACTTGTAAGCCTACCTATGTCCTGTCTATCCCGCCCTTTAACCAGTATGTTTAAACCAATATGTAACCTCCAGGTATTGACTAATAATTTTGCCTGTAACTTCTGCTTTCTTGTAATTTATTCCTGCTTTTAAAAATCCTGGCCTGCAAGCGGTCAGGAAGGTTAAGATTTGAGCATTCAGCTGCCTGGTTCTCCTTGCTTGATGCCCTGGAATAAAAGCCTTGCTTTTTATTGCTGCAAATCTCTGTGTAGGTATCTGGTTTTACATTGCTGGATGAGGGACACTTGGGATTTTTGTGGTGCTTGAAATACTGCCATTTTCACGAGATTTTTGTAAGTACAAATAAGAAAACAAATAACCTGTTTCTGTAACAAGTTATTTTGTGACAAATAACTTTTGATTTTTTTAAGTACAGAAATGATCGTCGGAGGTGGAGTTTTCTGTAAACTTCAAAGTGCTGTATAAAATAAATAAATATTCATTCACTTTTATCTTTTACAACTCAACATTTCTTAGAAAAACACAACTCACAGAGGATATGTCTTATGCAAAAAAGGAAATGCCAAATACCCATGATGATCCAAATAATTTTTTAATGAAAGAATGTTGGGAAATGGCAGGATATCTTTTACTGAGAACATGGGAATCCACATAAATTCAGAAACATTACACCACAGTTGTTATCATCAGGGTAGCCCTGGTGCATCTTGGCTGAATTTTTAATATTCTGTCTTTTTAATCTTGCATGACTCTCCTTAGTAAAGTCACTCCAAAAGAAACAGACACTTAATAAACATTTGAGACTGGAGACTAGCTGTTTGTAAAACTCTCTGTCCATTAAGTAATTGTAGGTTAAGCTGAATAAGATGTTTTATGGAGACTAATATATCTACAGTGAGGCCTCATTAAGTATGTTACTGTTTTTATGGCCCCTTCTACATAGAAAACAAATAACTTGTCCTTGTCCTCCAGAGACTGCCCTGTCCCCAAATCTGCTTTGCATTTGCCTTGCATGTAAGATGGCAAGGGCTGGGATTACAAGGTAAAAGGGTGGAACTAGTTCTTTGTTGCTTACCAATGCTCTGATAACACATGATGAGGAACGAGGTTTTCTATCAGTATTCCTCAAACTGTGTTCTGTGAGATGGTAACGTATATTCTGAGGAAAAAAAAAAAAAAAAAACAAAAACAGAGGCAGCCATGACAGGAAGCTCTTCCATGAGCAAATAGGTTTAAAAAATAATCAGTTAAACAAAGGTAAGAACTTTTATTCCTGCAGAATATTTAGTCTTTCACGGGCCAAAGTGCTTTGTGAATCTCCAAGAGGGGAATATCACATGCAGAATGCCACCAAAAATATTCGAGCACAGAACTTGCTTTTGTAGATCACAGCGCAAAAGATACCAGTGTTCCACAGAACACAATTTAAAAGAGTCTGCTTTATTTAATAAAGCCAAGTAACCAATGACAACCAGTTCAATCGTTTCCAGAACATCGAATTTCTCATTGAAGGTCCTAAACAAGGGAACTCCCCCGCAAGCAATATCATTACAAGAAGCATGAGACAGAATCATCTGCAAATGAAGTTTTGAGTCAAACGCATTAACATTTCACTACAGCCTGATGATCCATAATTCAATAGTTAAGTCATTGTTCCTCTCATTGAGACTAGGAAACAAAATTGACAAAGGAGGTTGCCATATTTTCTACACTTTGCTGCAGGATGACAATCCTCACTAAAGCACAGGAAGAAAAATATGACAAAGAAAAAAGCCAAGTATGTGTGCTGTCCATATTTTCCCTTGCAATTATAAAAGAATCATAATAACAGCAAGCTTACTAAGTAAATTACTACAGCAAGAACAGTCAGATGGACCGAGAACAGGAGCCACATTGTGAAAAGCCTCCCACATGACTCCATGTTGTCATGTTATAATGAATGCTGATGGTGCCCCTCGTAGAGCCCCTCTATCTGGCTGGTGCACCCATCCCCCAGCTGCTGTTAGTGTTGGTTGCTAGTGGCTCCAGAGGCTTCCTCCCAGGGGAGCTGCCCTGTGCAGAATGGGGATCACCTCATCCATGAGGTTACATCCCCCTCCACCCCAGAACAGCTTGTAATCAGTGACTGACATGGGATACAAAAGTCTGATTGACTTTCCTCAAGGTCTGTGTGGTGGAATTCATGCCCCAGTGCTCCCCACGGAATCAAGCTAAAGCCAGCCTCCAACTGAGACCACAGCTTTGCTTAGCTCCTTGTCCTGCCCTCGCCCACTTCCCTTACTCCCTTTCCCTTAAGTCCGCCGCAATAAATCACATACAATTTGTTGCCTGTCTTAGGCTGTGCTCCTAGGGAACCCAGTGTAGGACATATAGTTAGAACTTTAGATATAGAGAGACATCCTTTCTCTTAATTATGACATGAACGGAGTTTGTCATGACCAGTCTTCTTACCTGCTTCAGCAACTTTCCTTGTGGTATAAGAAGCAGCCCTGGGTCTGTATTTCATACAATGTGGCTCTGTAGTATGCACATAAAGGTATTACAATGCTTGCTTAAAAAATATAGATCACAACAGTATATATATAGATCTCAGTCCTACTATATCAGGATCTCCAGAAGTGGGACCCAAGAATTATATTCTACAACAAGATCCCCAGGTACCTCTGATGCACACTAAAGCTTAAGAATGACTAGCAAGGGTCCATGGGTTAGCCAGCATGCCCCTCTCCTGCACTGTAGTATCTGAGAGATACTCTCAAGGCAAACTAACTTGTCTCCTGCATACTGACAAAATCCTCTGAGAAAATAACATATGAACATCCAAGTGAAAACTTCCAATGTGGTCTATAAAGGAAAAACAAAAACAGAAAAGAAATCCAACCAGATTTGTCTTAGGTAATGACAAATTACTTCAAAATGTGAATTTTGCTTCTTTAAAATTAGAAAATGTGATTTGAGATGACACTCTATATAAGCTGGAGAAGCTATGGGTAATCATTGAAAATCAATTATGTCCAAGTATTCAGGAGTTATAGAAAGAAAAAAAATCTAAAAACAATGTTTTAAGGCATCATGCAGAAAAGATTTACAGTAACTCATAAACGTCTAAATTACCACATTTATTCATCTCACAAAAATTGACTGTTGCTTTTTTACCTAAAAATCTCATATCTCGGAATACACATTGATAAATATCACTGAATGCCATGTCTTTTTTTTTTTTTTTTTTTTTTTGAGACGGAGTTTCGCTCTTGTTACCCAGGCTGGAGTGCAATGGCACGATCTCGGCTCACCGCAACCTCCCCCTCCTGGGTTCAGGCAATTCTCCTGCCTCAGCCTCCTGAGTAGCTGGGATTACAGGCACGTGCCACCAGGCCCAGCTGATTTTTTGTATTTTTAGTAGAGACGGGGTTTCACCATGTTGACCAGGATGGTCTCGATCTCTTGACCTCGTGATCCACCCGCCTCGGCCTCCCAAAGTGCTGGGATTACAGGCTTGAGCCACCGCGCCCGGCCAATGCCATGTCTTTCTATACCTCTAGCAAGCAAGTGACAGCCACAGCTGAACACAAGTATCTCAAGCAGCAGGACAATCAAAATTAACCACAGGTATAAGTTAGTGACAGAAGATCAAACAGAGCTCTAATAGCAAACCTGCTGTCTACTGTGGAACAAGATGGGTCAAGAGAATCAGAGGGTGGGCAGAGATAGCCTCCAGGGAATGGTGTTTACTGAGCAGCAGTTGGTTCCAGCCTACCATGCTTAGCAGGCAAACTTCTCTCTCCATTGTTGTTTTGTTGAAGGTTGGAGGGAGCGTTTCGTTTGTTTGTTTGGCTCAGGAGAAATAAAGTTGTCTTGATTCATGTCAAGCAGAGCAGGCACCCAGTTCTTCACTGGCTGACATTTCTTAATCACCCTCTGGGCAGGGATCCCAAATTGAATCAGCCACCCGTGAAAGGCTCACCTACCCCTAGAAGATTCCTAATAATTATCTGGTGCTTGGTTAATAGAGAATAAAGAGCACACTTCTAATCAAAGTGAAGCACCTTTTCAAATCCTGGATGTCCAAAAAGCTACCTGGTAGAGGGAGATTGGGTTGTTCAATGTGATTTTCTCTTGAATGTTAAAACCAAGGACGGTGTGATAGCAAATCTAAGTACAAAACTCAAAGATAAGTCTAAATCTGCAAGTTTTAAAAATATATTAGGATCAATATTCTTAAGAAAAGATATACCAACTAAAAAGCATAGCAAATAACATACTTCTTAAAGAAACTCTACAGATAGTTTCCAGAACATGTAGTTTCTAAAGTTCACAGTGGTTCTTATGCATCATTTTTAAATGAACTCAAAGTTCCCTAAACATGTATTATTAGAGTGGCTCCTTTTTGGGAGAAATTATAATACATCATTCCATAAGATTACCGAGCAGATACTTGGGGACACCTCCCAAAAGCCAGCATCCTTACCTTGAATTTCATAATCAACTCCATTTGTGGACCACAGCAAACTGACCAGCATCAAGAGGATGTTGGCCATCTGAAAAGCTTGGTATTTTTAAACAGATACAACTTAAAGGAGGCAAGATTATCTGGGAGGGAGAACCTTGGAAATGGTGATGTTAAGGCAACTAATGTTCCAACCTCCTGTCAGTATAGAGTCCCACTGCCCTGACAGTTTCAGGAAAAGGAGGAAGACACATGAAAGCAACAATTATAACTCATCCTTTAACATTAATTCCTGTGGAGACACAAGGACAAATCGTCAAACTGTCTATTTCACAGGACTCAGAGAAGCACCAAGTTCAAATAACCTTGCATGGATCTGTGAAGAACCAGCCTGGGAGGCAGTTCTTCAACTAAGGGTTGATCTACATGTTGTGTAGATAAAGGAGGCAGAATTAGAGCTAATTTTCTCGAGAGATTCAAGCCTAGTCTACATATTTTCATTCATTACTTATCAAAATATGGTTTAACACTTAAATGGTCAAAGGCCAGATCAAAGCATAATTTTCCATAGCTCAGTGTCAGTCCAAGCACCACAGAGAATCACTGAAATAAAAGATGAAAGCTTGAATTATAATGCACAGCTTAATCCTTCAGATGACACAAAGTAGGGTGGAGCTGTTTAGAAGTCATGGTACCCTAATTAAAAGCACCAGTAATTTTAAAAATAGGAAAAGATGCTCAACTTCATTTGTCAAAGAAGCACAAATTAAAGCACATGTGATATAATTACATACCACTAGAATGGCTAAAATGAAAAAGACTGATGAGACAAAACATTGGTGAAGGTGTGGAACAATAAGCACTCGCAAACGCATGGGGGTTTAAATTGGTCCAATTTGGAAAACTGGCAGTATCTAGTGAAGCTGAGAATACACATACCTGATGACTCCACCATCCCAATTCTAGGTCTGTACCCAACAGAAATGGGGACGCATGTTCACCAAAATTGTTTCCACCTTTAGGCTATTGTAAAGAGTGCTGCCATAAATATTCTGCACAGAATATTCAAAAGTACAAAAACAGGCAAAACCAATTGATGATGTCAAGAAGTCAGAATAGTGATACTGTTGGGCAGGGAGGGAAGGCTCCTGGGTGCTGGTGATATTCTTTTCCTGATCTAGACATTGGTTATACAAGTCTGTTTACCTTGCAAAAATTTATTGAGCTCTGTACTTAAAATTTGTGTAGTTATAATAGTACTGTATTCTATATGATAACGACTGAATTTTGTTCTCACAAAATTATATATTGAAGCCCTAATCCCCAATGTGATGGTATTTGGAGCCAGGACCTTTGGGAGATAATTGAGTTTAGATGAGGTCATAAGAATGGGGCTCTTGTGATGTGATTAGTATCCTTATAATAATAAGAGACACCAGGGAGCTTGGTCTCTGTCTTTCTGCCACGTGAGGACATAGCAAAAAGGTGACTGCCTGTAGTCTAGGAAGAAGGTGCTTATTGAAACCAAATGTGCCAGCACCTTGATTTTGGACTTCCTGGCCTCTAGACCTATAAAGAATAAACGTCTGTTGTTTACGCCACATAGTCTAGGGTATTTTGTAAGAGGCTGGCAAAAGGAGGAAGCCAGGGATGTATGAGGCCAACTTCATCATTTTTTCCCTATAATCAAATTGGACACAGGGAACTATTTCCTTATGAAAAGAAAATGGGAAGATTTAATAAAGTTCCCCAAAGTAATTTCTCCTCAATTATTTGGGTCTGTCAATTGAAGTGCTTACAGTTTTAATGGCCAGTCAGTGCTTACAACATTAGGTGTGTTTTGCCTGTATAAAGACAAGTTTGGTATTCAACGCTAAGACTAACAAAGTTATAGAAAATTGTATATGTGCAATTTTAACTCTACTACAGATGCAAACCTTTGGGAACATGGATATGTGTTTTACCTATTTTAAATGTGAAAGCAGAATGTGAATAAGAACCACCACCCTGTTAGATAATATGCATCTTTAGAAATGGACCTATGATAAGCTTTTAGTGGTAATTTAGTAACTGGCCATAAACGTTGACTATTAAGGCCAGGCACGGTGGCTCCCAGCACTTTGGGAGGCCGAGGCAGGTGGATCACCTGAGGTCAGCAGTTCAAGACCAGCCTGACCAACATGGAGACCCCGTCTCTACTAAAAATATAAAATTAGCTGGGTATGGTAGCGCATACCTGTAATCTCAGCTATTCTGGAGGCTGAGGCAGGAGAATTGCTTGAACCTGGGAGGCAGAGGTTGCGGTGAGCCAAGATTGTACCATTGCACTCTAGCCTGAACAACAAGAACAAAACTCTGTCTCAAAAAAAAAAAAATGTTGACCATAAAACTTAGCAGAATATCTCAGAATGATTTTATTTATTAATAATGAAAGTTCATAGAGTTCTTTCTGGAATGGTTGTTTGGGCCCAGAATCTAACTTCGCACCACTCTTTGGTCTGTGCCTGCCTGAGGCAGTGATTCATCTTAGACATCCTCTGGAGACCCCTCCAACCTCTGTGGTTCTGCAATAAAAAGATAACCTACAAGAAAGAAATCAGCATGCAAAGAAAACATCTCCATTGGAACACTTGTTCTGGTCTGGATTCTCCAAATTATCGTTTCCTGGGAATTCAAGACCATTGTTCCTTTTTAAATCAGAAAAAAAAGAATATTTAGGTATAAATCTTCTACCCTTCCTCATCCCCACAAGAGAAGAAAAAATCAAACAATTCATCACTCTGATACTGAATCAAGAGTGGTTAAAAGTAGTAGATTAGCAGAGAATCCTATGGCTGTACAGAGCCACAGTAAAATAATCAGCAAGATAAGAAAAGACAAAGAAAAAGAGCAACAGAGAGAGAACCAAGGAGATTCCAGGTAAATAATTCTCATTTTTTTAGGATCTTGGCCTGAGGCATTTCTGTGAATTTTAGATAAAGATATTCAGCTTCTGCAGAAACCTTTAACGAAACACCCAACCCAACAATGTATTTCCCTGCTGTGGCAGAAGACTGCAGTTCCATTTTCCTATGGCCATGATCTATATTTCTGTGCAAGAAAGAGGGCCAAACAAACAGAATATTTCCATAAGGCAATTAAGGTAGAATGTGCATTAGGAGGAAGATAAAATGACTCTTTATCTTTTTTATGTAAATATTTTTCCTAATATACCACCTGCTGGAAGCCCGTGGTAGAATATGATTGCAAGAACACAACTTCTGTGAAGCAATTTTCTGAATTCCTGAGTAATTCAGTCAAAAGTGGGACAACCCTTGAGTTATCCAAGATGTTATCTCAAACCACTGCTTTGCCCTACTTTTATAGACATGCCCCAGAAATCTCCACGTATCCATTTTCCTATTCAGTGAGATAAATTCCTTTGGTTTTCTCATTGAGTCTGAAATCTACTCAGTTAACAAATTAACAAATAACCTTTCCACTGCCAAGTCTAAGTCCTCTTGAATTTTCTCACCCTCTAACCTTCATGCTGACCATCCCCATTAGTCCTGCTGCACGCACATGCACACATGACACATTAAAACACTCCTTTGAATAGATGCTTCTCCCTGTGGGCAATGCCCTTTTCATCCTCTGTGCCCACTCAAATTCTAGGCCTTCAAGACAGAACTCAAACACACCTTCGCCAGGTAACTTTGCTGGATGAAACTCACTCCTCTCTCTCAATTTCTCTCTCTTTGAGACAGGGTATCACTCTGTTGCCAAGGCTAGAGGGCAGTAGCACAATCAAGATTCATTGCAGCCTCGGCCTCCCCAGGCTCAAGTGATCCTCCCACCTCAGCCTCCCAAATAGCTGGGACAAGTAACACATCATCAAGCCTGGCTAATTTTTGTATTTTTTGTACAGATAAGGTTTCACCATGTTTCCCAGGCTGGTCTTAAACTCCTGGGCTCAACTAATCTAGCCTCCTTGGCTTCCCAAAGTGCTGGGATTACAGGTGTAAGCCACTGCGCCCAGCCTTCACTCCACTCTCTTAACACGTAAAGATTAAGGTCAAAACCTATGAAAGTAAATTCCAGGTATTTGACTGTGCTAGACTTTGGTTCTTTTTAACATTGCTTGAAATAACACGGCTTTTATGTGAGTATTTGGTTCTTGGTTCTCCTAGTTCCACACCCTATTTCCACTGCTACCTGCCACCTCCACTCCTGACGCCGCCCACACACACACTCAAACACACACATACACACAACAGGTTGATCCAGAGCAGGAGTCTCTTTAATTATTTTGCACCATTTGTTCCTTGCATTTCCCTCTCTCCTTCCTAGGTGAGCAAGAATACTGTATTTTAGCACTACAGTTATTGAAAAAATAACTATAAATCAATGGCAAATTTATTTACAGTTAATTTGCCATTGATTTGCGGTTAAATAAATAAATTGGCAAATAAATGTTTGACATTTTCTGATAGCTAGAGATAAAAGGACATGGAAACTAAACTGCCCAGATAAATACTTGATCCAGTAGGCACCGAAAATGTCAACATCAGTGGTTTTCTTGAGGGTGACCATCTTTGGAGGCAGGAGCTAGAGTGGGAAGAATTTTAATTAATGTACATACAGAGTTACAAAGCATTTTCATAAATCCCTGCTTCATTTTCCCCACGGATCAAAGACCAGGGAACTGTGAGGATCCTGTTCTCTGATCTGCCAGCCTGGAGATGTGTCCTTTGGTCAGGCTGCCCCTTCATCCCCTACCAGAGTCTGGTTGTTGTTGTTTTGTTTTTTAATCTTGTTGCATACCAACCCAACCAGAGTTTCTTCTCTGCAAACACCACAGAAATAACTGCTGGAATGTTTTTGTGTGCCCCTATCACAGCACTTACCCACTGTCATGTGATGATTTTTTCATGTCAGTCTCCCATGATTAGAGTTGCCAGAATTAGCAAATTAAAATACAGGATACCAGTTTAATTTGTATTTCAGATAAATAATAAATCACTTACTAGTATATCCTGAATATTGCATGGGACATACCCTTTTTAAAAATATTCATTGTTTATCTGAAATTCCAATTTTATCCTGTATTTTATCAGTTGTCCTATATTTTAGCTGGCAACCCTATCCACAATAGACTTGGATCCTTCCTTTAGCTGCCACACCCACCTTATACCATGTCTTATGAGCATCTCAGAAATGATTATCTTGGATGTATGTAAATAACTTTTGTTCTTTCTTTCTTTTTTTTTGGTGGGGGGGACTGAGTTTCGCTCACATTGCCCAGGCTAGAGTGCAATGGCATGATCTTGGCTCACTGAAACCTCCGCCTCCTGGGTTCAAGCAATTCCCCTGTCTCAAACTCCCAAGTAGCTGGGATTACAGACATGTGCCACCATGCCCAGCTAATTATTGTACTTTTAGTAGAGACAGGGTTTCACCATGTTGGCCAGACTGGTCTTGAACTCCTGACCTCAGGTGATCCACCCTCCTTGGCCTCCCAAAGTACTGAGATTACAGGCATGAGCCACCGTGCCCAGCCTGTGAATAACTTTCATTCAGAGTTTAAACAGCATCAAGTTGCACTGAAAGTTAAACCTTCACAATAGAAAGCTTAAAAATATTAAATTTAATCCATTAGCCTGACTTTTAGCATGAGTAGATCCAGCTAAAAAGATGAAGGATGTTGTTTACAAAGAGTAAATGAGGGGCTGGGCATGGTGGCTCATGCCTGTAATCCCAGCACTTAGGGAGGCCGAGGTGGGTGGGTCACTTTATGTCAGGAGTTCTAGACCATCCTGGGCAACATGGTGAAACCCCATCACTATAAAAAATACAAAAATTAGCCAGGTGTGGTGGTGCACTCCTGTAATCCCAGCTACTTGAGGGGCTGAAGCAGGAAAATCACTTGAACCCGGGAGGTAGAGGCTGCAGCAAGCCAAGACCATGCCACTACATTCCAGCCTGGGCAACAGAGACTCTGTCTCAAAAAAAAAAGAGTAAATGAGAACATTTGCCCATTTTGAACAGCAGCATTCATCAAGTGATTCCTTCAATCCTCATTATAAGGATATTTTAGAACCAATGGTCCAGGTCAGAGAGCAGGCCGCTGTCAGCCATGCAACAACCTCCACTTGTAGCTTTCCAAACAGGCAAAGTTTCATGGCCTCATTTCCTGCAAGGCTATCTTATCTTCCTTCCTCCTACTCCAAAATGTTGTTTGTTGGTACAAGTTACATTTCTCAAAAAAAAAAAAGAAGATAAGAAAGAGGAAAATCTACCACCATAGAGTTGGAACGAGATAAGAGAAATAAGCTGTCTAGATTCTGGTTTAGCAACGGAGAAAGGAATTAAGAACCTGATGTATTTCATAAGTGGAAAGATGAATACATAGGATAAAGAATATAGAAAAGTTTCTTTAAAGCTGAAATATACACTAAGAAAAGTACATAATACAAAGTAAAATATTCAAGGCTACAGAGATCAGCAAAGCACCTCTTCATTGTGAAAATACATTTTTATAGAATTGCGGATCAAAGGTTTCTTCACGACGACTTCTTTACTAATTTTCCAGATACTTGAGCCTTTTTATTAGTAAATCTGTTGGCCTAACAATCCATCTTTTATATTGCTACTGAGCAAAAGCTAGTCTTAAAATTCAAATGTTTTATATAAGTTGGCTGGGCACAGTGGCTCACACATATATTCCTAGCCCTTTGGGAGGCTGAGGAAAACAGATCGCTTGAGCCCAGGAGTTCAGGACCAGCCTGGGCAAGATGACGAAATTCCATTTCCATAAAAAATACAAAAATCAGCCAGGCTTGGTGGTGTGTGCCTGTAGCCCCAGCTACTCAGTGGCTGAGGTGGGAGGATCACTGGAGTCCAGGAAGCTGAGGTTGCAGTGAACCAAGATGGTACCACTGCACTTCAACCTGAGTGACAGAGTGAAACCCTGTCTCAAAAACAAAAAAGAATGGCTGGGAAAAAATGGTCTTTAGAAAACAAAAAAAAAGAGTGAACCTATATAACTCACTATTTAGAACTTGTGAAAACATTGTTTACTTCCCTTTTTAAAAAAAAATTAGCATGTATATCTAGGAAAGGAAGATCAGCGGGCACGTGGAGGAGCATGGATTATATACCAGCCCTTCTCCTTAGTAGCTGCAAATCCTTGAACAAGTTTTTTCACTTCTATGGCCTTGTGTTTAAAATGGAGATATGACACTTACCCATACAGTGTGAACATCGGTTAACATCTATGGAACACCCAGCACAAGGCCTACAATGTTTCTATTTCCTTATTTATTCACATTGAGTGCCTCACTATTATGATCATGATCGTCATCATCTTTATCAATTTCAGTTACTGATTGCCTGCTATGTGCAAATTGCTTTTCACACATCCATGATCAAGCATGGCTGATCGAGCACTCTTGTCCCTAATCTGTTGATTCTATAGGCCCTGCCCTATTTACTATACTATATTGTCTCTAAGAATAAAAATTATTTCATGTAAATCTCTTCACTTCAGCATTATACTCTCTCTGTATTTTGGAGAGTCAGAGATTTATCGGCATTTAATAGCAGGAAAGCCAAGGCCTTCAGAGGTGTGACAATGAACCACACTTTCTCATGGAAATCAGGTGGAAAATTCTTAGTCTTCTGAATTTCAGTGAACAAGAACTTCCCCAAGAACAAGAGAGAGCATTGCTCAAGTCTAGGCCCTGCTGATAGAGAAATTCTGGGAGTAGGAAGGACAGCTCTAAGAAGAATGGCATCATCGTGAATGACTAGGGCCCAGGAGAAGAAATGGATTGATAGCCTTGATAGTTGACTTCCAGCTACTACGGAAAGTGTTTGCTTTCTTCTCATGGGCCCTAGTCATTCCTGCCACAGTGGCTCACACCTGTAATCCTAGCACTGTGGGAGACCGAGGTAGTGGATTACCTGAGGTCAAGAATTTAAGACCAGCCTGGCCAACATGGTGAAACATCAGCTCTACTAAAAATACAAAAATTAGCCAGGACTGGTGGCAGGTGACTGTAATCTCAACTTCTCAGGAGGCTGGGGCAGGAGAATCGCTCAAACCCAGGAGGCAAAGGTTGCAGTGAGCTGAGACTGCACAACTGCACTCCAGCCTGGGCAAGAGATCAAAAACTCCGTCCCCTAAAAATAATTAATTAATTAATTAATTAACTAAATAAAATAGTGTTTAGGCCAGGCACGATGGCTCATGCTTGTAATCCCAACACTTTGGGAGGCTGAGGTGGCTGGATCGCCTCAGTAATTCCAGACCAGCCTGGAAAACATGGAGAAACCCTGTCTCTACTAAAAACATGAAAACAAAAAAAATTAGCTGGGCATGGTGGTGGTGAGCACCTGTAATCTCAGCTACTTGGGAGGCTGAGGCAGGAGAATGGCTTGAACCCAGGAGGTGGAGGTTGCAGTGAGCTGAGATCGCGCCATTGCACTCCAGCCAGGGTGACAGAGCGCAAGACTCTGTCTCGAATGAATGAATGAATGAATGTTTATAAAAATTAAAGAAAAATAACTCTGAAGTTCAAATCTTTAAAAAGCAATGTATATTCTTTCTCATTTGAATCCACCTGTTTCAGAATCTCAGAAATGATGTCCCCAAACTTACTCCTCAGGCAGGCCCACTCAGGTACACAAAAGTATTTAGACAAGGACATTTTTTTCCTAAGAGGAAAAACTTAGAAAGAATCTAAATGTGCACCAATAGGAAACTAGCTAACATATTGCTTGTCCACTACAACAAAATATTCTGCAGTAATGAAAAAGAGTAGAGTAGATCTCTATATGCTGATATGGACACACTCCAGAGCCTAAGATGGTCTCTTTGTGCAAATTGAGAAAAACTGACCTCTTCCAGGCAGGCCCAGGCCCTGCCAGAGAACACAGCTTACTCAATTTTAGCTTCCATTCTTCCCTCAACCACGTGCCTGTGCACAACTATATATGGCAACTCTGCTAAGACATATTAAGAGGGAAGAAGGGAGACAAGTGTAATTTGATGCCAAAGTGCATACACACATATATTGAATATGTATTTTTATATTTAAAATATTTCTAGAAGAAGCCGGACACATTGGCTCATGCCTGTAATCCTGGCACTTTGGGAGGCCAAGGTGAGCAGATCACTTGAGGTTGAGAGTTCAAAACCTGGTGTTTTGAACCAGGTTCAACATGGTGAATCCCCATCTATACTAAAAATACAAAACAATTAGTCGGGTATGGTGGCAGGTGCCTGTAATCTCAGCTACTTGGGAGGCTACAGAAAGAAAACTGCTTGAACCTGGGAGGTGGAGTTTGCAGTGAGCCAAGATTGTGCCACTGCATTCCCGCCTGAGCAACAGAGCAAGACTCCATCTCAAAAAAAAAAAATTCTGGAAGAACACTCAAGAAACTGGTAACAATGGTTGTCTCTGGAGAGAGAAAATGAGGATTGTGTGTTGGAGATGATTTTTCGCTGTATTCTTTTTTGTATGTTTTTTACTATGTGCATGTAACTTTCTTGATTGAAAAAAAAAAAGGAGGAAGTTCTTTTATTTTCTAACGGCATACCCAGAGACTGTTGAGGCCAAGGGCCATATCTACTGCTGCTATGCATCCTGTCCTCCCACACACCTGGGCCTCCCAGCAGCCAACACATAGTGTGCTGACCCAATTCAGCCCACGTGGCTCCCATTTATCTATGTGAAGTACAGATTTTCTAAAGCATATTTTTTCAATGGAACATACTTTGCTTTTACACATTTTTCAACAATGACAACACATCTCCAAATTATTTTCACTAGGTGCTTTTCACTTTAGCACCATACCCGCCCTGATGCAAACCAGACATAAATTCTTGTTTTACTTCTGCCAACCACAGTGGGAAAATAACACACCTACAGCAATGCGTGCAGCAGTCGTTGAAAATTGCTACAATGGCAGGTTTCTGGCTAACCGTTTGTAGACTGTGTGTCTAGCATCTTGCTTCTGTGCACAGGATAAATTACTCTAGAAAGTGTTAATCAATAAAAGCCAAAGGTTCCCAGATCCCTGATTAATAACTGGCCCTGATATGGACCATTTACGAGCAGTGTGACCCTCGGCAAGTTCCATGCACGCTCTATGTCTCAGTTTTCTCATCTGAAAATTGGTAATACTGTAATAACCATACTTCTCTCGGAGGATTAGTGTGATGGTTTAATGAGATAATGCATGTGCCTCACACAGTAACCACCCAATAAATGGTTTGCTCTTGTGGTTTTTGTGGCAAGGTGGTTGTTACATGATTGGAAAGATGAGACTAAAAAAACTACATGATAGGCAACAATATCTATTATCATCTGAACAATCTACACTTAGCAAATGTGATCTCATATGGTACATTATCTTCAATAAGTACAACAATATTTGTTCTTTGAGCTTGAAAGTAAGGTACTTTGAAATACAATGCCATGTGCTTTATGTTGGTGCTTGGTTATGATTTTTGCTTAATTATAAAAGCTACCTATATTAAAGTTTGACAGTTGATAAAAAGTACGCAAAAAGAAAAGATCATCATTTCCAATCCTACTTCAGAAAACCACTATTAATATTTTAGCATATTTCCTTCCAGTCTTTTTTCCATGCATTTTAATCATTGAGATCATATGAAATATATACTTCTCTATCCTTTTTCCTGTTCAGCATTTTATCCTAAATATTTCCCCATATTATTAAAACTCCATCAATATTATCATTTTAATAGGTGTTAGCATTCCATTGCACTTATTTAACAAATATTTATTGAAAACTTATTATGTGTTAGACACTCTCTTTAACACTAGAACTACTCTAATGCATAAAACAGACAAGCTCTCTGCTCCCATGAAGTTTCTGTGTAATGTTAAGGGTTGTGGTACAAGTTAGAGTAAATTAAGGAGAAAATAGGAGGTGGAAAAGTGGAGGCAGTGCTTATGGAAAGTGTTTTCAAGAAGGTTAGCTGTAAAGTAACCATAGTTTGAGGAAAAGAAGGGGTCAGCACTGTACCCAATTTTATTCAATGATTGCACTAATGGGAAAATACAAATCTGTATTTTAAATGATCTCTTGGGCATCTGGTAACATTTAAAATTGAGTTTTTAACAAATTGGCACCAACCCAAATGCTCATCAATGACAGACTGGATAAAGAAAATGTGGCACATATACACCATGGAATACTATGCAGCCATAAAAAAGGATGAGTTCATGTCCTTTGCAGGGACATGGATGAAGCTGGAAACCATCATCCTCAGCAAACTGACACAAGAACAGAAAACCAAATACCAAATATTCTCACTCATGAGTGGGTGTTGAACAATGAGAACAATGGACACAGGGAGGGGAACGTCACACACTCGGAACTGTAGGGGGGGTGGAGGGGGTAGGGAAGGGATAGCAAGGGGGACGTTGGGGAGGGTTAACATGAGAAGAAATACCTTAAGTAGATGACAGGGGGATGGAAGCAGCAAACCACATGGCACATGTATACCTATGTAACAAACTTGTGCATTCTGCACATGTACCCCAGAACTTACAATACAATAAAAAATAAAAATAAATAAATAAAAGTTGCTACTATCGTTCCTAAGCTGTTTTTGTTGAGTCTATTATGATTTTCATGTAGTAACTGCAATAATAATCTTTAACACAGCATAAGCAGAGAATTGAGCTTAAGGGCCATAGCCACTTATGATAACTAAATCCTAATGCGGGATTCTCCTTTGGCTATCATGGTACCACCTCACAATAACCATTCACCTCACCACCGTGGGGAAGAATTTAATAGGAACACTCTCTACCTTGGATCTCATCCAACTATTTTTGGTGTGTTTGTGTGCTTTCTAAGGCAGGGGAGAGGGAGTATTGTTCATAAAGATTTTTGTACTAGAAATGTTTTATGGTTCTTTCCCATACCCTCCTCTATGAGAAACATCCTGCCCACAGCCCTGTTAAGGATGGTGGCCATGTTTTTAGCACATGGCCCTACCATTCCTTCACCCCCAAACACACCCACACCCACTGACCACACTTGACTGAACCCAGTCTACACACTGACGTAACAGCAGTAACCAAGGACATATGAACCTGGATGGCTCCACTTGAAAATTCGATTCCTCTCTTAATTTTCATTTGGGAGTTGGAGTGACAGGGGCAAATGGCAGTGAAAGCAGAAACTGAAGTAGAGTCAGAATCAAAGAGGCCTTAGTCATGGAAAGCCACAGTAAGCTGGAATTCTGGAAGACTGGGAACTGACTAAATAGGATCAGCTGACCTAGCAGAGAAGGAGCACAGTGAGATGTTTATATTAGAGACACAGGAAGATTAATTCTCGAGCTTCCAAACTCCCCAGAGACAACTAAAATGTCACCTAATATTTTTAGAAATGACTTAAATGCATCAATGAGCTGGCATAAAATAAAGGATTCTTTAGTTGCCAAAATAAGATCAGATCAGGAACCATGGCTAGTAAGTGAACTCCAAAGCTGGCGTTGATCCTGAAAGTTTCTGCAAATCCCTGAAGGATCTGAGCTTCTGCTTTGAGGGGTTGCACAGAGCTATGGGGACCCACCCAAGATGGGTCTTTTTTTTTTTAATGTTTTTTTTAGTGATGGGGTTTCACCATGTTGACCAGGCTGGTCTCAAACTGCTGACCTCAAGTGATCCACCTGCCTCAGCCTCCCAAAGTGCTAGGATTACAGGCGTGAGCTACCACGCCTGGCCCCAAGATGGGTAATCTAATAATGACCGCCATATAATATTGGAGCCCAGAGGTCTATACCTCCGGTGCTTAAGTAATTGAAAAAGAGACCCTGATCTACAGAAGTTAGCAGCAAGGCATTCTGTCTCTCTTGATCTCAGTGCTGAGCGAAGGGTTAAATTATCCCCTATGTGTATTCAGAACTACAAGCTAGTCCTCACATGGCTTGCAATCCAAATGCTGTCTGTCTAGTCTGAAATATCTTAAGCACAGAATATAATTCCTAGAGTGCCTGGCTTGGCAGTCTCACTTCAACCTAGGTCTCAAAGGATTCTACAGATAAAGTTCCAAAAGAATAAGCAGCTCTCAGGCAAAAATCACAAAAAACACACACACACACATACTAAGAGACACCATGAGAGGAAAAAAAAAAAAAAAACATGTAACGCTTGAAAGAGAATCTTCACCCTGCAGTCCTCATCCTTGGACAACCATGAGGTTCATTGCAATAATGTGATAAAATCTTCCCTTATTTTATAAATTTTACAGAAATTTTGTTCTTAAAAAAAATCACGGGCCAGGTGCAGTGGCTCACGCCTGTAATCCCAGTACTTTGGGAGGCCAAGGTGTACGAATCACCTGAGGTCAGGAGTTCCGAGACCAGCCTACCCAACATGTGGAAACCCTGTTTCTACAAAAATACAAAAATTAGCCAGGTGTGGTGGCACATGCCTGTAATCCCAGATGCTCGGGAGGCTAAGGCAGGAGAATCATTTGAACCTGGGAGGCAGAGGTTGCAGTGAGCCAAGATCGCACCATTGCACTCTAGCCTGGGCAATAAGAGCAAGACCCCGTCTCAAAAAAATAAAAATCACAACTCCTTCGGTATCAATTTCTGTTTCCAAACAGTGGCTGAGAGCATGGATCTTAGCAGCAGTAGCAGGGCTCTGCTGCCTCAACTTACCATTCTCTTTACTGTTCCCGCGCTGGTTTCTGAGCCTCATGCTGCAACTCACTCCTTTGTCATCATCACGTGCCAATGATCTTATGCATCTCTCTTTGGTATCTATTTGAATGACACACTGGATGAACAAGAGGAGCTTACTGCGTCCTAGTGGGACTTGATTGCAGAAGAAATGTATTAGGAGACTCTTGTGGGAAATCTAGCTTATGCTAATCAAACCCAATTTGGATGATTGTAAATGCCTGGGAATTAAGGAGAGTAATACCAAAGAGGCAAAGGAATGGCCACCTAATTCCTCACAAGGGCTGAACGTAAGAAATAACTAGTCTTATCATTTTTAGACACAAAGGAAAATAATCCATTGCCAGAAGTCTGGTCTATGCAGATAAATCTTTAGCATAAAGGTGAATAAAGCAACCGTTAACCAGCTTTAAAAGACATTATATGGCACTATCACTAAAGACGGCATTTTCTAAACCTGTGCTCCGCTTCTGGGAATGATCACACTGTTTCAAAGCCCTAGGCCTATAGATGGGGATGAAAATGTCTGATTCTCTAGAGAACTCTATGTTGGCTGGCCGCCAGCTGCTGCTAAGACCGCTTTTTCTTGAAAGTTTCACCAGCACTTCTGTTTGTTTTCCAGTTAAACAAGCAAACCACCTGGTTGTTGACAAGACTCTGACAGTAAGACTTTCAGGTGAGAGGCAGGAAGACAGAAGGAACCAGAACTCCTGACCTCAGTCTCAGGCTAATTTTTGGTTAATACAATTAATCACAAAGAAATAAGATGCAATCAGGAGCTAAAGCCTATGCCTTCTTAACCTTTTCTCTTTACTCTGCAAGGAACTATTTTGAGCTTAATTGGACTTTTATCTGGAATGCTCAGTTGTATGACCCTTTCCTTGCTCTGCAATGAGCCAGCCACAGTACACTTATTTCCTGTGAAGGTCAGGTATACAGTGATATTTGAAAACAATTCATCATTAGGCATTAAGGAAATGAGAAGAGCATTTGAATTCCTCCTTTCCTTGTTTGGAAAATCATTTTCAATTTCAGATTAAGTGAAAATTTAAAGTCTAGTAGTGGTGATTTAAGGTCTAGCAGTAGTCAAAACAGTAAGTCAGGTATACATCCACTGCAGATGAGTTTGCTGAAAATTGATCCCATCTGAATTCTATAAAATCGTCTTGGGTACTGGGGCATTGAGGCTATCCAGGAGTTATTTAATATCTCAATTCATATTTCGGCAAAAGACCTTTTCTTCTCCCTTCTCAACGTGCTTCATTTAAAAAGGTGTGTGTTTTTTTAATGCTACTTGGAGTTTAGCCTCAGTAACTTCTAATTGAGGCAATTTTAGTAGTTCACCAATTTAAATCGCCAAGTATTTATTGAACATCTACATGTTCAAGGCATGATGCTGTGACAATTAAGCCAAATGTCAAGCAAAAGTAGGCATCTAAAATCAGTTGAATTTCACAAACTTCATCACTGAGGGTCTCAAACAAAACATGGTAATATTTTTAATTTTGTGAATTTTTAGTTTAATTGAAAGCTTCTTATCTAATCTTTATCAGAATATACTGAACATCTTTATTCATTACAAGACATTTATCTTACTGTAAAACAAAATGCTATCTTTATCCTCATTATCGTCAACAATTGGCTTTTACACAGTGCCCACTGCCTATAGAGCACTGTGCTAAGAAATACACTATAATAAAGCTGCTACTTTCACAATGTTATTTAGGTTGGTGCAAAAGCAATTGCAGTTTTTGCAATTTAAAAGTAATGGCAAAAAAACACAATTACTTTTGCACCAACCTAATACAATCTGATGGAGGATTCAAAATATACAAGAAGGTATTGGGAGAATCTGGACGCAGAGTGGCAACACAAGGGGTTCTTTGCTGTGTTCAACCATGCTCTGCACGGTCAGTCATAGCAGTTACAAGAACCTATGTATGCATGTGCAAAAACTCATAGAACTGTAACCAATAAAAGTCAATTTTACTGCATGTAAAAAAATTTAATTTTCAATGCAAAAGAGGAATGCAGAAGCAGATTTCCCATAAAGTTAACAGAGCTAAAGCTTCAGCGCTCTCACAAACACAGCTCCTTTCAAAGCCTGGTACCTATTTTATATTCTTTGTCATAAAGAGAAACTTTATGAAAATGTGGAGTGTTTATGCCACACTCCAAAATGTTTAAGCCTCAGGACCTATAAAACTTGGATTCATTCCATGGAGGTATGACTCTAAAGTCATTAAATTTATTTCTACAGTTGAATATAAAGAAAGGTAAATAATAAGATGAGGCAGCAAATGCTGAATGCTGGAATTCAAAAGAAAGAATGATGACTGACGACTAGGAAAGTCAGTGGGATTTGGACTGGGTCTTAATAATAAGTAGTCTGACTCTATTGTTAATGTTTGACTGCTGAGAGCTTTCAGTCCCCTCCTATACCTCTCCTGCCCCACATCTGGGCAAGCCAACAAGAAACTTGGCTTGCCCAGAGAAACCCCTCCTTTGCTGTTGGCAGTAAATTCAAACCACACAAGCCCCAGCCTATGTGGGAATCTTAAACCCAACCCCACTCCCTAATCACAATAAAATCCAAGTCAGTCTACCTTCCCTGCTCTCTCAGTGCATTTTTGGACTAGCTTGGGAACCTTGCTAGCTTTCCATGCAAAGCCTCATTATGTGAGTAATGAACCTTTTCTACCCTCTTGGTAAGTATGTGGCATCATCGATCTTGACATTCAAACCAAATTTTGGATGGGAACCAAATGTTGGGTAATGGATCCAGCCATTCTTGTTTTTATAACAGTCTTGAAAACTGATATAATTTAGATGTAAAAAGAAAAGCACATTTTAGGAAGTGAAATTGCTTATGCAAAGATATGAAAGAAAAATATGAAAATTGTGTTTACACGGTAGGTTAATTGAAGGTACAAGTTTGCATAGAAGAGTCAGAAGGATGGTTGGTAAGACCAAAGTGGTAGGTAGGGATCATTGAACAGGATGAGAAATATGGATTTTATTATTTGGACAGTAAGAAATACCAAAGATTTTTTATGAATGGGGAGAAATAACAGGGTCAAATAGGTATTCTAAGATTGTCTATCTAGTTATGAAATATAGAACGGCTTGGAGGCAGGGAGGTCAAGATAGAAGAAAACCAGTTAGAAAAATATCTTATTATTCAAGCATAGGATGTCAAGGGCCTGGTTATTATGATGCCAATGAAATGGAAAGGGGGGTTAATATAAAAATATAGTGAAGATATTTCACTATAGATATGTATCTACAGTATAGATGTCAGATCAGATCTGTTTTCCTGATTTTGAATTGGAAATATCATTACGAGCTACTAATTTTATCTCTCTCAGATCTAACCTCTTTCTCTCTTTTTTTTTTTTTTCTAGATATGGGTTCTTGCTATGGTGCCCAGAATGGAGTGCAGTGGCTCTTCACAGGTGCAATCCCACTATTGATCAGCACCAGCATTTTGACCTGCTCCATTTCCAACCTTGGCTTGTTCACCCCTCCTTAGGCAACCTGGTGGTCCCCTGCTCCCAGGAGGTTACCATATTAATGCCAGACTTAGTGTCTGGACCCCCAATTGGCATAGCGCACTGCAGCTCAGAACTCCTGGGCTCAAGGGATCTGCCTACCTCAGCCTCCTGAATAGCTGAGACTACAGGCACGTGCCACCATCCTGGCTTTCTTTCTTTCCTTCTATATTTCCTAGGTCTGTCCACTGAAAATGCCCAAAATAATGATTACTTCAGTAGCAATGAGTATCCTAACACCATATTTTTATCACCAAATATAATTTTACACTAAAATGAACCAGGGCTCTTTGGATAAATGTTTGACTCCAGGTCTGAGACAAGAAAGATAGAAATTGGTCCTGAAACATCTCGTCAATACAGATAGCAAGAATGTTATCAAAGACTATCGGAGTGTCAGAAGGACCCAGGAATATACCTGAAGAGGCTCCTACTGGTCAAAGAGAGGAAATTTTGAGCATCAATGAGGATAATAATGGTAACATATTTAAACATTAAAAATTCTTAAATCTATGAGTTTACTAACATACTGTGGGGGGGGAAGAGAAGAAAACAAATCCTATTGAAGAATGCTAAGGAATCAAATTTTATTTAGAGAATTGGTCAATAAAGGTGAAAAAATCAAGCATGTATCCCCTTTCCTATATGAGTTGTATCAATGGATAACCAAAAGTGGATGAGGGTAAATCTCTCTTTATTAAACTATTTAGTTAACAATCAGACAAACAAAATATTCTAGCTAACAAACAAAAATGACAGGATTGGAATATCAGCATTCTCCAATCCCTAATGAATTAATAGGTCTAGACATTTGATACCAACAAATAATAATGTCACAAAGAGACACAGCAGATATTTTAGGGCTCCTAACACAATGTCACCTATGAACTCGCCTTGCCCAGATAGCTGAAGATGAATTGTGTCAAATCTCCTGATTTAACTACTAACTAACAGGATGTACAGGGGGCAGATGAGCATGTTAAATAACATGCTTGGGATGCAATCTGCAAAATCCAGTATGAAAACTATACAGGACAAACAACCTGGTGTCTTCAACAAATAAATTAGAAAGAAAAAAAGGAAAGCTGGAGGGGAAGCCTATAGACTAAAATAAAATAAAATAAAACAAAAACTTAAGAGATATTTCAGCCAATAATAATATGTGTACTTATGTGGATCTGAATCCAAAAAGAAAAAGGCAATTAGAAGTATGATGGATATTGATGATATGAAAGCCCCAGTGACTCCTGTGTATATTGTGTATATTCTAGCCAGTGATTCCAAATTTTAATTAATTTCATAAGTACTCAGCAAGTTCAGTAAGATAAAAACCCAAAAAAAATTATTTATTTAGCTGTTATTGTGGATATCTATATTTTTTCATAAAACTTTTTTCTATTTTCCATTTTGTTTTTACTTAACAAGTTTTATTTTTATTTGTAACTAAAATGCAAGTGTATAGTGTTAGTAAATTTTATTTTAGTTCTACAATATAGATAATTTAAAATTAATTAGCTATAATTCACTTTTTAAAAGAAACTAATATATAAAAACCAGATATGTAAAAAAATTAAATGGGTAGATATATGATGGAAAGAGTCAGTACTGAAAAAATAATTCTCCTCCAAATTAATCTACAAACATAATTCAAGTCCAATCAGAATCCTAGCAAGACTTTTCATGTGAAAAGATAAATCCTAAATTTATATAGAAAATTAGAGGTCTAAGAAAAGCCACGATAATTCTGAGGAAAGAACTCTTCCCTGCTAGGTAACAAGATTCATTACAGAGCCATAATAATTAAGACAGTGGGATATTGGCACAAAGATGGATAAATGGGTTAAGGAAACGGAATAGAAAGTACAGAAAGAGACCTATGTAAATATGGGAAATTAGTACACGCGGTCAAAATTAACGGGGGAAAGGATTAGCTAGTCAATAATTGTGTTATGTTACTAAATGTAGATTATTTTGAAAAACACAATTCTTTACAAATACATCTATTCACGATAAGGTATAAAATATAGATTGGATACCCATAAAATATATACAACTCATGGCTTCTGGGGGACAGAAAATAATATATATCTTAAACATTACTAGTGATTTTTTAAAAATCTTTAAATATAAATTGTATAAGATGTTACAGCTTTTATAGCTGGATAGTAAGTAAAATTGTATTTGCTACATTATCTTTTGTTCTTTACAAATAGACATCAGTTTATGTTATAATTTAATATATAATAACAGCACCAATCACTGGGAAAAAGAAAGACTTACTCCATAAATGGTTTAGGGGAATTCGCTATTATAATGGGAGAAGAGTTAGATTGACAACTTGCATCATATACCAAAATAAATTCCAGAGATAAATGTAATAATTTAGATCATTAAAACAAAATTCTACACCTGTTTAGGGCAAAACTTTCTAAGGATGAAACAATGGAAGAAATCACAAAGGGAAATATTAATAGATTAGACTAAGCAAAAATATTAAATTTCTACACGTCCTAAAGTGTCACCAAAAAATTCCGAGGCAAATAATAAAACTATGAAATGTCTGAGA
Source organism: Sapajus apella (assembly GCF_009761245.1). Classification (NCBI taxonomy): domain Eukaryota; kingdom Metazoa; phylum Chordata; class Mammalia; order Primates; family Cebidae; genus Sapajus; species Sapajus apella. The sequence continues at coordinate 60,876,377 of NW_022436946.1, forward strand.
CTAATATGACAAAATGTTGATGTTCTTGACTTATAAATTAACAAAGAAGATATTAAAAACTTGACCAAGGCTAGGCACAGTGGCTCACACCTGTAATCCCAGTATTTTGGTAGGCCCACGCAGGTGGTTCGGGAGGTCAAGAGAGCAAGATCATCCTGGCCAACATGGTGAAACCCCATCTCTACTAAAAATACAAAAATTAGCTGGGCATGGTGGCGCCACCTGTAATCCCAGCTACTCGGGAGGCTGAGGCAGGAGAATCGCTCGAACCCAGGAGGCGGAGGTTGCAGTGAGCAGAGACTGTGCTATTGCTCTCCAGCCTGGACAACAAGAGTGAAACTCTGTCTCAAAAAAAAACCCTGCAAACTAAAATAAGATGCTCTTCTTACGTATTATATTAGCAGCTATTTCAATAATTTTCATTGTGGGTAAATCTGGGTTAAACTGGCATTAACATACCTCTAGTGGGTATATAAATACATTTTCCCCAATTATTCCTGCAAATAATGTCACTTTCACAGTCTTTTCAGGTTTTTGTATTTCTGATGACTGAATGGCTCCACCCAGACCCCTCAAGCAATCCTGTAGCCCCCACCCAGGAACTGATACAGCACAAGTGCACAGCTTCCACCGGCTGTGATTCATCTCCAATCCAACCAATCAGCACTCCCCACTCCTTGGCCCCCTATCTGCTAAACTGTCCTTGAAAAACCCTAGGCTTCCAGATTTTTGGAGACTGATTTGAGTAACAAGACTCTCCCATTAAAGCAACAACAACAACAAAGCTTTCCGGCAAGCTTTTTATCAATAGACATTAAAACTAAGATAGGACCCTTTGATTTGTAAAGTTATTGTGTACTTTCTAGCAATCATTTAAAGGAAATAATCAGAAACTTAAATAAAGGATATAAAAAGAAGACCTAGGCTGGGCATGGTGGCTCACATCTGTAATCCCAACACCTTGGGAGGCCAAAGAGGGCAGATTACCTGAGGTCAGGAGTTCGAGACCAGTCTGGTCAACATGGTGAAACCCTGTCTCTACTAAAAATACAAAAATTAGCTGGACATAGCGGCACACACCTATAATCCCAGCTACTTGGGAGCAGAGGCAGGAGAATTGCTTGAACCCCAGAGGTGGAAATTACAGTGAGCCTAGATTGCGCCACTGCACTCCAGCCGGGGGGACAAGAGTAAGACTCCTCAAAAAAAAAAAAAAAAAAAGAAAACAAAAGAAGACCTATTGAGTAATAAATACAAATAACTAGTATTTTTTTAAGTTCTCCATCACTGGAATGTTCTCTGTAAGTCATCATAGTAAAGACTATGATGCAACCAAAATGTTCAAAAATTGGAGAAATGTATGACATATTACTTCTAGTTTCAAGACAAACAATAAGTGCTCCCCTTTCATAACAACCAAAAGAACATAAAACTGAAACATAAATCCCATCTCTGACAAAACTAGATGGTGATTTGTATTCATTTCTTAGGGCTCTGTAACAAATTACCAAAACTAGGTAGCTTAAAAAAGAACTGGGGCCAAGTACAGAGGCTCACGCCAGTAATCCCAACACTTTGGGAGAATGAGGAGGGCAGGTCACTTCAGGCCAGGAGTTCAAGACCAGCTTGGCCAACATGATGGAACCTCATCTCTACTAAAAATACAAAACTTAGCCAGGCATGGTGACTCACGCTTGTAATCCCAACTACTCAGGAGGCTGAGGCTGGAGAATCACTAGAGCCTTGGAGGTGGAGGTTGCAGTGAGCTGAGATCAAGCCACTGCACTCCAACCTGGGCAATAGAGAGAGACTCCATCTGAAAAAAAAAAAAAAAAAGAATTCTGTCACAACTCTCTAGGCCAGAAGTCCAAAATAAGGCGTTGGCAGGGTTGCCTCCCTCTGCAACTCTAGGAGAGAACCCACACTGCTTTGCTGGCATCTAGTGGCTTCAGCCCTACCTTGGCTTGTGGTGGCATCATTCCAATCTCTACCTCTGTGGACACATTGCCTCCTTCTCCTCCTATCTGTCTTCTACTCTGTGTTCCTCTTGTATAAGGATACTTGTGGTGGCATTTAGGGACTACCTAGGTAATCCAAGGCAATCTCCTAATCTCGAAATCATTAATTTAGTCACATCTGCAGACATATTTCCCAAATAAGATAATATTCACATATTCTACGATTTTGACCTGGATACCTTTTGGGAGACCATTTTTCTGCCTACCACAACAACTATTTAATCTTATAAATAAAGATTAAAAAGAGAAGCATGATAAAAACCTTGCAGGAAGAAAAGAAGGTCAAACCAAAATATCTACACAGTGTATGGCAATAAATTACAACAACAATACTAATAGTAATAGTAACTAACATTAATGGAGTGGTGATTTGGTGCTCGGAACCTTGGAAGAGCTCAGAAAATAGGAGAATAGAGACCTTTGAGGACAGGTGTGAACCAATTAGCTGAAGATGAGGATTCATTAATAACTATATATAAAGAGCAATTAAGTTACTCCTAAATTAGCTTCTCATTTTTATTCTGTGTGGTCAGGTAGCTACCCCTTCTTTACCCTACAGTATACTGAGAAATCGAACCAGAAAGTCTTCAGACTTAAGAAACTGGGGAAAAAGGAGGGTAGAGACGCAGTACTATGCTGAGAACAGAGGGACCAAGTGAAAATCTGCATCCTGGATTTTTCACTAGCAATTCCAGAGCACAAGCAGCCAATCTTACATCCCAGGCAGGAGATGGTGAGTATCCTTCCCTGAAGACAATGAAACTGAAGACACCCATAGATGCTAACATATAAGGAGTTCAATTTGGAAGCTCTATGCTCATCAGTTGTTCCACAGCAACCAGCACCACACATGCACACACAGCTTCCAATCAGCTTTTTAGTGCTTAATTCCTAACTATAAATAGGTAGATCCTTTTGTACTAGAAATTTGAGGAAAGTCTCCAATGTCAGATTAAAAAAATAAACAATGGGGGAGGCGGGTAGGTGAGGGGAATGGTACATAGGAAGGTGAAACAATGCTGAGAGAAGAAGAAAATTTCAAACATACTGCCATTAACAGCTTCAGAGAAAAAAAGATGATAGCAAAAAGGACAAACTCAATTGGGGGACTGGGAAATAAGGTCTAGGAAAGGACAAAGAATTCAACAACAAAAAAGCAAATAAAACAAACACACAAAGAGATTGGCATTAAAAAAAGATAATTAGAAAATTAATTCAAAGGTCTAAATTAATAGGCAAGAAGGCAGAAAACAATAGAAGGAAATTATCAAAGAAATCATATGCTTTCTAGGACTACTAGTCATGAGTCTTCAGATTAAAAAGCCATTTAATGAAAGACAGTGCTGCATCACTACAAAAGTTCAAAACACTAAAAATAGAAGACTTTGAAAAGGTCTGGTGAATGGATGTGAGAGAGAGAACAGGTTATACTATGAATCACACCTTAAAATGGCACAAGATTTCTATCAGCAACACAAATTTAGAAGGAAATGGAGCAATGTATCAAAAGTTCTGCACAAAAATTATTTCAGTCTCAAATTCTCTACCCAATCATATTATTCATGCAATATGAAGATAAAATTAAGACATTATTTTTAGAGCACTATTAGGTTTACAGAAAAATTGAACAGAAATTAAGGAGCACCCATACGTCCCTTTCCCTACCCTTTTCCCCCACCTACTGCCATAGTTTCTTCCATTCTTGACATCTCACATTGGTATGATACATTAGTTACAATTGATGGATGAATTATTTGCTAAAATTATTTATATTATTATTATTTGCTAAAGTCCATAATTTATATTAGGGTTCACTCTGAGTTGTACACTTCTATAGGTTTTAACAAATGTATAATCAAATGAATCCACTATCATGGTATCATACAGAGTAATTTCACTGCCTAAAACTCCCATGTTCCACCTCTTCAGCCCTCTCTCTCTTTCTCTTGAACCCCTGATAATCACTGATCCTTTTACTGTCTCTACAGTTTTGCCTTTTCCAGAATATCATATAGATGGAAGCACACGGTATATTGTCTTTTCAGACTAGCTTTTTTCACTTAGCAATATGCATCTACATTTCCTCCAAGGCTTTTCTTGACTTGATAGCTCACCTCTTTTTATTGCTAAATAATATTTTACTGTATAGATGTTCCACAGTATGTTTATTCATTCAGCTATTGAAGGGCATCTTGGTTGCTTCCAAGTTTCAGCAATTATGAATAAAACTGCTATAAATATACATATGTACCTTTTTTGGGTGGATATAAATCTTCAACTCATTTGAGTAAATACCAATGAGCATGATTGCTGAATTGTAGAGTAATACTATGTTTACTTTTGTAAAAAATTACCAAACTGTTCTCCAAAGTGGCTGTACTGTTTTGCATTCCAACTAGCAAAGAATCAGAGTTCCTGTTGCTCCACTCCATCAACAGCATTTAATGGTGTCAGTGTTTCAAATTTTCAGGTTTTAACAGGTGTGTAGTAATATCTCAGTATTGTTTTTGTTTGTTTTTCTTGTTTCTATTTTTGCTTGAAACAGAGTCTCATTCTGTCACCCAGGCTGGAGTGCAGTGGCACAATGTAAGCTCACTGCAGCCTCTGTCTCCCAGGCTCAGGTGATCCTCCCACCTCAGCCTCCTGAGTAGCTGGGACTACAGGAGCTCACCACCATGCCTAGCTAATTTTTTGTGTGTTTTGTAGTGACGGGGTTTTGCCATGTTGCCCAGGCTGGCCTTGAACTCCTAGGTTCAAATGATCCGCCTGCCTCAGCCTCTCAAAGTACAAGATTACCAGCGTGAGTCACTGCGTCCAGCTTCATTCTTGTTTCAATTTGCAATTCCCTGAGGACATGCAATGTCAAGCTTCATATGCTTATTTGACACCTGTTTACGATATCTTCTTTGGTGAGAGGTCTGTTTAGATATTTTGCCCATTTTAAATTGGGTTGTTTTGGTTTTATATCGTTGAGGTTTAAGAGCTCTTTGTATATTTTAAATACAAGTCCTTTATCAGATATGTGTTTCATAAATATTTTCTTCCAATCCATTACTTTTATTTTTATTCTTCTAAAAATAAAGATATTTTAGACAGGCAATATCTCAGAAATTTGCCTCCCTCAAAGTTTTTCTTAGGAAGCTACTAGAGGGTGTGCTCTAACAAAATGAGGGTGAGAACTAAGAAGGAAACATTAAATCCTAGAAATAATACAAAAAAATAGGCTAAAGGAAGTTCTAGATTGATGGCAAAGGAAAATCCCAAGACGGTCATTGTGAAGAAGCCTAGAGCATTGGTCTCCCACCGCAATGAGTGAAAGACAACCACTAGGGCACAAGAAGAAAGCAATATCTTTTAAAATTTATTTTTATGTCAGCCTTTTTTTTTTTTCATCAGATTATCTAAAGTCAAGATGAATATGTCAGCCTTTTAAAATTTCTAATTTTGTTCGTGTTTCACAATGTGCATTCTACTTTATTACAGAAAAAGGATATATTTTATAAACATTAATAATACAAATATTGGAGGCATGTGCTTTTTAAAATAATTGATAACAGCCCATCATTTAAAAATCTAGAGATACCTGGCCTAGAGAGAACAAGTCCAGAATGGAGCAGGAGGTCAGAGGGCTTCGGAAATAATTTTACACAACAAAATAGAACTGAGAAATTACATGACAGATTTGACTGTGTAGAAAATGATATAGAGTCATTTCACAGAGCTGTTAGAAAGTAGGGAGACATTGTTTGTCAAAGAAATTTAAGCAAGCAAAAAATGGCAATTATTAACTCCAAGAAAAAATTTAAAATGCACAAGAAAATATAATGATAGTATATTCACAGTGAACAATATTCACAAAGTAATAATCATGAACATACTGAATATGTACTTAGCTAAAAATCAAAACATAATTACATCAGTAAGTTTCGAGAAAGAAAGGGTAAAAGTGAGCAGAAGTTCTCACTATATGTACTAAATTTGGTAAATAAAGAAATAATAGGATATTAATCATATTTTTTAATATGGAGGCAAATTTCAAAAGAAGCTGCTAGTGAAAACTGAAAGTAGCTCCTCTTGAGACAAGGACAAAGCAGGTGAGGGTGCGTAGAGAAAGCATCGTTCATTCTGTTTGTATGCCATTTAGCACTATTTCACTTGTGGAATGTTTGCATGCAATATTTGCATGATATACTTAAAAATTACTTTAAAAAATTAGAGTAACCCATACCTTAATAAAAATTACTTTAAAAAATTAGAGTAACCCATATGTAATGTTAAAAAATATTTTCAATAATAGTTAATAATATAGGAAAATATTCAAAATAGGATGTTAAGTGAAAAAGGGAGAATAAAAATGGGTAAAATTTTTATAGCCAATATAGCTATTTAGGTAAATTTAGCAAATTCCAAATATGCACCTCTCCTGTTAGTTTAAAATCTAACCAGTGATAGGGCTTGATGGCTCATGCCTGTAATCCCAACACTTTGGGCTTATACCTGTAATCACAGCATACAGGTGGTCTTGAACTCCTTGGGAGTTCAAGACAGGCAGATTACTTGGGGTCAGGAGTTCAAGACCAGCCTGGCCAACATGGTGAAACCCTGTCACTTTTAAAAATACAAAAAAATTAACCAGGCATGGTGCATGCCTGTGATCCCAGCTACGGGGGAGGCCAAGACATGAGAATTGCTTGATCCTGGGAGGTGGAGGTTTGCAGTGAGCTGAGATCATGCCACTGCACTCCAGCCTGGATGACAGGGTGACAATCTGATCCATCTCAAAAAAAAAAAAAAAAAAAAAAAAAAAAATCTAAACGGAAATACATTAAAATACCTTTTAAAAATATATCAAAAGTAAACCTCATTGTATGATAAACTAATGGTGATTTTAATCTCATTTTTTTATGTTTTTCTTTCTGTTTTACTACCCACAATAAGATATACTACTTTCTTAGGCAGTGAGTAAACTTTTTAAGAACTTTTCAGACCTTCAATTATAATGGAAATTGCCAAATTGAAGTCAGGATTCTGATGTGCCCCAGACCACAGCAAACTGAAGGATACAAATTGGGTAGCATTAGGTCATAACCTTTCTTACGCTGATTTTCTCCCTGCCTATAGAAGAGACTTCTCTTCTGCAGAGAAGTCCCACCCACACAAAATTTCTGGGTATTCTGAGAGCCTGCCTCCAATGTCCTCATGAACAATACTCTCTGAAGTGTTCTGCCAGGGACCTCTGACACCCATCAAAAGCCCTGGGACCTGGATGTGACAGTTTTGACCTGTGGCCCTGTCAATCCTCCAAAATCTCTGCCATACACCCATCCTAGGCTACAATCTATCTAGGGGCTATAAAAGCAATTCTGCTGAGACCCTTGGGGTCTTAGAGATATTTAGGTGAAATATCTGTAACACACACACACACTCACTGCAGGAACCAAGACACAGAATTGGGCCAAAGTGACAGATGCTGTGTCTTGCCTCTCCTTCTTCCCTGGAGCTTCCAGGCAGAGCCAGATGTGCCAGTCTGATACCCTCTTCCTTAAGTTTAGCTCGAGTTCTTTCTTTGGGGGCTCCTTGGTGTGTCCATGAAAAGAATTTAGTTGGGCTCCCCTACAGAACTGTGGAAATGCCCAGTCATGTCTGATTTCCAAAGGAGAACATAAGTAGGTGCTATTATGTACCCACATTTCATAGATGAAGACACTGTGGCACAGAGAAGTTGAATACATTGCTCAAAGTCACACAGCTAGTGACATAGCAGCCTGGACTCAGGCCAAGTGTCCTTACCTGATATACTGCACTGACTTGGCAGTGTACAGTGGAGGCTCTAACTCTGTGCCAGGCACCGTGCCTGGTCTCACAGAGATACCACTGCCCTCAGAAATTTTACCATCTACTGGTAACAACAACCACAGCTACAGACATTTGATAGGAAATTATACAAGTAATCTTATGCATCTGTCAAGTCCCAATTCAATGAGCACCTCTTCCGTGTTAAGGGTCAGCCCTTCCATGCAGATGCCATCCCCGCAATGAACCTTCCTGGATGCCCCCAGTCAGGATTGAATCTCATCCTCTTTCATACTACCACAGCATTTTAACTGTAGAAAACATTACACTGTCCAAATGATTAATTTTACCTTCTCTCACTGGGACATAAGCTCTGTAAAGACAGGACCTCATCTGGCTGACCTTAATGTTTGCTGCAGTACTCACCGAAGCACCTTGCAGAGAGCCAATAATATATCTTTGTTGAGTTGCATTGACTTTGTGCTGAGCACTTAGTGGGCAGGCAGTGACTGTTGATTGATTATGAAATGGTGAAGAATGCCTGTATGAGACCTCTTCACAGAAGGCCCTGTAGCGTTAAGTATTAGGTTGAACCCTGTAAAATGGCCATTTTTATAAGCCAAATTGTTCAAATATTGACAATTTCATACGAGCCAATTCAACAAAAGAAAAATAACCTGGCCAGGCACAGTGGCTCATGCCTGTAATCCCAGCACTTTGGAAGGCCAAGGCGGGTGAATCACCTGAGGTCAGAAGTACGAGACCAGCCTGGCCAACATGGTGAAACCCCTGTCTCTACTAAAAATACAAAAATTAGCTAGGCATGGTGGCGGGCGCCTGTAATCCCAGCTACTCAGGAGTCTGAGGCAGGAGATTCTCTTGAACCTGGGAGGCAGACGTTGCAGTGAGCTGAGATCACACCACTGCACTCCAGCCTGGGTGACAGAGCAAGCCTCTGTCCCCACCCCTCAAAAAAAAAGAAGAAGAGAAAAATAACCTAACTGGAATAGTCCATAAACCCTGGAAAGTGTTCCCTTGGAAGGTTTTGAAATCTCCCTTCTTGGATATCTTTTATAATCTACCTACAGCTCTTAATATTAGGTTGGTATAAAGTAATGGCAAAACCCACAATTACTTTTGCACCAGCCCAATATTATTGTTTTGAAATACCCCAAAAGTACAAATTCCAAACTATAAACTCTCAAATACCCCAAAGCCCAATAACAGAGATTAAACTTGATTCTGACAACTTTGTTGAGTCATGAGACCTTAAGGTCATGAGAACAGGGCCAATTGCCAACAGGCCACCAGAAGAGAAAGTGGTTTACCTAGCTGAGTATCTCCTAGTCTTGGCTAAAAAGCTGGCTGAGACACTCTGGGGCCTGAAAAATTGGAATTTCTAAGTGCAGTACATCCTCTGTTCCCTGGTACCCTTTAGCAGATTGATCTGCCTGGATATTGACGTTCTGGATACCATCCTGACCTTTGGAAAGGATGTCAATAGTCGGGGGTTAGTCCACAAGATGAGAGCGTTCTGGAACTGGCAGCTTTCTTTTGTGTGACTAGAGCCTCTGGAACTAAAGGCAGCAGAGGTAGCTGACAATGTAATTTATCTACATTTCACCTAGAAACAGTATCATGTCTTTGAGCTCCCTGGAGACCCTAGTCTGGAAAATGGCCCAAGATGCCTGTCAGACCAAACAATGCCTATCATATTTTATTACGTGGGATGAAACGTAAGACTTCATGCTCCATTAGCAGAAGGTTTCATTTTCACTCCAGGAAGGTAGTTCAACATTACCGCATCTTATCTTGTTCTTTCTTGTGTTTTTAATATACACGGCCTTAAAATTTCCCACTTCATCCCCTATGCCCACTGCCCCAGGCCTCTAGAAGCTACATTATCAGATTTTACAGTCTGAGATAATGTGTCATCGTGAGAGTCCCAATATATATGTGGTGTGTTTTTTCTTTTAAATAAAACTACAGCCTGATAAAAAGAAGAAGTTTGCTCTCTAGTGGCTGACTTATAAAAGGCTCTGAAAAACCACACAATAGGTTATCTTAGAAAAGGAGGACATTTAACAGCGATATCTATGCAACAAGGTCTGAATAATCATCTTGTTTTTATTGATTTTTTTAATTTTCCTTACACTGAAAAATGACATGAGGATAGCAATTGTTTGTGGATAGCTTTTTCCATTAAAAAATTTCCTATCATTAAGCTAATTTCAATTCTAAATTCTGAGAGTAGCAATTAGGTTTCTGGTGTTATATTAGCCTATTGTACCTTTAGAAAGCTCTGTGGATTGGTTTAATACCATATCATTAATGTCTATTACAGACACATTGCTCAATAATATAATATCATTAGAGCTTTTTAAGCCATTTTGAGCTCTTTGCAGAAAGATTATGTAAATTCAGAGAGAAATTGTATAATTAATATGATGCTAATTAATATCATTTTATTATTTTTCCACAATTTGTTTAATTTTACTATAATATGAATTATAAAGCAAGGAAAATATTTATCCTGGGTCCTTCTCTTTTTCACTTCCCCTACCCCACTATGTTTTACTTTCCCATTTTATTCTCCCACAAATTCATTTCTTTCTCCCCAAATCCATGCTATTTTTTTTCACTCTCTTCAGTATCTTTCATCAGATCATAGAAAACCAGACAACAGCACTGGTACCTGAAGTTCCAGTCTTTGGGTTGTTTTTTGGTTTTTGGTTTTGTTTTTTTTTTAAAGGAGAGGTTACCTAGGAAGTTTTCTACCTCCTGTACAGTAATAAATACTTTAAATAATTTTTAGATCCATAAATATTTTTGTTCTTATTTTATCTGTGGGAAAGAAACCAGATAGCATAAAGAGGCTTGATCTTTTCAGGAGGTCAATACTATAGTGGAGGTAATACACTAAAGAATGCCAGGAAGGCCAGGCGGCAGTGGCTCACACCTGTAATCCTAGCACTTTGGGAGCCCAAGGCAGGTGGGTTGCCTGAGCTCAGGAGTTCAAAACCAGCCTGGGCAGCATGGTGAAACCCCATCTCTACTAAAATACAAAAATTAGCTGGGCATGGTGGCGTGCATCTGTAATCCCAACTACTTGGGAGGCTGAGACAGGAGAATTGCTTGAACCCAAGAGGCAGAGGCTGCAGTGAGCCCAGATCGCTCCACTGCACTCCAGCCTTGGCAACAGAGCAAGACTCCATCTCAAAAAAATAAAAATAGAATGCAAACAAGAGGGTTTTATGGGGTGGGGGAGCAGGCATACGGGCAGTACGAGAGGTTATTAAGAAAGGGAATGATGCAATCTGATTTACATTTTTGAATATTATTCTGGCTGCTGTGTGGAGAACGTACCACAGTAAACACAACAGTAGAAACAAGGAAGCTTCTCTGGAAACGACTGCAGTCTCACACGCCATAAAATGTAGTTGCATGGACAAGGGTGATAGCAGTAGAATTGTAAAAAAAGGAATGGGGCCAGGTGTGGCAGCTCAAGCCTGTAGTCTCAGCACTTTATTTGGGAGGCTGAAGCAGGCAGATCACCTGAGCCCAGGAGTTCAAGGCCAGCCTGAGCAACACAGCAAAACCCCATCTCTACAAAACACACAAAAAAATCCAGGCATGGTGGTGGGCCCCTGTAGTCCCAAATACTCAGGAGGCTGAGGCAGGAGGATCGCTTGAGCCCAGGAGGCAGAGGTTGCAGGAAGCCAAGATTGCACCACTGCACTCCAGTCTGAGTGGTGGGAGTGAAACTCTGTCTCAAAAATAAATAAATAAATAGATAAATAAAATTTCCAATTTATTTTACAAGTATAAATGGTAACAGATTAGAGGTGGGTGTGGAGTGTGACTTTTGATTGAGCGACTAAGTGGATGGCGATACCACTTACCAGAAATAGGCTGTGAGAAAGACATGTTTGGGGGAGGGGGTGGCAGTGAGAATCATTTCTGTTTGTGTTGGTCATGACACAGTTTGCTACGTGCATTCAGGAGGAGATGTCAGGAGCCGTCTGCATAACAAGATCTCTTTTTGTTAGGGCTATTGATTTATGCTTAGAAGTCTTCAAGGCCAGGTGTAGTGGATCAGGCCTGTGATCTCAGCACTTCGGGAGGCCAAAGTGGGAAAATCACCTGAGCCCTTGAGTTTGAGGCTGCAGTGAGCTGTGATTGCATCACTGCACTCTAGCCTGGGTAACACAGTGAGACCCTGTCACAGAATAAGAGAAAGACGAAGAGAAGGAGGAGAAGGAGGAGGGGGGAGGAAAGATGAGGAGGAGGAAGAGGAGGAAAAAGGGGAGGAAGAGGAAGAAAAGGGGGAGGAGAAGGAGGAAGGGAGGAAAAGGAGGAAGAAGAGAAGTAGGAAGGAAAAGAAGAAGAACGAAAGGAGAAGAAGAAGGAGGAGGTGGAGGAAGTCTTCAAGATATAAGTGATATTTAAAGATAAGATCCTTAAGGAGAGAATTTAGATAAAGAAGAAGCCTGAGTCTGACTCTAGGGCACAGGCATTTGAAACAGAGAAGGGAGGAAGTGTGAGCCAGGAAGCAGAAGTGGCCAGCAGCAGAAAGGAAAGCAGAAGACAAGTGAGGCAACCCTGGAGAGAGGTCAGTGAGAGGACACAGAAGACATCAAAGTTGGCAATGCAGAGGTCACAGGTAGCCTTGACAAGAGCGCCTTCCATGGAGTGATGGGGATAGAAGTCCCTCTTATTCTGGCAGTAACCCAGCATCTAGGCCAAAAGAATTCTTTCTCTGTGCAAATACACAAGACAGAAAGGAACTAGTAATTAATTGAAGCAAAGTATCTGGGAGACTTTTCTTTTGATAGATAAATTGTTTCAACTTTTTGTCTGAAATCATCCTCTTTGAACCCTTTTAAAGTCAAAAATGGGCAGGGAAAGGGATTCTTGAATGTCAGAAATCGAGTTATATACCCTTGCACAAAATAAATCATCTTCCTCACAAAATAGATAAGGAAGTGAAAGGAAACTGAGATACAGGATAAAATAAGTAGGGAAGGGGAAATTGGACCTAGCAAATATAAAAAGATACCAGGAAGAGAGGAGAGGGGAAAAAAGAGGAAGACAGAAGACATAAATATGAAAGGAAAGAAGTAGGGGTGGACTTTTTATCCTTTAGGCATAGCTCAAAATGAAATTTGAACTAACTGTCAATCTCAGAGGAAATAGTACCAGACAGAATAAAGATGGAAAACATTTCTACTTCAGACCATAGGCCATGGACAGGGGAACAAGGGCAGGGAGGAGCACATTAAAGGTAAGGTAGGCAGTTATGAGGAAACAGGTCATCATTACTTGCTCTTTCACGCTCCTGCAATGGGTCTTTGTTCAATTCACATTGCAGTTCATGTGATGCAATGCCCAGTAATTATATAATGTTGAAGACTATGAAGCTTCACTGTCAATGCTTGTTTGGGCTACTCCATGGACCTTAGAAGCTCTCAAAGATACCACCAGTAAATGATGGTCAAGGGGGGTGATGCCAGAACCGTCTAGCCAGCGTTTTTTTTTTTTAAAATGGAGTTTCACTCTGTTGCTCAGGCTGGAGTGTAGTGGCGCAATCTCGGCTCACTGCAACCTCTACCTCCTGGGTTCAAGTGATTCTCCTGCCTCAGCCTCCCGAGCAGCTGGGACCACAGGTGTGTGCCACCACACCCAGCTAATTTTTTGTATTTTTAGTAGAGACAGGGTCTCACCATATTAGCCAGGATGGTCTTGATATCCTGACCTCATGATCCGCCCGCCTCGGCCTCCCAAAGTTCTGGAACTACAGGCATGAGCCACTGCGCCCAGCCTCCCTCTAGCCAGTCTTATGATCACATTTCTCATTTCTACTCTGGCCTCTATCACCAGGCAACACCATCCTTCACAATCCCCATCTCCTTTCACCACGGACCTCAGCTGTGGCTTTGCCTAAGACCCAAACTTGGAAGCCTCTCTATTTGGTTTCCATCTGGTACTGAGTTGCTATTTCACCTGACCATTTCTCTACCACTCCAGAAACTCAGAGACATCACCCTTCAGGCTCCAACTCGTTTCTCTTTTTCTGCTTTGTGGCCACCAATCGTTTTACTGTTATTAAAAATTTCGGCCACTATAATCCCAGCACTTTGGAAGACCGTGGCAGGACTGCTTGTGCCCAGGAGTTTGAGACCAGCCGGGGCAACGTACTGAAATCCTGTCTCTAGAAAAAAATTAAAAATTAGCCAGGCATAGTGGTGTATGCCTGTAGTCCCAGCTACTCTAGAGGCTGTGGTAGGAGGATCGCTTGAGCCTGGGAGGCTGCAGTGGGCCGTGTTCATGTCAATGCACTCCAGCCCGGATGACAGAGAGAGAGATTATCTCAAAAAAAAAAAAAAAAAGAAAAAAGAAAAGAAGCAAAAAATTCGGAGAACTCTATAGGAGTGGGAAAGAAAGTTGCACATCTCCGTTCCCTGGAACAAAGAAGCACATGCATTATCAATGGAGGTCAAGTGCGTTTCCCATCTCCTGCACAGAAGCATGGAATGGTGACAGGAAGCTTCCTTCTCCAGAAGGAAGGAGGTCATGTGCAGTTCATTAGTAATGATATCTTAAAAGAAGATAATGGTAGGCCGGGCGCGGTGGCTCACGCCTGTAATCCCAGCACTTTGGGAGGCCGAGGCGGGTGGATCACGAGGTCAAGAGATTGAGACCATCCTGGTCAACATGGTGAAACCCCGTCTCTACTAAAAATACAAAAAATTAGCTGGGCATGGTGGCACGTGCCTGTAGTCCCAGCTGCTC
>NW_022436946.1:60891079-60922788 GCF_009761245.1 Sapajus apella
AAAAAAAAAAAAAAAAAAAAAAAAAAAAAAAAAAAAAAAAAAAAAAGAAGATAATGGTTAAGTAAATGCCATTAAAATTGTTTCATGGGCCAGGTGCAGTGGCTCATGCCTATAATCCCAGCACTTTGGGAGGCCAAGGCAAGCAGATCACTTGAGGCCAGGAGTTCAGGATCAGCCTGACCAACATGATGAAACCCCATCTCTACTAAAAAAACAAACAAACAAAAAATTATTTCATGACTTCTGTCTCTTATGCAGTTTAGAAGGGAAAAATTAAGAAAAGAATCAGGGTTGATATTATTTGGTGGATAACTGCCCAGAATATACCAGGAATATTACTTTTCTCAGTCTACTGTGCTCTCATTCCTGAAGCAATTAGGCAGGAGAGACTATCCCCAGAATCTTCAATCAGAATGTTCAAACTTCAACCAGAATGTTCTTGGGAACTCTTCTGGTTTCTTACTAAATTAATATGAAGAAGGGCAAGCTTAGGCAATGCCAAGTCATAGCAGAACATTATGTTATTGGATTTTATTTTTTTAAGACAGAGTCTCACTCTGTCGCCCACACTGGCATTCAGTGGCACAATCTGAGCTCACTGCAACCTCTGTCTCCCGGGTTCAAGAGATTCTCCTACCTCAGCCTCCCAAGTAACTGGAATTACAGGCATACGCCACCACACCCAGTTAATTTTTGTATTTTTAGTAGAGACGGGGTTTCATCATGTTGGCCAGGCTCGCCTCAAACTCCCAACCCTAAGTGATCCACCTGCCTGGACCTCCCAAGTGCTGAGATTACAGATGTGAGCCACGGTGCCTGGCCTATTATTGGATCTTTATAGACTTAGCAAACTAATTCTAGCAAGTTGTGGTAAGTCTCCTCTCCATCCCCAAAAAGTAAAAAGTCAAAATAGTTATCTCATACTGCAGAAGCTTTGCTTGAAAAAGAGATCACAGTGGGCAGCCAGGGGCTAGCAATTACTTTACAGAATGACAGTAAGACTCACATTCTCCCCCAGTCCTTATGGCTCCAAATAAACATCTGATTTTCTCAACATTTACACACTGTGGTTTCTATAGTTTTGGATGTTTGTATTTCAAAGTGACATTAAAGGAATAGGCTAAGGGCATGGAAGTCCAGGAAAGGTAAAGGAAAACAACTTTTACAGGTCATTCAGATTTCTGAACAGTTCCAAGGAAGAAGTAAGCCAGATAAATACATGTGATTTAATATAGCACCCAAACAGCAGTGAAGGCCCCTCTACTTGGTGTACATATGTGGAATCCCAGTTTGTCCTCCAAATTATAATAGATTCTTAAGATAGATAGGTTGGTCCAAAGGTAGTGAGTTACCTCAGTTGAATTCACAGTCAGTTACAGATCAAACTCCTTGTTCTACACTTTCTTCCATCTCACTACTGCATGTGACTAGTCTTAAAAAAAAGAAAAAAAGAGAGAGTGCATGAGTCTGTATTGTCTTACAGTATAAAAGAAAAGATGAGGCCAGGCGCGGTGGCTCATGCCTGTAATCCCAGCACTTTGGGAGGCCGAGGCAGGTGGATCACGAGGTCAAGAGATCAAGACCATCCTGGTCAAAATGGTGAAACCCTGTCTCTACTAAAAAAAAAAACTACAAAAAAATTAGCTGGGCATGGTGGCGCGTGCCTGTAATCCCAGCTACTCAGGAGGCTGAGGCAGGAGAATTGCCTGAACCCAGGAGGCGGACGTTGCGGTGAGCCGAGATTGCGCCATTGCACCCCAGCCTGGGTAACAAGAGCGAAACTCCGACTCAGAAAAAAAAAAAAAAGAAAGAAAAGATGAAGTATAGGCTAGGGATTAAATTTGGGAATAATCAAAGTAGGGGAAAATCCACATTATGTGATATATTTTGTTTATTGCAGCCGTTGCTAAGGAAACCACTTCCTATCCATACACTTCATGTATTTCCCCTATTCGTTATTCTCACAAAGTGCACAATACCACATTTAAAACATGACAACAAGAGCCTGGTAACATACACTGAGGGACACTCAAAGCTCTCAAATAATAAAGAAGAGATTAATGAGGCTGCTCCAAGGGTCAGGGACCAAGGTACATATAGCAAAGAGAAAAATTTGCTCTCTACTTTTAGTATTTATAGTCTAATCCAAGCTCAGGAGTGATACACTTTCATGAATGCCTTTGAATATCAGTGAAGAGGCTCTATTTCTATGACTCTCTCTCTATCAGGCAAGGGTGGTACAACTCATTCTTCATAGAATCCCACAGAATATGAGAGCTGGAAGAGTCCCAACCTAATCTAAACTTCTCATTTTACAGAGAGGAAGCAGAGACTTGCCAAGGTAACAAGGTCACTTCATGGTTAAACTGGTACTTGAAGTCATTTTCTCACTCCTAACACAGGAAACAATTTAGGGAGTGCTGTCTGATGGCTGAATCTTAGAGTGAGATAACTTCTTCAGGTCTTTCAAGTTCAACTTGCCCTGAATTGCAGAAGTTTCATTTTTATTCACACTATGAATTCAAACAATTGTGACTCTTTGCTTAATCCACTAAAAAATATCTATGCAGAGCTCACCGTATCTGAGGAGACAATGGAGGTTAAGTGTAGTTCAGATCTCACTGTAACAGACATAATCACAAAACTTCTTCAACTCTCATGAGTACACTAAGCCTGATGGAAACATCTCCCAAAGCTTTTCTCAAGGCTCTAGAAACTGTTTAGCTCACTCTTTCTCTCTTCCTCTTCTCTCTCCAGTTTCCTCTCATTGTGACTTTATGACATCCAAAGAGATGTCCTCTAAAGGAGGATAAAAATAAGGGAAGGAACTGGAAACAGCCAAGAAACAACCTAGGAAAGAACCTCACCCTTAATGTGATAACACAGTTGATGATGATGATGACGATGGTAAAGAATAATTTGTTTTTGTTTTTGTTTTTTTGAGATGGAGTCTAGCTTTGTCTCCAAGGCTGGAGTGCAGTGGTGTGATCTTGGCTCACTGCAACTTCTGCCTCCCAGATTCACGCAATCCTCCTGCCTCAGCCTCCCAAGTAACTGGGACTACAGGCACATGTCACCACACCTGGCTAATTTTTGTGTTTTTAGTAAAGACAGGATTTCACCATGTTGGTCAGGCTGGTCCCAAACTCCTGACCTCAAGTGATTCACCCACCTTCGCCTCCCAAAGTGCTGGTATTACAGGCTTGAGCCAACACGCCCAGCCTCAATGTTATTTTACACAGCTATGACAAACTGTAGTTATCTAATTCTTTTTTTTCCCTAAGAAATCCTTTAGACTCCCTGAAGTTAATTAGAAGCTCCCAAAGTTTAAATATATACTTCTCTTTTTTTTTTTTTTTTTTGGAATTATTGCATTTTCCTTTTCACAAATGCTTTGACTGAATACATTTCAGTACAATGATATTTACCAATCTGTCAAATGTCCATCGGCCCTGGGAAAGCAGTCCTGTTCATATGTTGTCTGAAATCCATGAGTCTCCAAACTCTCGGTCACCCACCCACTCCACCCTTAAATACACACAAACACCACAAAATACCATTCTGCTTCAACCTTCTGGAATGTTTTTTTTTAACTCTAAGAATTATGTTGCATGACATACTAAAACATTCATGCATTTAAAAAATAATTAAAATTTGTCTACATTGGATTTTTTCCTTTATGGCCCCCTGTCTGAAGATGGGCCAATAAACCTGCTTCCCATTATCAGCACTCTTGGCCTCTGGCTAAAGCAGGGGACACACTGGATGGTAAGACAAAAGCAAGAGAAACCTCAGAAACCAAGCTGACATTGAATTATTTTGTTTCTCTACACCTGTGCTTTTGAGATGGCATACCACTCATAATACCATGAACTGTTTGTTCCAAACTCATTTCTTATTATACGTTCAAAAACGTAATGTTGGTTCTTAAAGCCAACTGAGAAACTAGTATCTCTGTTGCAAAGGCATCCACAATGACTGTCATTTCACTTCATTAATCACCGAAAGATGTGTGATATAAAACATCATAAAATGTATAAGACCTTTCCTCAATAGCGGTTATCCATAAAATGGTATCTTTTATTTGTATAAAGATTTGTACTTTTGAAAATATTTTCTCATAATAGTTAACATTTCAAATACTTAATATCTGTCAAACATTGTTTTAAATGTCTTATGTAACACATTTAATTAGCTTGTCCACATTTGAAAGAAGAGAAAACCAAGACATTATTTTCTATGTAAATCTCATATAAATTAAGAATTATCTCACTTGAGCCTTCATCAATTTGTAGAAAAGATAAGATCTATAGCTTTTGGTCTCATGCTATCTTACTTCATCTGAAACCATAAGAAACCAAAAACCACCTTATTTTCTCTTGGGGAAGATATTATATATTCAGTTTATTTGTCTGACTATTAAAATATAGAGAAAGTCCTAAGTTTTCATATACAAATGCCAGTTACTATCTGTAAAAGAACAGTTTGCAAGTTAAAGACTTATGCTTCTATTAGTTCTATCTGACTTCAGGCAAATTGCTACTGTAAATAAAATCTCTACCTTGAACAGAACAGAAAGAGGATTTGTTTCACATAGATCTTGAGCAAAATACAAAACTTTTAGAATTCTTCGACTAAGCAAATCAGTGAATTTCTCTTAAAGAACTGGACTTCAAGATAGTAGGCTAAAAAAACAAAACACATGTATTTTATCTATTTTTCCTCTTCTCACTGCAAACGTTTTGTACATGTCCTTTAGCACTAGCTCAAGTGTGTCTGTGTTTATGTCCGTGTGTGCAGAGAGATAGAGAAACAGATGGACAGTAAGAATACCAAGCCCTGGGAGAGACAATCTGCCCATTTGCAACTGGAAGTCAGATTAATTTATTTTAAAATTCGGGGAAATATTTAGGGTCATTCCAAATTCATAATATTATTAATTTTAACTTGAGATATGCAGAAAAAACCCTCCCTAATACTAAGAAGTTAGTGCTGCTGACTAATTCATCAAAGTAAAGTTGCTTAAATACCTTAATTTAGTCAGGTTCTCAGTTCGCAGAAGTGCAGGGGTGTATTTTATTTATCCTTTCGTCTCCTGTAATGAATAGCATCTTAGCACAACTTTGGGAAAGCACAAGGTGAGAAAATTGAACAGCTGAGTTCCGGTTCTTGGTTGTCCAGCTGATTAGCTGGTCCGTGGAGACCCTACTTTAACACAAACTATGACATTCTCAAAGCCGAGCACACCATCTTGACATATAATGCAATAATTATTTGTATTAATAAGTGAATGAGGAAATCTATAATTCTAGTAGGTAATCACAAATATTTCTCTGAATTGGAGTCAGAGGTGCTATCCCTTTATATTCTAATACAGTCGAGATGAAAATTGTCCTAGGCCTTCAGAATGTGTTCAGGCATTTTTGGAAAGAACTCAACTGGCTATTTCCAGATAAATGTCCCCATTTACAAACAGGAGTGAAAATTAACATTTCTCTTTAAACTCCTCCTCTTCCCTACCTTCAAGCCTACAGGAAGATTTATAGCCTCCATTTTACTAAATGAGAAATTTGGCCAAGCACAGTACTCATGCCTATAATCTCAGCACTTTGGGAGATCAAGGCAAGTAGATCACTTAAGGTCAGGAGTTCAAGACCAGCCTGACCAATATGGCAAAACCCTGTCTCTACTAAAAATAGAAAAATTAGCTGGGTGTGCTGGCTAACACCTGAAGTCCCAGCTACTTGAGAGGCTGAGGCAGGAGAATCGCTTGAACCCAGGAGACGGAGGTTACAGTGAGCCAAGATCCTGCCACTGCACTCCAGCTTGGGTAACAGAGTAAAGGCTCTGTCAAAAAAAAAAAAAAAAAAAAAAAAAAAAACTAAGCTAAAAATAACAGAAGTTCAGTAATTTGCTTGAGTTCACATTAGCTAGCAAATGGGTGAACCAGAATTAAGCCCAAGACTGACAGATTCCACAAACGCCAATTTCTTTCTACTATATTTTGCCACCTCAACATTTCTGTTTACATGTGTACTAAGGAAATACAGCTACTGGGGGCAGGAAGTGAATTCTGTCCAACATTATATAACTAGGGCTAGCACAGTGAGGAATAAAAATCTACTGGATGAAGCTACTCATGGTCAGCAACACCCAGCCGACCTTAGAAATGTGCCCTGAACAGTGTTGAGTCCTCAGGGCAGCTAGACGGACCTCTATCCATAAGTAACCTCATCTGTTACCCAAATTTGTCTAAAAATATTATTCCTTTCTCTGCATGCCACACTGTAGGAAAGATTGGGAAGGCTTGCACAACTTGTCAACGTGAGCAAGGCAAGTTATGTGCTCATAGCAGTAAGAGTGATTTTCAGGGCCTTACACAGTGACTCATGCCTCTAGTTCTAGCACTTCGGAAGGCTGAGGCAGGTGGATCACTTGAGCCCAGGAGTTTAAGCAACTGGGTTACATGATGAAACCCTATCACTACAAAAAATACAAAAATTAGCTGTACATGGTGGCATGAGCCTGTAATCCCAACTACTCAGGAGACTGAAGCAGAAGGTTCCCTTGAGCCTGGGAGGCGGAGGTTGTAGTAAGCCGAGATCCCTCCACTGCACTCTAGCATGGGTGGCAGAGTGAGACCCTGTCTCAAAAAAAGAAAGAAAGAGAAAGAGAGAGAGAGGAAGGAAGGGAGGGAGGGAGGGAGGGAGGAAAAAGAAAAAAAGAAAGAGTGGCCAGGAAGAGAGGATTTCTTCACTTTTTGAGCTCTAAAAGTCAGGCCTGTCCCCAGTGAAGTGGAAACCAAGAAAACCAGTGGACACCATGATAATGGATTGCCTGAATCAGGAATGGAGAAAGGGTTCCTTGGCAAGAGTGAGAGAGAAGAAACCCCTCACCCAAAGCAAAGAAGGAGGAAATGGGAGGGGATCATTCATCAGAACTGTGGATGGGATTGGAAAATAGGAAAGGCGCAGCAATGCGCTCTCTAGGACTAGAGCTGGTTTTGCCTGAGTAATACAGAAAACTATGATGTATCTTCACAGAAGATTCGAGCCCCTTGCAGTATTGTTCACAATTACAGCAGTTACCATTTGTTATGTATACATACATCATGTACCCAGCATGTTTATATACACATGTAATCTCATTTTTAAAATCTCATACAACTCTCTAAAATGTGTAAGTCCCCCCTTACACATCAGGAATCTGCATCTCAGAGAGGCTGAGTAACTTGCCTAAAGTTACATCCCCGATGAGGAGCAGCCAGGACTCCACCCCAGACTGTCCAACTGTGAAACCCATGCTCTTCCCACCATGGCTTGCCACCTCACCCACATCAGCTCTTTCTGAAAGGCAGATATTCTCCCTCCATCTATCTTCTTTTTTTTTTTTTTAGATGGAGTCTTGTTCTGTCACCAGGCTGGAGTGTGGTGATATGACCTTGGCTCACTGCAACCTCTGCCTCCCGGGTTCAAGCAATTCTCCTGCCTCAGCCTCCTGAGTAGCTGGGACTACAGGCAACTGCCACCATGCCCAGCTAGTTTTTGTATTTTTAGTAGAGACAAGGTTTCACCATGTTGACCAGGTTGGTCTCAATCTCTCGATCCCATGACCCACCCTCCTTACCTTTCAAAGTGCTGGGATCATAGGCGTGAGCCATTGTATCTGGCCTTCATCTTAACAAACATCTTCAAATGAGAAAAAGTGGGGTAAAGACATACCTAATTCCCAAAGCCCTGTTACAACCAATTGATGGCAGAGTGCTTTGAAAATGCCAATGTTGGGCCGGGCATGGTGGCTCACACCTATAATCCCAGCACTTTGGGAGAGCGAGGCGGGTAGATCACAAGGTCAAGAGTTTGAGACCAGCCTGACCAACATGATGAAACCCTGCATCTACTAAAAATACAAAAATTAGCTGGGCATGGTGGTGCATGCCTATAATCCCAGCTACTCAGGAGGCTGAGGTGGGAGAATTGCTTGAACCAGGGAGGCGAAGGTTTCAGTGAGCCGAGATTATGCCATCGCACTCCAGCCTGGGTGAGAGCAAGACTGTCTCAAAAAATACAAAAAAAGAAAATGCCAATGCTGCACTTTGACTACCTGGGTTTTGTTGGGGCTTTAAGGCCTCCTCTTCATCCTCAAACATTGGTCTTCTTTGCTTATATTAAGCCCTCCCTGGGCAAGATTCCTTTTCCCTAACCATATTACTGAACATGTCATAGTAGATGTCTCACAAGCATTTTAACTTAACACCTCCCAAGCCAAACTTACTTTCTTCCTCCTCATAGCTTCCCATCTTAACTCATGGGATGAAAGGCTCCACAGAGCTTCTGTTTCCCATGATGGCCTCTAATAAGGATATCAAGAGGAGCAGGGAGTCCCATTCTCGGGAGGAGCCTTCAGAACCTCTGGTTGATAGGGTAGTCGGAAAGAAAGCACTTCACATTGGCACTGTCTCCTGCAAAGCTCCTGGTTAACAAAGGGAGGGAGATGGACCTTAAGCTTCCAAAAGTATTTCAATAATTTTTATAAAATATGCTGAGCAGAAAAATGGGCAAGAGAAAGCCTGTTTCTTTCAAATAATCATGAATTGCCTTGGAAGGATTTGAGTGGCATAAATTGAGTCTCTGATAAAAGACTAGAAAAAAGAAACAAAATTTCCCAAATAAATACTGATGAACAATTAAAAGTACCTACCACCACCTAAGCTGCTGAGCCACCAGCTTCTTACTGAATTATAACTTGACCACAAACTTCAGAGAGCCATTCAGAAAAAAAGATTGCTTGAAACAGTAGCCTTTTGTCTGTTTTTCTTTCTTTCTTTTTCTTTTTTGGTATCCCTGAAATAAGCCCAAACAGGGGCCCATCTAAAAAGGCAGACTGATTGAACAGTATACAGTTCATTATGTGTGCTGGAGGAAGAGAGGGTACTGATACTAGAAGGAGGAGGAGGGAGAAGCCTGGAGACACAGTTACAGGAATTGCTCTGCAGTTCTGCAGCCAATTTTAATCTTGCATCCACATTTATGTTAGAGCACAATTCATGGTGGCATGCCTTCCCAAGTTCCATCTCTCATCTTCTGTACTCTTCGCTTACATCATCACCTTCCCAAGCCTAAAGTTATGTATTAGTTAGCTTTCAGTATGTAATAACCATTCCAAATCTTAGTGGCTTCAAACAACAGCCATTTATTTAGTTCATAGTTCTATGGACTGGTCAGCAATTTTGGTTAGACTCAACTGGGTTACAGTCATGCTGCTCCTAGCTAGGTGGTTCTATTTCTGAGGCTAAGGTGGTCAGCAGAGGCTACAGGGATATCTCACTGGCTAGCCTAGACTTGTTCTTAGATGGTTCAGCATAGTTCCTAGAGGAAGAGCAGAAATACATAAGGTCCCTTGAGGACTAAGCTCAAAAATGGCTTAGTTCACTTCCCTAGCATTCTGTTGGCCAAAGCATGTCATAGTTCAGCCAAATTCAAGGATCAAGGACATAGACATCATCTTTTCACGGGAGTAGCTGCAGTTACATTGCAAAGGGTCATGGATTTAGAGAGGGAAATAATTATGGCCCTTTTAGGAAAAAGACATTTGTGCATCAGGGGTTTGGGGTAAGGGCTGCCATTCCTGTTCCTTTCCTTACACTTTACTCTGCTTTTTTCACCCGTCTACTCAGCAGCTCACCCAAATCTCTACAAGTTTTTCCTTCTCGACTCTGAACTCTTCTGAAATGATCTGGTCAACAAGATTTTAGACAGCTACCTCTCTCTGCTTAGCATTTTTCTGAATGCCAAATATCTTGCTGAGACAAGACAAATAACATTAGGAAAATAACAGACTTTCAGAGCCTTAGGAATCCAATGTGGGTTTTTTTTTTCCTAAATTAATAATACAGTTTTCATAGAGTCCAAAACCCAAACCACTCTGATATTCTTGGCACACTATTTGTTCTCAATAGCTTCACGCTTACTTTTAAATACTTTGTAATCCTACTGGAAATCATTAAACAGTGAGTCATAGAAACCCTCTGATGGCCTCCAATAATTATTTTACCATCCACACCAGAAAATTTTTAAGTTCCATTTAACAAATTTAATCCATTGCTGAGATTATTTGTTGGGAGGATCTCCATTTTTTCCTTACTGTGTCTTCCTGAGGAGCCTCAGGGTCAGCAGGTCCCTCACATTCACCCTCTGAGGACCAGCTGCTACAGTCTGATAAGCCAAGATTCCTCCTGAAAACACTCATTGCTGCTGCTTCTGCCCTTTTGTACATACTGGAATTTGTTCTGAGATGTCCCTAGCCTCTCGTTTTATAAATATCCTGCTTGCAGAGCTTCAAGACTGAAGATCATCCTTAGCTCAAAGCTGGAGCTTATGCTGGGGAATTGAGCTGCTTAAACCTCGGTCTCCATGTATATCCGAGTGCCTAATAAACACTGAAAATGCATAGCACCAAGCTCTACAATTCGAATCACAGTAGAAATTACCTAAAAGACTTGTCAAGCTTCTTTGCAAGTTTTCAACATAGCTTCATTTCCTTTACCAATTGTTATCTTGCTTCTTGTCCCAAAGAGGCACCCTTACTCTTCTCAGTGACCCATCCCATTGTGTCTTTATATCACCCCATCCACCCCACAAATATCACACCAATAGTTTTCCCCCTCTTCTCTGCATTTTAATCTCTCCTACCTTAGATCTATGCTGTCAGCCTACCGGCACGATCAATAGTTCCTGAGCCCAAAATAAGCTTTCTTTCAACAGACCTGCTGCCCTATTCTAGCTGCCTCTCTACCCTTCACACCTCTGCTTCACCTCCTATCCACAACTAAGCACGCTATAATTTGTCTTCAGCTCCCCCACCACTCCACTGAATGAACAATGGACAAATCAAATGACCTTTCCTCAGTTTCCCACCTGTCTTCTTAGCAGCATGTCATTTTTAATAAGTCTCCCTCATTAAGCTTCATTAAAAAGTCAAGAGCCTTCTAAGACACTGCCTTCTCCTAAGTCTCCTCCTACTTCCCTGTCTGCTCTTTCCTGGTTTCTTCAAGTGACCCTTCTTCCTCCACTTCCATCACAAACGTTGGTCTTCCTTGCTTATTCTAAACTCTCCCTAGACAAGATTCCTTTTCCACAACCATCTTACGGAACATGTCATACTAGATGTCTCACAAGAATTTTAACTTAACACTTCCCAAGCCAAGCTTATTTTCTTCATCCTCTCAGCTTCCCATCTTAACTCATTCCTCTTCCCGCATTCCTCAGCTAGTTAACAGAAACATCATTGTATCCCCAGTATTCATTCTCTTTCTACAGTAATAGAAGTTTTATTTGGGTACACAGCTATGTAGCTAAAGACTACCTTTCCCACAATCCCTTGCAACTAGGTGTGTTCATGTGATTGGGCTATAGCAAATGGGATGTGAGCATAAGTAGTGCAACTTCTAGATCATGCCCTATTGGCCTATGTGTCTTCTGTTGCCTACAATTAAGAATCTTGAACAATATAGTAATTGGTACTAAAAGTAAAATTTATGAGTTTGGGGTTCTCAGTCATCAGCTCATCCCAACTGTCCACATTCAAATCCTAGGGGTCCTACTCTTCCCTATCAGTTCCCTTATGTTTACTTGAGAGAGTGGGCAAGACTGAATTCAACCTATATAATAATTCAGCAACTCACAGGATTAGGCTCTGGGTATGATTTTCAGCTATATAAATCCTTTGCTATAAAAGATTTTTAAAATTCTTCTAGAATAATATTAAAAATTTCTTGGTATTCTTGTCAACTACTGAGCAGAGAATTTAAAGCTTGAGGCTGTTATTTTCTTTCCTTACATTCATCAGGACACTTTGAAGAAGTAAGCCAAACCCACAGGACTTATGTTCTTCATGTGCCCTCCATAATTATTTCTTGCAATAAATAGCTACTCACGAAGATTTACACAGGTTATAATTTTTTTTTTTTTTTTTTTTGAGACAGAGTCTCACCCGGTCACCCAGGCTGGAGTGCAATGGCGCGATCTCGGCTCACTGCAACCTCTGCCTCCCAGGCTCAAGCGATTCTCTTGCCTCCGCCTCCTGAGTAGCTGGGATTACAGACACATGCCACTGCACCCAGCTAATTTTTGTACTTTGAGTACAGACGGGGTTTCAATATCTCGGCCAGGCTGGTCTCGAACTCCTGACCTTGTGATCCACCTGCCTCGGCCTCCCAAAGTGCTGGAATTACAGGCGTGAGCCACTGTGCCCGACCAACACAAGTTATAATTTTTTTTTTTTTTTTTTTTTTTTTGAGACAGAGTCTTGCTCTGTCGCCAGGCTGGAGTGCAGTGGCATGATCTTGGCTTACTGCAACCTCTGCCTCCTGGGTTCAAGTGATTCTCCTGCCTCAGCCTCCTGAGTAGGAATAGACTACAGTAAAGAGTGCTAGTTCCCTATCCCTGCATACATTTCTTCCCCTCCCTGATTAGTATTATTTTGGGGATGGCAAAGTAGACAGCTAAAAGCCACATACCCAGGACCTCTATCAACTGAGTATGATCACATGTCTATGTTCTGCCAATGAAACAAAGTGGAAGAATCATTTGGGACTTCTGGGAATCCTGCTTTGTGGGAATTCTCTCAGTAGGGTAGAATCCTTTTTTGCCCTTCTGCCTTTCCTCTTGTTTCTGGCCTTCATCACAGATATGATTCCAGTCCCCCAG
This sequence comes from Sapajus apella, assembly GCF_009761245.1. Classification (NCBI taxonomy): domain Eukaryota; kingdom Metazoa; phylum Chordata; class Mammalia; order Primates; family Cebidae; genus Sapajus; species Sapajus apella. The sequence continues at coordinate 60,903,787 of NW_022436946.1, forward strand.
CAGCCATCTTGGATTCTGAGGTGACCTTGAGAAAGAAAATCATGGACTAGAAGAGTGGGATAGAGCCGGGCACGGTGGCTCACGCCTGTAACCCCAGCACTTTGGAAGGCCAAGGCAGGTGGATCACAAGGTCAGGAGATCGGGGCCATCCTGGCCAACATGGTGAAACCCATCTTTACTAAAAATACAAAAATTAGCTGGGAGTGGTGGAGGACGCCTGTAGTCCCAGCTACTCAGGAGGCTGAGGCAGAATAATTGCTTAAACCAGGGAGGCGGAGGTTGCAATGAGCCTAGATTGTGCCACTGCACTCCAGCCTGGGCGGCACAGTGAGACTCCATCTCAAAAAATAATAATAATAAATAAAATAAAATTTAAAAATAAAATAATAAATAAAGAGTGAGATAGAAAGAAGACAACGCCCTGTGTTCCGGATGCCTGTGGAGCCTCACTGCCTACTTTGAGACTTCAATTACATGATAGAAAAATTAAATCCTGTCTTATTTAATCTTCTGTTATTTGGGGTTTTATGTCATAGGTAGGCTAACTTAATCCTCACTGATATACTGAATACACGTTTTAAGGACAAGAAGATAAAGGAAACAGCACCCCAGTAATAAAAGAGCGCAGGACTGACAGCAAAGCTGCTCCAACCCAAGAATGTCCCTCACCTAAAGAATGATTTTAGTTTGACCTTTTAAAATTACTCCTGTGAAATGACTCCATTATATTATCCTCATCTTTCAGTTGAGAGAATCCAGGCAATGAGGGTTTAAAGGAATACTTCTGGAATTATGCATCTATGTGGCAGAAACATAACCAAACTGCAGAGAACATGTGCCTCTATATGCAGTCCCCATAGTCACCCAACGCAAGTATCAAAAATACAAGAAGAAAGCCATATCAAAAACAGCGAAACCTCCCCTCCTATATGACTAGGACCAGTTAAGATGTTCTACCTCCTGGCACCTGCTCGATAAACTGTTTTCTATGAAGACCTGTCAGGCAAGTGCCTGTATGGGTCATAAAAAGAAATGATGCATGGCCCAGAAGTCATTTTAGTCTGCCTTCCACCTTCCTGAGCAGCTCTGGAAGTGCTTCTGTTCAAGTTTCCTGCATCTCAGTGCAACCAGAAAAGTCTAAGTGAAAGTATGTGGGTCAACACTAATGACTAATGCAGGCTTTCATTCTTTCCTAAGAGTTTTTTTTTGGGTTTTTTGTTTTGTTTGTTTGAGATGGAGTCTCTCTCAGTTGCCCAGGCTGGAGTGCAGTGGCGTGATCTGGGCTCACTGCAACCTCCACCTCCCTGGTTCCTGTGATTCTCCTGCCTCAGCCTCCTGAATAGCTGGGATTACAGGCATGTGCCACCACGCCTGGCTAATTTTTTTGTATTTTTAGTAGAGATGGGTTTCACCACGTTGATCAGGCTGGTCTCGAACTCCTGACCTTGTGATCCACCCACCTCGGCCTCCCAAAGTGCTGGGATTATACACATGAGCCACTGCGCCAGGCCCATAGATTTTTACTCATTTACCCACTGTCTGGCTCAGATAGGGATCAAGTATGAAAGCTTTGTAGTAGAGGCCAGGCACGGTGGCTCACACCTGTAATCCCAGTGCTTTGGGAGGCCGAAGCAGAAGAATCACTTGACACCAGGAGTTTGAGACCAGCCTGGGAAATACAGGGAGACAGTGTCTCTACAGTTTTTGTTTGTTTTGTTTTTCCAGGCATGGTGGTACATTCCTGCAGGCCTAGCTTCTAAGATGGCTGAGGCAGGAGGGTCGCTTGAGCCAAGGAGTTTGAGGTTACAGTGAGCTATGAAAATAATTCTGCCCTCTAGCCTGGGCAACATAGTGAGATTATGTCTCTTAAAAAAAAAAATCAAAAATATACATATATATTAAAAAACATTTTTCTTATAAAAATATTCCTAAAATTGAATCAGAGAGCCAAAATTGGGTTGATGCTTCCACTGCTAGGGTTAAGTCTGATTGCATTCTTCAGATGCAGCAAAGTTGGCTTCTATAGTCTGGTTTATCCACTTGGGTAGATGCAAAGATTCAGCATCCCCCGCTGCTTTAGAAGGTTTGAAAAGGTCAATGATGCATATTTTAGAATACATTTTGGACATTATGAGTCGTAAAGGAATAGGCCATGGTGAATAACAGAAAACATCAAACAAACAAATACTGCTTTCGAGGTATATGTGTCAACAAGTCACTGATCATAAACTTTCTGTTAGAAATCAGCTTGCTGTCACTTCATAGAGGGTTCAGTTTTCTTTCTTGCAACTCCAAAGCAAAACTTTCCAAAAGATCAGAAAAGCCCCAGGAAGAGATCTGAGGCTCTGGCAACAATTGATTGTTGATGAATCTAGCATGGGGTTTTCTGATCCCCTTGGGGAATCTTATAACCAGACACTATCAGACATACTCTTCAGAGGAGCCAGAAAATGGGCAATCCTAAACACTCAATTGAGGGCAGCTGTGTTGCCATGAAAAAAAAATTCTTTTGGGCCATGAAACTAGTTTGAAAGCATGGTTTTCAACAGTCCTCTCACTGAAAATCGATTCTGCATCGATCTTCTTCATGCCCTGGGCTTCCCACTCGCTGTGCTACTCACAGTTCTCTAATTGCACTGTACTTGCTGAAAACTCTATGCCTTTGCCCACACTGGTATCTCTGCTTGTGCCATCCTGCACCACCCGTTCTTTACCTGGCTGCTTCTTACTTGGCAACTGTGTTATAAAACCAAACTGGGGTCAACTTGCCCCATGCAGCAAAGCCAGGCACTGACATCAGGATTGCAATGAGAAAAAAAGAGGCATTTATTGCAGAGCGCCAAGCAAGGAGAATCAGGCAACTAATGCTTCAATTCCCTGACAGCATACAAGTAAGGGTTTTTAAATGTAGAGGCAGAAGTTACAAGCAAAGCCATAAATCAATACATGGAGGCTATACTTGGTTTGACCTAAAACAACAGGATACCTTGAAGTGAGGAGGCACACGGGTCATAATGTGGATTCAAAGGTTTTCTGATTTGCAGTTGGTTCAGGAGATGAAGTTTTGTCTGAAAATCTGGGATGGGTAGGAAGGAATGTTAGTTCTGGCCAGGAGGCATGATCTCCTCCAGGTACCTCAAGAAGAAATTTAGAAATAAGAACTAACAGCAGTCAGGGTTCAGTCCTCAGTCTTCCCTTATCTGAGGCCTCCATGCCAGTGTATCCATTGGGTGGGGATCTGGGTTTCTGAAAACAACTCAGGGACATATGTTAAGATGTTATCTTTAGTTTCTATAAGGAACAAAACATCTGCGATTCTAACTTACTTGTCTATTGTTTTACGCTACTATTACCTTCTTGCTTAACAAGTTGCTCACTTACCTCTTAGGACTAGCTAGGTGCCTGAATTGTTCCTTAAAGAAACTCAACATTTTCCCCTATTTCCACTTTTAGGCATCCAGAGGCCCCTAAGAGGGATCCCTGTTCTGTCTCAACTGCTTCAAGCATCACTTCCTTCAGAAAGTTTTCTCTGACTACCTCCAGACAGGCAAGAAGCCTCCTCTGAGCCCCCCAGGATAGACCCCAGGTCTATCCATGCCATGGCATTTATCACACTGTATTGCAATTCTCAGGTAATTGGAAGGAGGTTCTGTTTTTTTGAGATCTGAGTTGTTATAGTGCCTCTCCAAGTGCCATGCCCTGAAAAGCTGTCAAGCCAATGAACTGATCAGTGTCTGGGCGGTAGGAGTACTGTACCACAGGATGCAGTGCCAACAGCACAGGACGTAGCCCTGGAAACCCTGCCTCCACAGCTCGACTTCAGAGTGTATCTGCCAGATTGTTGAATGTCTCTTAGACTCAGTGCCCCAGCTGTGAAATGAGGATTATAATTCCATAGGATGGTTGAAGATTAAATAAAATAATACAGATAAAATCACTTAGCTATATTTCTAGTAACAACTTAATAGGCGCTATTGAAATATCATTTGAGGCTGGGCATGGTGGCTCACAGCTGTAATCCCAGCACTTTGGAAGGCCAAGGTGAGTGGATCACCTGAGGTCAGGAATTCTAGACCAGCCTAGCCAACATGGTGAAACCCCATCGCTACTAAAAATACAAAAATCTAGTACAGGAAGGAGTCAAACTGGTGAATCATTTCCTTTAGACTGAGCTAAGTTTAGAATCAATAGGAAGCATCTCCTCTTATCTGTAATGCCACCAAGTTCTTTTTCACAGCAGAAAGAGGCAAATTGTATGTTGATGTTAATACTGCTGCTCAAATTATATATATAGAGAGAGTATATATATACACATACATACATATTGTTAGTTTGTTGGTTTGTTTTTGAGACACAGTTTCACTTTGTTGCATGGTGGCCTGTGCCTGTAATCCCCGCTACTTGGGAGTCTGGGGCAGGAGAATCGCTTGAACCTGGGAGGCGGAAGTTGCAGTGAGCCAAGATTGCACCACTGCACTACAGCCTGGGCAACAAAGTGAAACTGTGTCTCAAAAACGAACAAACAAACAAGCAAACTATTAGTATTAACATCAACATACAATTTGTCCCTTTCTGCTGTGCAAAAGGACTTGGTGGCATTACAGGTAAGAGGCGATGCTTCCTATTGATTCTAAACTTGACTCAGTCTAAAGGAAATGATTCTTTAGTTTGACCCCTTCCTGTACTTTGTCATTGGCTGCATTCCCCAAGCTACCTGTGTGCTGCCCACCTTACTGTTTCTTATCCATAATTAACAATTCCCAAAGGATGAAGGGGCTCAGATTCCCCATTTGTAAAATAAGAAGTCAGACTAGACTGTCGTTCATCTGCCTTTGATTTCTAATCTGCATTTCAAGGTTCATATGAGCTAAATCTTTGTGTTCTGTAGTGTATCCCCAGCACGTAGAAGAGTACTGGGCACACAGTAGGTCCTTAAAAAATGCTTCTTGAATGAATACATGCATGAATAGATGACCCTAATAATGTTTAGAATAAGATAGTGACCTTATTTGTTAATGTCTTCCATAAATTATTTACAGCATTCTGGAATCAACAGTTTGAATATATCGAAGAGTACAAGCTTTCAAATACAAGATGAATAAGTTATGTGGATTTAATGAACAGCATGGTGACTAGAGTTAATAATACTGTATGTATACTTAAAATTTTCCAAAAGTAGACCTTAACTCTTCTCTTCACACCCAAAAAAAACAGCAATTGTGTAAGGTGTCATTAATTAGCTTGATGTGGTGATCGTTTCACAATGTATATGTATATCGAATCATCACACTGTACACTTTAAACATACAATTTTTATTTGTAAATTTTACCTCAATAAAGTGGGAGAGGGAAAATCATTTGCATACACTTTAAATCAGGATCCCCGCAGTAATGGCTCTTGAAAAGCAGCAGCAGTGGTTCCATTTGTTCTGTTAAACTGAGGACAAAATAGTGTTTAGGCTGAAATGAACCAAATGAACGCTGAGGGTCTTCTCACTAAGGCAACACCACCTTTGCCAAGTTGCAGAGAGAAGGTCGACATCTGTTTCCTCAACCTCCTATTCTGTTCCCACAGACAAACCTAGCTGCTCACAACCGTCGTGTTTATGATAGTGAGCTAGTTGAGAGCACCAGAAATTAACTGCTTCCAAGAAACAGTCCACAGTGGGATTTTCTGGGCTCAACTATAGCCTGCTTCCCCCAAACAACCCAGATTTGAGAACAAAGGAGGCGGCCCAGTTCTCCTACAGAAGGCAGGAGAAACAAAGTAGACCTTCCCCTCCTCTCCTTTCCTTGAGATAGGAGGAAACTTTAAAGTCTAGTCTCTGCCTCCAATCATCAGGGTATTCCAGTTTCAGCCTTGCTATTTAAGAGCCTTTTCCCTTTCAGATTTGTCAAGCCCTGGGAAACATGTTAAAAAATAATTGTATAGTGTTGCACAATGCCATTTTCCTCATCTTTTATAAAAAGTTAGGATTAGGCCAGGAGTGGAGGTTCTTGCTTATGATCCCAGCACTTAGGGAGGCCAAGGCAAGCAGATCACTTGAGATCAGGAGTTCGAGACCAGCCTGACCAACATGGTGAAACCAACCCTATCTCTACTAAAAATAGAAAAAGTAGCCAGGTGTGGTAGTGCACACCTGTAATCTCAGCTACTCAGAAGGCTGAGGCAGGAGAATCGCTTGAACCTGGGAGGCAGAGGTTGCTATGAGCTGAGATTGTGCCATTGCACTCCAGCCTGGGCAACAAGAGTGAAACTCCATATGAAAAAAAAAAAAAAATGGTTAGGATCTCTGAATCCGAGAGACAAATGAGTATAGTAACAGGTTTCTGCCGTGTAGCCAACCTCATATGAGAGTCTACATTCATTTCCACTCCGCCCAGAAGGGGCAGGTGTATTTAAATGGCAGGTGATTGTGTTGGAGGAGCAAAGTGCTTTAAGGCACAATACTTACATGCAAGACTGTGTAAACCCAAGTCCAGAGTCATTACTGCTGTTGCTCCTTTTCCTCTGCTAAAAACTTGTAAAAGGCACTTATACCATCTGAGTCATGAACCCACTCCTGTGTACCAATTCATTTCCCTGAGTCTTAATCAGTCATGCTTTGAAGGGTGTAGTCAAGTTGTTAGATCTGACTAATGAACCTTTCCAAATCATGCACACCATTTACTGTAAACCATGCTAGTCCCATACAGTGAAATTACATGTCATTTTACCTCCCAAAGAAGCAGGGAGCTTGAATAGGTGGGATATGGCTCCGAAGCACTCACTTAAATGTTTACCCTATAATCAAGGTGTTTAGTTAACATTCAGAAAAGAGAATAGCCGTGGAAGTCATTCAAGGCTGCCCAGTAGGCTGGAGGCTAGTAGGTGTTGAACACAGAGTATATAATTTTCACACCTTTAATTGCAATGCTTTACATTTTGGCAATGTGGTGACCAACTGTGCATAAATAAAATACCTCATCTAATGGTTTCTCAGCTACCAAGAATATAGGCAAAACCCCGCCTTCATTTCAGAAACATGCCTCACAGTACATGCTATGCAAAATTCATCCTCATCTAAGTGCAAAGCCGTGGATCTGTGGGGCACGCAAAGTTGGGTTCACCATGGTCCTTTTCTTTTGAAGCCCACATTCTAGTGAGAGATGGACATTATATAAGGCATAGCAGAGTAAGGGACTATTGGAGAAACAATTTCTGTGGCAGGCCTAGAGGATGAAGACTTAATTAGAATTAGCAGATTAGGGAAGATGACTGTGAGGAAAAGGACCTGAAGAATAAGAAGGATTTTAGGTGGGGGAGAATGAAGGTGAGGGCATTCCAGCTTGATGGAAAACAGTAATGATAGCATGGAGGAATGAAGCCCTCACCAACGCAGAAACTCTATAATTACATCAGCTTCTAAGTTCCACTTACATTTCTTGCCTACACTATGCTCAGCCCACAGGGGTCTTGAGAAAAGCATAATACTTCTTTTTTTGTACTCTCAAGATACAAGAAGAATTGCCAACAACCTTTTACAACAGTCACAGTCAGAAGAAACTATTCATTGTCTGTATCACTCCATATCCACACAGTAGTAATAGACCCTCACTGGCTTCCTTGGCCACTGGTTCTTGGTTTCCAATCCATTCTGCACACTGAGACCTTATTAATCCTCTCGAAAGCCACATTTCTCCAGACAAGAAGAGCTCATAGAGAGGAAGAACTTATAATACTCTTCTGGGCATTCTAATGTTCACCAGATAAAGCCCAAACTCTTCAACAAGGATCTGAAATCTCTCTATGATCTGGCTTCAATTGTCCCTTCTGTCTTAATTTTCTGCTACTTCACACGTAAGCAATGATGGCGTCTTATCACTAGGAAACTACATGGAACCCAGGCATTAAACAAGAAGAAAACTCTATAAGAATTAGTCTGAGGTTTGGTGCAGTGGCTCACGTCTGTAATCCCAGCACTTTGGGAGGCCAAGGCAGGTGGATCATGAGGTCAGGAGTTCAAGACCAGCGTGGCCAAGATGGTGAAACCCTGTCTCTACCAAAAATACAAAAATTAGCTGGGCATAGTGGTGGGCGCCTGTAATCCCAGCTACTGGGGAGCCTGAGACAGAGAACTGCTTGAACCTGGGAGGTAGAGGTTGCAGTGGGCTGAGATTGCGCCACATTGCTTCCTGCAACAAGCCTTCAGATGGTGTAAGAGAGAGAGAGAGCAGAGAGGAAAACTTGCTAGAAAAGAGCTGCTGATGAGGGAAAAAAAACTGTTTTCTCCCAGTGAAAATTGTATTTCAAATTTGAACTTTATAAATACCAATCAAAATAAAACTTTAATAAGATTTTAGCTCACACAACATTTGATCTAGAGAACTTCTTCCATGATTATTTAAAACAATCATTTATTTGTTCAGCAAATATTTACTGAGTGTCCACACTGTCCCAGACATTGCTCTAAGCCCTTGGGAATATACTTGGGAACATGACGGATGCGGACGGCTGTGCAGAGTTCAGTAAAAACTAAAATGGTGATACTAAAATGAGGTAGTTAGGCCAGAAGATCTGTACATAATGTGCATTCACACACCCACATTCCAATGCAACAAAGCAGTGACTCTACGTAATTAGGTAAGGCAATAAAAGACAGACTCTTCTATGTTCCATTGGCAGACTGCCCACCTACCAGGTTTTGCTTGTCCTTCTGAAGCCAGTGATATCTCTAAACACTGCTAAAATTTCAAATAGGGATGGCTTGATCTGTCTCCTTATTAATGTCCCTGTTCCTTCTCTTTTAACAAATTATTTTCAATTTTTTCTAAGATATTTTCAGTTGTACCTTTGAACAAGAGAAACATGTCCAGCCTCCACAATAATTTCAGCTTTTCAGAAACTAAGTGTCTTAGTTATTATCTGTTTGGTTGACAATAAAAATCAACTTGAGCTAGCTTATTTGGAAGGAAGAACTTATTCTAAGATTGCAGGGATAACTCACAAAACTCATGAAGGCAGCCAGGCTTCAGAAAATGACCTGGAAAGCCCCTGGGAACTAAACAGTGTTCCCTCTCCATGCTTCCTTGTTTTTCTCAGCGCATTTGCTTCTTTCTTCTGTCTTTTCACACCATCTTTATGTGAGTGCTCCCCTACTGCTTGAGTTTTCACCACCTCCGTTCCAGCTGTAAAGAGTTACTAGCCATCACTGAATCCTAGCATCAGATTCCTGGGCAGGAGAATCTAACTGGCTCACTTGTACTCTAGTCCAACTAACAGTGCACAGGGCCAAACATGTCCACCAAGGTCCAGTCACTATAAGAAGCATTGTCATCCAAAAGGTGTCTCCCATACCAAGAAAATGTGTACAGAGATTTCACAGCTACCTCCCACTGAGAAATGTATCTTTCAAGATGAAGTTATAGGCTGAGCAGTGGCTCACACCTGTAATCCCAGCACTTTGGGAGGCCAAGGCAGGCGGATCACCTGAGTTCAGGAGTTCCAGACCAGCCTGGCCAACATGGTAAAACTCCTTCTCTATTAAAAATACAAAAATTAGCCAGGCATGGTGGCACAGGCTTGTGATCCCAGCTACTCAGGAGGCTGAAGCAGGAGAATCGCTTGAACCTGGGAGGTGGAGGTTGCAGTGAACTGAAATAACACAACTACACTCTAGCCTGGGCAGCAGAGTGAGACTCTGTCTCCAAAAAAAAAAGAAAGAAAGAAAACAAATAGGTTTGACCACACATGTACCTAAAAGAGTTTTCCTCCAAGGGTCTCCACACCACATTTTGAGAACTGCTACATTAAAGATTGCCTACCATCAGCATGTAAGAAAACACTTGGGCCGGGCGCGGTGGCTCACGCCTGTAATCCCAGCACTTTGGGAGGCTGAGGCGGGTGGATCACGAGGTCAAGAGATCGAGACCATCCTGGTCAACACGGTGAAACCCCGTCTCTACTAAAACTACAAAAAATTAGCTGGGCATGGTGGCGCATGCCTGTAATCCCAGCTACTCAGGAGGCTGAGGCAGGAGAATTGCCTGAACCCAGGAGGCGGAGGTTGTAGTGAGCCGAGATCGCGCCATTGCACTCCAGCCTGGGTAACAAGAGCGAAACTCCGTCTCAAAAAAAAAAAAAAAAAAAAAAAAAAAAAAAAAAAAGACACTTAAAGTATCTTGATTTTATATGAGTAGCTTCTTTCTGCCTCCATATTAACTAACACAACCAGTTTAGCTTGCTACATTAATCATACTATTTTTATTAATTTGATTAATCTATGAATCAATTGAATTTGATAAATTGGCTTAATAAATAGGATATGGCAGTTACTGAAAAGCTTTGTGGAAGGATATATCTAAAATTAATACTTGGCTCCTCCACAAATTAGCTACATGATCTCAGGCATGTCCTTTAGGCATCAGTGTCAGTGTCCTTTTTTTTTGTTTGTTGAGATGAAGTTTCATTCTTGTTGCCCAGGTTGGAGTGCAATGGCATGATCTCAGCTCACTGCAACCTCTGCCTCCCGGGTTCAAGCGATTCTCCTGCCTCAGCCTCCCAAGTAGCTGGGATTACAAGTGTGCACCACCATGCAAAGCTAATTTTGTATTTTTAATAGAGATAGGGTTTCTTCATGTTGGTCAGGCTAGTCTCGAACTCCTGACCTCAAGTAATCCACCCACTTTGGCCTCCCAACGTGCTGCGATTACAGGCATGAACCACCACACCTGGCCAGTGTCCCCACTTTAAACAGGCATAATAATGACACTTATTCATGGGATATGAGGGTTTCATGGGACACTATATAATAAAATGCTTAGCATAATGCCTGATACAGTAAGTGTTCAAAATGTTAACTGTTTTTATTATTTTTTGTTACTTAGCATATCTGTGCTCACAGCCACTAAAGATGAATCTTTTCTTGTGCTTGAAGAATTAGTCCTACAAGTAATGATTTAAGTTTTGTATCCTAGGCGTCCCTACCCCACAGGAAAACGTGCTAAGTAACTACCCCACTAAGATAGTTACTGGGCCACACAAGTGTTCTGGGTGCAGCTTGAGAAGGAAATCTGAAGTTACCCTCTGTCCATGTGGTGGTTTAGAAAGGATTGGTCCCACTGAGAGGTTATGAAGGGGTTTCTTTGAGAGACGGAGTCTTACTCTGTCACCCAGACTGGAGTGCAGTGGCACGATTTTGGCTCACTGCAACCTCCACCTCCCAGGTTCAATCCATTCTCCTTCCTCAGCTTCCCAAGTAGCTGGTGAGCCACCACGCCCAGCTGCTTTTTGTATTTTCTAGTAGATATGAGATTTCACTATATGCTGGCCAGGCTGGTCTCAAACTCCTGACCTTGAGTGATCCACCCACCTCAGCCTTCCAAAGTGCTGCCATTATAGGCATGAGCCACCACAGCCGGCCCATTCCCAAACTTTTATTTTGTTCCTTGACATAAAGATTTGTTTCTTGAAGCCTTAAGTGAAACTTCCCTTTTGGTTTAAAAAAAAAAAAAAGCTTTCTAACTGGTTACTAGTAAATCCAGTTTTATGCTATTAAATTTCATCTTTGCTCCAAATGGACAGAAAATGAGGATATCATCAAGACATGGATTAAAATTTCTTGTGTAGCCCTGGAGGTCCCATCAATTCTCATATAAATAAGAAGTAATCAAGGAAATAGAACCCTGACCCCTGCTCTCTGGCTTATCTCTGACTTTCTTTACCCTCATTTCATATATTTTGCTGAGAATACAAAATACATAAGCTATTTAATTTTCTTTATCCAATGCCAGTATTTTCTTATAAAATGAAACCGAAAAGCATTTTCTTAAAGCACATGCCAGTTGTCCACATATAACAAGCCTTTTAAAGAGGCAATATGTTTGCATAAGTGAGAGGGCAGAAAGAGAAAACATCATCTTATGTGGCCACAGTAAGTTTTATCCAGGTCCTACTGCTTCTATATCCTGCCAAACCTTGACCAAGAGTCTGAGTCCTAACATGCCATGACAAAAAGCCAGGAAATAACCCAGGTTTTTGGAAAGTTATGATCACTCAATTTGAAGATTTTTTTTTTTTTTGGAGACAGTGTCTCACTGTCTCCAGGCTGGAGTAAAGTGGCACGCTCTCAGCTCACTGCAACCTCCGCCTCCCGGGTTCAAGCGATTCTCCTGCCTCAGCCTCCCAAGTAACTGGTACTACAGGCACATGCCACCACACTCAGCTAATTCTTTATATTTTTAGTAGAGACTGGGTTTCACTGTGTTAGCTAGGATGGTCTTGATCTCCTGACTTCGTGATCTGCCCACCTCAGCCTCCCAAAGTGCTGGGATTACAGGTGTGAGCCACTGCGCCTGACCTGAAGACTATTTTTTTCTTCAGTTATTTTTCACTCTAAAGCTCTTTCCCATAAGATTCATAAAGAAATATTTAGATTCCTCTTCCCTCTAAAATATTTAAAATATAACAACTAAAATGCAGTATCTTTGCTTAACTTTACTAAGGGAATGCAACAAAACATCAATCCAAAATTACATAAATCAGAACATTTTGAAAAAAGTTGTAATCAGCAGCCTAACAAAGTACACACTGATAAGCCAATTAAAATGTTCATGTTCAGCTCTAATAATAAAATGTTTATTTATGATTTTTATCTTTGTCATAAAGGCAAAAGATTCACATATTTGTTAGATGCTTTTCATAATGGGAAGTCCACAACTTGTAGCTTCTGGGTCAGTCGTTTGTCAGGATATAGGCTGAGAGTTGGCCACAAATCTTTGTTACCCAAGCAAGTTTAACCACAGTTAAAATACCAGGATGCTGCTCATTTTCCATATTTTAAAATACAGAAAAAGTTGGGGAGCCTTAGCACATCAGGATTCATTACTGAGCAGAGCCATGAAGTATGTCACCATCTTCTCTCCCTGTTTTCCAACAATGGTACTAACCCTAGTGGTCCATGAGGACCTAAATGCTAATCAATCAAATGGAATGATGAATCGACCAAAAGAAGCATTACAGTTTCTACGGGACAGTGTTACATAATGTGGAGAAAGCTAGAATGGGATTTTTGAAAAATTCTTAAACATTTTATTTCTGGTCTGCACCAAAAATAAAGACAAAGAGTATCCTTCCAAGATCATGTCATAAAGTAATGAAAATTCTCTATTTTTTCCACCCAACTCTACTCTTTTGTCACAGTTTCTAAAACTTTATAATCTATTTCAGCACCCACACTTTGAACAAATTAATATATGGAGGATTCTGCAGGATGAAGTTTAGTAATGGGCAAAATAAGAAGAGTTTTCATTTTCCCATGGAAATAGAAAAAATAACTAGAAAAAAGTTCATTAAAATGTTTTAGTTATTTTAAAGCTTCTTGTCTGTAGAAACTATCCAATTTTCAAAGAAACATTATCCATAGGTCCTTGTAACTAGAACAAATTTCTTACAATCATGGTTTTAAAATAATTATTTTATCATTACTATGAACAATTCTTTAAACACTGGAAGCACTCCTGATGTATTTCTTATCAGTGGCTTTACCATATTATTTTAACAAAACAAATTTTAAAAGCAAACCATAAAATCACTGAGCAAGATTAGACGACAAGGTTCCATTTCTAGAAATGGCAGAGTAGCTCATATTACACCAATCCTCCCAAAGTAACAATTATAAACCCTGGAAAACATATACACACACACACACACATACACACACTCTCTCTCTCTCTCTCTCTCTCTCACACACACACACACACACACACAAATCTGAAGCCATGAGAGTATCTAAAAGCAGGCAAAACTAGAGGTGGCAATATTTAGAGGAAGATGGCCAAGCTCAGTGTGCCTATAATCCCAGTGCTTTGGAAGCCCAAGGCAGGAGGATGGCTTGAGGTCAGAATTTTGCGACCAGCCTGGGAAACATAGAAAGACCCTGTCTCCCCTCAAAATATAAAAAAATTTTAAAAATCCTCCAGGTGTGGTGGCATGCACCTGTAGTCCTAGCTACTTGGGAGGCTGAGGCAGGAGGATCACTTGAGCCTAGGCGTTCAAGATTACAGAGAGCTATGATCATGCCACTGCACTTCCAGCCTGGGCAACACAGTAAGACTCTGTCTCAAAAGAAAAAAAAAAGGGCACTAGACAGTTGTCAATTTTTTCTGTTTCTTTGTCTGAGAGTACTCCCAACTGGTCCCACAAGAAGGTGGCTAAAATTTGCACAGAAACCTTACCAGCCAAGAAATCAGAAGATAAAATTCAGAGACATAACAGCATAAAAGTGAAAGGAAAAATAGTGGAAAGGAAAGAGCCACAGAAGAGAGACTTCAATTCTACATATAAACTCTGCCCAAATCTCTGGCTCTAAAATATACATATGTTGGATAGATACCAAGAAGCCTAGCTAAAGCTAAAAGAACTAAACAGATTTCAGTTGCTACACACCATAGGGGAAAAGATTTTAGAAATTGAAATCAGCTGGGTTAATTGCCTGCTAAAACTCAAACTTAATACTCTTCAGAGTAACACAAGAGAATCCAGAGTCTCTACAATATATCAGTGACAATATGCACAACACAATCCAAAATTATAAGACATAAAAAAATGGAAAAATATGACTCATATACAAGAAAAATGACAATCAATAGAGACCCCCAAGATGAATTATATGCTGAAATTAAGAAACAAAGCTTTTAAAGCAGATGGATAGCTGCTTTCTCATCAGGGAAAAAAAAAAAAAGCCGGAAGAGAATAATTTTTTTTTTTTTTTTGAAACAGAGTTTCACTCTTGTCGCCCAGGCTGGAGTACAATGGCACAATCTCGGCTTACTGCAAGTTCCACCTCCCAGGTTCAAGTGATTCTACTCCCTCGGCCTCCCGAGTAGAGTAGCTGGGTTTACAGGCACACGCCACTATGCCCGGCTAATTTTGTATTTTTAGTAGAGACAGAGTTTCACCATGATGGTCAGGCTTGTCTCGAACTCTTCACCTCAGGTGATCCGCCCGCCTTGGCCTCCCAAAGTGCCAGGGTTACAGATGTGAGCCACCATGCCCAGCCAAGAGTAAAATATTTTTAAAGTGCAAAAGGAAAAATTTAAAACCTAGAACTAAGATTCCGTATGTAGTAGAAAGATCCTTCAAGACTGAAGGCAGAATAAAGACATTTTCTTATAAATGAAAACTGACAGTGTTTGTTGTCTGTACCACAAGAAATGCTTAAGAAAGGTTCTCAGGCTAACAGGAAATGATAGCAGCTGGAAATCTGGATTTCCCAAAACATTCTGCACAAATGGTAACAATATGGGTAAATATAAAGAACAATCTTTATTCTCTCATTTTCTCTAAAATATATATTACTGTTGAAAGTAAAACTTATGGCGTCATAATTGGGTATTCCACATGTCTGTGGAATACATATAATACCTGTACTATAAAGGAGGAAGTTGAGGGTAAAAGTACAGATGGCCGGTAAAAGCGAAACTCCCTTGCAGACTTCATTTTTTATGTATAACTTACATTTAGTAAAGTGCAAAGGTCTAAGTGCACACTAGATGAATTTATGCATATAACGACCATCGAGATCAAGATTTAAAATATTCCGGCTCCCCCAAAACATTCCCTAGTGTTCCTTCCCATTTGATGCCACTTGTCTTGCTTCTGTCACCATAGATTAATTTTACCTGTCAACACCCATCTTTTTCCATGTTTCCTTTCCCAACTTTCAGTCCTCTGTTTTCCCTTGTTACATTTAGGGCTGTATTGGCACCTCTGTCAAAGACTCATTAGAGAGATATGTATATGTATTCCCCAAAGCTACATAGATAAATTAATTTTTTTTTGAGACGACATTTCACTCTGTTGCTCAGGCTAGAGCGCAATGACGCAATCTCAACTCACTGCAACCTCTGCTTCCTAGGTTCAAGTGATTCTCCTGCCTCAGCCTCCCAAGTAGCTGGAATTACAGGCATGTGCCACCATGCCCAGCTAATTTTGTATTTTTAGTAGAGAGGGGGTTTCTCCATGTTTCTCAGGCCAGTCTCGAACTCCCGATCTCAGGTGATTCACCCACCTTGGCTTCCCAAAAATGCTGGGATTACAGGCATAAGCCACTTAACCCGGCCAGATAAATTAATTTCTAAAACAAGAGGCATGGAGCCGAGGAAGACAAAGGGGAGTATGAATAGGAGAAGAACAGGGATTCTTCCCTGAACATGCCCTGATTATCAACTACATGGAATGAAAACAAGCACCACTTATTTTTCATTGAAACTCCACTTTCTCCAACAAGGCTGTAAACAGCCATGGAGTCTGTCTACAATGATCCAGTAGGCAGGACTTCCAGTCCCAACTTTCTCTGATTTTACAGCCTCTGTAAGTGTGCTTCAAAGCTCTTCCCCAGGGCTGTTCCAGCAGCACTGAGTGCCCACAGCAGCCAAAGGCACCCTCACTCCAAGTCCCAGAACTTAATAATGATGATGTCGGCCTTGAGTGGAGGGTTGTTGATTAGGAGACAGTAGGTGGGGGAATGCAGCAAGCTCTGAACACGAGTTAATTAATGACCGCAGTGTGTGTAGTTCATGCCAACATCAAAAGCCAGCAGCATGAAGGGCTCTTTGATCTCCCGTTCAGTACCCTTTCAAGCTGTCCCCTTTATCTTGCCCAGAAAGTTCTTGCTTCTTTCTGCCTTGATTTTTAGGGAGAATTTTAAAAAGAATGACCTCTGGCCCCAATCACATATGCTGTGGCAGGCAAGAAATGGGCTGGAGCAGCATCCTGAGTACACAGATCCCTGCATCTCACTGTTGCCAAAGGCTCCAGTTCCCAGTGACATAAAGTGGAATCACAGCTTTCCTTTTAAAAACAGCTTGTGCATAGGAGACCTCTGTAAGAAGGTTCTTAGCAGCATTCTTGATAGGAGTCAAAAGCTAGAAACAGCTAAAATGTCCAACAACAATAGAATGAATACACTGTTGGGTGTTCTAACAATGGAATAATATATATCCCTGAAAATGGACATGACACAGCTCCATATGACCACACGGGTATATTTAACAGGCATAATAATGGATGAAAGAAGCCAGGGATAAAATAATGCTATATAATCTCATTTATATAAATTTCAAAACACACTGACAGAAAGACTATAGTGTTTCTAGGTGAATAGTTAAGCAGCAAAAGCATAAAAGAGACGCAAAGAAACAATTATATTAAAATCAGGGACAATAAGGGCTTCATGCCTTCAGAAGAAACTAAAGACTTTCCACGAAGAAAAATAACATCCAATGTTAACAAACATGTAGGAAAAGAGGCATTCTCGCACAGTTCTAGTGGGAGGGTGGATTGCTTCATCATTTCCATTACCTTTGCTACCTAATTATTCACAAAGAAACACTCTAATTTAGCTGTGTTTTGAAATTTATAAAATGCACTCATCTAGCAATTTGGCAATGTAAATTAAATGTCTCATAAAAATGCATGCTGAGGCCGGGCGCGGTGGCTCACGCCTGTAATCCCAGCACTTTGGGAGGCCGAGGCGGGTGGATCACGAGGTCAAGAGATCGAGACCATCCTGGTCAACATGGTGAAACCCCGTCTCTACTAAAAATACAAAAAAAAATTAGCTGGGCATGGTGGCACATGCCTGTAGTCCTGGCTACTCGGGAGGCTGAGGCAGGAGAATTGCCTGAACCCAGGAGGCGGAGGTTGCGGTGAGCCAAGATCGTGCCATTGCACTCCAGCCTGGGTAACAAGAGCGAAACTCCGTCTCAAAAAAAAAAAAAAAAAAAATGCATGCTGGTTGATCCAGGAATTTCCTTTTGATTTTAAGGAAATTATCAGTCGAGTACTTCAAGATATACACAAACCTGTTCATCACAACATTATTTATAAAAATGGTTTCTAGCAGCACACCCGGGATTTGGATCTCACCAAATACCTTGCAACAGAGCTATATGGAAATGCAAATATTTTCACCAAATAGTATTGAAAAAATTTCTCATGTGGTCCATTTTTAATTATAGAAAGCATAAACATACAACATTTAAATGTGTTGTAGGATATTCCACAAAATGTTAACATGACCCTGGGTGAGGAAAAATCATGGCTGATATATTTTTCATCGACAGTCTGTATTTTTTGTATTTCTTCTCAAAAATGGCCATGCATTTTAACTGTATAAAAAAATTCAAGACCAGGTGTGGTGGCTCATGCCTATAATCCCAGCACTTTGGGAGGCTGAGGTGGGTGAATCACCCGAGGTCAGGAGTTCAAGACCAGTCTGGCCAACATGGTGAAACCCTGTCTCTACTAAAAATATTTAATTAGGTGGACATGGTGGTACATGCCTGTAATCCTAGCTACTCTACTCAGGAGGCTGAGGCAGGAGAATCACTTGAACCCAAGAGGCGGAGATTGCAGTGAGCTGAGATCATGCCATTGCACTCCAGCCTGGGCAAAAAGAGCGAAGCTCCACTCAAAAAAAAAAAGTCAAAAATATATACATAAATATCTTTAAATGGGAAAAAAAAGTAAAATCGGGATGGAGAAGGAGGATGACACTGGGAAGGGGCGTATGGAGGAGGGATTGTTCTGGGAGCTACAGATAGTGTGTTCTTGACCAGAGTGATGGTCACCAGGGTATTCCTTTCATTCTGCTACATTCTCTACATTTATTCTCTAATCTTGTCACTCTACCATATTTCACAACTTTTAAAAAGGGGAGGGGGGGGGCTACGAAAAGAAAAGCCTGAGAATCTTAACGCTAGCTAGGGGAAACTGGAGTTTCAAAAAAAGGAAGAAGAAGAAGAAAAGCCTGTTCAGTTGCTGCAATGCCTAATAAAGCTGCAAATCCAGCCCAAACCCACAGGTTGTCAGATTCACAAAGTGTGAACGTAATGTAGGCAGGGGAGATGAAGCATTGAGTTATGCTTCTCTCTCTCTCTCTCTCTCTCTCTCTCTCTCTCTCTCTCTCTCTCTCACACACACACACACACACACACACACACACACACACACACACACAC
>NW_022436946.1:60922798-60953719 GCF_009761245.1 Sapajus apella
ACACACACACACACACACACACACACACACACACACACACACACACAAGAATCTGTCCTTCTGGCCGCCCACCCTTCACCTAATCAGCACCAGCCTGGGCTGCTCAGTGGTGTGTATTCTCACCAAGGTGCTGCCCAGAAGACCCACCCTGCTCAAGGAGGCGTAGCTGGTCCTGTTCCTTTTCACCTCTGATGGTGCCAGAAATCCTGACAGAAACAACAGTCTCCGTGGTGCCAGAAGAGGAGGCTGTAGCGCTGCCTGGAGACAAACCCTTGCAGAATATATGCTTCCAACTGGGAACATGGTGCTTTTAGAGCCTCAGGGCCCTGCAAGTGCAGGATGTGCCACTCTGATTCCCAGTCTGTGATAGCAGGGGATTCCTCCCAATTATTCTCAGACTCAGACTGTAGTTTGGACTTTTTTTTTTTTTAGAGACAGAGTCTCGCTCTGTCACCCAGGTGGAGTGCAGTGACACCATCTCAACTCACTGCAACCTCTGCCTCCTGGGTTCAAGCAATTCTCCTGCCTCAGCCTCCCGAGTAGCTGGGACTACAGGCGCGCATCACCACACTCAGCTAATTTCTTTTGTATTTTAGTAGAGACGGGGTTTCACCGTGTTGTCCAGCTGGTCTCAAACTCCTGAGCTCAGGCAATCTTCCCACCTCAGCCTCCCAAAGTGCTAGGATTACAGGCATGAGCCACCGTGCCCAGCTGGTTTGTACTTTCTATCAGATCATTCAACTAAACTTTGTGACACTGCAGATAAAACAAAGCAGATTAATGTTGCTGATTCAAAGAGCCAGCTACTGCTGCACCTGGACCTGATGGGTCCCCAAGAGGCTTTGACTCTCCCACAAAGATCAGGGGAGCCAGGTGTGTCCTCATCCCTAGGTCAGGGATGGTGTTGGCTAATTTTGATAGACTATCCCTTCCTCATAGAAGCAAAAAGTCCTTTGTGTTCTTTTTTCTTTTAACACCCAAATTAGAGACACCAACACATAACAAGCAAAACAGAACATGCTTTAATCCAGTAAGGGGCATTGCCAACCATGAAGAAGGTCAGTTCACACACAGACACATGGGCATAGACATGGCCTTCCCGCTGCAATCTTGGTTCCACCTCTCTCATGGCACCTCACACTCTCTGTCTTGTGTTGTAACTACCTGTGCACTTACCATTTACTTTCTCTTCTCCAATACGGGGGCTTCAGTCTCCCAGAGGACACAATCTGTGTACAATGGATTCACCTTTGTTTCCTCCCTTCCTGGCATAATGCCTTGTAGTCAGTAGCTCCTATGTTTGTAGAAAAGTAAGAAGGGAATTAGCATACATTCATCTCTAAGCTGTACCAGTTACTATATAAGATGCTTAATGTATATGATCATATTTAACTCTTACAACCAGCCTCCAAGGTGTTATGATTACCATTTTACAGAAATGGTAAAGAAATGGAGGCTTAAAAAAGTTAGATGCCTGTTTAAGGTCACTCAGCCAGTCAGTCAGAGATGGACTTCAGTCTAGAACTGTCCCTCTGCAAAATTCCTGCTCCTGTTTCTCCATTAAGGAGTGAATGAATGGGGGTTAATGATATCTGTGAGATGAGTCATCCCCAGTCCCCCAGGTGCTACTAACACTCCTTCCCAACCCTGGCCTGGAGTTTGCAGGGCCTTTTCTAATTCACTGGATAGTCCCTAATAGGGCTGGCATTAACCCAAAGACTCAGAGAAGTGGCCTTGGCATTCGTTTGTGAGATATTCTCTCTACTTGATCCCCAGGGCAAAAGTGAATGCGCCTGCATTAATCATGCCTCCTTTGTCCTTAAACATGACCACACCCACAAGGGCTAAGCAGGCTCCTGAACTCACACAAGCTTGTTTTCCTGTCATCTGCCTGACAAATGCCTACTCATCCTCCAGGATGCCTTCCTCGGCTCCCTCGGGCAGAGCTACTCACTCACTCTTCAGCTACTGAAGATTGAGTAGGGACTAGGCATGGCGAGGTCTGAAGTAATCAAGAGTCTCTACCCTTCAGGAACAGCAAGCCAAACAGGGAAGAAAAGAGGCCAGCTGCAGTGGCTCACACCTGTAATCTCAGCACTTTGAGAGGCTGAGGTGGGTAGATCACTTGAGGTCAGGAGTTCAAGACCAGCATGGCCAACATGGTGAAACCCTTTCTCTCCTAAAAATACAAAAATTAGCCGGGCATGATGGCACATGACTGTGATACCAGCTACTCAGGAGGCTGAGGCAGGAGAATCACTTGAACCCAGGAGGTGGAGGTTGCAGTGCGCCAAGATCAAGCCATTGCACTCCAGCCTGAATGACAGAATGACTCTGTCTCAAAACAAAATTCTTTTTAATTTAAAAAATAAAAAATATATAGATTTACATCCCTTTTAAATAAGAGAGTTTATTGGAAAAATACATGGAAATCTCCTAGAACTCTAAATTGGGCAACACAGCCAGGCCTCAAGAGAGACAAGAACCAGGTACAAAAACTAGGAACCAAAGCCTATTTTTTTTCTCTCTCTCTCCACATGTTCTCTCCTCTCTGCTTCTCTCTGCATTTCTCTCTCTTCTCTCTCACTCTCAAAATACTAGCATCCTCTCTTCACTTGTACATACATGAACCAAACATAGCTGCCCACATCTGATTTGTTTTTCCAAAACAAACAAAAAATTCTAGTGATAACAATGAAATTTTTTGACATTTTTTGCAAATCCCTTTAGTGGCTTGCTTAATAAATAACAATTTACTTCCTACATCTGCTTCTGCATTCAATCTGTTGTGATATTATTTTGGTTGAAGTATATAAAGAAAATTCAGTTTCACAGAGACATGTAGCTTAAAGAGAGTAAAGTATTTTAAAAGACTTTTCACGTAGTTACGGATAATCTTTGATAATACACCAAAACTCAACGTGGTAGTTTCTTAAAGTTTAATTGCAATGTGGGATCTGAATTCATATGAAAGATATTGTCTGGGCCAGACACAGTGGTTCATGCCTGTAATCACAGCACTTTGGGAGGCCAAGGCAGGTGGATCACTTGAGGTCAGGAGTTCGAGACCAGCCTTACCAACATGGTGAAATCCTGTAACCACTAAAAAAAAAAAAATACAAAATTAGCTGGGTGTGCTGGTGCATGTCTGTAATCCCAGCTACTTGGGAGGCTGAGGCAGGAAAATTGCTTGAATCTGGGAGGCAGAGGTTGCAGTGAGCCAGGATCGCACCATTGCACTCCAGCCTGGGCAACAGGAGCAAAACTCAGTCTCAAAAACAAATAAATATAAATACAAATAAAAGAAATTGTCTGGCCGGGCGTGGTAGCTCACGCCTATAATTCCAGCACTTTGGGAGGCCAAGACGGGTGGGTCACGAGGTCAAGAGATCAAGACCATCCTGGCCAACATCGTGAAACCCTGTCTCTATTTAAAAAAAAAAAAAAAAAAAAGAAATTGTCTTACCATAACATTAAAATTCATTAGTCTGTCTTGCATTTTGATTAGATCTTTAACCTGTACATTTGTGATTATAAAATATTGGTTCATCTTATCTTCCTAATGTTGACACATTTTATACAAATGTATTTTTTAAATCTCATTTGTTGATGTCACCAGCAATCCCATCAGAAGAGTCTTTAAGTATTGAAAAGCAATCAAGCTCACAGTGACAGATACAAGTTTTACAAAATTCTAACATTGGCACACACAAAAAAAATGTTGTTGGTTTTCTTGAAGTGACAGGATAACTTGGTTCATTTTAAAGAAAATGTCTGCCAAATACCTGGGTTTGAGAAATCATAGTTTGTACAGTCAAGTAATAATGGTACTCCATGAAAAAAAGCCATTTGCTTTAGTTCACAACTGAAGCAATCACGTAAGTGATTTTCCCAGACAATTGCCTACTTCAACACACAGTAGACATGCTGTATGCATTTTTTCCATTTCATCACACAGAATGTGGAAAAGACATGTACCCAAAAGTCAAGTTTTAATGAAATTAATTATTTTTACTGCTTCATCAAGGACATTAGGTAACACTGGCTTTTGCTTTTCTTTTTTCCTTATTTTTTCTTACTGTGAGTGCATGGTAGTGAGGAATGTAACAACTACAGTAAGTGCTATTACCTTGATTCGTGCTAACATGCCAGCAGTATTCCCCATCACTGCTGTTACTCCATATGTGAAAAACCACACTTTAAAAAAAAGCAAATATCCTCTTAGCATTGTTATCAAAATGGTTTTGACTTCTTAGGCCCCATGAAAGAGTCTTGGGATTCCCAGGGGTCCATGGACCACATTTTGAGAACTGGAATTCTAAACCTTTCAAATTCAAGTTTCTGTTTTTTTCTTTTTTTTTTTTTTTTTTTTTTTGAGATGAAGTTTTGCTCTTGTTGCCCAGGCTGGAATACGATGGCACGATCTCGGCTCACCGCAACCTCCGCCTCCTGTGTTCAACTGATTCTTCTGTCTCAGCCTCCTTAGTAGCTGGGATTACAGTCATGCACCACCACACCTGGCTAGTTTTGTATTTTTAGTAGAGACAGGGTTTCTCCATGTTGGTCAGGCTGGTCTCAAACTCCCAACCTCCAGTGATCCGCCTGCCTCAGCCTCCCAAAGTGCTGGGATCATAGGCATGAGCCACCGCACTCAGCCTGTTTGTTTTCTTTTAGACAGTGCCTTGCTCTGTTGGTGCAATCCTGGCTCACTGCAGCCTCGGCCTTCTGGGCTCAAGCGATCCTTTCACCTAAGCCTCCTGAATAGCTGGGACTATAGGTGCACACCACAGTATCTAGCTAATTTTTTATTTTTTATTTTTGTAGAGACATGTTGCCCAAGTTGGACAATTTAAGTGATTAATAAACTCCCTTGGTCCCAATTTCCATACCCAGATAGGAAAAAGTTACATGCCCCAGCTTGGGTTAGGTGTCTGCCCCGGCCCTCAGTGTGGACAGGTGTGTGATCATGTGGCCCACTGTCCACTTAACAAGGATTATGGAACCAGACAGTTGGAAAACGAGTGAACAAATCTGGCAAAGCTGAGATTCAGAACAGGGTGGGATTAAGCACCTTCACAAGCTTAAAAAAGAGTTGGACTAGCCAGGGAATTCAGCAGAGTATATCTTGCAGCCTCACCAGAACACTATTGACAACTGAAGTGTGTACAGTTTTACAGATTCCAAAATGCTTTCACACACACATTACCTCATTTAATCCTCCCAACAGCCTGTGACATAAGCATCATTCCTACCACTCTACAAATATAGAAACAAAAGCTTAGGCTGGGCACGGTGGCTCACAGCTGTAATCCCAGCACTTTGGGAGGCCAAGACAGGCAGATCACCTGAGTCAGGAGTTCAAAACCAGCCTGGCCAACATGGCGAAATCCTGTCTCTACCAAAAATACAAAGCTTAGCCGGTGTGGTGGCACATACCTGTAATCCTAGCTACTCAGGGAGACTGAGGCACGAGAATCACTTGAACCCGGGAGGCAGATGTTGCAGTGGGCTAAGATCATGCCACTGCATTCCATCCTGGGCAACCAAGCAAGACTCCAGCTCAAAAAAATTTTTTTTAATTAAAAAGAGAAAAAAGAAACAAAAGCTTAGAGAGATCAAGTTACTTGCACAGAACATGCAGTAAAGACATGACGGAAATTAGATCTTTGGACCAGGCACGGTGGCTCATGCCTGTAATCCCAGCACTTTGGGAGGCCAAGGCAAGCTGATCACCTGAGGTCAGGAGTTTTGAGATCAGCCTGACCAACATGGTGAAACCCCATCTCTACCAAAAATAACAACAACAACAAAAAAGTAGCCGAGTGTGGTGGCAGCACCTGTAACCCCAGCTACTCAGAAGGCTGAGGCAGGAAAATCACTTGAACCCAGGAGGCAGAGGTTGCAGTAAGCTGAGACCGTGCCATTGTACTCTACCCTGGGCAGCAAGAGTGAAACTCTGTCTCAAAAAAAAAAAAAAAGAAAAGAAAAGAAAAGAAAAGAAAAAGAAATGAGATCTTTGGACTTTAAGGGCTCATTCACCTCCAGCACAGCTGCCTGCCAAGCTGCAGAAATTACACTCTAGGTGATCAACAGGTGCTCAAGAATTTGGAACAAGCATCCTGTACCTGGGATGAAGGTGGGGGTAAAAGAAGACTTAGGGCTCCCTGCCTAGAAGTTAAAGTTCAGAAAAGGGAATGGATCCAGAGAGTCAGAGAGTCCCCACTTTCCTGAATTCTGAACAGTTGGGTACAGTGAAGACCCTGTGATCTAACTCCTGTTAGATCACTCCATCAACTCTCACAGGAAGAGGAGCCTTCATTCCACACCATTGTCACTACCAGTGAAGTGCAACTTTATGTGGGAAAAGAATACTGCTTTTGAAGAATAAAGTGTGAAAATGTTATTTTTTCCATTAACTATCCAATGTGAATTATTGTGCTCAGACTAGGAACTAAAGTATAGACTTTGTTACATTATAAACATTGTTTTTCTACAGTAGACCAGCTGGAGGACCTCCCACATGAGAAAGAAATGTCCAGTCTAAACAGAGAGGCATCCATTTAGGGAGCCTGGCTTTGAACCTTTCCCTGACACAATCCAGTTTCCCTAACCCCTTTCATGCAGTATGGGTTTCTAGAACATTATTCCAAGTGTGTTGAGCCAAGAGGAAATGAAGATTAAAGAAGGAAACCAACAGTTTGCTTTTAAAATATACAAGCAAAGTCTGGCTTTTCATAAGAGATCCAGGCTCTGAGTTCCAAAGCAAATACAGTGAAATACCATAATGGAAGGGAATTGATAATTTCCCAGAGTTAGGGGATTCAATATGAAGCTCATTAGCAACTTGTGAATGTTGAGATCTGAAATGTAGCTAATCCAAATTGAGATTACACTGTACGTGGAAGATACAGATCAAATTTCGAAAACAGTACAAAAACAATGTCAAATACCTTATTAATAGTTTTATATTGATTACACATTGAAGCAATATTTGAGATATACTGAGTTAAAGAAAATGTATTATTCAAGTCAAGTTCACCTATTTCATTTACATTTTTAATGTGGCTGCTATATAATTTAAAATTCTATACATGTCTCACATTGTATTTCTGTCAACAGCACTTACCTACTGGGGTCAGCTACACAGCCCTGCTAACCCCACTACATTCAGCTCTTCCTCATTTTTATGCAGAACCACATCAGTTTGTTTTCTCTTTAATTTTTAAATTCCTACTTACATTTTGATAAAAAAATAATTCTGAACGGCAACTCAGATAAATCCAGGCAAATTGTGATGATAAAAAAATTAGAAGAGGAAAAAGAAAAGATCCAAAGCCCAAGGTCTTTTGGTTTACTGAGAAAAACAAAACAAAACAAAAAAAAACCCTGCTCATCTGTCATCTATTTCTTTATCACGAGAGGGATGTACTTACTCTACATGACAAATTGCTGTCCCTCCTAGAGAATAAATAATGTAATCATGATAGATTAGTTCCTATTTGACATTCATTAAAAATGAGTGTGTTGAATTTAAGATCTCCCATCACATATTAGCAGATTCTCAAAAAGCTAGAACAAACTACCAGTTAAATGCTATGACTTTGTGAAAATAAATCTCAGTAAGTTCTTACCCAGGAAATTAAACTACTAGGTCCAGGGAGAACAGAAGGGAGAGGAGGTGGGAGTTGTGATGAGAAGCTTTCAGTTGCTGTACAACTACTCAGTCACATTCAGATATTTTAGAAAAACTAAAGGGTATTTGGGAGGTTGAGAGGAATTTTATGTTTTTGCCTCTAGCCTTAAACAAATCTTTGCTTCAGCAGACTTGAAGGTTAGGATAAAGGTTAACAAAAAACAAGACTAATCCTTTGGTGACACTAGCTGCACTAAGAGCAATACCATAGAAAGCCAAGGGTTGAGGAGGTGCGGGGCAGTGGCAAAACTTGTAATTCTCTATAGGATCATGAGATTGTACCTCCCAGGTTCCTACTGTCTCAAAGATGGCCTTCGCCACGGCTCCCAGGAGTGACTCATTGCTTTCCACTGGACCTCTCCACGCTTATCAGAGGTTTAATACTCACTTTATTGAACAAAGCAGGAAAACAAGAATCCAGATGGAAGTTCGAATCTTTATTAACCAATCATCCCAGCCTTGCTTTTACCCATCCTTCATCCTGTACCTGAAGAGGATTCCTCCATTTTTTTTGTTGTTTTTTTGTTTTTCTATTTTTAAAAATTTCATGCCCAATTCCTGCAGAGGATTCCTCCTTCTTTATTGTTTCCTACTGCCTGCTGGGTTTGCTCAAGGAATGTGAATCACTGTGTAGTTTTCCCACCTGGTCCATCTTTGGCAGCCTCTAGGTAGCATTTCCCAACACTACAACCCTTCCCCTCCTACCTGTGCCTGTGATCCCTCCCCCATCCCTGGGCAACAACCCTAGTTTTCAGGTTACCACAAGTGTATCGGCTGGAGTTTTGTTAGGATGTTTTGAAATGATGAAACCAATCCCTCCCTCAAGGAAACTGAATCAGCAAAGACTATTACAAATGTCCCACATTTAACAATCATGGGAAAGGGAAATTAGAGTTGAGATTCATTCAGAAGATTCCACTTGTCAGTATTACGCAACTGGTTCTAAAATATTTTAAAGAACCCATTAGAAAAATAAAAATTCTCCTGAAATTTAAATGGATATGTGCTACAAAAATACTTAAATCTGTACAAACACAAATTTTAGCACCTAATCAAATACCTTCAAAGTATGCTGAAAAATGTATATAATTATTCTTAACTCACACTGAAATAAGGAAGTATTAACAATCTTTCTACATGTTTCAAATGGAGAAACTTCGCCACAGTAAGGTTTTACAAAGTGTCCAAAGACACAGAGAACTAGCACAAGTCAGCCAGGTTTGCTCACTGAGGACCAACACCAGACAAAAGATTATGGAGGCAAAAAAAAAGAAAAAGAAAGAAAAAAGAGGATCGGGGGATATTCGGTAAAAAGAAAGAAATCATCCTCAAACCTAAACTGTTCCCTGGAAGTGAATATAAGCCTAAAGGTTTCTTTCACAGAAGTCTCATCCTTGAAATAATTGCAAACAGTATATTCTTACAAATGGACCAAACTGGACCAGTGGGTTCTAGAACACAATCTTTCTTGCCTGAGAATACCCTATCTTAGCCCACATTGTCTTTTGCAGAGCTTTCTTTCCTTCATCCAAAACATTTTTCTCTTTTCGCAGTTCTTTACTTGAACAGCTGTGGGAGACATTACAGGCTGGTAGCTAAGAACGGAAGTAAGAATCAGAAAACAGTGGGCTCAAAACCTGGCTCCACTGCTTACTAGCCATGCTGAAAAATTCCTAACCTTCTAAAACTGTTCCTTTATCTACAAAATGGGGTGATAATGGTATCTACTTTTTAGCATTGCTGAAATGATTCAATAACATGATATTCATAAAATATTTAGCATGGTCCCTGACCTGTTCTCAATAAATGGTAATAATTACCATAATTCTGTCTTAAAACAAGAAATTCCAGCTTCTCAGACAACAAGGAGAGCAGCCAAAACATACACTGAAAGGTTTTAAGGGATTTTAAGAAATTCACCTGGGTGCGGTGGCTCACACCTGTAATCCCAGCACTTTGGGAGGCCCAGGCAAGTGGATCACCTGAGGTCAGGAGTCTGAGACCAGCCTGGCCAATATGGTGAAACCCCATCTCTAATAAAAATACAAAAATTAGCCAGGCATGCTGGCAGGCATCTGTAGCCCCAGCTACTTGGGAGGCTGAGACAGGGGAATCACTTGAACCCAGGAGGCAGAGGTTGCAGTGAGCAGAGACTGCGCTACTGCACTCCAGCCTGGGCAACAGAGTGAGATTCCATCTCAAAAAAAAAAAAAAAAAAAAAAAACATCAATTTTGCTACCAATAAGGGAATGGATAGAACATGGTGTTGATTAATGGCCACAGAAGGCTTGTATGACTTTACACTCTGACTTAAGGCCCACCACAAGCCTGTTTCTCAAGGGCAGGCCCCTTAAAACATGACAGAGAGCAGAATAGGCTGGAAGGTCTTTAAGAGAGGAAAGAAGAGGCTCTATAGAGCATGCCCAGTTTTTCCTTCCAGGGATGGAGAGAGGCCAAGAGTGTAACTCTAACTGAAGTTCTTCCATAGGGAAAGATAAAGAGTGGAGAGAATGTTCTCACCCTCCCGCATCTCCAGTGAGAAAATATTTTCTCATTGGGGCTGCTCTACAAAAAATGCCTTGACTCTCCTGTCCTGCCAAGACATCTTCCTGCCCTACTGTTCTTTTCTTGTCTCTTCTTCTCCTCCATAGTATGATTCTCCAGGTTTGTTCAGGTTCAGATCACCACTCCCATATTCTGCTCCTTGAATTCTGTCTTGATACAGCAATAACATACAAAGATATTCATTTGCCTAGACTTTAATTTTGATAGTCCTTTCCTCCACACAAGTATGCCCTCACAACAAAACCCAATTCAGAAGAATACAATGACAGTAAGAATATACCAAAAAGACAGGAACCTGGAAAATACAGTATTCAGTCATCCAATCATTCCTGAGTGCCCAGTATGTGCATTTAGAGTGCTGTGAATGTGGCTGTGAACAAGACAAAAATCCCGCCTTTTTCCCATGGGTCTTCTACGTGATGAGGGAGAAACAGCAAAGGCTGCCCAAAGAGGCTTATCTTCACATGCATGGAATAAACCAAAGACCTGAGGTCCCTCCCACCTCTTTCACTAACTGCCTGTGTGACAAAGTTTCTCTGGGCCTTCATCAAATAAGGGGATAAAATTAGACATAGAGGCTGCTGATTCAAAGTTCTCAAAGCTTTCCCTCTTCCTTGGGTCTTCCCAAGGAGAGTCACCTCCAGACAGTGGTGAAATCAAGCACAGACATAGCTCACTTGGCAGCTGTCCTAGACAGACACCGTTGGAAAACAAAGAAATCCACAAGTCAGATGCCACTTTTATTTTAGACAAAATTCCTTCAAGTTCAGTGATCCTTTTTCTAAAGCCAAAGCAGATGATGCAGCAATGAAAGAGGAAACCGTAGATGCAAGGACAGAAGGAAGAAGTGAAAAACCATAATGGAAATGTCTGACTTAAATATTTCTATAAAACCTCTCCATGTAGAGGAGAAACAAAGGGGAAAGACACGTATTCAAGAAAATTAAAATTAGAAACGTTTGGTGCTTTAAGGAGTAAATGTCTCTATTCTGGAATATTAATCTGTATTCCTGCACATGCAATTAACCTAGTGGATTTGCAGTTGATTTCTTTCCCAGAAGTTGTAAGCTCAAATGCTTCATGAGTCAAACAAGTAACAAATATGTAAAGTGGCTGTAGGGTTTCAAACTCAAAATACAACAAAACCTCAAACTCAAAGCTGTTTTAAAATTGTGTAAGTCAGATTTGTGACCCCTATCATTTTTTTCCTTTTTTCAGACAGAGTTTCTTGTTGCCCAAGCTGGAGTGCAATAGCGTGATCTCTGGTCACTGCAACCTCTGCCTCATGGGTTCAAGTGATTCTCCTGCCTCACCTGAGTAGCTGCGATTACAGGTTAGCACCACCACGCCTGGCTGATTTTTTGTATTTTTAGTAAAAATGGAGTTTCACCATGTTAACCAGGCTGGTGTCGAACTCCTGACCTCAGGTGATCCACCCGCCTCAGCCTCCCAAAGTACTGGGATTACAGGTGTGAGCCACTGCACCCAGCCTTGTGACCCCTCTTAATCAATGTTTAGCGGAGAGAAAGGTACCCCCAAACATGCAGTAAGGTCACCCTCTGAGAGTGACCCTAGTAGGAATCAACACATAACAGATGAGATGAACCATTAATAGAAATCACCTGTCTTGTAATTGGTCTGTAAATGTATGGTTGAGATGATCCATTCTCTCTAGTCTTAGTCGAGGTAACTAGGTCAAGTCTCAGGGAAACAAGACTGATTGAAATTAACAAGGCAGGAAGGGAAATTGCTAGGTTGCTTTTCCTACAGCCATTCCTTTCCTTTTCTTCACAGAACCCGGCTCCAATAAGAGGCTGTGAAAATGCTGGATACTGCCATTCATAGCCTCTCTTGCAGCTAGGAGTAAAAAGGTAATACTGCTCTAGCCAAGAAAACATGAGGGGAAATCTGCAGAGAGACATCTGGAAAATGTTTTCTCTTTGATAATAATAACAACCACAAGAAGAATGTTTATCCCTTTGCTGGGCACGGAGACTAAGGGGGAAATGGAGACTCTTCAAAGCAAGCACAGGCAAAAACTGCATAATTTGAACTTAAAAGGGTTGATATTACAAATCTATGTTTACTCTTGGAGAATGCCTTATAGATCAAAGGTTGTATCTAACTCTTCAGACACTCCAAATCAAACACTACAGGAAATTTAAAAATCATGAAACCAGGTTTGGAAATTCCAAGAGAAAACCATCACGCTCACTCAGAAAAGAGTTGACAGTGAAGAGCTTGCTCTGGGAAATTGAAGATCCCCAGAGAGGCCTAGAACAATCCTTATGGAGACACTCCAGCTGAATTAGATATCCTGTTTACAGCAAATAACATGATGGATTTTGCAACTGCAGTTGGTGATCTCTGTCAAAGAAAGTATTAGGTCAAAGCAAAATATAATGAAATTTTAACCACTTCTTCAGCCATCTCCACAAACAGCAACAGACCGTTCCGACGTAACAGTCAACTGTTATTCACCACTTTAGATCCTCTCTGCCTTACCTTTCTCTGTGGCCTCCGACCTCTTGTTCCAGTTTAGCCCGTACTGGGGCAGCCAACTCTGTGTAAATTTCAACTAGCCTTACTTAGTGCATGCCAAAAGCACCTCACTCCATGCACACCCCTGACACCCTGTCCTGCAGCTTTCCTGTTGATGCTGGGTATGAGATCCCATAGAACAAACAGTTCCTGCATATGTACTTTCCAGGAGTACAGGGGGATTAACACTCACTGGAAAGATTATTTGACCAAAGAGAAACAGGAGCCAGCAAATAATTCTCCCTTTAACACATTGTAGGACTGTCCCGAGAAGCAATCATATATACCTCTTTCAATAACAGTTTCCCAAGATCAAGGGATCAGTTGCTCTTAATAGCCATCCTCCAATTGCATTTCCCTCCTTCCCTGCCTCACTCTTCCCTTATTCCTGATCCCTACTAGGGAATTGCATTCCCTAATAAAGTTATAGTACACAAGCCTTGGCCTCAGGCACTGCTTTCTAAGCAACAAAAGCTCAACATATATTCATTTTCTTATTGCTGTGTAACAAATGACCACAAACTTTGTTGCTGAAAACAATACCTGTGTATTAATCAGGTCACAATTCTGTAGGTCAGTCTACTCCAGTGCAGTTGGGTTTATAGCTTAGGTTAATATAAGACTGAAATCAAGGTGTAGGCTGAGTTGTGTTCTCATCAGGAGTTCAGAATCCTCTTCCAAGCTCACCTGGTTTGGGTAGAATTCAATTCCTTACAGCTGTAAGGTAGAGGTTCCCATTTCCTTGCTGGCTGTCAGCTGGGGCCTGTTCTCAGCCCCCAGAGGCTACCTGCATTCTTTGTCACATGACCCCCTCCATCTTCACATCCAGCAATGGCACACTGAATCATTCTTGTGCTTCTGATTGCTCTTACCTCAGCCAGGCATGGTGGCTCATGCCTGTAATCCCAGCACTTTGAGAGGCCGAGGTGGGTGGATCGTCTGAGGTGAGAAGTTCGAGACCATCCTGGCCAACATAGTGAAACCCTGTCTGTACAAAAAAATAAAAAATACAAAAAATTAGGTGGGCATGGTGATGGACACCTGTAATCCCAGATACCCAGGAGGCTGAGGCAGGAGAATCTCTTGAACTCGGCAGATGGAGATTGCAGTGAGCAGAAATCACACCATTGCAATCCAGCCCAGGCAACCAGAGGGAAGCTCCATCTCAAAAAAAACAAAACAAAACAAATCTCTCTTACCTCTAAGTGTCAGACCCCTAGACCCAGATTTAAATGACTGACATGATCAGTTCAGGCACACCTGGATAATCACTCTATCTTAAGGTCCACTGACTTGGAATCTTAATCATATTAACAAAATCCCTTTGGCCATATAATGTAACAAACACATTCCACCCTCACACTTGAAGGAAAGAGGATTATACAAAAGCAAGAGTCATTGGGGAATCATCTTAGAATCCTGCCTATCACTCAGACAGTTGGTACCAAGAGGTGACCCTAGAGAGCAGACCCTTAGGATGAGATTTTGCTGCCAGATTACTCAGAGATTGGAAAGCAACAGAGTTTCCAGCATTGGTGGTAAGTGGGTGGAAACTCCTAAATCCAATGATATTGCAAGTACTGTCTTTCACCTGAAATTAATTGATATTAAGTGGCGCTAGAAGGTAAGGCAATGAGATATGCAATGGCTATGGTACTTGAAAAGTATGGGAGCAGTTATGACTAAAAATTGTGGAATGGCCTTACTGCTATTAACAGAATCAAAAGACTTGAAAAAAGAAAATGACAGCCGGGCACAGTGGCTCACACCTGTAATCCCAGCACTCTGGGAGGCTGAGGCAGGCGGATCACGAGGTCAAGAGATCGAGATCATCCTGGCCAACAGGATAATTAAATAAAATAAAAATTAGCTGGGCATGGTGGCATGCGTCTGTAGTCCCAGCTACTCGGGAGGCTGAGGCAGGAGAATTGCTTGAACCCGGGAGGCGGAGGTTGCAGTGAGCCGAGATCGTGCCATTGCACTTCAGTCTGGTGCCTGGTGACAGAGCGAGACTCTGTCTCAAAAAAAAAAAAAAAAAAAAAAAAAAGAAAGAAACAAAGAAAGAAAAGAAAATGATAGACTCAGGACAAACAACTACCACCAGTTCAAAGCTTGCTTTGAAAGCCAGAGGGCCACTGAGATAATTTTAAAAATACATTTATCTCCTGTCACCAAAGGGCAAAGCTAAGGAGACATGCACTGTGCTTCATTCTTAGTAGTAGCAGGTGTGAGATGCAACCTCTCATTTTTTATCTTGGAAGGGATGACCTAGCATGCTCCAGACCACTGGATCCTTACAAACTTCACCAATGTAGCAAGTCCCTGAATATTCATAAGATTTATCTTCCACTCTCTGGTATACATCATTCTACTAGGCATTGGTACTTGCCACTCTTTACTTATCAGGTCCATTCAGCAAGATGCCATATGGTGATCTGATGATAGTCAACATGATTGAAGCCCCTATATTAGAAAGTAGAAGTATTTACATTGTTTGGGGCAGGGATATGAATGTGTACTGCCGTCCTTCCCGTGAAGATGAATTACTTTTCATCTTTCCTTTTAAGGGGATTGAGAAGTATGAATTCACTAGATCAATAGCTGCTTATCAAGTGCTAGAGGTTGGGTTGATCTGAACCAGTAAAGATACCATATACAAGAGCAGGTGTAGCTGGGATTAATACCCAGTTAAGTATGTGGAAGTCTACACTCTGCCATAATCCATTCAGATTTTGCAGGAACCGTACAGGTAAAATGAAAGGAGGAAATGATACCAGCTATATCTTTTAGGTCTTTCTTGCCAATCTCTGCAATTCCTTCTGGCATGCTCTATGCTTCTGATTTATAATCTTGTCTGATGGGGTGGAACAGTGGAGAAGAGTAGTTTCAGAAGCTTCCACTTGACCTTTTTTAAATTCTAATGGCCCAAACTCTACTGATTGGGGAACAACTATGAGAATTCTTCTAGTGCTAAGTATATCTCTAATAACTTCAGGAACTGAGAAATAACGAGCTTGGTTCACAGATCCATTGGACCCATTATGATATAGAGGTTCATGACAGATTTTGGGATTCCCTGGTATCAGTGTCCACCTAAATCTCTTATCTAAAAATCTTTGAATCTGAGTCTTCTCTTTTTTCCAGCGTAGTTATCTGACAAAGGTCTACAGGTCTCTCCAGGGAAAGAGAGGGAAATATTTACCTATCCACTTGTGTTACAGAGTCCTTCCACAAAAAGACCTGTTCTCCCCTTCAAACTGGATCTCTGAATTACTTAAATCTAGCAACAGGGTGAGAGACCATAGTTTTCTTTTGCAGTGTCTAAAATTAGCCTTCTACTTAACAGCTTTCAATATTTTGTTTATATTAGGAAGTTGAGTTACATCCTAATTAGCTATCTGTCTATGTCTCATTCCTAAGAACACCATGATTTATTAGGTTATCACTAGCGAAATCTGCAGGCCAGGGCACCTTGTTTGCCACTCTAGTCTTGCTTTCTTTTGATCGTTCTCTTTCTGCTCCTGATAGTTAAGTATCAACATCTGACCTCTACCATTCTGAAATACCATCACCCCCATTATTATTGTAAAATACAATTTCATGCCAATGTTGCCTACAGAAGAGGACCACCATTGTGTTTCTCAAAGATAGGTCTCCTGTAACTGATGAATTCCTTTACTGTCTTAATGAAGGTAATCTTCTCATAACCCTCTGGACAACATAATCAAAGGATGAATGTGCAGCTTTTTCCCTGACCTTCTGAAGATCTGCTCCTCAGTGTGATGCCAAGGCAGTTCGGTGTCTTCACCAAATCTTTATTGCTACTGCACTTCATTATTGTATACAGCTTTGGCTTAAGGCATCAGACAGATTATATAGATGGCCTTGCATGTCCTTTGCCAGGCCCAGTGGCTCATGCCTATAATCCCAGCACTTTGGGAGGCTAGGTGGGCAGATCACTTTAGGTCAGAAGTTCAATATCAGCCTGGCCAACATGGTGAAACCCCGTCTGTATTAAAATACAAAAGTTAGTTGGCCTTAGTGCCAGCTACTTGAGTGGCTGAAGCAGGAGAATTGCTTGAATTCAGGAGGGGAGGTTGCATGAGCTGAGATTGTGCCACTGCACTCCAGCCTAGTCAACAGAGAGGGGCTCCAACTAAAAAAAAAAAAAAAAAGACCTTACACGTCCTTCATATAACATTGAATCCCCAAGTTTTTGAGTTCCCAGTAAACTCTATCCTATCCAGACTTATATTCTGCTCTCCATTGCCAAATTCCCTCAAGATTTACGCTCTCATGTTCCTCTAGTCCCTGCTCATACATATTAATCAGATCCAGCAATTCCTCCAGTGCATATTTTTCTCCTGGAGCAAGAACTCTGCATCCCTGTTTGAGCTGTGCTGACACCTGACCCTTGTTACTGACCCATAGGCAATGAGAGGTAGCAGGGGTAGCTCTTGAGAACAGAGGCACCTGCCTCAGGTAAGCTCAATGTATAGTCTCCAAGCAAGTGGAGGCTCTTCTTAGCAATGAGAAAGGGGAATTTTCTTTTTGCCTGATTTGAAAGATTCCAGATTCTCAGGCTTGGCCACCCAAATAGTCCTATCCTAGATCTCAGGGTTCACTTGTTTCCTATCAGAATCCTGACTTTGACATGAGAAACCTGCCAAAGCTGCAGGCGGAACTGCCAAAGTTGCAATTCTGCCTCCCTTACAGTTAAATCCTAGTCCTAATATTCAGCAGTCTTCCCTGAAACTACAGAAGAAAGAGTATCATTAAATTCTACCATAGAAGCCTTCTTTCTGTCTCACACCTGTGTTATTATTTTCTGAAGGTCTCCAAAGCAATCCAAAAAAGCCACACAACTTCACAAGTCTTTATAATTATCTTTGCTCCTGTACCATTCAAGTGCATAACAACCATGTAACTTAGTGCTTCTCTTTCCACTGATCTCTCATCCCAATTTTTTGATGCGATCACATGCCAGGATTTATCACCATCCACATACTACCTGCAATGCGGTTCTTATTGCCATCTGACCAATGAGTGACCCAGCTCTAAATTCCCATGATGACAGCTTGCTTTCTAGTGTCATTTCTGATACTCTCTTACCCCAGGTTTGCCTGAGAGTTGAACTCAAAGCAAAGTCTGGGTGCAGGTAGTTATTTGGGAAGTGGTCCCAGTGAGCAGGATTGGGGAGCGAGAAGATGAGACCTCCCGAGATGCATCTTAGAACTGTTTGCCAGATTAAAAAGATGGAAGCTTTTGTTTATTAGCTCCCATCCCCAACTGGTCAGAGATGACCTCCTGAATATTAACTCCCTTGAACTTCTTGTTTGCCCTGCATGAGTGTCCAGAAATTCTGTGGATATCACCAACCTGTGGTAGAGAAGTTCTAAGGCAGGAACCAGAGGCAAAGGCACTATCAGAATAAGAATGCATGCAGCTAGTCTAACTAAACCTACTAAAGTAGTGGCTACAGTAAGAGGTGGCACCAAAAGGAATGTAAGATGCACATAAGAAGTGTTCAGGCCAGGCATGGTGGCTCACACCTGTAATCCAAGCACTTTAGAGGCCAAGGCAGGCGGATCACTTGAGGTCGGGAGTTCAAGACCAGCCTGACCAACATGATGAAACCCCGTCTTAATAAAAAAAAAAAAAAAAGAAAGAAAAAGAAGTGTTCAAAGGCCAGGCGTGGTGACTCATGCCTATAATCCCAGCACCTCGGGAGGCTGAGGCGGGTGGATCATTTGAGGTCAGGCGTTCAAGACCAGCCTGACTAACATGGTGAAACCCTGTCTCTATTAAAATACAAAAAGTAGCCGGGTGTGGTGGCAGGTGCCTGTAATCCCAGCTACTTGGGAGGCTGAGGCACAAGAATCACTTGAACCCAGGAGGCGGAGGTTGCAGTGAGCCGAGATCACGCCACTGCACTCCAGCCTGGGCGTCAGAGTGAGACTCTATCTCAAAAAAAAAAAGAAAAAGAGGAAGAAGAAGTGTTCAAAACTATTATAATTAATCAATTCAAGTCAAGGTGATTCAGACCAGAAATACTAATATATGGGGCTGGGCATGGTGGCTCACGCCTGTAATTCCAGCACTTTGAGAGGCCTAGTGGAGAGGATTGCTTGAGTTCAAGTGTTAAAGACCAGCCTAGGCAACATAGCTAGGCTCCGTCTCTACCAAAAAAAAAAAAAGAAAGAAAAGGAAAGGAAAATAGCCAGGTGTGGTGGCATGTACCTATTGTCCCAGCTATTCAAGAGGCTGTGGTGGGAGGATTGCTTGAGTCCAGGAGGTCGAGGCTACAGTGAGCTGTGATCACATCATTACACTCTAGCCTGGGTGACAGAGTGAGACCCTGTCTTTTTTTTTTTTTTTAAAGACAGGGTTTCACCATGTTGGCCAGGCTGGTCTTGAACTCCCGACTCCAGGTGATCTGCCCTCCTCAGCCTCCCAAAGTGCTGAGATTACAGGCATGAGCCAACATGCCTGGCCGAGACCCTGTTTTAAAAAAAAAAAAAGTAAAGAAAAAGGAATACGTGTGTGTGTAAGAATGCTGAATCCTGGGAGTTAGCATTTTGTGCCCCCAAAAGAAGCAGTTCTGACATCTGATTAAATAAAGATAATTGAACATGTATATTTTACTCCTCTCCTTCTCAAAATCCCACTAAATGTAAAAGAGAAAAAATGACTCAGAAACAAACAATATGAGAGAGAAAATGAAAGCAAATAACAGAGGTCAATACAAATTTTGGAAGCTAGAATGCAGATGGGTAAGTAGAAAAGCAATTTAACACAGTGGAAAAGATCGTAAATCTAAACTTTCAATAGGGTAGAGAAAGAGTCAATAATAAGCAACCTTAATAGGCTTACAAATTAGAGACACCAAGAAATGCCAAAGACAAGCAGACAGGTAGGGCTGAGAACAGAGCGACTGTACAGGTTGCGTAAGGAGCACTCCGAGCATGGGATTCCCTCTTCCCAGTTGTTTTCCTCTTCCCTATGCAGCCAAAAATCACTCTTACCTTACCCAGGCAAAAGACGGTTGTTGACTTTCTGAAGAGGTTGAACCAGACAGATTCCAAGAGTGGAAATTGATTAAATTACCAGTGTGCTAAACATTGAAGAGAAATTTCTATTTCTGTCAGCAAGTTTCTGATGAATTACTGATAGGTACTGTCAAGGGAAGACTTGGAGACTGAGCCACTTACACAAGGAAAATTTTAAAAAAAACTTTACCTGCAAAGAGGGTGAGGAAGTCAGACTCAGGAGTGGCTCACCAAATTAAAAACACACTGTTTTGTTTGTGTGCCCACAGGAAAAAAAGAAAAAAAAAAAAAGTTTTTTGGTTTTAAGAAAACCCACAAAAGTACCAAACTACCAAGTTTATGTATTTACATTGTTACAATAGAAATAACAATTTTCTCACTTGGTTTTCTCATTCACAGAGGTCAGACATAACACAGCAAAAATCAGGGATAAAATTACTTTCCGGCAGGGTGTGGTGGCTTACGTCTGTAATCCCAGCCCTTTGGGAGGCTGAGGCAGGCAGATCACCTGAGGTCAGAAGTTCAAGACCAGCCTGACCAATATGAAGAAACCCTGTCTCTACTAAAAATACAAAAATTAGCTGGGCATGGTGGCCCACGCCTGTAATCCCAGCTACTCAGGGGGCTGAAACAGGAAAATCACTTGAACCAGGGAGGCAGAAGTTGCAGTGAACTGAGATCGTGCCATTGCACTCCAGCCTGGGCAACGAGAGTGAAACTCTGTCTCAAAAAAAAAAAAAAGAGCTGGGCGTGGTGGTGTGCACCTATAATCCCAGCTACTCAGGAGGCTGAGGCAGGAGAATAGCTTAAACCTGGGATGCGGAGATTGCAGTGAGTGGAGATCTCATCACTGCACTCCAGCCTGGGCAACAGAGAGAGACTCTGTCTCAAAAAATAATAATAGAATAAAAAATAAAATAAAACTATGTCCATGTGCTTACTTTGTTTTCTTTTTTATTTTTATTTTTTTCTGAGATGGAGTTTTGCTCATGTTGCCCAGGCTGGAATGCAATGGCAATTTCGGCTCACAGCAACCTCTGCCTCCCAGGTTCAAGTCATTCTCCTGTCTCAGCCTCCTGAGTAGCTGTGATTACAGGCACCTGCCACTACGCCCAGCTAATTTTTCGTATTTTTAGGAGACACGGGTTTTCATCATGTTGGTCAGGCTGATCTCGAACTTCTGACCTCAGCTGATCCGCCCTCCTCGGCCTCCCAAATTTCTGGGATTACAGGCATGAGCCACCGTGCTTACTTTGTAAAAAATTAAAATTCAGCTTTCAATAAAGGCAGTTCCTAAATAAAAAAATAAAAACTTGTCAATACTACTGAATTCCCCTTTTTGACCCTGACCAGTAAGAGGGAAAAATGCCCAGATATATTCTAGAATGTGCTGAGGCTTAGAAGCAGGACCCCACCTGCCGTGGCTCCCATTTCAGGATCATTGCCCAAGCCCTTGGCAACTGTGTGTAGCTGGCTGAATGCTTTAACTCAGCAACGAGTTCCCGTTGGCTCCAAATGTTTGTTCATCTTTGAGAGACCCCAGTATGTATGAAAGTAAATTCACAAGGCCATCTTTTTTCTTCAAATATTAATACTTTGTTGAAAGAATACATTAAACTACCACCTTTGTACTTAAGGAGACCAGCCCAACATTTTGAGAAAAGTAAACATTAACTTGCTCTGTGAAGTTATTAAAGAAAAATTAACTCAGAAATATAAAGCCACTGTCAGCTCTTTAAAGGCAAGGTGTCTCAAGCAGTTCTCTAGGTATTCAGCCAACAGTTTGAAGTCTTATCTTACCTTAGGGTTAGATTCAAATGTGGGCACTTACAGAGAAACGCACACAGTCAAATTCTCCTTGACAATCCTCAGGAAGACTCTCTCAGGAAATTCTACAGACAGGTTTTGCTCCATTGTTGGAACGGATTGCTGTCTCTTGAGTGACAACCGAATGAAATAACTGACGTGCATTTGGGGTTGTAAAAATTAAGTGTCTTTAGACATAGAATTGTGCTCAGTTTGGCGAGATTTTTGCTCTATGAGAAGCCCTCGGGTGCTGAGCCGAGCTAAGGAACGGCTTATTCACTTGTTCCCTGAAGGGAATAGTGGGGTAGACTCTGTAAGGCCGGTGGCCTCTCTGGGAGGTTGGACACACCCACCTCTGCACCCGGCACCAGGCTCCGCACTCGGCACCTAGCTCTGCCGCTTGGCTTCCCTGGAAGGCTCCCCCTGATGCAAGGCTCCTGGCCGGTTCTCCCACCGGAAATCCCGCCCAACAACTCGCCAACCAATAGCTGCCCTCCCTGTCTCAATCCCGCTCCCGTGGAGTCAATCAGAGCACCCAGCTGTTGCTAGTTCCTAAAACCCCATGCCTCAGGAAGTTGGTGCGACTTCCCTGGCCCTTTCCCCCAGGACCATGGAACCTCACACGGGAGCTAAATAAATTGGCATTTAATTTTCTTATACTGGCCTCAGTTTCCTCATTTTAAACTCAGCAATAACCCTTACAGACTCTCCCCTACTATTCAAAGAATATTTCTCTTTCTTTTCCTTTTTTTTGTTTTTTTTTGAGACGGAGTCTTGCTCTGTCGCCCAGGCTGGAGTGCAGTGGTGCGATCTTGGGCCGTCTCCTAGGTTCAAACAATTCTCCTGTCTCAGCCTCCTGAGTAGCTGGGACTACAGGCTCACGCCACCACACTCAGATAATTTTTGTATTTTTAGTAGAGACAGGGTTCCACTGTGTTACCCAGGATGGTCTGGATCTCCTGAGTTCGTGATCTGTCTGGCTTGGTCTCCCAAAGTGCTGGGATTACAGGCATGAGCCACCACGCCAGGCCATATTTCTCTTTTGGTGGAATACCTAAAACACACAATTAAATGCATATATGATACAAAAAAAGTGTAATTTGAATGAAATGAGAGATAACCTAAACAGGTACAGTAGAAATACATTTTCAGAGTACAACAATCTAGATATGCAAGGATATAATTTTCCTTGTCTATGGCTAAAATTAAATTTGGTTCTCAATATCCCATTGTCTCTGATAGCAGAAAACTTAGTTATATCCATTTCAGGGACTCAAGTCACCTCCATCTTAAAGATGTCATCTTTTAAGATTCTCTTCCTGGCCAGACATGGTGGCTCACGCCTGTAATCCCAGCACTTTGGGAGGATGAGGTGGGAGGATCACTTGAGGTTGGGAGTTCGAGATCAGCCTGGCCAACATGGTGAAACCCAGTCTCTATTTAAAAAAAAAAAAAAAATTAGCTGGGGGTAGTGACACGTGCCTGTAATCCCAGCTACTCAGGAGGCTGAGGCAGGAGAATTGCTTGAACCTGGGAGGTGGAGGTTGAAGTGTGCTGAGATCATGCCACTGCACTACAACCTGGGCAAGACTCCATCTCCAAAAAAAAAAAAAAAAAAAAGATTATTTTTCTTTCACTTTTTTTCCCCTCCTCTTCTTCCCAGAATAATGCAAATTCCAGGGGATGACATATCATCCTAGCATCAGGGGAGCATTGTTCCCTGTGTTCTCTCCATCTTCACCAGCTTTCCTGAGATGTGGCTTGAGCAGCAGCCTCTGTCTCCGCTATGTTGACGGTCAAGGTCAGGTTTAGATAATCTACACTCTTTGCTGCTTGGGGGCTCCAGGACTGCCTGGAGGCTGAGTGATCTTTCCCTCTTTGTCTCACAATGGCACTGCTGATCCTCCACCATTCAGCCACATCTCTTATCCTACCCATTGCTAAATTGTCCTACTATGACCTCTACTCTGAGGTCCCCTTATTTCACACCATGGTGACCCTCTGATGGACACACCCATCCTCAGTTATGAACTCAATCTGAGTCCCGCTAAGACATGGAAAATAATTTTTGGACATATTCCAGCCCCAAGGACTGAGGAACACATTCGGTGGAAGCGGTGGGGGTGGTGGCACGTGAGTGAGAAAGCCAACTTGGCCATACCCTCCGCCTAAACACACTGTGCTGTCCTTTCATCTCTATCGGGACCACCCTCCCCAGGGCACTCTTCCCACAGCTCCCGAAGGATTGAGGAATCCCCACACTTCTAAATTTTCTGTCTTCTATCCATGCCTAACCAGAATTTTTATCTTGAGAGAGGGGTTGTAGAGTGCAAAGTCCCATTGTAACATCCCAACTCTAATTTTTCTCTTCAACTAGCTCTTCCATTTATCTATGAGCCCTTCAAACTAGCCCAGAAAGAAGTCTTACATCTTTTCTATCAGGCTGGAAGCATCTGGCATCGTCAGGCATGCCTCTTCGTACCATGTGTAAATGGTATGTCTTAAATTGAAATGATGAAAGGGCCGGGCACAGTGGCTCTCACCTGTAATCCCAG
Organism: Sapajus apella; assembly: GCF_009761245.1. Lineage (NCBI taxonomy): Eukaryota > Metazoa > Chordata > Mammalia > Primates > Cebidae > Sapajus > Sapajus apella. Next base: position 60,947,008 of record NW_022436946.1, read on the forward strand.
CATTTTGGGAGGCTGAGACAGGAGGATCACTAGAGGTCAGAAGTTCAAGACCAGCCTGGCCAACATGGTGAAACCCTGTCTCTACTAAAAATACAAAAATTAGCCGGGCATGATGGTGGGTACCTGTAGTCCCAGCTACTCAGGAGGCTGAGGCAGAAGAATTCACTGAACCTGGGAGGCCCCAGTTGCAGTGAGCCAAGATTGCCCCATTGCACACCAGCCTGAGCAACAGAGTGAGACTCCAGCTCAAGAAATAAAAAGGAAAGAAATGATGATGGAGGAGGCACATTTTTCTTTCCAAACCCTGGCTCTTGCAAACTAAAAGCTTTCTGATGGAAGGGTGCAGTGGCTCATACCTGTAATTTCAGCACTTTGGAGGGTGGAGGCAGGGAGATCACGTGAGGTCAGGAGTTTGAGACCAGCCTGACCAACATGCGAAACCCCATCTCTACTAAAAATACAAAAATTATCTGAGTTTGGTGGCATGTGCCTCTAGTCCCAGCTACTGGAGAGGCTGAGGTGGGAAAATTGCTTGAATACGGGAGGCAGAGATTGCGGTGAGCAGAGATTGTGCCCTTACAGTCCAGCCTGGGCAACACAGTGAGACACTGTCTCAAAAAAATAAAATAAAATAAATAAAAGCTCTTTGGCTCCTAGGCCATTGTATCTGCTACAAACTCTTCATCAAATTTGGGAGGTTTTTAGACATTATTTTATCAAGCATTCTTTTGGTTAGTTCTCTCTCTTCTCTTGTTTTGGAACTCCCATTATGCTTATGTTGGCATGCTTGATGGTGTGCCACAGGCTTCTAAGGCTCTGCTAATTTTTCTTTATTCTTATTTCTTTCTGTTCATCAAACAGAAAAATTTCACTTGATCATCACATTTGCTGATTTTTTCTTCTATCTACTCAAATCTTCTGTTGAGCTCTTCTAATGAACGTTTCATTTTAGTTATACCTCTGAAGTCCAAAATTTCTATTTTGTTCTTTTTTTAAAAAAAAATCTCTATCTCTTTATTGATATTCTATACTTAGTGAGACATCATTATCATACTTTACTATAGTTCTTTGAACATACCTTAAAATAGGTGGTTTAGATTATGCCCACCCAGGGATGCCAAAAAAAATAATAATAATAATGATTTAAAGTCTTTTGTAAGTTCTGTGCCTGAGCTTCTTCAGGAAGCACTTCTATTGATTACTTTTTTTCCTGTATTTGGGTAATACTTTTTCTTTGAAAGTCTAGAAATATTTGTTAACAACTAAATTAGATATATAAAATACAAATAAAAGATAAATTTAAAATGTGGCAGCTCTGGAAATTAGACGATCTGCCCTGCTCAGGATTTGCTGTTGCTGGTTTCTGTTTGCTATTGTTTACTGACTTTAAAGAACTAATTTTTTAAAATGTGTATTCTTGAGGCCAGGGGCGGTGGCTCACGCCTGTAATCCCGGCACTTTGGGAGGCCAAGGCAGGTGGATCGTTTGAGGTCAGAAGTTCGAGATTAGCCTGGCCAACATGGTGAAACTCCATCTCTACTAAAAGTACAAAAAATTAGCCAGCCATGGTGTCATGCACCTATAGTCCTAGCCACTCGGGAGGCTGAGGCAGGAGAATCACTTGTACCCGGGAGGCAGAGGTTGCAGTGAGCCAAGATCAAGCCACTGCACTCCAGCCTGGGCAAAAGGGTAAGACTCTGAAAAAAATAAAACCAATAAAATAAAATGTATATTTTTTTTATGTATGGCTGGTAAGTCTGCTGGGTTAGCTTAGTGGTCGTCTAGTGATTGGACAGATATTTTCTTAAACTTTTGGAATCAATACTTCTCCCAGTCTTTGCTGAGGGGCTCTTTGTGCATGTTGGGGCACACCTTCAACATTTAGCCAGGCAGTTAACAACTTTGCCTCAGGCTTCACTTTCTATAGAGCCTCAAGGTCAGCCAGAGGTGACAGCTTAAGCTATTCCCAGGTCTTTACATAGCTTACACACAGCTCTTGTTAGCAGCAGCAAATTCATATGAATCTACAGCACCTTGATTCTTGCATAAGGCAGACCAAGGGAAGTTTTAGAGCAGGAGTGAAAGTTTATTAAAAACTTTTAGAGCAGGAACAAAAAAGGAGAACAAGCAGGAGACTTCAGAGATCCAAGTGCACCATTTGACCTTTGACTTGGGATTTCTATGTTATCATGCATCTGGGGGTTTGCATCTCTTCTCCCTAGATTTTTCCTTAGTGTGGGCTGTCTGCATGTGCAGTGGCCTGCCAGCATTTGGGAGGGGCCACATGCAAAGCGTCTTCACTAAAGTCGTGCTCAGGCTCATTTGAGGCATTTTTTCCTTACCAGTCGAGTGTTTCTAGAGGAAGGTCATATACCAATTAAACTTCACCATTTTGCCTCTTAGTACACATGCTTGAGCCTACTCGCCCAGCTCCAAGATCTCATCAGGAAGCTGCAGATCACCAGTTGCAGGTGTTTTCTGTCTATCGGGAGACGGCCTTTCCCTGGCACTGGCTGCAACCAATTATTATTTTAGAGAGACAGTCCAAGAACTACCTGACCATCACCTGATGGTTGCCTGACATTCCTGGTGGGGTGGGAGCCCCACTCCTGCCCTGCTCGGGCCTGCCTAGCTATCTACTCTAAAACCCTTAGCATGCACAGAACCCTACACATGCACATGACCTTCTAAATTCCCCAGAAATATACCAGGGCTTTTCAAAATCCCTGTAAACATCTCACTCCTCTGGTTTTCCTTTTAAGCTTTTCCTTTAACCTATTGTTTGCCCCAACTGTTATCCATTACCTCAGGCAGCCAAATAGTTAAACAATCATGTTTAAATATTTTCAACAAAACCCCATCTCAGGGGGAAAAGGTCTTTTGCAGTGACACTGGGTCAGCCCCAAGTTAGGTTAAATAAAAACAGCCTTGTAAATAGGTCTTCCAGAGAACCATCAGACGGGTCAGATAATGACAATTTTCTTTGAGGCATTAAAGTCTCTACAACTCTGTTCTGCCCACTCCAATGGTTACTGCACCGCTGGTTTTCACTGTGATTGTGAACTCTTTTTCAGGCTGCCGTGGGGCTGGAGAGTAGAGGGTGGGAAAAGGGCAAGTTAAAATGCTCTAAAACTCACTATTCTAATTGAGATTTCACTGTTTTCTAGTAAGAAACTTCTAAGTTCTCTATTATTTACTCGAATAAATGTCCCTGGATAGCTGAAAACCTTTGATTAATTTTCAGAGTTTGAGAAAAATTTATTCTGACAATCTTTTACAGTTTTCTTGCTGCCTTCACGGAGGAAAGAATTCTCATAGGTCCTTACTTCAACATTTTCTCTGACATTGCCCTGTTACAGCCTTTTGACTTACAGATTTTCAAATACAGACTTTTAAAAGCATTTTAAGCCGAGCGTGGTGGCTCACACCTGTAATCCCAGCACTTTGGGAGGCCAAGGCACGTGGATTATGAGGTTAGGAGTTCAAGAGCAGCCTGGCCAAGATGAGGAAACCCCATAACTACTAAAAATACAAAACTTAGCCTGGCGTGATGGTGGGCACCTGCAGTCCCAGCTACTCAGGAGGCTGAGGCAGGAGAGTCATTTAAACCCGGGAGGCAGAGGTTGCAGTGAGCCAAGATTGCGCCACTGCACTCTAGCCTGGGCAACAGAATGAGACTCTGTCTCAAAAATAATAATAATATTAATAATAATAAAATTAAAATTAAAGCATCTTAAAATGCAAAGCTAAGCAATGACTATTTTGTTTTCAGGTGTGACTGCTCTCTCTTAGGATAACAATAGTAATAATAAAAAATAACATATTGACAGCCATGTGCCAAGCACCATTCTAATAATTTTACATGTATTATCTCAGTCTACCTTCAAAATAACTTTATTAAACAGATGCTTTTTTTTTTTTTTTTTGAGACAGGTTCTCACTGTTTTGCCCAGACTAGAACGCAGTGGCATGATCACCGCTCACTGCAGCCTTGATTTCTCAGGCTCAACTGATCCTCCCAGCTCCGCTGATACGTAGCTGGGACTACAGGCACAGGTCACCACACATGGCCAATTTTTAAATTTTTTGTAGAGACAAGGTTGCACTATGTTACCCAGGCTGGTCTTGAACTCCTGGGCTCAAGTGATCCTCCCACCTCAGCCTCCCAAAATGCTAGGATTACCGATGTGAGCCACCAAGCCTGGCCAACAGATATTACTATTATACCGGTTTATAAATAGTGAAAATATGGCATACAGAGGTTAAGAAACTTCCTTAAAATCAGTAAGAACTAAGTGGTGGAGACTGGATTTGAGCCCAGGCTGTCTGGCTCTAGAATCAAGAATTGTGAGGTAACATGAAATTAGGGAGTTACCAAAATGAAAAATACCTGTTAATATTTTAAAAAGCATTAACCCACTACATAGATTTTTATTTTATTGAACTCTAGATTACTTTAAGGGTAAAAACATTTATGCCAGATAAATGATTCTTGATTATGATAATGCCAAATTGTAATATCTTTGACAAAAGCCAATTATTAAATATACAACCAAAAATTCTTGCAATTCCAGTTTTATTATAATTTTTGGCCGAGTGTGATGGCTCACGCCTGTAATCCCAGCACCTTGGGAAGTTGAGGCAGGTGGATCGCGAAGTTAGAAGTTCAAGCAGCCTGAACAACCTGGTGAAACCCCGTCTCTAATAAAATACAAAAATTAGCTGGGCATTTTGTCATGCGCCTGTAGTCCCAGCTACTCAGGAGGCTGAGGCAGGAGAATAGCTTGAACCCGGGAGGCGGAGGTTGCAGTGAGCTGAGATTGTGCCAGTGCACTCCAGCCTGGGCGACACAGCAAGGCTCTGTCTTAAAAAAGAAAAAAGAATTTTCATATAAACAACTTTACAAATAAAAAACAAAATCCTTTACCAGTCAATAATTTCTGTCTTTTGTTTGAGCAAATGTGATTACTGTACCTTTAAGATCTCTTTTGGTGCTGAAATATTTTTGAGATAGCTGTTTAACATTTCTTTTTTTATTATTATTTTTAAATAGCAAGACAGGGTCTTGATATATTTCCCATACTGGTCTTGAACTCATGGCCTCAAGAAATCATCCCGCCTCGGCCTCCCAAAGTGCTAGCTTACATGCCACCATGCCCAGCCCACTTTCAATTCAACAAAAATGTCTGAGTGTTTTCTTTGTGCCAGACACTGAGGATGTGGTGGTGAACAAGGCAGGTTCTGCCATCATGAAGCTAAGAGTGTAGTGGAGAAGACAGTCATGAAGTAGCAATAGATATGATTACTATTATGAAAGAGGAAGCACACAGAATTACGGGATCATATGGCAAGAGATCAGAGCTACCCTGAAAGACTGAAAAAGGCATCTTTGAGATGTGACATTAAAATGAGATGTAAAGGATAGGGGAAGGTGATGAAGTCCTGGTAGCTAAGGTTAGGGATCCAGAAAGCTGTGGTTTGTTCAAGAACTGAGAGAACCTTAGAGTGGCCAGAAAACAAAACTGAGAGGGAAAGGCAGAAAGAAGACAAAAACACAGCTGGAGGATCCTGTTTGTTTAAAAGCATTTGTTTAGACGGCTGAAAGCCCCCAAAGAACACCACACTATATTTATTATATATGTAAATACTCTTTGAGCACATCATTAAAAGATCACCCAATGGCAGCACATGCGTCTGCTTTCTGGCTGGCAGTTTCTAATGGATTGCCTGTAGTCCTCAGTAAAGCTAAAATCTATCTAAAGGGAGGCTGAGCATGGTGGCTCATGCCTATAATCCCAGCATTTTGGGAGTCTGAGGCAGGCGGATCACAAGGTCAAGAGATGGAGACCATCCTGGCCAACAAGGTGAAACCCTGTCTCTACTAAAAATACAAAAATTAGCTGAGCTCGGTGGTGCGTGCCTATAGTCGCAGCTACTCAGAAGGCTGAGGCAGGAGAATCACTTGAACCCAGGATCCAGAGATTGCAGTGAGCTGAGATCCTGCCACTGCACTCCAGCCTGGTGACAGAGTGAGACTCTGTCTCAAAAAAAAAAAAAAAAAAAAAAAATCTATCTAAACACAGTGCTAGGGTAAAGGGATAAAAGATTCATGAACGGGCATGGCACAGTGGCTCATACCTGTGATTCTAGCATTTTCAAAGGCCAAAGCAGGCAGATCACTTGAGGTCAGGAGTTTGAGACAAGCCTCGACAAGATGGTGAAACCCCATCTCTATTAAAAATACAAAAATTAGCTGGGCGTGGTGGTGCATGCCTGTAATCCCAGCTACTCAGGAGGGTGAGGTAGGAGAAGCACTTGAACCCAGGAGGCGAATGTTTCAGTGATCCAAGATGGCACCATTGCACTCCAGCCTGGGCGATGGAGCAAGATTCCGTCCCAAAAAAAAAGGAAAAGAGATTCGTGAGCAAACTGGTAAAAGCAAGCCAAAATATAAAACCTTTTGAAAGAAGGAAAGAGAGACAAGAAGAAACCATGCCTGGGGCAACAAAACAACTTAAGTTATTCCAAAGCTCTCTGTAGCCAGATTGCCTTCTCTGGTCAGGTATGTATTGTGTGTGTGTGTGTGTGTGTGTGTGTGTGTGTGTGTGTGTGTAACCAGCTACTCGGGAGGCTGAGGCAGGAGAATCGCTTGAACCCAGAAGGTGGAGGTTGTGGTGAGCAGAGATTGTGCCATTGCACTCCAGCCTGGGCA
>NW_022436946.1:60953819-60961968 GCF_009761245.1 Sapajus apella
AAAAAAAAAAAAAAAAAATTATATGGAAAGCCCCTGAATGGTTCACTAACAATAAATTACATCCTAAGTTTGGTTCAACTAAGTTCTCTATTATTTACTGGCAATTACAATATATACCTTGATTTTTCACTCCAGTTAACACTATAGGAAAGACATCCAGTAAGAATCTGGTTTACCCTTCAGATCCTTTAAGTCTGAGATAAATGGATACTACAGCCCAGCTGTGAATTGCTGCTGATTACTACTTGGCTTCGTCTCCCATTCTCCTTCTTTGGTCCCTTGTCTTTATTTCTGCCTGGAGCCTTCAGAAAGGAGACATCCAAACCCAAGCCCTGTCTGTATTGTAGCAACATGAAACATTCCTTAGGTCCCTGCTCTCCACTCGCTCATTTGCCTTGGTGTCCTAATTCCAGATCTTTGACTGCACTGAGAGACAAAGATATTTATCTTTCTCAGTCAGGCAAATGAGCGAGTGGAGAGCAGGGAACTATGGTGCTTTTTCTGCCAGGCTGGAGTGCAGTAGCATGATCTCGACTCACTACAACCTCTGCCTCCGGAGTTCAAGCGATTTTCCTGCCTCAGCCTCCTGAGTAGCTGGTATTACAGGCGCACGCCATCACATCTGGCTAATTTTCGTATTTTTAGTAGAGACGGGGTGTCACCATTTTGGTCAGGCTGGTCTCAAACTCCTGACCTTGTGATCCACTGGCCTCAGCCTCCCAAAGTGCTGGGATTACAGACGTCACCCACCGCTTTCTTTCCCAGTCTTTCAGAATTCTTCTTGCTCCCTGCTGCTGTCATCCTAACGTTCTGAATTAGGGAAGTGTGAAATGTTACATAGCGCACATCTAGAGATCAGAGACTCCCACAGAACTTCTCCTCTAGAAAGTTTTACTTTTGAAGACACTGACCCTTTGAATGAAGGGGGAAGATATTGAGACAAGAAAAATAGGATTGCCCTCCAGCTCTTCCTTTCTAAATGTTTTCCTATATTTTAGTTAGGGTGGGGGAAGTGGCTGGAAGGGGGAATAAAAGGTATTTCTGTTTTTGTTGCTTTGTCCCTTCCCTACATTCTCAAAAATATAGGCTCAACACATACAGCCTCAACATCAGAATCCATCCATGAGACTTCTCATGTCCATATTTCACAAGTTAGAATTCTTTATAAGTCTCTTTTATATACTCTCTTTTATTTTATTATCTTTTTCTGAGACGGAGTCTTGCTCTGTCCCCCAGGCTGGAGTGCAGTGGTGAGATCTCAGCTCACTGCAACCTCCGCCTCCTGGGTTCAAGCGGTTCCCCTGCCTCAGCCTCCTGAGTAGCCAGGATTACAGGCACATGCCAACATGCCTGGCTAATTTTTTTTGTTTGCATTTTTAATAGAGATGACCGTGTTGGCCATGCTGGTCTTAAACTCTTGACCTCATGATCTGCCCGCCTCGGCCTCCCAAAGTGCCACCACACCCAGCCTATACTCTCTTAAATTCTTTAAAGTCTGGCCAGGCATGATGGCTCACACCAGGCAGATGGATCACTTGAGATTAGGAGTTTGAGACCAGCGTGGCCAACTTGGTGAAACCCTGTCTCTACTAAAAATATAAAAATTAGGTGGGCGTGGTGGTGCATGCCTATAGTCCCAGCTACGCAGGAGTCTGGGGAAGGAGAATCACTTGAACCAGGGAAGCAGAGGTTGCAGTGAGCCGAGATCGCACCATTGCACTTTAGCTTGGGTGACAAAATCGAAACTCCATCTCAAAAAAAGTTTAATTTAATTTAAAAAACAAAGTTTAAGACCATCTATATGTTTGTATTATTCTGTTATTATTACCCAGATTTGCAAATAAGTGCTGTAAACTACTTTGCCAGAAAGTATTTTGCTAAGGAGATGCTCTTCTCAAGGCACAAATGGACTCATACAACATCTGGCAATCCTGGTGGGCCCAGCTTCTGCCCTCTGCTGTGTATATTGTCATGATTTCAGCTCACATAACATCCCCACTGTCCCTTCATGATCCTCTCACCAAAGAGACCCATATCTAGTAAAATCAATCCAGCCTGCAGTCTTAAATAAACAAATATGACTGGAGCAGACAAGAGATTAATGACTGCAACTAAGAGAACATGAGCTTCAAAATTGCAAAGCACACGTCAGATTTCACCGCTCCTAATCTAATGCACCAACATGCTGGGATCATCAAAAGAAAAGACATAATTTGTTTTCTTGCTTGGTAAATGTTAAAAATAATTCAGCATTTTCATTGAAACTCTGGCATCAAAACAAATTGTTTTCTTGTATTCTACCTTGAAAATATTGTATAACCCAGATGAACGGTCACTTTTCCAGCTTCTGCCACTAGTCCGTCTGGACATAGTCTTTTTTTTTTTTTTTTTTTTTTTTGAGATGGAGTCTTACTCTGTTGCCCAGGATGGAGTGCAGTGGTGTGATCTCAGCTCACTGCAACCTCTGCCTCCCGAGTTCAAGCGATTCTCCTGCCTCAGCCTCCCAAGTAGCTGGGACTGCAGGCACGAGCTACCATGCCCAGTCAATTTTTTGTATTTTTAGTAGAGACAGTATTTCACTTTTAGCCAGGATGGTCTCAATCTCCTGACCTTGTCATCCACCCACGTCGCCTCCCAAAGTGCTAGGATTACACGTGTGAGCCACGGCACCCGGCCTGGACAGTCTTATCTTGCCTGGACTTCTCCAGGACCTATTAATCAATCTTCGTACGTTCACCTCTCCAAACCACTCAATCTGCAGCAGCCCTGGCTAAAACATAAATTCTTCATGCTATTTCCCTATTTAATGGCTAATGGCTTCTTATCGAATAAAGATAAAATTTAGAATTCTTATTTATTTATTTATTTATTTATGTATTTATTTAGAAACAGTCTCATTCTGTTGCCCAGGCTGAAGTGCAATGGTGAAATCTCGGCTCACTGAAACCTCCGCCTCCCGGGTTCAAGCAATTCTCCTGACTCAGCCTCCAGAGTAGCTGGAGGTGATGCATGTGCCACCACAAATGATGTGATCTCGGCTCACTGCAACCTCCACCTCCTGGGCTCAAATGATTCTCCTGCCTCAGCCTCCCAAGTAGCTGGGATTACAGGTGCCCGCCACCATGCCCAGCTAATTTTTGTATTTTTAGCAGAGATAGGGTTTCTCCAGGCTGGTCTTGAACTCCTGACCTTGAGTGGTCCACCTACCTCAGCCTCCCAAAGCGCTGGGATTAGACATGAGCCACTGTGCTCAGCATCAACCTGAAATACTCTTTCCCTGTGATTTGCTTGACTAACCCCTGCTCACCCATCAGACCTCAGCTTAGATATCAGTTCTCCAGAGAAGCCTCCCCACTCACCCCAATCTAAATTATACCCTTCCATCATCTTTCTCACAGCACTCGCTTTCCAAATTTATACCTTAATTTGTATGTTGATTTGTTCCATCTTTGCCTCCCCCGCTATAATAAATCTATCTCCATGTACACAGAGATATGATGCCTTGGGACCCACTGTTTCTGGTGCCCAGCAGTAGCTAACAAATGGTATAGCTCAATAGATAAATAGTCAAATAAACAGATGAATATGTGTGGAAGGAAGGACACAAATGTTCATCTGTTTATTTGACGAATTATTTAGCCCTCAAACATCATAGCCCCCAAAATGTCCCTCAGCCTCCCTGCAGAAGCCCTCTAATAGGCAAACATAAAACTTTCAATTGAATGTAGCTTTTCCTAGACACATTGCACTTTACACTGAGGCTTTTTTGGAGATAGGGCATTTTATCCATATCTCCCCAGCTCCCAGTGAGTTAACTCTATAAACACCCTTAACTGACTCTGCCTCCAACAGTCCTGCTCCCTGCCTCCCTCTTTCCACCTGGCCAGTTCACTCTGATGTCAGAGGAAAGAAAGTTTTTTTTAAACTCTGCCCCCTTAATTTGATCATTTAAGGCCTTTCATTTTCTTCTATTTCCAAACCCTGTGCCTATAAGCCACATGGGTCTGCCGTTGCTCCTTGAAGCCATTTCAAATTAGTCCCAGCCCATCAGCCCTGTTCATCAAATGTGCCTTGAATCCAAGCTTTGCTTCCGCACTTAGGCTTGACTCTCCACTCCATTCTAGCAGCCACCTCGCTTCCGACACTCAGCTTTGTCTCCCGGCTCTCGTCTCACTGACAACGCTTGGGTTCAGTAACTGAAGGAACAGCCCACTCTGGCCTTCTTCCTTCCTAAGGTCAGAGCCTGCATTCATCCTTTAGATCTCTCTACTTGGTTGTTTGGGAAAACTCCCACCCTGGCACCCGGCCTCTGGCAAACACTCAAGCCAAGTTTAGACATGTCTCCCACAGAGAGGATGTCAGATTTCACCACCTCTGAAGCCCCATTTCCCTCTGGTTTCCACCAGATCCCTTTTGGCCTCTCATTCCTTTGTGTCCTCAGTACTAAACATGCTGCCCACCCCACCCCATCCAACCACTCACTAAATCTGGTAACAAATTATCTTTTTTTTTTTTTTTTTTGAGACAATTTCGCTCACTGTAACTGCTGTCTCCCAGGTTCAAGTGATTCTTGTGCCTCAGCCTCCCCCGTAGCTGGAATTACAGGCACGCACCACTACACCTTGCCAATTTTTGTATTATAGTGGAGACAGACTTCTCTGTTTTGGCCAGGTTGGTCTCGAACTCACGGCCTCAAGCAACCTGCCCCTCTCAGCCTCCCAAAGTGCTAGGATTACAGGTGTGAGCCACCGTGCCCCGCCCTCTGGTGACCAATTCTAATTCCTCAGTCAAACTTATCTCCAAGATCTTCTAAATTCGTCCCATCCCTCCTACCTACTCACTATGACTTGTTTGTATTCAAAACATGAGATTCTTTACAGAAAATTGAGTAAAGGACAGATCCAGATCTAAATCCCATTCCTGTCATCTAGCAGCTTCGGGGACTTGAGCAAAATAACTTAATATCTTAGTTTCGTTTTTTAACAAATATCTAGGAAGTGGGAACAATATTCTACAATGTTCAGCTGCTAGCACAGATATGCCACATTGTAGACATTTTTTAAATGTGCAACAAAGGACGAAAAGAAAGAACATATTCATCATTTGCAGGGATGCGGTGCTGTAGCTATAGCAAAGAATTGAGCGTCATATTTTGGCTATATAATTCCTGTAGATGCTGAGATCAACCATGACAGCAGCAGAGTGAGGAGAAATGTATGGCGAGAGAAGTTAGTGTGCAAAGCCTTAAAGAATGAGTAAAATAGAACAAGAGGATGATGAAAGGAAGCTTTCCAATAGGGCCAACATGAGTAGGAGCCTGAGCACAGGACAGCCATGGGAAGTTGGAGAGGCAGAGCAGAAGCAGAGCTGAAGGAGGCCTGTTGAGGAAAAGCAGAAAATATGCCTGAAAAGATGAAGAAGGGCACCGGGTGCAGTGGCTCATGCCTGTAATCCCAGCACTTTGGGAGGCTGAGGCGGGAGGATCACCTGAGGTCAGGAGTCCGAGACCAGTCTGGCCAATATGGTGAAATCCCTTCTCTACTAAAAATACAAAAATTAGCCAGGCTTGGTGGTGCATGCCTGTAATCCTAGCTGCTCAGGAGGCTGAGGCAGGAGAATTGCTTAAACCTGGAAGGCAGAGGTTGCAGTGATCTGTGATCACACTACTGCGCTCCAGCCCCGGGGGCCGAGCGAGACTCCATCTCCAAGAGAAAAAAAAAGAGAAAAAAAAAGATGGAGAAGGGCCAGCTCAGAGAAGATGAGACTAAAATGAAACCCAGGTTTCCTCTGACTTCTGGCCTTATCTCCATGGCCTTGAGTTTTCCCTTCTCTATAAATGAACACTTCGGGATACATCATCTCTAAGCATGTATTTGTAACTCAATTAACCCAACCCAGGGAGTGGTGTAGCCCACACCTTATCCAAGTAACTAATTAATGTTTGTAAAATCCAGATGCCACCTAAAATAATTGTTATGAGGATGCTGCTGGAAATTCTGCAGATGCCTCGGCTTAGCCCTGGACCTGCTGACAGAGGCAGGGACCTCCCACTCTGCTTTCTGGCCTTGCTTCACTCCACTCGTTCCTTGAATGTTTCCTGACCTCATGTGGAGATAGTTGTAAAGTATTTCCAGTGATTCTACATTTGCAAAAGTTATGGAAATCTTGGCTCTTGTATAATGTGGCTGGGCTTAATTTATTTTTTAAGTAGATTCAAGGCAAACCTCTATTTGTCCTTAGTTTTCTACTTCTTTGGACCTCAGTATCCCTGATTTGGTTATGATAATAATGTCAATACGAACTCTGCATAAGTAAAATTATACTAGTACTAATGCTAAGTGTGACTATCAGGCATTTTACCTGTATCATCACTCATATTCCCCACAATAATTCTATGAAGTAGGTACTATTTTTATGAGGATAATAATTTGACAGATGAGAAAACTGAAGCACAGAGGTAATTGGCTTGCCCAAAATCACAGTTAGAAGTGAGACAGTCAGAAGTCAAACCAGGCAAGCTGCTTCCAGAGCCTGTGCTCTCAATCCACTTGCCATACTACCTGCATAATAAATGTCAGGTTTCTTACTTTACAGACAGAGAAACTGAGTAGTTAAATAATGGCCAGAATTGCCTAAGGTCACTGAATGAATTAATCAGTAGCGAAGTCAGAACACTCTAGAATCCTGAATCTTTCTTGGCCCAATTTTTCTACCACCAATGCATATAAAGACACTTCCTCTGTCATCATTATTATTATCATCTTTTTTTTGAGACAGAGTTTCACTCTGTTGTCCAGACTGGAGTGCAGTGTCGCAATCTCAGCTCACAGCAACCTCCGCCTCCTGGGTTCCAGCGATTCTCCTGCCTCAGCCTCCTGAGTAGCTGGGACTGCAGGCACGTGCCACCGTGTGCAGCTAATTTTTGTATTTTTTAGTCGAGATGGGGTTTCACCATATTGGCCATGCTGGTCTTGAACTCCTGACCTCAGGTGATCCACCTACCTCTGCCTCCCAAATTGCTGGGATTACAGGCATGAGCCACCATGCCCAACCATTATTCCATTTTTAATAGTTCTCAAGGCTATACAACTTTGGCTTGAAGAAACAAAAATCAATTTCAAACACAAAGTTGCTCCCTGAATAAAATGCTGTTTCCTGAAGCCCAGGATTCCTAAGAAAAACAGAAATCAATCAACTTAAACCTTCTGGCACACCATAAACTTCAAATGGTCTAAAGTCTAGAGAAACAGACAAGTCCCTCCTCTTGCTTAGCAGGTCAGGGAACGTGAACATCAATGCATGAGACCACAGGCCTCTCAAGTTTTTTCAGTGCCTAAGGTTATGACATGTAAAGATACATATAAATTTTTGTAGCACTTTTAAACACTTGAAGCTTCATGGGTTCTGTTTAAATCCCAAGGAGATCATTTATCCTGCCTCATCCCTCTTCTTTAACTAGAGAAGAAAATAGTTAAGTAGATTTGGGCAAGCAAAATCAAGCTCTCCACATGGGAGTTGCCTACAGAACTGATAACATTCTCCCCGGCTCTCTAACATTTGTTAGAAATGTTGAGGTGTGGCCGGGTGCAGTGGCTCATGCCTGTAATGCCAGCACTTTGGGAAGCCAAAGCAGGTGGATCACCTGAGATCAGAAGTTCAAGACCAGCCTGGCCAACATGGTGAAACCCTGTCTCTACTAAAAACTACAAAAATTAGCCAGGCGTGGTGGCAGGTGCTTGTAATCCCAGCAACTCAGGAGGCTGAGGCAGGAGAATGACCTGAATCCAGGAGGCAGAGGTTGCAGTGAACCGAGATTGCGCCACTACACTCCCGCCTGTGTGACATAGTGAAACTCTGTCTCAAAAAAAAAAAAAAAAGGCCGGGCGCGGTGGCTCAAGCCTGTAATCCCAGCACTTTGGGAGGCCGAGGCGGGTGGATCACGAGGTCAAGAGATCGAGACCATCCTGGTCAACGTGGTGAAACCCCGTCTCTACTAAAAATACAAAAAATTAGCTGGGCATGGTGGTGCGTGCCTGTAATCCCAGCTACTCAGGAGGCTGAGGCAGGAGAATTGCCTGAACCCAGGAGGTGGAGGTTGCGGTGAGCCGAGATCGTGCCATTGCACTCCAGCCTGGGTAACAAGAGCGAA
>NW_022436946.1:60962068-60970139 GCF_009761245.1 Sapajus apella
TCAAGGTGCTACTCCTATATGTTCCAATTCTGTAAAACTGTATCTAGTTTCTGACTTAAGGGCTTATTGTCTTTGATTTTGGCATAGATAGTTATGACAGTTTTAGAATAGGAAAAGCAGGTTGGTCTTTTCTTGCAGGTTTTCTTTTTTTTTTTTTTTAAGTTGGGATTTCACCATGTTGGCCAGGCTGGTCTTGAACTCCTGACCTCAGGTGATCCACCCATCTTGGCCTCCCAAAGTGCTAGGATTACAGGTGTGAGCCATCTCACCCGGCCAAGCAGATTGGTCTTGAATGCCCTGAAAACAGTAGCTACAGGAAAATATGAAGACCTTACGGGGTGATTTCGTCTCTAAACAGCAATGGTCCTAAAACAGGCTCTGGGGTGTCCTCAGGAACTAAACTATCCTTAGAAATGACATGCTTCCAGAGCAAGGGCTATAAGGCAGTCAGTTTTACTAGAGTCAGCCAAGATTGAAGTAATAATAGAAATTTCATGTGGCCTGTTCAGTCTGTGGAAAATAGTCCAAAAGTTTCCCTACAACCGCCAACCAGTAGCCCTGCTCAGAGCCAAAGCCAACAACTAGAAACAAAGTTGCCAAGCCCTTATTTCCCTCTCTGTGTTGTATTATTGTGTGTTTTTTACTTTTCCTTTGGCATTTTGAACTTAGATGTCAGCCCAGCCCTGGTTGATATAAAAGCATGAAGCTTTCCTGCTGCAGTGTGTTCAGAGACAGTGCCATTGAATGCAGTGACCACCTGCATGGGGTAGGAGGATGCTGTGAAGAGCAGTTATTTCCACGTGCACATAAATGAGAGTTTTTCAGGAGTACAAAATAATCATTTTTAGTTTTCAGTTGATGTGCAATCTGGCTAAACTTCCCTATATTAAAAATATACTGATTGTGTTCATTTTTACTATGTGCTTGGCACTGTAAAAGGGCAAGCCTAACTTAGGTTAATGTCCTTTTTAGCAAGGAACAGCTATATGGAAATTTATTAAGTAGAAGATGATGTCCTTAAGAGGACTGTCATTCTAGAAGAAACTGGCTTCGGGGAGCACTTCGTTTCAAAAACTAAGATTTCTCCTTCATCAATACTCAGGAAACTACAGCTCAGCTTCTCTCAGATAAGTTTAATTTTTTTTTTTTTTCTTGAGACAGAGTCTCACTCTGTCACCCAGGCTGGAGTGCAGTGGTGGGATAGCTCACTGCAGCCTCCGCCTTCCAGTTTCAAGCAATTCTTGTGCCTCAGTCTCCCATGTAACTGGGATTACAGGCATATGCCACCATGCCTGGTTAATTTTTTTGTATTTTTAGTAGAGACTGGGTTTCCCCATGTTGGCCAGGCTGGTTTTGAACTCCTGACCTCAGGTGATCTGCCTGCCTCAGCTTCCCAAAGTGCTAGTATTACAGGTGTGAGCCACCGAACCCACCTTCTTTTTTTTAACATCATAAAACTGGCCAGGTACAATGGCTCATGCCTGTAATCCCAGCACTGTGGGAATCCCAGGCAGATGGATCACCTGAGGTCAGGAGGTTGAGACCAGCCTGGTCAGCATGGTGAAACCCGTGTTTACTAAAAATACAAAAATTAGTCGAGCATAGTGGCAGGCACCTGTAATCCTAGCTACTAGGGAGGGTGAGACATGAGAATCATGTGAACCCAGGAGGTGGAGGTTGCACTGAGCCGAGATTGTGCCACTGCACTCAGGCCTGGGAGACAAAGTGAGACTTTGTCTCAAGAAAAAAAAAAAGTGTATGCTCAAACAAATAAATCTTCAGAGTTAACAAAAGAAATATAAGCATGAAATTGCTCATAAATATTTCCCATTTTATGACCTTCCTATAATTTGGTTTTCACTTAGGTTTTTAATTCTAATACAGAGAATGTCAGGCATATAGGAAGGAAACAAAAAAAAGTTGAAATGAATGATGTCATGCATGTTGAGCCAAACATATTATGTATATAATTAATAATAGCATGAGTTGAATTAATAAGACAGACAAATGGTAAAAAAATAAAAAATAAATACCACGGTCGGTCACAGTGGCTCACCTGTAATTCCAGCATTTTGGGAGGCCTAGGAGGGCAGATCACTTAAAGCCAAGAGTTCAAGGCCAGCCTTGCCAATATGGCATACCCTGTCTCTACTAAAAATATAAAAATTAGCCGGGTGTGGTGGTGCATGCCTGTAATCCCAGCTACTAAAGAAGCTGAGGCAGGAGAATCACTTGAACCCAGGAGGTGGAGGTTGCAGTGAGCCAAGATCGCACCACTGCACTGCAGCTTGGGTGACAGAGTGCAAAAACAAACAAACAAAAAAGACAAGAAAGCCCAGGTGCAGTGGCTCAAGCCTATAATCCTAGCACTTTGGAAGGCAGAGGCAGGCAGGTCACCCCAGGTCAGGAGTTCGAGACCTGCCTAGCCAACATGGCAAAACCTCATCTCTACTAAAAATACAAAAATAAGCTGGCCATGGTAGCATGTCTGTAATCCCAGCTACTCAGGAAGCTGAGGCAGGGGAATCACTTGAACCTGGGAGGCGGAGGTTGCAGTGAGTCAAGATCGTGCCATTGCACTCCAGCCTGGGCAACAAGAGTGAAACTCCAACTCAGGAGAAACAAAACAAAACAAAAAAAACCCCAGCATCATAAGCATAGCTCATTCCTAAAGGAAAAGATCACCCCTAATTTGAAAAGGTTTCTGAGCTCATGATCTTACTTTTCTTAGCTCATCATACATAAGCAATGTTTGGCTGCCCTCTACATTAATCAGCGCTTACAACATTCCTATGAAATAAGTGGATGAGGTGTATCATTAGCTCCATGTGGCAGATGGGGCAAACCAAACGTGGAAATTAAATGACTCACCTAAAGCCATCCAGAAGCCAATGGAGGAACCGAGATTAGAACCCACAAGCTTCTGTTTTCTGTGCAATCAACCCACAGTGCCCCAGTGTGAAGCTGAGCTTGCTCCCGGATTGCCACCTGAGACACTGGTCCCACTTAGTCACTAATGAGCAGCATCCTTGCTCTGGGTGCCAGGGTGGAGAAAGAAGTCACCAGAGCCATGTTTCCTATCCCTGAAGAAAGAAAAAAATCCAAACATCTTTCAACTTAAGTTTATTTTTGAAGTGCCCTTCTCAGTACGTAAATAGTAAGCAATTTGAGAAGGAGCTTTATATTAAAGAAAAATAAGGGATTAAAAGGGCAATTGCAGTGGGCTTTTTTCAGATTAAAGGGATGTGAAACATTTCTGTTCAATGGGCTTGGAATAAAGTTCAAATTCAGTTCATACGCTTATCTCCAGATTTCACTTTTTAAAGTACCTCAAACATAAACTCCCACTCCACTTGATCAAAAGCTTCTCCTGCTTCAAGAGACAGAGCAACAATCAGCCCCCTTGTTCATTTAGCCAAGTCAGTGTTCTTAATCAGCATAAAAAACATCAGGAGCCAACGGGTGGTTTTTTTAAATAAAAAGTGGTTCGATGAGGCTCCAGGCTGGTGGCAGCATTCTCAGCCCAGAGAAATAGGAGTCGAGTCCTCAGATACGCAAACAGGCCCAAGAACAGGGACCCACTCCTATAGCTGGTATTCTTCAAGCCTCAAGCCCTCTACTGTGTACTAACTTCATCTCCCTGCCTCTCCCTGCTCAGCATTCCACATTTCCCACCCATTTGGATCAAGATTCAGTGCCCGTTTCTCGCTCCCAAAAATATGTCATTTGGGATTTTCTTCCCTTCCCTCTGTCAACAATTTGGTGCAAAATCCTTTAGGTGGGGCAGAGCAGGATAACATCTGTGACTAATGGGGGAAGCCACCGTGGTACAGAGCTGGGTGCTGGAGCCCCAGCAGGGTGAGAAAAGTGTCTGCACAGGAGGGCTGCTTGCTGTGTGGGCTCAGAGCCTGAACAGGTGGGACAGGGTTCCTGCAGGTGCAGCCTGGCTTGGGGTGGCAGTGGAGTGGACATCCCCATGGAAGGGTGGCTGGGTATAAAGTTTCAGAGTCCAGGCAGAGTGGGAGGACTTTCCCTGGATAAGAGAACAGAAGGGGAATACAACAGTAGTTACACAGAGAAGATTAGTCAAATAAGTAACTTATTAAGGATAATGAAAGCCAGGTTTCTCACTGTTGGAGAAGGGAGTCACAAATATTGAAACAGAAACCTGGAATGAACCCTTAGTTGTCCAGTTGAAATTGGAAGTATCTAAATGATATTATGATCTTCAATATATTTATATAGATATAGGAATAAATATAGAAATGTGTGCATGCGTACTTACCTACATATTGTAGAAGGTAGAATAAGAGACCCCCAAAGATGCCTGCATCCTAATTTTGAAAACCTGTGAATATGTTACCTTACATGGCAAAACGGACTTCACAGGTGAGATTAAGTCAAGAACCTTAAGATAAGGTTATTCTGGTTTATCTGGGTGGGTCCAATATATTTACAAGAGTCCTTATAAGAGGGAGGCAGAGGCTGGGCACTGTGCCTCACATCTATAAACCTGGCACTTCAGGAGCCTGAGGTGGGACAATCACTTGAGCCCAGGAGTTTGAGACCATTCTGGACAATTCGGTGAAACCCCATCTCTACTAAAAATACAAAAATTAGCCTGGCATGGTGGCGCACACCTGTAGTCCCAGCTACTAGAGAAGATGAGCTGGGAGGATCACCTGAGCCTGGGAGGTGGCGGCTGCTGTGATTGGACCACTGCACTACAACCTGGGCAATGGGAGTGACACCCTGTCTCAAAAAAAAAAAAACAAAAAAAAAAACAAAAAAAAAAAAACCAGGGAGGGAGGAGGATCAGATTCAGAGAAGGAGACAAGACAACAGAAGCGGAAGTGAAAGAGACAGATGTTAATTTGAGAATACTATGCTGTTAGCGCTGAAAATGGAGGAAGGGACCACAAGCTAAGGAAGGCAGGCAGCTTCTAGAAGCTGGAACAATGAAGGGAAGGGATGCCTCTAGAGTCTCCAGAAGGAACAGCCCTGCTAACACCTTGATTTTAGGGCTTCTAACCTTCAGAACTAGAAGATGACAAATTTGTGCTGTTTTAAGCCATTAAGTTTGTGATACACCTACTGTTATATTGGCTAGTTCTGTCCAGTAAGCACTCTTGGGAGATGCAATACCCCAATAGCAATGAGCACACCTAGCTGCTAAATACCTTTCTCCATTAAAAGGAACCAAGCCTCTTCAGAGAAATGGCTGATTCAGGGCGGAGGAAGGGAAAATACAAGACAAGCCTGGAGTATGTTTTCTCTCTCTCTTTTTTTTTTTTTTTAGATGGAATTTTAGCTCTTGTTGCCCAGGCTGGAGTACAATGGCATGATCTCGACTCACTGCAACCTCCGCCTCCCGGGTTCAAGCAATTCTCCTGACTCAGCCTCCAGAGTAGCTGGAGGTGATGCATGTGCCACCACAAATGATGTGATCTTGGCTCACTGCAACCTCCGCCTCCTGGGCTCAAGTGCTTCTCCTGCCTCAGCCTCCTGAGTAGCTGGGAATACAGGCACGCCACCACGGCCAGCTAATTTTTGTATTTTTAGTAGAGACAGGGTTTTAACATGTTGGTCAGGCTGGTCTCACACTCCTGACCTCATGATCCGCCACCCTCAGCCTCCCAAAGTGCTGGGATTACAGGCATAAGCCACCACGCCCAGCCTAATTTTGTATTTTTAGTAGAGCTGGAGTTTCTCCATGTTGGTCAGGCTGGTTTCGAACTCCCAACCTCAGGCGATTCACCCGTCTTGGCCTCCCAAAGTGCTGGGATTACAGGTGTCAGCCACTGCACCCAGACGATCATTCCCATTTTATAGACATGAAGCTGAGGAATGGGGCAGTGAGCACACTTACCTAAGAGTCAGTGTGAATGAAGCTAGTCTTGCCCTGGAGCCTGTGCTGTATGTAGACCACATTGGACTTCAGGGTATCTATCTGGCCATGTACAGAGCTCCAAGGCTCACCAAATAGTAGCTACATATTATTAGCCATCTAGTCAACCCACTGAAGGTCTAGAGAAGCACACTGAGGCCCAGAGGGGTGAATGACCTCACCTGGATTACATAGATTATTCCCAGAAGAATTGGGTTAGAAGCAGGATCCCTGGTTGTCAGCCGAGCATGGAGCCTTCTCCCATGACACAGGGACTTGGCTCTGGTCTTCTATTGTAAATCACATAGTGTTTATCATATGACATCTGCAGGTTTGTTTAGGGGTAGTTAATGAAATTAGTCAGCGTTTCTCACAAATGGATCTCAGTGTCCATCCCATCCAGACAATTATGTTGACTATGCTCAGGCTAAGTTAATACACCAGTAATAACTACCGTGAAAGATGAAAGCTAAAGAAAGAGATGAAAACTAAAGAAGGGAGTGGGGGAGAAGAAGAAGAGGAGGAGGAGGAAGAGGAGGGAGGAGGAGGAAGAGGAGGAGAAAAGATACTGAAGGCTCAGTAAGGTTCAGTTTTTTCCCCATAACTTTTAACAAAATGGGAGTCTCTCCTAGAATGTTAACATCTGCTGGATGTTATTAAATATCAATTTTCTAGCAACTGAACCATTGGACATTCTTGCCTAAGTGAAACAAACTCTACTTGTGCTTCTCCATGGGTACAGAGCTTTAATTAAAGGCATGTGATTAAATATTTTTCAGTTAACTTAGAAAAGAGAGCCACAAGATAGACAGTGGATTAACTGAATTTTTTTTAACTCTTGATCTTTCTGCATTTATTTTCAAGTTCATTTGTCATTTAATTTGTTGTCACAAAGATTTTAGATATTCCAGATTTCACATTAAATTTAAAATTAAACTAGCAATTTGCGGTTTATTCTCTGCCCTCCACCCTTTCAGGCAACAGTGAGGCAAGGCACTAACATGTTTCAGAAATTTGTTTAACAGAAAAAACAGTAATTTGTGCTGTCATCTCCTATGTGAAACAAACACCCCTGTGTCTGTCCTGTCTAGGAAGGGTGGAGGTGACCTCCTCCCTTAGAAGCCTCCTCCGTCCTGAGGTGTGGGGGAGGTTACCCAGGATGCACCTCTTTCAAACATCTTTAAAAGCCTAGTTTAAAAGCCTAGTTCTTCAAGTTTGGGGGACTATTTAACTGAGGCACGTAAAATGTGACTGTGAGCTGGGTGCAATGGCTCTCGCCTATAATCCCAACACTTTGGGAGGCTGAGGTGCAAGGATCATTTGAGCCCAGGAGTTTGTGACCAGCCTAGGCAACACGGCAAAACCTCAGCCCTATAAAAAATACAAAAATTAGCCGAGCATGGTGGCACGTGCCTGTAGTCCCACCTACCAGGGAGGCTGAGGTGGGAGAATCACCTGAGTCAGGAGAGAGAGGCTGTAGTGAGATATGTTCATGTCTATGTACTCCAGCCTGGGTGAAAGAGTTAGACTCCAGCCTGGGTGAAAGAGTTAGACTCCATCTCAAAAAAAAAAAAAAGTGAATTCATTCAGGCCAAATGAATGCCACCTGGTGAAATCCAGATTCTCTGACTCTTCCTTCAACACCTATTTGCTCTCCTGCTGAAGAGGTCCCCCAGGATTTGATCACAGATGGGTTGTCACAGTATCAGAGAACCCAAGCAACATTAGCATTCTAAGTATCAGAGCAATGACCATTGTTTGAGGGCCCACTGTGAGCCCCAAGCTTACTGTGTTATCCGATTCAGCATGAGTGGATCACCGTCTTAGAAATAGGATTGTCCAGGCTGACTGTGGTGGCTCATACCTGTAACCCCAGTACTTTGGGAGGCCGAGGAGGGTGGATCACTTGAGGCCAGGAGTTTGAGACCAGCCTGGCCAATATGGTGAAACCCTGTCTCTACTAAAAATACAAAAATTAGGCTGGCGTGGTGGCAGGTTTCTGTAATCCCAGAATCCTACTCGGGAGGCTGAGGCAAGAGAATCGCCTGACCCCAGGAGGCAGAGGCTGCAGTGAGCCGAGATCACACCATTGCACTCCAGCCTGGGTGACAGAGTGATACTGTCTGAGAAAATTTTAAAAAATAAAAAGAAAGAAAGAGAGAGAGAGAGGGAGGGAAGGAAGGA
>NW_022436946.1:60970149-61004175 GCF_009761245.1 Sapajus apella
GAAGGAAGGAAGGAAGGAAGGAAGGAAGGAGGGAAGGAAGGGAAGACTGTCCAGTAAAATCAGGTATTTTTGTCCTGTACAGGCAGTTCTGCCTTTACAGATCAGAAAAAGAAAGGAGAGGAGTTGGTCTACATCCACTTTCTCCTTTTGGGAAGAAAGTGACTCTCTGGCCGGGTGTGGTGGCTCATGCCTGTAATCCCAGTACTTTGGGAGGCCGAGGTGGGCGGATCACAAGGTCAGGAGTTTGAGACAAGCCTGGCCAACATAGTGAAACCCCATCTCTACTAAAAAAAAAAAAAAATTAGCCGGACATGGTGGTGGGTACCTGTAGTCCCAGCTACTCAGGAGGCTAAGGCAGGAGAATCGCTTGAACCTGGAAAGCAGAGGTTGTGGTAAGGCGAGGTCGTACCACTGCACTCCAGCCTGGGCAACAGAGCAAGACTCTGCCTCAAAAAAAAAAAAAAAAAAAAGGAAAAAGAAAGTGATCGTCGTACCTGCCATCAATACAGGCTATTTTGCTGGAAGCTCTTCCATTGCCTTTTTAAAATTTTAATGTGCAGTAATCTTGACTCTTTAATGAGGGACCATCATCAGAAAGAACTTCCTAGTCAGTGTGTGAGGTGGCAGAGGTGTGGACGGTTCCAGGCTCTGCTCACTTCTTCCTCTGCCCCTCCCAGGCCTGTCACAGGTTCAGGGCTGGTCAAACCTTGTCCCAAAACCAAAGAAATCTGCCCCAGAAGATTTCTAACAATCTCCCAAGATTTCTGTTTATCAGAACCAAGGCCATCCAGGCCTCCAGCTGAATCTAGCCACCTGAATTGAGAACATTCCACCTGAATAAAAGCAACCTGAACTGAGAACATTCCAGAAACTAAAACCAAGGACAGGATGATACTTTGTAACCATGGGAGGGAATGTGGCTTCTCATTTTCCAAGAGAAAATGAAAACAAGATTTCTTGATGCTCTTTTCACTGAATGCTAAAGAAAGCTTCCTTGTTAGCCGTCTCTTCTCCCAACAATAAGAAAGCAAACAAAACAGAACAGAAGACCCCTGTGCAGCAGAGGTCTTTTGTTTTTCAATGTTGCATGTTTTATGCATTATGAACTGAGGTTATTTTTTCTTGTTAGGATTTACATAGAACAGAGATAGCCATTAGATATTCTGATTATTTTAAAAGTTAAAAAAATTTTTTAACTCCAAAGGGCCCTCTCTTATTTAATTCGTTTAAAAAGCTATTCATTACCGTAACACAGGGCATTGCCTTTGGCATCATAAGGATTTTTTTTTTAAATGATAACCAATACAGCCTTATTTTTGAAGTGGTCTTCTAGTTCAGAAGGGAGAAGGAGAATACATCAGGAATATGAAAAAGCATGAAAAGCACTAAGTGTGAAGGGGTTTTTTAAAAACCTGTCTCAGGAGTGGTGGAAGGTAGTATTTCATAGTGTTCCTAGGATTTCAGTAATGAGCGGACAGTAGTGATACATTAGGATACAAATCATTAATAAGACACATTCTCTTGGCCTGAAGGATCTTCCATGCTAGTGAGAAAGACAGGCATGTAAATCAATTGATTACAGTTAACAATACAAGAGCTATAAGGAATAGAAATGACATGCTGTGGCAACAGAGAGAAGAGAATGATTAGGTCTGCTGAGGAAAACAAGAAAGGCTTCACATAGAAGATGACATTTGAGCTGGGTCACCAAATGTGGTAGTTATAACATGTTCACAATTTTTAGATACTTCTCCTTTCAAGAGGTGGAATTTGCCGAGCTCGGTAGCTCACTCTTGTAATCCTAGTACTTTTGGAGGATGAGGCAGGTAGATCACCTGGGGTCAGGAGTTCAAGGCCAGCCTGGTCAACCTGGTGAAACCCCATCTCTACTAAAGATACAAAAATTACCTGGGTGTGGTGGTATGCGCCTGTAATCCCAGCTACTTGGGAGGCTGAGGCAGGAGAATCACTTGAACCCGGTAGGCGGAAGTTGCAGTGAGCCAAGACCATGCCATTGCACTCTAGCCTGGGAGACAGAGCAAGACTCTGTCTCAAAAAAAAGAAAAAATACAAAAAAAGAGATAGAACTTAACCCCCCTTCGAGTGTGAACTGGACTTACGACACTCAGCCTCCCGAGTAGCTGGGATTATAGGCACCCATCACCATGTTCAGCTAAGTGTTGTATTTTTAGTAGAGATGGGGTTTCACCATGTGGTCCAGGCTGGTCTCGAACTCCTGATCTCAGGTGATCTGCCCGCCTTAGCCTCCCAAAGTGCTGGGATTACAGGCATGAGCCACCATGCCCGGTGTCAACTTCTATGTGCTGTCTCCTCGTGACACTAATAGAACATGGCAGCAGTGACCGTGTACTTCGAAGACGACGTTATCAGCAGCATTACGATTTCGTTTACTTCCTTCTTTGGATCACTCACTGTGAAGGAAGTCAGCTGCCCTGTCATGAGGACACTCAAGCAGATCTATGAAGAAGACCACATGGCAAGAAAGTAAGTCCTCCTGCCCACAGCAGACATGTGGGTGAGCCATCTTGGAAGTGGCTTCTCCAGGCCCAGTCAGGTCTTTGGATGACTGCAGCCTCAGCCAACGTCTTGACTGCAACTGCCTGTGAGACCATGAACCAGATGCATGCAGCTAAGCGACTCAGAATTCCCAACCCCTGGAAACTGTGAGGTCATAAATGCTTATCGTTGGCTTAGATCACTACCTTTTGGAATAATTTGTCATGCAACAATAGGTTCCTAATACCCCAGATGAGTATCAGTTTGCCATATTGGCAGGTGGGAGGCATCCAAATAGAAGAACTGAAAGGGTGCCAGTGAGTGGTTGAGAACGAAGGAGTGTAATACATGTATTTGTAACTCTTAAGCTTTTAGTGTGTTAGCAAATGCCCTAAGTATTCTTACAAGTGGAATTTCCTTCAATTAATATCACTGGCCAGGTGCAGTGGCTCATGCCTGTAATTCCAGCACTTTGTGAGGCCAAGGCAGGAGAATCATTTGAGGCCAGGAATTCAAAATAGGCCTGGGCACCATAGTGACACCCCATCTCTACAAAGGAAAAGGAAAAGGAAAAAAAAGAATATTGTGGAATATGGCTACTCACTGCACTTCGGGGGAAGAAAATTAATTTTTTGCCGTGACCCAAAAGCCGCTTCTCTAGTTCACGTGCGTCACAGTCCTCCTTGCTCACTACACCTGAGTCGCATTGGTTTTCCTCATTCCGTTTCCCCTGCTAGGAGGTCTGTGCACACAGCTGCTTCTGCTTAGGCAGCTCTTCTCTTTACCTTCCCTCCGGCTGACTCCTGCTTCTATTATAAGACACAGCCCGCATGTGCCTTCAAGGAGACCCCTTTTCTGACCGTCACAATTGTTGTTCTTTTCCGTAGTGCTTATTTGTTTCTTTCATCAGAGGAATTACTCTCCAAAGTCATGTTATTGATGGTATTTGTCTGTTTGCATGTTTTTGTCTGTCTTCCACTCCAGACAGTATATTCACCTATGCAGGGGCTGCTTGTTTACTGCAGTATCTCCAACACGTGGCATGGTGCCCAGCATGCGGTAAGTGTTCACAAAACATTGATTTCGGCTATCTTCCCCTTCCTCCTGTGTAGTAAAACATTTGTATTAGGTATTCCAGCTTTTTTGTTTTGTTTTTAGATGAAACTTCCCTCTTGTTGCCCAGGCTAGAGTGCAGTGGACCGATCTTGACTCACTGCAATCTCTACCCGCGGGTTCAAGCAGCGATTCTCCTGCCTCAGCCTCCCGAGTAGCTGAGACGATAGGCACCCGCCACTATGTTTGGCTAATTTTTGTATATTTAGTAGAGACAAGGTTTCACCATGTTGGCCAGCTGGTTTCAAACTCCTGACCTCAGGTGATCTGCCCGCCGTGGCATCCCAAAGTGCTGGGATTACAGGCATGTGTCGCCACGCCCGGCCAGGAATTTTCGTTTTAAGACTATTTGTCACCCACGTATAGCTGTTTTAAGACTGTCAGCTGGGCACAGTGGCTCATGCCTGTAATCCCAGCACTTTGGGAGGCTGAGGCAGGCAGATCACCTGAGGTCAGGAGTTTGAGACAAGCCTGACCAACAAGATGAAACCCTGTCTTTACTAAAAAAACAAAAATTAGCCAGGCTTGGTAGCGTACACCTATAATCCCAGCTACTCTGGAGCCTGGGGCATGACAATTCCTTGAACCTGGGAGGCGGAGTGAGCAGAGATTGTGCCGCTGCACTCCAGCCTGGGCAACAAGAGTGAAACTCCATCTCAACAACAACAAAAAACGAAAACAAAACATGACTATTTGTGTGATCCCATCTCTGAGAGAAGCAAATGAAATGAAATTCTACAACAAATTTTAAACACATTGTTCAATTTTTTTGGTAACTTTATATTTTATATTATTTGATGAAATCATCTTTCATGTCTTGAACAGTAACTCATTGGTCATGTAACAGAAGGCAATGAAAATATCCCATCCTGCTCCTATCAAAGCATCTCCTTTCCCGGCCTCCATTCCATTCCCAGAAAACTTTTTAATGATGAAATATTTAAAATATATTGAAAAATAGAAGGAATAGTACAGCAAACACCATCTCCAATAAATAAGAACATTCTCCTATGTAACACAGTACTATTATCATACTTATGAAAATTTTAATAATTTCAATTATTGTCTATAATTCTGTTTCCCCCCAAGTTTCTTTTTTTTGAGACAGAGTCTTGCTCTGTTGCCCAGGCTGAGTGCAGTGGTGCAATCTCAGCTCACTGCAACCTCCCTCTCTCGGGTTTAAGCGATTCTTGTGCCTCAGCCTCCTGATGCTACAGGCATGAGCTACCAAGCCTGGCTAATCCAAATTTCTTTTATATCTGGTTTGTTCATACCAGGAACTGAACAAGGAATACAACTTGCATTTTGTTGGATCGCAAATCTCTTTTAACCTAAAGCAGTCCTTTTTCCCTATCATTCTTTCTTTACATAACTGACTTATCAAGAAGTCTGGACCAGTTGCCTTATAGAATCTACCCTCCTTCCTTCCTTCCTTCCTTCCTTCCTTCCTTCCTTCCTTCCTTCCCTTTCTCCCTCCCTCCCTCCTTCCTTCCTTCCTTCCTTCCTCTCTCAAGGTCTTGCTCTGACTTCCAGGCTAGAGTGCAGTGGCACGATCTCCGCTCACCGGAACCTCTGCCACCCAGATTCAAGCGATTCTCATGTCTCAGTTTCCCAAGTAGCTGGGATCACAGGCGTGCGCCACCATGCCTGGCTAATATTTTTTTTTCAATTTTTTTTTATTGCATTTTACGTTTTGGGGTACAAGTGAGGAACATGCAAGATTGTTGCATAGGTACACACATGGCAGTGTGATGTGCTGCCTTCCTCCCCATCACCTATAACTGGCATTTCTTCCCATGTTTTCTCTCCCCAACTCCCCACCCCACCGGCTAATATTTTTTTTGTATTTGTAGTAGAGATAGGGTTTTACCATTTCGCCAGGGTGGTCTTGAACTCTTGGCCTCAAGCAATCCACCTGCCTCGGCCTCCCAAAGTGCTGGAATTACAGGCGTGAGCCACCGCACCCAGCCACTTTGTAGAGTATTTCAACTTCTAGATTTGTGTGATTGTTTCCTCGCGGTATTGGTTAACATATTCCTTATACCTCTGTATTACCTGTGAGCCAGAATATACTTATAATAGACAAGATTAAATGTATATTAAATGGCCAGGCATGGTGGCTCACACCTGTAAACCCAGCATTTTGGGAGGCCAAGGCAGGCAGATCACCTAAGGTCAGGAGTTCGAGACCAGCCCGGCCAACATTGCGAAATCCCATCTCTACTAAAAATATAAAAATTAGCCAGGAGTGGTGGTGGGTCCCTGTAATCCCAGCTACTGTGGAGGCTGAGTCAGGAGAATCTTCAATCCGGGAGGTGGAGTTGCAGTGAGCTGAGATCACACCACTGCACTCCAACCTGGGCACAGAGCAAGACCCTGTCGCAAAAAAAAAAAAAAAAAAAAAATGTAGATTTAGCATCTTGGCAGCAATACTTTGCAGATACAAGGCTGTACTACATACATATGTATATATGTTTGTAACTCACATGTATCATATGTATATATGTATGTATGTCAAGAGGTACACAATTTAGTGTCTCTCTTTTGTTGGTGCCAAAATTGGTCACTGGGCTTAGGTAGTAACGCCCAGGTTTCACCCTGTAAAGTTGTGTTTTTCCTTTTGAGACTGAATGGCAAGCCATCTAAAGAGTGATCTTTTGTCATCACAAATTGGAGATATAGTAATACCCCACCTATAAATACTTGAGCATATGTCATTAAAACATAAGAACATTTTCCTTTATACCTAAAATAAGATTATTTCACTGAACAAAATTAATATTAACCCCTTAATATCACCTAACATTCAGTCCATGTTCAAATTTTCTCCCAATTATCTCCAAAATGTCTTTAATGTCTAGTTTTCCAAACTGGGATCTAAACCAGAGAAGCCAGTTTTTAAATGATCATAGGAAAAACTTGAAATAGTACATTTTCCTTTTAATTTCATGTTTTACCCACTAGTTAAAAAGAAATGTGATTGCTGTCATTGCAGTAGGTAAATGTCATACATGTGTAGTTAGGATAGTTACAAATCTTGTTCTAAAATCTTTAACTGAACCAGGGGTGGTGGCTCATGCCTGTAATCCCAGCACTTTGGGAGGCTTAGGTAGGCTGATTGCTTGAGGCCAGGAGTTGGAGACCAGCCTGGCCAACATGGTGAAAACCTGTCTCTACTAAAAATGCAAAAATTAGTTGGGGGTGGTGGTGCATGCCTGTAATCCCAGCTACTCAGGAGGCTGAGGCACAAGAATCACTTGAACTCGGGAAGTAGAGGTTGTAGTGAGCTGATATTGCACCACTGCACTCCAGCCTGAGCCACAGAGACAGATTCTGTCTCAAAAATATAAAAATAAAAAATAAAAATAAAAAAATAAAATCTTTAACTGGCAGTTCTAGTACCAAAAAAAAAAAATAAATAAAATTTATCACTAATAACATTATATCCTTATGACTTTTAAGTCCTTACTAACAATAAAGAAATCTTAAGATCACTATATTGAAATATGTTCAGGTGAGGGTGAAAAAAAAAAGAAATATGTTCATTCATAAGTTGAGGCCAAGTAGTAAATCTTGCCCAGTGGCTAAGAATCAGAAATAGAATCAGTCCCTTGGCCATAAACACCATCTCAGCAGAAGAAAGGGAGAAGCTAGTAGCTAGCTTCACACTAACATCAAGGATGAGAGAAATAATACATTTCGACTTGTTAGTCAAGAGGACTCAGAGCTAAAGGCTTACAGAATCTTCTTTCTCTTTATAATGACATTTTAAACTTTCCATACCTTTACTCAGTGTTTGTTCATTTTACTAAAGAACAGAGAGTATTCATTTTCACACCACACCCTGCCCAGGTGTGGAAATAACAAGTCAAAGTGATATTTCCAAGATATGAAATCATGTATATTTCATCCCTTTGTACCTACAAAGTATATGAGCTATGCAAAGACAATAAACTATGATTTTATTTCTTATCAAATATTTCTGATGAATAGGAGGGAAACATTCATGTTTTAAATTAGCCTTTTCATCAAGTACTAGGACCTGTGTTATTTAAATGAAACATAAAAATTTGTTCATAATATTTGTTTCTCTTTTTTTTTTTCTGAGATGGACCCTCACTCTGTCACCCAGGCTGGAGTGTGTGGCATGATTTCAGCTCACTGCAACCTCCACCTCCCAGGTTCAAGCAATTCTCCTGCCTCAGCCTCCCAAGTAGCTGTCATTACAGGCGTGCCATCATGCGTGGCTAATTTTTGTGTTTTTAATAAAGATGAGGTTTTGCCATGTTGGCCAGGCTGGTCTTGAAATCCTGACCTCAGATGATCCTCCCACTTTGGCCTTCCAAAGTGCTGGGATTACAGACGTGAGCAACTGCACCCAGTCTTGTTTCTGTTTTTTGGTCTGAACATTGGTGGTCATTTGTTTGATCAGTAACACTGAAATATGTCATAATTGTAACTCTCCTTTTAAAGAGAAACTTTAATCCTGAGACCACTAAACTTTTTAAAGAATCTATTTGCAAGTAATATTGGTCACTTTGAAAATAGGAAAGCTGAAGACAGGAAATTGCTTGCCCACTCAAAATTACATGAGTCAAGAAGCAAGTCAAAACTAAAACTTGGTCTTACCAGTCTCAGCCTTGGCCTGATCAAAGTCTGAAGGATTGACTTTAAATCTTAAAGACACTTTGTTCTTCCTAGTCTCATGATATTGACCCAAAATATTTTGTGTACTTTATCACTAAGGTAATGAGTTCTCACTTGATATGTAGGCCATTTTTTCTATAACTATATGAAATATCTGTACATATATGAATCAACGGCATAGTTTACATGTGTGTTTATTTTGTCTGTTTCTTTTTAGTGACTGGGTACATCCAAGAGACAGAAGAGTCTGTATAATTGGAACAAAAGAGAAATAGACATTGATCATTTTGATAATTTTTTGATAATCTACTGTTCTCTTCTCAGGCTACAAAGATAATGTATTTGTTGTACAAATTTTGAAAGTCTAGGAAAAGCACAAAAAGACAAATGCAAATTAGCCATTTTCTTACTTCCTTCTCATAGAGATAGCTACCATTATCATTTTTTATTTATCTTAATAAGCTCCTTATCATGCATGTACTTTTCACTTATCATCTGGAATTTCCCTATCCCTAAAGACATAGATAAATTTGGCTCACATCCCTTTCCAGGCTGTGGAAAGTCCAATAATCTCGTCCAGGCTGGGGGTGGGTGAGAGTGAGGGGAATTTGAAGAGGGCTGTTTTAACTGATTTCTTGCCTCTGCTGATTCCTATACTCTGCTCAGGCAATCTCTTTGTGGTTTACACTCACACACTAAATGTGAGGCCCTGCTATGTCAGAGTTTCCTCAAGGCTTGAGAAGATTTGAGAAGATGGAGAGAACGATAGAAGTTTATTGCAATATAAACAACTTACAACTGAATATTTAATGTCATGTTTTTAAACTCTCCTTTTGACAATTTGGACTGTAGCCTCTTGACGTTTTACCGGGATCTTTTTACACCTTCCCTGACCTACCTTGAACCCATCTACAACTCTCCTCCAAAAAATACAAAAAAAATATTAAGCTATTCAGCCTTATCTGTGTCTCTAATTTGGAGTCTAGGGGCAGAGTGCATAGGTTAAAATTCTGAGACTTCCTCTTACGCAAGTAAACTCTCTAAGTCTCAGCCTTCTCACTTGTAAAATAAGAATATTGATAGAACCTCCTAGGCTGGGCACAGTGGCTCACGCCTGTAATCCCAGCGCTTCGGGAGGCTGAGGTGGGCAGATAGCTTGAGGTCAGGAGTTCAAGATCAGCCTGACCAATGGCAGATGGCTTGAGGTCAGGAGTGGAGGCCATGGTGAAACCCTGTCTCTACTAAAAATACAAAAATTAGGCAGGTGTCGTGGCGGGCACCTGTAATCTCAGCTGCTTGAGAGGTTGAGGCAGGAGAATCACTTGTACCTGGGAGGCAGAGGTTGCAGTGAGCCGAGATCGCACCATTGCACTCCAGTTTGATTGACAAAGTGAGACCCTGTCCCCCCACAAAAAAAAGAGAACCTCCTTCACAGGCAAAACACTTAAAGTACTTAGCTCATCTCCTAGCACACTGAGCAAATGTGAGCTACTGTCATTATCATTGAGAATATTTCATCGGGGCTATAGAGCCTGGAGAACCTGTCTGGACTTCTATTGAGTACCCCTTTCCAGTTCCAGAACACTTACTTACAGGAAGAGTGAGGGTTTGAGATTAGGAGCACACAGTCTGGGGCTGGGCACAGTGGCTCATGCCTGTAATACCAGCACTTTGGGAGGCCATTGAGGGTGAAATGCTTGAGCTCAGGAGTTTGAGACAAGCCTGGGCAACATGGCGAAACCACATCTCTACAAATAATACAAAAACTAGCTGGGTGTGATGGCAGGCGCCTGCAGTCCCAGCTACTTGGGAGGCTGAGGCGGGAGGATCACTGAGCTCAGGAGGCAGAGATTGCAGTGAGCAGTGATTGCGCCACTGCACTCCAGCCTGGGTGACAAAAGTGAGACCCATTTCAAAAAACAAAAGCAAAACCCCAAAAAACACATAGTCTGATGTGGGAATGTCCATCAACTATAACTAGGGTACAAGATATTTATTAGGAATCAACATCTATGGAAGGAATGGGAAGGAAGCAGGACTGGGCTAAAGCAACCAACCATCCTGGTTTGTACGTGACTGAGGGTTTCCTGGGGCAAGGAATGTTCGGTGCTAAAACCAGAAGACTCCTGAGTAAACTGAGACAGTGGCCACCCTGGCTGAGGAAACTGGTAATAAAGCCTTTGAAGGAGGATCTGGAAAGTGAGGATCTGGATAGTGCATCTCTGTGTCTGTCAAAAGCACCAGTTTGTGCCTCGGTTTCCTCATCTGCAGAGTGGCGATGATAATGGTAAATGCCTGATTGTATTGTTGTGAAGGTTAAATGAGTTGATATATGTAAAATGATTAGAGTAGTGCCCACACAGCAAGCTCCTGAGTATTAGCTATCTTACCAGATCAAGTGTCCTCCTGTCAGATCCTGAAATGCTTGATCCTTGTTCTTCTTTGTCAAACCACCACACTAGTGTTCATCATTACCTCAGTCTGGTTGTAACGCACACCCAGACTGACTGAATTTGGATAAATGCTGGTTTCTTGATTACAGCCAAAAACTGGAGTAAGAGGGTCTTCCAGTTCCCTCTCACTCCCAGATTTTGACTGATTCAGGAGACCCCCCTCCTTGTGCTATCCTAGTTCTATTATTGAATAATGGAAATAATTAAATGAGGAGAAAAGTGACACAGAAGTAAGGGCAGAAGGAATAATTTTATTATTTTATTTTATTTTATTTTATTTTTGAGACAGATTCTTGCTCTGTTGCCCCGGCTAGAGTGTAGTGGCATGATCTCGGCTCACTGCAAACTCTGCCTCTCCAGTTTCAAGCGATTCTCCTGCCTCAGACTCCCAAGTAGCTGAGACTACAGGCACATGCCAGCATACCCTGATAAGTTTTGTATTTTTTGTAGAAATGGGCTTTCACCATATTGGCCAGGCAGGTCATGAACTCTTGGCCTCAAACAATCCACCCGCCTCGGCCTCCCAAAGTGCTGGGATTACAGGCATGAGCTACTGCACCTGGTCATATTTATTTTTATTTTAAAGATAAGGTCTTGCTCTGTCACCCAGGCTGGAATGCAGTGGCACAAATGTAGCTCACTACAACCTTGAACTCCTAGGCTCAAGCAATCCTTGCATCTCAGCCTCCCAAGTAGCTGGGACTGCAGGCTCACATCACGACACCCAGCTAATTTTTTAAATTTCCTGTAGAGATGTTTTTAGATTTTTTGTAGAGATGAGATCTTGCTATGTTGCCCAGGGTGGTCTTGAACTCCTGGCCTCAAGTGATCCTCCTGCCACAGCCTCCCAAAGTATTGTGAGCCACTGTGCCTAGCTGATTTTTTTTTTTTTGAGACAGAGTTTTACTCTTGTTGCGCAGGCTGGAGTGCAATGGCATGATCTTGGCTCACCACAACTTCTACCTCCTGGGTTCAAGCGATTCTCCTGCCTCAGGCTTCCAAGTAGCTGGTATTACAGGCATGCACCACCATGCCTGGCTAATTTTGTATTTTTAGTAGAGATGGGGTTTTTCCGTGTTGGTCAGGCTGGTCTTGAACTCCCAACCTCAGGTAATCTGCCCACCTTGGCATCCCAAAGTGCTGGAATTACAGGCATGAGACACCACACCTGGCCTGAATTTTCAGTTAAAAGTAGCTTTCACACACACACACAAATTTAAGCATGAGACTTTGGAAGCCAGTCTGGGATGCTTAAAAGGCAGAGTGACTAAAGATCATTTTTAGCCTGAGTAACTTTTGTGATTATGAAGCTGATGAAATAAATGATCCTCATTCTGACTTCTCTTTTCTCCAAAATAAACCATGTCATGTAATTCTATCAGGTGATCACTGGTTGCTTCTTCTTCCATTCTGAAGAAACTAAAGCTACTGAAAGTCATGTGAATCACTTTATGAGCAAGAGCAGGAAACAGCACTAGGTTAAAATTTGGAGTGTGACATTTTCAATATGAGAATACTTCCCTCCCCGAAGAGCTGGACACAAATTACTTTTTATAGCAGCCCTTGGCTTTTCATTTAGCCAGGAGGGAAGTATGAGGTAGCACGGTTCCACACCCTTTTACCTGGATGACGTCCCTCTATGTCATTTAAACAGATGCTACTTAGAATAAGGAGGTGGGTTATTTACTCTCTGTTCTCATCACCCGAACTAAAGCAAGCAAGCAAACAAGCCAAGCAAAAGAGCAATCTTAGAAGTCATTTTTTAAAATGCCTAGACCTCTTCTGGCTTGTTCTTCCGTTGAATTCCAAGCATTATTTGTCTAGGTTCCCTTGCCTGAACTGTTGGCACAGAAGGTGCAATTTTATCCTTGAAGTAGGGTGTTCCTCAGGCACTGAGCCAATGCAGTTGGCTCATTCATTTCCTTCCCTACTAAGTTTCTTCAGGGCTTTCTACATGTCAGAAGCCTGTTACGCAATGATTCAGAAGAGGATACAGGAAATATTGTTCCTACTGTGACATTGGCTGTTCACCTCTCTCTAGCCCAAATTGGTTTACTTCACCAAGGAATCCACAGAGTTTTCTTCATTTCAATTCCTTTCTGATTTCACAGTTACCATAATGGAAATCTGAAGTAGAAAGGCCTTCGACCAGGTGCAGTGGGCTTACCCCTGAAATCTTAGCACTTTGGGAGGCCAAAGAGGGAGGATCGCTTGAGCTCAGGAGTGTGAGACCAACCTGGGCAACATAAGGAGACCCCTGTCACTACAAAAAATTTTTAAAAAATAGCTGGGCATGGTGGCACACACCTATGGTCCTAGATGATGAGAGGCTGAGGTGGGAGGATCATGTAGACCCAGGAAGTTGAGGCGACAGTGAGCTGACATCATGCCACTGCACTCTAGCCTGGGTGACAGAGTAAGACCCTGTCTAAAAAAAAAAAAAAAAAAGGAAAAGAAAGGCAGAAAAGAAAAGGCATGGTGGCTCACACCTATAATCCCAGCAGTTTGGGAGGTCGAGGTGGGCGGATCACTTGAGCCCAGGAGTTTGAGACCAGCCTAGGCAACATGGCAAAATTTCGTTACTACTAAAAAATAATAATAAAAAAAAAATTAGCTGGCCACGGTGGCACACACTTGTAGTCCCAGCCACTCAGGAGACTGAGGTGGGAGGATCACCTGAGCCCAGGAGGTCAAGGCCGCCGTGAGCCATGATTGCACCACTGCACTCCACCCTGGGCCACAGAGCAAGACCCTATCTCAAAAAAGAAATAATTTGAAGAAGAAAAAAAGTTAAAAACAAACAAACAAACAAAAAAGTATGTCCATATCTTCTTTGTGGGGAAAGTGATTAGGACTTTTGCAGCTTCTGATGGCAAGCCTGTCATGCAGAGCTGCTTGTCTGATTTCCACTACCCATGCTGTTGAACTTCTTTTGTGTGAGTAGCCCAGCTAAGCCGTGTCTTAAGGACAGGCACATTCATGTATTTCCCTGGTGGAGGTGTTGGTGTGCACCACTGCAACCTTTCTCACTCTCCTGGTTCTTCTCAAGAACCACAGCACACAGTTCCTGTCCTAAAATCTTACCATTTGAGGCACCTGGCCCAGGCTAGGGATGCCTACTCTGCATCTGTTTCCAGGAATCACACAGACGCCTTGATCTCAGAGCCCACCCAACTGTATGAACCATTTCCAGGAAGCCTAAAGATCCTGTTTCTTTGTGTCATAACGAGACACTGAGCCAGAACCGCCTGTCCTTACAGACATCTCCACACAGGCTGAGGGCTCTGATGGGAACAGTAATGGGGCAAAGGGGACCTGCACTGGAAATTTGTGTGCAGAATCGTGGCAGAGGATGGTCTCTGTGCACAAAGCCTACCAGAAACCAGAGAGAGGAGAAGGAGAGAGCTGCAGGTTCAGACTTCC
The DNA here is from genome assembly GCF_009761245.1 of Sapajus apella. NCBI lineage: Eukaryota > Metazoa > Chordata > Mammalia > Primates > Cebidae > Sapajus > Sapajus apella. The sequence goes on from NW_022436946.1 coordinate 60,984,303, forward strand.
CCCTTCAATCATGCGACTCCAAGATCCTCTTACCAGCTGGAGGGGTGCCCAGCCCAGGCTTCTCATTCAAGGACGCAGGGGATAAAATGACTGGGTTGGTCTTTAAGCAAATGATTCACTCACCTTTTTATAGTCGGGAGGACACAGGAAAGTTTTAGTCTTTCCATACATTTTGTATTTTATCCTTATACTCTATTGATTCAAATGAGAAAAATGAAAAAGAAAGCACAATATCTGGGAAAATTCTTTAATATTCTCCAGACTCAAATTTATTTTATGTCCATAAACCAAAATCATCTTATCTCAGAACTGCTTGAGCTTTATAATTAATGCATTTTTAAGGTTTCACATTGACTATACCTGTACCATGAGACTTCTTGTATCTTACAAAGACGATTGGATAGAGTTAATATCTTTTTCCCTCACTACCTCTTTTTTTCACTCTCCACTTTCCTTTTTTTTCCACAGATCTTTTCTTTTTTTCTAAAAAAAAAGAAGAAAGAAAGAAAGGAAAAAAAGAATTAAAAAAAAAAGAATGAAGGGGAGGAAGAAAGAGAAAGAGGAAGAGGGAGAGAAAACAGGGGTGTTGCTTTATTGCCCGGGGTAGAATGCAGTCTAAAAATGGGTATGCCTATAATTGTGCTTAATAATAGAGACATGAAAAAAAATGAGGGAAGAAAATAACTAACAAGCAGCCAACCAATATTTCATTTAAACCTGTAAACAGATGTGATGTGGTACTGATAAGAGTGTATATTTTGTGTATTTAAAGTGGAGAGTTCTATAAATGTTAATTAAGTTTATTTGTTCCGGATCTGAGTTCAAATCCTAGATATCATTGTTAACTTTCTGTCTCATCGATCTGTCTAATATTGATGTTGAAGTCTCCCACTATTATTGTGTGGGAGTCTAAGTCTCTTTATAAGTCTTATGTATCTGGGTATTCCTGTATTGGGTGCATATATATTTAGGATCTTTAGCTCTTCTTGTTGCATTGATCCTTTCATCATTATGTAATATCCTTCTTTGCTTCTTTTGATCTTTGTTGCTTTAAAGCAACTCCTGCTTTTTATTTATTTATTTATTTTTGCTCTCCATTTGGTTGGTAAATCTTTCGCCATCCCTTTGTTTTGAGTCTTTGTGTATCCTTGCATGTGAGATGGGTCTGGATGCAGCATACCGATGGGTTTTGGCTTTTTTTGCCTGTCTCTGTCTTTGGATTGGGGGATTTAGTCGATTTAAATTTAGAATTAATAATAATATATGTGAGTTTTTTCTATGTGTAGTGGTTCTTTCAGAAGCTCTTGTAAAGCAGGCCTGGTGGTGATGAAATCTCTGAGTGCTTGCTTGTTCACAAAAGATTTTATTTTTCCTTCTCTTATGAAGCTTAGTTTGGCTGGATGTAAAATTCTGGGTTGAAAGTTCTTTTCTTTAAGGATGTTGAATATTGGCCCCCACTCTCTTCTAGCTTGTAGGGTTTCTGCTGTGAGTCTGATAGGCTTCCCTTTATGGGTAACCTGACCTTTCTCTCTGGCTACCCTCAGTATTTTCTCCTTCATTTCAACCCTGATGAATCTGGCGATTATATGCCTTGAGGTTGGTTTTCTTGAGGAATATCTTTGTGGTGTTCTCTGTATTACCTGGAGTTGAATATTGTCCTGCCTTGCTAGGTTGGGAAAGTTTTCCTGAATAATATCCTGAAGCGTATTTTCCAGCTTGGATTGATTTTCTTCGTCACATTCAGGTACACCTATCAAGTGCAGATTAGGTCTTTTCACATAGTCCCATATTTCTTGGAGACTTTGCTCGTTCCTTTTTATCCTTTTTTCTCTAATCTTGTCTTTTTGTTTTATTTCATTAAGTTGGTCTTCAACTTCTGATATCTTTTCTTCTGCTTGATCGATTCGGCTGTTAAAACTTGTGCATAGTTCGCAAAGTTCTCGTGTTGTGTTTTTCAGCTCCATTAATTCACTTCTATTCCTCTCTAAATTGTGTATTCTTGTTAACATTTCATCAAACCTTTTTTCAAAGTTCTTAGTTTCTTTGCATTGGGTTAAAACAAGTTCTTTTAATTTCCAGAAGTTTCTTATCATCCACCTTTTGAAGCCTGCTTCTGTTAATGGAACACACTCGTTCTCCATCAGGTCTTGTTCCATTGCTGATGAGGAACTGTGATCCCCTGTAGAGGGAGAGGCGTTCTGATTTTGGGTATTCTCAGCCTTTTTAGGCTGTTTTCTTCCCTTCGTTATAAATTTATCCATCTGTGGTCTTTATAATTACCGTCTTTATAATTGGGTTTCTGAGTGGACGTCCAACTTGTTGCTTCCCAGCGCTAAAATCTGAGCAACCACTGCGCCAGCCAAAACAGCGGCATTATGATTGATGGTGCTTTTCTGACTCTGCACCAAGAACTGCCACACCAAGGCAGCGGCAAAACTGCCTCGCCGGCCACAAGAGTCACGTTGGCAACCCGTGGGGCTCCTCTGCTGGGAATCTTCTGGTGCGTGAGCAACAAAAATTCATCTGAAAGTGTGGCATCCTCTCGTTCTCTGCACTTTCACTGGGAGCTACAATCCCGAGCTGCTAGTGATCAGCCATCTTGGATCTCTCCTCACTCTCCACTTTCAACATAACCACTGCTAAATGATCTGACAATCGATTTCATATATATAAAAACATGGTGCCTAGTTCCATGTTTTTATGTATATGAAACTCTAGGGTTTAGGGGAAGAAATGTGTATGAAGGTATCCTGGCAAAGGCATGCTGTGTCACTTCCCTCTGGATGTTTTGTAAAACTGGTTGTGAGAAAATGCAAGAATGAGTAGACACTGCGACAGTGATGAAAACAGGTACTGATGAAGGAATCAACTCCCTGAAAGCCAGTTGTCTTCCAAGTACATCCTGAGTCACATTTCTCCTCCACATCTCCTGCTCTTCCTCCTTATGTAGCTTGCCTTCCTACCACATCCTAGAGATTTGTCTCTTTTCTCATCTAAGTTTCAGCCAGAGATAGGAGGAGTAAACTGAGATCCTCAGATACTTTTTCAACTGTCAAAGTTCCCAGAATGCATCTTTAACTTGGAATCAAACTTAAAGGGTTTAACCTGCCTTCCCTGTAAATTCTTTTGGGCCACCTCGGCAGCTTGTGAAATCTCTCCCTCAAAACATTGCCGGGTACCTTTGTCACATTCATTAGGTTTTCCTTTCTTTGTCCTTTGATGAATTTCAAAAAATGTACAAGGGTTCACTATACAAGGGGCAAACCATGTTTCCAAAAGACATCATAAAACCAAACCAAAAAAAAAAAAAGAAAATCTTGTACCTACAGAATTCTAAGGCATTTTTTTGTAATTTTTCTAGAGAAGAGATTTTTAAATGCTATATGCAGAACTCAATCTGTGGACATAATATTGCTTTATGATCTTTTATGAACCATAAGCTGGAATTGTTAAAATAAATTCAGGTGGACAGATGCCAAATGACAAAGCTGGGGTGGAAAGTAGTGGTAAAAAGGGATTTTTACTGCTCCATTTACACACAGAAAAACTCCACCCAATAATTCTGCAAAGCAAGCCTAAAATACATTGAATCCTCTGCTGATCTCTAAAATCTTGAGCTTCTTGGTTAAGGTGAGGAAAATATCCTGATTGAAGTCATTAAAATAAACACTGGTACAAGGCCCCAGAGAAATCTGGCAGTGGTACTGCTGAGAAATTTCCTGATTTGTTCCATTTTCCTGAGACTCAATGCTTGTGCTGACATTCTAAATCTACCTGCCAAAGAAGCTCCTGTATTCTGTTAATAGACAAATATTCTGGGGTGGAGGGGAAGAAGACGTGTAAGAAAGAATTCTGGCAAAGGCACACTGTGTCAGCATACATTTTACAGGACAAATTGACTGTTTTAGGCCATACTTTCCTAGCTGTTGAAAAATACCACTATAACAACAACTGTGCAATATTAAAAAATAAAAATAATGCTTCAGAAGTCCACCAGCTTGATCCCAAACTGTTCTGACTGGCTTGAATGATGACTAGGTACAGCCAGTGATATCTATTTGTAGATATCAATTTGCATGACTTGATTTGGCCGTACCTGGCCAATAAATGACTTTTAAGTCCTTTAGCCTAATATAAAATCATGAGTGTAGGTATATTGTTCAAGATTTTTGGTTGGAAACAACAGAATCCACTCTTGCTAGTTTGAAAATAAAACGGGCCAGCCACGGTGGCTCACGCCTGTAATTTCAGCACTTTGGGAGGCCGAGGCAGGCAGATCACCTGAGGTCAGGGGTCCGAGACCAGCCTGGTCAACATGGCAAAAACCCATCTCTACAAAAATACAGAAATTAGCCAGGTATGATAGCGGGTGCCTGTAATCCCAGCTACTTGGGAGACTGAGGTGGGAGGATTGCTTGAATCCAGGAGGCGGAGGTTGTAGTGAGCCAAGATCGCGCCACTGTACTCCAGCCTGGGCAACAAAGCAAGACTCTGTCTCAAAAAAAAAAAAAAAAAATTAACTGGGTGTGGTGGCTCATGCCTGTAGTCCCAGTTACTTGGTAGGCTAAGGTATGAGAATCACTTGAACCTGGGAGGCAGAGGTTGCAGTGAGCTGCGACTGCACCACTGCACTCCAACCTGGGTGACAGAGTGGGACTCCATCTTGAAAAATTAATTAATTAATTTAAAAAAGTATTAAAAGGTATTAGATATCACATAGATTGTCTGAAAGGGCCAGAGAATCATGTTCTGAGCTACTTGGCAGGAAGTTATATCCAAATTACACTGCTGGACTGTTACAGAAGGGAGTGCCACTGGCGTTGGCACAGCGCCTGCACTGACCCTCTGCTGGGGATACCAACACTGGGGCTGGGCCATTTCTGTGCCACTGGCAAGCCCCATAGCTTCACTACAAAACAGATTCTGCATGACACCTGCTTTCTCATGGTTTTTTTTTTTCTGCATTCAGTCTTGCATGGCTACATTTGATTACAGAAACTAGGTCACATCCTTGCACCTTGGCCACAGATAAGACTAGAATAGAGAGTTCTAGTTTTACCTTGAAAAACAGAACTCAAAATGTAGAAATTCCCTTGATATGGGAAGGGCTTTTAAGAGATGATAAGAAGCCACAAACATAAAAAAGTGCCTACTAGGACAGGCATAAAATGATCAGGCTGGCAAACCCTTGCAAAGCAGCATGAGGCCAGTGTTTACAAGGAGACTTCTGTTCATGATTGGAACAGAAAACAACCATAAAAGGATTTTTCTGTAACAAAAGAAAGTCTTGCAGGAAGCACTCAATCTATGATTTTTTTTTTTTTTCCCACCAAATGCAAGGAGAGATTCAAGGTCTCTCCCTCTCACCTTAGCTTTGGCAGGTTTTCCCAGAAAATTTACAGACGTTATTAGCATACTGGAAGACAGTCACATCTCCACCTTGACACAGATTTGGAAAAGAGTAGGCAGGAAAAAAAAATTAAAGCAATTTAAATATAGTTCTTAAAATCTTTGTGGTGCCAAGCAAAAGATCTCCATACCAGATTAACCACAGATGGAGGGACTGTGGTCCCTCTATCATCAGTAGGTCCCATCAGTTGGGAGTGCTATGGACCAGCACAAAAGTAGATCAGCACAAGGCACAGAATCAGACCAATATAGGAAGAAATTCTGGGACTGAACTAGGACAGTGACATTACCTTAGCCAAAATTATCTAAGGCAGAAATGTTCAATCGATTTTACCTTACATACCAAGATCTGTGAGTTGGTTGTGGCTACCTCAATTACCTTGTTAAAGACTACCAAGAAAAATGTCCTTCTGTAAACCCATTTTCACATGGTTGATACTTACAATTTTGTATTCTACCTTTTTCCTCATTCATTGAATCAAAAACGTCTTTCCATGTTGTTTAATCTTGTTAGTTATCCCTTTTAACACTTGCATAGTATTCCACCAGCTGATGGACTCTAATTTACTCAACCATTTCTCCATCATTTCATTCTAGGATTAGTTCTAATAATTTGAGAAAGACAAGTGGAATTTTTTAAATGAGTTCTTTCTTTTATTCTATAGAGATTAGCACAGAAATAGTACCTGAGCTCTTCACAGACACCTTGGGCCTGTAGAGATTCTGCAAGTACTTTTAAAGGAAAAGTGGCTTTATAAGAAATCAGGCTCCACATTTTCTTGGAAATTTTAAGCAAAAAGACTTTAGGAAGTCCTGACATATGTTCCCAAGGTGGCAGCTACATTCTACAATAAGATCTCTCTTCCTGAACTGAATATCTCTAAGATATCCTTGGGGAAAGACCTCAAATGGGGCTGGCTCCCATCTGAAGCTCTGAAAACCACTCACCTTGAAAGCTCAGTCTCCGGAGTCTGGATAATTAGTGGCGAGAATGCAGAAAGCTGCTCAGCCTGTTGCGGGTCTTGAGATAAACCTCAATTTCCATAATCGTCATAAAGAGCAGAACAGTCTTTCCGCCCTAAAATATATTCAATATGAATTGTGAAGTGTCTTAGGAAGAATTTGCATGCAAGGAACAGAATTCCACTTAGCTCAAATAAAAAGAGGGTTGACTGAAAGGCAGAGGTTATTATGGGGTCACAATAAGCCAGTGCTGGAGATACAGCTGCTGGGCATTATAGGACCAAGAAGGGGATTATGCAGATTTTATTTCTCTCTCTCTCTCTCCTGTGCCTTTCAAGGTACATGGCCTCTCTACTTGACTCTGGGCATCTATCTGCCCCATCTTTGTGCTCTTTTGCTCGTAGACTGGCTTTTTCTGCTGACTCATGGTTTCTCAGCTTCCCTTCACTGTGGCTAGCATGAGGTTTCAGCCTGCTGTGGCAGGCCAATGGGCATGACCTTGCAGCTTGGCTCCACACAGCTAAATGACTCAGCCTCTTTGTCCCTATTCCAAATTCCTGGGAGAAAATTCAAGCAACCCCGCTTGAGTCAGATGTCTACTCCTAGGTCAGTAACCGAAACTGGTGGGGCACAGTCATATGGCAGGTAGTACTCTCCGTTTTAAGTTAGGAGTAGGGCTGAGTCTCCAAGGCAGCATATGGATAGGGAGGAGGGAATGTTTGACATCTCTGAAGCAGATGTGGGGCTGAGAGAGGCATGCATGGTTGTGATTAAAAAAAAAAAAAAAAAAAACGAAGAAGAAAAAGAAAAAGAAAAAAGCATGGGGTTTGGAGAGAAAAAAAATCTGCCATTTCTTAGTCATAAAACGATAGACAACTTTCCTAGTTTTCCAAAGACTCGTGTCCTTAATATATAACCTGAACAAAATGACCTGCCAGCTCTCAAGATCTATTACTGCTACTTTCATTTTAGGAATCTCATAATGTAAGGAATGACCAACTCTAACATCAACAATATGGCAGGTCTTTATGAACAAACATTGAAAAAATTGTCTTTGTAATAAGTCCAGTGGTGTAATATTACCAACATTACCATTCCTGTAAACATTTTTGGAAGGCTGCTAACAAGTGCTAACAATGTTGAAGTCCCCCACTAGGCATTCAGCAAATGTTTCTTGCTTAGAGGGGAATTCTGAAGGAGGAGGAAAACAGACCTTGCTCTGAGGTTTGCCTGTCAAGGTGTTAGAGGCTTGAAAAAGTAATGTGTTGAATAGATGCCTCCATTTCAACAGAAGATTCACTCAGTTCTAATGCTGATGGTGAGCAATGCTCTAAAATGCATTATTGGTAAACCGCCCACTGTGAATAAAGAAAAAAGACTATGTTAATTGAAATTTATTTCTATGTATTCCAAATTAATACCGCTATCCTGCAGTGTATGAAACTGAGGCATTCCTGTAAAGTTGCCTGCAAAGCAAGGTTAATTTTTCCCCATTGAAATCCACTGTGGCATTGAACACTTAGTATGTTCCTATGAAGAAAGGAAGCACCTAAAGGGAAACACTTAGAAAAATAAAAATTATCCTGGTGAGGATCTTAATTTCTCAACCTACTCAAGTTCCTTTAAAAATCTGAGTACACGCCGGGCGCGGTGGCTCAAGCCTGTAATCCCAGCACTTTGGGAGGCCGAGGTGGGTGGATCACGAGGTCAAGAGATCGAGACCATCCTGGTCAACACGGTGAAACCCCGTCTCTACTAAAAATACAAAAACATTAGCTGGGCATGGTGGCGCGTGCCTGTAATCCCAGCTACTGAGGAGGTTGAGGCAGGAGAATTGCCCGAACCCAGGAGGCGGAGGTTGCGGTGAGCCGAGATTGCGCCATTGCACTCCAGCCTGGGTAACAAGAGTGAAACTCCGTCTCAACAACAACAACAAAAAAAAAAAAAAAAAAAAAAAATCCGAGTACCCAGCTGGATGTGGTGGCTCACACCTGTAATCCCAGCACTTTGGGAGGCCAAGGTGGGAGGATCATAATGTGAGGAGTTCAAGACCAGCCTAGCCAACATGGTGAAATCCAGTCTCTACTAAAAATACAAAAATTGGCTGGGTGTAGTGGCACACACCTGTAGTGCCAGCTACCCAGGAAGCTGAGGCAGGAGAATCACTTGAACCCGGGAAGTGAGGATTGCAGGGAGCCGAGACGGCGCCACAGCACTCCAGTCCGGGCAACAGAGTGAGACTCTGTCTCAAAATAAATAAATAAATCCGAGCACCCACACAAACATATGTTTGATAGCAAGTATATATGTCTCTGGAATTACCCCAGTCCACCTCCAAGTTCCCAGTTGGGCCTCTAGGTCTTCCTATACCCAAGCCCTCACTCGGTTGCATATCTCATCTCTCATCATTTCCCTCCTCTTCTTTTCATATATAAATGTAAAAATCATACTTCTGGCCTTGAGCTGAAGAGTTAAATTCGATTTAATTGAGTACATTAATTCATTTATAGCAGAAGAGAAAGACCTGAGGTTGTAGGTAATCCAACTTCTTCAAATAGGATGGTCCTTAGGCCACGCATAGTGGATCATGCCTGTAATCTCAGCATGTCGGGAGGCTGAGGCAGGAGGATCACTTCAGGCCAAGAGTTAGACCAGCCTGAGCAATAGAGTGAGACACTCCCCCACCTCTTCAAAAAAGTTTTAAAAATTAGCTGGGCAGGGTGGCATGAATCCTAGTTCCAGCCACTTGAAAGGCTGAAGCAGCATTTCTTCAGCCCAGGAATTTAAGGTTGCAGTGAGCTATGATCATGCCCTCTAGCATGGGTAATAGAGCAAGAAAAAAAATGTATAGCCCTATGTACTCTGTGGTGCTAGGAGAAGCTGACTTTTTTCTTGTCCATCCTAGAGAGCTCCTCCTAACAGCCCCAGGCCCTGGGCAGGGCAGACTTTATTGCCACATGCTAGGCCTGATTGTTACTGGGAAAATATTGGAATTTTTGTTTTCCTTCTTTAATTTTAAAATAGTAGATATTTTCCTTTGACATATAAAATCTGTACTCCTTTTTCCCCCCAGATGGAATATCTTACTGCTTTTTCTTCTGATTATAAAAGCAATTCATGGCCGGGCGTGGTGGCTCACGCCTGTAATCCAAGCACTTTGGAGGCCAAGGCGGGCAGATCACCTGAGGTCAGGAGTTCCAGACCAGCCTGACCAACATGGTGAAACTCCATCTCTACTAAATACAAAAAATTAGCCAGGTGTGGTGGTGCACGCCTGTAATCCCAGCTACTTGGGAGACTGAGGCAGGAGAATTGCTTGAACCCAGGAGGCGGAAGTTGCAGTGAGCTGAGATTGCGCCGTTGCCCTCCAGCCTGTGCAACAAGAGCAAAACTCCATCTAAAAAAAAAATTCAACAATATGAAAAGGGATCAAGCGGAAAGTGAAAACTTCCCATAATTCCATTCCGAGAGGCCACAATTATTAGTTGTATATGTTTTTTCCATATCAGGTGGGTAATATGCTGATGCTGTAACAATTCGAGGATGGCACATCTCACAGATGTGCATGATTACCCAATCGTCATGTTCGTGAACCACAAAAGGATCTATATGTATTCTTTCAGATGCATATTAAACACACACACATGCAAATATATATAGATGTATGTGTATACATATATGTATGTACTCCAAATATACTCTTTATATTACGTAATATATACTCTATATGTTTAACAAAAATGGGTCATATTATCCACTCTTTTCTGTGCCTTGCTTTTTTTTTTCTTTTTGAGACAGAGTCTAGCTCTGTCGCCAGGTGCCAGGCTGGAGTGCAGTGGCGCGATCTAACCTGGGAGGTTCAAGCAATTCTCCTGCCTCAGCCTCCCGAGAAGCTGGGACTACAGACACACGCCACTATGCCCAGCTAATTTTTGTATTTTTAGTAGAGACAGGGTTTCACCATGTTACGCAGGCTGATCTCAACTCCTGACCTCAAGTGATCCACTTGCCTCTATCTCCCAAAGTGCTGGGATTACAGGCATGAGTTACTGTGCCTGGCTTTGTTTTTTTTCTCTACAACTTGTCATATACATCTTGCATACTGATCAATCTCATTCTTCATGTATATATACATATATATATATATACACACACAAACATACATATATATGTGTATATATATATATGTTTTTGAGACAGAGTTTTGCTCTTGTTGCCCAGGCTGGAGTATAATGGCACAATCTCAGCTCGCCGAAACGTCCATCTCCTGGGTTCAAGTGATTCTCCTGCCTCAGCCTCCCCAGTAGCTGGGATTACAGGCATGTGCCACCACACCAGCTAATTTTGTATTTTTAGTAGAGACAGGGTTTCTCCATGTTGGTCAGGCCAGTCTCCAACTGCCAACCTCAAGTGATCCACCTCCCTTGGCCTCCCAAAGTGCTGGGATTACAGGTATAAGTCACCGCACCCAGCCTTCATTCTTGATAATTTTTATAATAGTCTCTCAGTATTCTTTTGTACTATAATCTCTACCCTCCACTGAAGGGCATGTATAATGTTCTAAGTTTTTCTTAAATACTAAAATACTGCAATAAACATATATGTACATATATGCCAGTGCATGTTCTGATTATTTCCTTAGGATAAATTCACGTATATAAAATAACTGGTTTAAAGCTTATGCATATTTAAAATACTAAAACATAATGCCCAATAGTACACCAAAAGTCATATCACCTTCCTCTCTTAGCAAGTTTCCTTCAATTACCTTTATTTTTCATTGTTGCCAATCTGAGAGTTCAAAAAAAGTTAGTACCTCACATTATTGTGCTAATTTGCATGTCTTTGAATATTAGTGAAGATGAGTAACTTTTCAAGTGTTTGTCAGCCATTTGGTTTTCTTCTTCTACAAATTGTTTGAAATTATGTGTCTTTACTACTCAATCTGTTTAATCCCCCCATCCCATATATATGCACATTTGATCGAGAGTATCAGGGCAGGTATGTGACAGGAGCTGGGCCATTAAATTTGCTCTCCTAGGAATCTGGGTTGGAGAGTAGGGCACCTCTAGTTTGCTGCATTTAAGCCAGGAAATCATGCAGTGCTGTCTGGGCCAACCATTTTTTATCATGTGCACGATAAAGAAGAGAAAGTAGGTCTGCAGAATGAAAAGAAACAGGGATACCTTGGAAGCAGAAGAGATAAGGGCTTGTGGCCTTGATCATGTCTTTTCTCCTGGCCTGTGAGAAGGTTCTATAACCTTAAGCTAGTTTGATTGGATTTCTGCTCAGATAAGCAGTATCACAATTTCTCTCCATAGGAATATTAGGTTGAGGAGGGAGGAGATGGTTTTGAAAGAATATTCTGATCTTTATTTTCCTCTCTCCTCGTTCCTAAGAAGCCCAAATAAACCCCAAGAAATCTATGATTCCCAAACTTTGAGGGAAGCGGAAGCAAAAAATTGCACAATGGATCAAACACATCTTCACTGTACTAGTCCTTCAACTTGTTCTTCTAGGATTCCCCCATCTGATCAGTTGCCACTCAGTTCTCTGTCAGCCAGATGTCAGTACTACAGTGTTACCACAGTAATGGCTCTGTTTATTGACCACTCACTATGTACATGCTAAGCGCTTTGCGTACATTAATTATTTAACCAAAGTGCATATATTATTGCTCAATTTGACAAAAGAGGAAATGATGGCTTAGTTTATTAAGTTGCTCAAAAACACTCAGTTAGAAAGCAGAGGAGCAGGTTTTCAGTTTCTGCTGTCTGATTCTGCTATACTTCTTGTTCCAGGCAAGAAGTGCTTGGTGACTACAGCCCAGAACTTAGGACACACTGGCTTCTAGGGCAGAATTGTGGTCTCCAAGATCATGGCTCCAGGTCCCCTCTGACTGCCACCTTCAGATTCTTGTCTTTCTTAGAACAGGAAGTGCACTGATAACCTAGAAGCTAGCACATATCTGGCCACAGGCAGCACAGCCTCGTTGCCCATGTCCAGCATGAGGTTTATCCAGGACCCGTTGTTGAATAAGCAAGCTCTAAAGGTTGTGTGAGCTATGTCCTGAAGATGGACTGGGCTTAACAAAGGTGTCCTCACTCTCCTCTCTATGCTGGACTTCCCTTAGACACAGGCTTCGCACTCACTCTGTGGTCTATGTCCTCTATAATAAAGATAGCCAACACTTACGTAGAGTTGGTCATTCAAAGCCCTCCACGTATACTAGCTCATTTGCTCCTCATATCAGCCCTTAGAGTTAGATACCATTAGCATTACTGTTTGGGAGGCCAAGGCAGGATAGTTGCTTGAGGCTAGGAGTTTGAATCCCACCTGGGGAATATAGTGTGACACTGTTTCTACAAAAAATTAAAAAATTAGCTGGGCATGGTGGCATGTGCCTGCAGTTCCAGTTACTTGGGAGGCCTAGACGGGAAGATCACTTGAGCCTAGGAGTTTGAGGCTGCAGTGAGCTATGATAGTGCCACTGCACTCCAGCCTGGATGATATGGATGATAGAGTGACACTCTGTTTCTGAATAAAAAAGTAAATGCATAAATAAATAACCATCCCTGTTTCAATGGAGGCATAGACAGGTTAAGTGACATGCTTAAGGCGACACAGCTAGTGAACAGCAGCCAGGATTTCACCCAAGTATCAGATACTCCCTTGAGTAGCTGATGAACTCTAAGACCTTGCTCCTCAGAAAAATGCACGTATTTGTGATTTTGTATAGTGTCAGGGTTTCATCTCAAGGAATCCTCCTATGGTAGATCAAGCACTTTTCACAGGAGGGCTCAGAAAACTCAGATGTCCTCAGGGGCCAGGTAGGAATGTTAATGAGTGAAGGGGGCTAGACGTGAAGAAAGACAGTGGGCCTGCAGAGTTTTCTCTTCACAAAAGCACTCTGATGAGAACAACCAACCAAAGCAAATCCCCGGGACTGGACCAAGAAAACTCACTTGTAGGCTGACCTCAATCAGGTATTATACAATCAGTTTGCGCTTCTGCTAGAACACAGCATAGGCCCTTATTTGCTGTAGACTCCCAACAGGGCTGTCTGGTGATCCTAATATTCTGGTGTGTTGAACTGCTCTCCCAGCTCAGGGTGGACCTGCAGCTCATTCCAGGCAGACTCTCCTGCTAGAGGTCTAGACTTTATCCCCACTTGACTTTCACCAAACTTCTGGGTATCCAGGACCCCAGCTACTCTTCCTCAGGCTTCTGACGGGCTAAGGATATTTTGAAGGTGAAGTTGCTTAGGTTGCATAAAGCAAATGGTGTTACTCCTGCAGGCAGTCATGAGCATGGAGAGGGGATAGTTGGCTCTCAGAGACTCTGGATTTAGGCAATGGCAGTACCCAGCTCCCAGATGGCTCCTGGACTCTGGAAGATGGCCCACTGTAGCTGAGATGTGCCTGGTTTCTGTCTTCTGGCCTCTTCAGCCCAGCCCTCTCTTTTTTGATCCCCTAATCTCCCTCCTGTCTTTGTTCTTCCCTACACCCACTCTCAGGAAGTTAGAAATATTTTTCTAGTCCTGTGAAACCTGCCCTCTCTCACTGCTGCTATTTTTTCTCAGTGGCACTTGCTCCATTTTGTTATTACTGCCTCAAAGCACTTGGCATAATTTGCTTAATAGGTTTAGGCTTTTGGGAAACAAAAAAGCTAGAAACCATTTCTGCTTTCCACTTGGTAATGTTCCTCCTCTGAAGCAATAAATCACGTGCTCGAATGTGATGCAAGGATTACCTGTTCGAATGGAAGGTAGTGGGGGAGAAAAAGAAGGGTGGAAATACTGTGAGAGAAAAGTTACCATTAATTATTAAAAGTATTATTCTGCCACGTACCCATCTTAAGACGTTTTTACACTTTTTTCTTTTCTTTAAATGCTTTTTTCTTTTAAATTATAAAATAGCTTTATTTGACAAATTATAATTGTATATAATGATGGGGTTATGTTATGATATAGGTATATAACGTGGAATCACGAAAGTAAGCTAATTAACATATCTACCATCTTAAATACTTATCATTTATTTCTCCTAACTACAACTTTGTACCCAAGACCCCTTTACATTCTTTTTACTTTATTTATTTATTTGGGACAGGGTCTTGCTCCATCACTCATGCTGGAGTGCAATGATGTGCTCATGGGTCACTCAGCCTTGACATCCCGGGCTCTAATGATCCTCTCACCTCATCCTCCCCAGTAGCTGGGGCCACAGGCGTGTGCTACCATGCCCAGTTAATTTTTGTACTTTTGGTAGAAACAGGGTTTTGCCATGTTGCCCAGGCTGATTTTGAATTCCTGGGCTCAGGCTATCCTCCTGCCTTGGCCTCCCAAAGCACTAGCATTATAGGGGTGACCACCGTACCCAGTCCCCTTTATATTCTTGACGACCCCAAAAAGCTTGTTTATGTGGGCAATGTGTATTGATGTTTATTGTTTTAGAAATTAAGATGGATAAATCTTTAACGTATTTACTAATTCATTTAAAAATACCAATAAACCCATGACATGTTAACAACAATTACTTTAAAAAAACTTATGTATTCTAAAGCAAATAAACAAACAAAAAAGGTTCACTTAGAATAATGGCATCATGTATGTTTCTGCAAGTCTTTTTAATGTCCAGCATAAGAGAAGACAGTTGGATTCACATATGTGGTTTTGTACTCAATGTGTTGTAATATCACATATCACGTGGCTCCTGGAAAACCCCATACACTGGTGAGCAAAAGAGAGTGAAAGACACAAATGACATGTTAGTATTTGCTGAAAATACCTTTACCCAGATAAAGGATCACACCTTGATAACTATTCTTTCAGATCATGATGTATACACAGAGTCTAGAATGCTAGTCCTGGCAGGAAACATACACAGTCATCATCTTAAGGAGGCAATGCATAGTCAAGGGCACTGATTTTGGAAGCAGACACTTCCAGGTTTGAAGCTCAGCTCCTCAACATCCTGTAGAGTGGCCTTGGGAAGGTCACTGAACTTTCCCAAATTCCAGATCTCCTACCTACAAATGGAAAATAGTACTTACCTTACTGAGTTTTTGAAAGGTAATGTAGTATTTTCCAAACTTCCTTAGTCATCACATTTGCCAAATCTGTATAGGACCTATACTGTTATCCTTTTGGTGTTTTCCTTTTGCTCACTTTTTAAACTTCAATAAATATTTTAAAAGGAAATTTTATATCACTGTTATAAGTGCAAAACTACTTGCCCTAAATTGAAGATGTAATGAAAATTAAAGTGTTAAGCCTAAGGCCTGCTCTCCTTTTATAACAAAAGGAAGTAAGTCGATGTTAGGAAGTCATTCAGGACCTGCACCAAAGGGAGACTCTCTGCCAGATGTAATTAGGAGTCAGAAGTTTGAAGTAGGAACAGCTTTCCCAATATGTGATGCAATTTGATTTCTGCCTAGCCCATGTACCACTAAGCCATCAACTACCTGAAGCCATTTCCGGTATCACCCTACACTTAGGAGACAGTGAGATCATGCATGTAAGCACTTAGCTCAATACCTGGCACACTGGAAGGACTCTGCCATGTAGCTTTTCTTATGTTTTCTAATTCTTCCTTTTCTTTTCCCACAGGGGTTAAATGAGTCACCTAAGTGCGCAGTTATTAGGTGAACTATGACTATAATGTGTGTCTTATATCCCCTTGTGGGTAAGAGCATGGACTCTAGAACTCGGCTTTGCCACTTTAGAGCTGTGTGACCTTGGGCAAGGGACTTGACCTGTCTGTGTCTCAGTTTTCTCATCAGTAAAAAAAATTATTGTTTACGGGGGATCCCACCATGGCCCAGGTGTGTCCTCAGTTTGTCCTAATAAAAATCCTTATGTGGTCATAGTGTTAATCCCATTTTACTGTTGAATTTGTGCCTAAGTCACACAGTCTGAAATGGATCAGAGTTGGGACTATTACTTTCTTTCTTTTTTTGAGACAGTCTCGCTCTGTCACCCAGGCAAAAACCCGCAATTACTTTTGCACCAACCTAACAGATAAAAGAATTTGCAATTGTGTTTTTTACACACGAACAAGATCCTGAATGTTCTTGATAATCTTTAGGAAGAGTCAGATACTGATCTGGCTTGAGTAGTTAACAGGTAATCCTGTCTTGGGCTGGATTGTACTAGGTGACCTCTCGAAATCACTGGCAAATATATGGTTCTAATTACTCTGTGATCTACCGAATTGACTCAAAATAATGACCATATCCAAAATTATGACAACTGAAAATTCAGCCAGCATCATATCTACAACAGAAGCTACTTTTTTTTTTTTTTTTGAGATGGAGTTTTGCTCCTGTTGCCCAGGCTGGAGTGTAATGGCGCAATCTTGGTTCACCTCAACCTCCGCCTCCCAGATTCAAGTGATTCTCCTGCCTCAACCTCCCGAGAAGCTGGGATTACAGGTATTTGCCACCATACCTGGCTAATTTTGTATTTTTAGTAGAGATGGGGTTTCTCCATGTTGACCATGTTGGTTCTCGAACTCCCAACCTAAGGTGATCCGCCTGCCTCAGCCTCCTACAGTGCTGGGATTACAGGCGTGAGCCACCGCACCTGGAAACAATAACTTTTATTAGGTTGGTTCAAAAGTAGTTGCAGGTTTTGCCATATTTCCACCACATATTGCCAATCTAGGCTGTAACTCACCCATTTAAGCAGGATTAAAGTGAGGCACACCCTAAAACCCAACTGCACTGATTGGGAACTTTAGACATTACCTGAGTTCCCTCTTTTGCACTCTCTCTAGTGTTATTTGTATACATTTCTTCTCCATTAGACTATAAGCATAAGGGAGGCTTCTTCATCTTGCTAGACTCCATGTTGTCAAACAGTGTCTTAGACATAGCAGACTCTTAGTGCATGGTTGTTTAAACAAGAAAGACTACTCTAGGTGTTCAAAATAGTTTTTGTGCACACCTCAATCTCATCTTTTATGTCACCATCATATTCTAAAATAAACTGCCAACACACGGGTGTAATGAACCCGATCACTATTATCTTCTGTTGTTGCCTAAAAGACACCACAGGTTTCAGAGGTTAGAAATCAGGCCATAATCCTGACAGTCACTGCTCCTGCATTGCTTGCTTATCAGAGAGCATTCGACTGGGCTGGCTGATTTTCTTTTCAGTGAATACCCATGACCTTTCTTTCAGCAGGGCTGTGAATTTTTAAACTTACAACTGTGCATGACCCAAACAGTAAATGATGAGCTTCCAATTAGAATTGGAATGTCAGCTGGAGAATGGCTGGGAATATTAGGTTGACAATTTTGAGTCTGAACTCCCATTCTTCGTGTAAGAGGCCTTTGAAACACAATCGAAAATAATAAAAATTTCCTAGAAAGGCAGTCAGAGGTGAGAATTAAACTCCTCAGCCAGGAGTAAGACAAAATTGATTAAAGATCATTGGCAGCATTCTGCTTGGTCATGTATATGGTGGTGGGGGGAGAGGCAATTGTCTCAGAAACTGGACCCCAGCAGCTGTAATTGGCCACTTGGCAATCTAACAGGCAATGCACTCTTGGGATTATTCCACTTCTTCAGGCTTGGGGAGATTTTGGAGTTTTCCTGAGCATGATAATAATTGACATCGCTTACTAAGGGTTTGCTACGCAGTAGACGGTATTGTATGGTGTACTGGCTTTTAGTTTCCAGATTGTTGGTAACTTGGATGACTTTTTTTCTCTGACAAAAACATTATATTCTATTTTTCCAAATTATTATGATAAATGGGACTTTCCAAAAAGAATTTTCAAGCCGGGCGCGGTGGCTCACACCTGTAATCCTAGCACTTTGGGAGACCAAGGCGGGCGGATCACCTGAGGTCAAGAGTTTGAAACCAGCCTGACCAACATGGTGAAACTCTGTCTCTACTAAAAATACAAAAATTAGCCAGGTGTGGTGGCGCATGCCTCTAATCCCAGCTACTCAAGAGGCTGAGGCAGGCAAATAGCTTGAACCCAGGAGGCAAAAGTTGCAGTTAACCAAGATCGCACCATTGCACTCCAGCCTGGGCAACAGAGCAAGATTCTATCTTAAAAAAAAAAAGAAAGAAAATTATTTTTCTTTTCTTTTTATTTATTTATTTTAAAGATGGGGTTTCACCATGATGACCAGGCTGGTCTTGAACTCCTGAACTCAGGTGATCCACCCACCTCAGCCTCCCAAAGTGCTAGGATTACAGGCGTGAGCCACTGCACCCGGCTCAAGAAAAAGAATTTTCAGACAAACTTGTAAGATAGAGTAAGCTGCTTTAAAGGTAGGAATGTCTTATTCCCACCCACTCCATGACCCCACTGCTCAGAGGCAAAACTTTACTAGGAGTGTGAACTATCTTCTTTAAGTACAAGATGGGGACAATTTCTTGTATTCATCTGGCCGTAATGAATAACAAACTGTGGGACACAAGTTTCAGATGAAATCTAGCAATTTCTTGAGTACTCTATAAAGCCCTAATGTTAACACAAGCCCTGCCCAATAATCAGTCCCAAGGTGATGCTTGTTATCAGTGGTTGGGGTTAGAAAAGCTGCTCCTGGGGCAAGAGCTGTGCCTCTTTTTTCATTCACACCGCGCACCTGGTGAACCCTTATAACAATGGGCTTGCAGAAGAAGCCCAAAATATTGGGGAAGTGCAGGCATCATCTCATTCTCTCAAAAAGCCTCATCAGAGAAGGTTCGTGGTGGCATCATGGAACCACAGGACAAAAGGCCCAAGAGGGAACGAGAGCCTGACACAGACAGTGACACCAATTCTGAGTCAGGCATGGACTTAAGCGAGACAATGGAACTGACACCTACAGGAGAAGGTGTGAAGGAATTCTAAAACTAAATGAGGAGGTGGGGCTAGGGACAAACTTCAGGGGCTTGAGGTTCCCCACCAATGGGGAGATAGTGTGTTAAGCTTTTCATTATTTATCAAATGTTTACTGTTTATACCTGGCACTCTGCAGTAAATATATGGTCCAAAGTATTTCGTGTAAATTAACTTTCCAAACAACTGAAACTTAAAATTATCTTAAATACCTTCTATGGGATATTTTCTAATATCATGTTTGTCACACATTTTCTGAACTGCACACTAAACATAGTTTGTGCTTTTCTTGATGACTCATGGTCACTGTTGTGCTTCTTACTTAGGGTTGCCAGATAAAATACAGGACACCAGTAAAATCTGGATTTCAGCTAAATACATGCAATATTTGTGACTTTAAAAAAAATAGAGATAGGGTCTCACTATATTGCCCAGGCTAGTCTCAAACTCCTGACACAAGCAGCCCTCTCGCTTCAGTCTCCCAAAGCGTTGGGGTTACAGGTATGAACCACTGCCTCTAGCCTGTGACATATTTATACTAACAAATTATTCCTTGTTTATATGAAATTCAAACTGAATTTGAATTTGGGCATCTTATATTTTTATTTGTTAAATCTGGCAACCCTACCACTGTTTTATATATATATATATATATATA
>NW_022436946.1:61004275-61005175 GCF_009761245.1 Sapajus apella
ATTATATATGTATATAAAATGTTATAATACTACAAGGGAGCCTCAGGTGTAACTGAGCTGTGGTAGGGCTAATTGTCTTGACGGGTAGGTATCTCAATGTTGTGCTTTTTGAATTCTTCAGTTATTTTTGACAGTCTGTTTTATTGCTATCCAGTGATTGTATTGCTTGTTGTAGCCAGCGTATAGCATCTTTACTTTTCTCTGCTCTTCCCTAGTAGATTCTTCCAGTTGGTTTGGGCTGGAAAATAAGATCCTCAAGCACATTTGAATTTTCTGTAAAGTAAGGGTAAATAGTTTTTGAAGAAGGGTGCAGGTACTTGAGGGCACATACTTAAGTATGCAAATTTTAAAATAGGACTTCATAAAATCTTATTGTGGCTGCCAGAGACTATCCTGTAATTTCTTTTCTTTTCTTTTTTCTTTTTCTTTTTTTTTTTTTTCTTTTTTTGAGATGGAGTTTCGCTCTTGTTACCCAGGCTGGAGCGCAATGGCGCGATCTCAGCTCATTGCAACCTCCGCCTCCTGGGTTCAAGCAATTCTCCTGCCTCAGCCTCCCGAGTAGCCAGGATTACAGGCATGCGCCACCACACCCAGCTAATTTTTGTATTTTTAGTAGAGATGGGGTTTCACCATGTTGACCAGGACAGACTCGATCTCTTGACCTCGTGATCCACCTGCCTCAGGCTCCCAAAGCCTGTAATTTTTTTCAATATTCCTCAGGCTAAGTGAATCATGGTTTATTTCCTGGAGTGCCTAGGGCCCTGTATAAGAAGAACTCAGTCGCTGATGGAGAACAGATAAAAGCTCTAATATTAAGTTGACACAAAAGTAATTAAAAGTAATGGCAAAACCTGCAATTACTTTTGCACCAACCTAACAGATAAAAGAATTTGCAATTGT
>NW_022436946.1:61005575-61027578 GCF_009761245.1 Sapajus apella
GAGTAGCTGGGATTACAGGCACGCGCCACCATGCCCAGCTAATTTTTGTATTTTTAGTAGAGACGGGGTTTCACCATGTTGACCAGGATGGTCTCGATCTCTTGACCTCGTGATCCACCCACCTCGGCCTCCCAAAGTGCTGGGATTACAGGCGTGAGCCACCGCGCCCAGCCCAACAATAGGTAATCTTGTCTTGGGCTGGGCTGTACTAGGTGACCTCTTGAAATCACTGGCAAATATATGGTTCTGATTAAACTGTGATCTAGCCAATTGACTCAAAATAATGACCATATCCAAAATTATGAAAACTGAAAATTCAGCCAGCATCATATCTACAACAGAAAGTACTTTGTGTTCCAAATATGGTGCTTAGATGAGGTTTGGGCCAGCCTGAAAAATTTTATGCAAAAGGAATTACAATGTCTATTCTTCCCTAACCATACTCATTTACACAATGATTAAACAATTTTTCTGCCCTAGACAATCCTTGTTCTGAATATAGATTTGAAATGCCTCCTGAATTAGAACTGCTGTTCCTAATGCTGAGCCTATGATTCTTCAAATTCAGCATGAAGTCAGCGAACACCTCCCTACACCTTATATATTTGCATTATCTTTATTTGACATCAGAAAAAGTTGTTTGAAAATGATTTAACATATGCAGACGATCTTCAGGCTCAGGATGATGAGGTCTTGTGTTACCCAGCTATGTCTACTTTTACTGGCTTTAGTCAAAGAATGACTCATCAGAATCAGATCCTGGAGAATATTTTGGGAGGTGTTAGGAAAGTCTAATACCAAGCAAGACCAGTATCTTGGTAAAATAGTTTAATTTTCTTCAGAGGCTTCTGAGATTGTACAAATCAGAAAATACTTGCTAAGTCATGGTAAAACTATTCTAAATATGTCAAGCCTTTAAAACTTGTTGCAGGCTTTTTAGTTACAAAAAGAGCCATTCTGGCCTGCGTAGGTCACTTCGAGCCATTAGCTATATTATATATTTAGATTCATGTGGCCTGATTCAACTTACTAATGTGTTAAATATAGTTTTCTTTTTCCTATTTCTTCTTTCCTTTTTAATTATTTTTTAAAATTTTTTTTGTAGATATGGGGGTCTTGCTAACTTGCCCAGGCTGGTCCCAAATTCCTGCCCCACTCCCTGCCTTGGCCTCCCAAAGTGCCGGAACTACAGGTATGAGCCATTGCCCTCAGCTCTTTTTCCTCTTTATTACTTCCTCCTCCCCACCCCCTATCTTAAGATCTGCTTTCTTTTTCCTCTTGATCAACAAAATAAATTCATTTCTCAAGTATATTGTGGTAGCTCACACTTGTAATCCCAGCACTTTGGGAAACTGAGGTGGGGGGGATGGCTTCAGGCCTGGAGTTCAAGATCAACCTGGCAATGTACTGAAACCCTGTCTCTATAAAAAATTTAAAAATTAGCTGGACATGGTAGTGCAAGGTTGTAATCCTAGCTACTTGGGAGGCTGAGGCAGGAGGATCACTTGAGTCCAGGAGGTCAAGGCAGCAGTGAGCCTTAACTGTATCACTGCACTCGAGCCTAGGTGACAGAGGAAGTCCCTGTCTATAAAAAAAATAAAAGTAAAGGCTGGGTGCGGTGGCTCACGCCTGTAATCCAGCACTTTGCGAGGCCGAGGAAGGTGGATCACAAGGTCAGGAGTTTGAGAGTAGCCTGACCAACATGGTGAAACCCCATCTCTACTAAAAATACAAAAAATTAGCCAGGCGTGGTGGCACACACCTGTAATCCCAGCTACTCAGGAGGCTGAGGCAGGAGAATCGCTTGTACCCAGAAGGCAGAGGTTGCAGTGAGCCGAGACTGCGCCACTGCACTCCAGCCTGGGTGACAAAGTGGGACTCTGTCCCCCACCCCCCCAAAAATAAAATAACTAAATACAAGTAAAACATACTATGTCATGACTTACGGCTTTTAAGTATTTTTATTTTCAAGTTTAGCCTAAGAAATACTTTTGTGGTTTTTTTTTTTTTTTTTTTTTTTTTTAATAGCTTCCTTCTACTCTAAAAGGATTGGTATGGTATTTTAGTAGATCTATAAAGGAACAAGGATAATGTGGGCTACTGAGGACAGTGTGATTAAAAAAATGTTTAAGAAATATTCAGTTGACAATTACTGAATGTGCAAGGTACTATGCTATTAGCAAGGAGCTAACACAATGGCAGGAGAGGCAGATTCATGAACAGAATTTCATTGCAATGTGGTGAAGATAATGGTGAAAATATGCAGATAGGTGTTTCTTTCTCTGTGAGGCTATAAAACTAATTTGGCTTTGAACTGCTGGGGAAGGCTTCCTCGAGAAGTTAATACCTGGCTTGAGTCTTAAAATATAGGTAATCGCCGGGCGCGGTGGCTCAAGCCAGTAATCCTAGCACTTTGGGAGGCCGAGGCGGGTGGATCACGAGGTCAACAGATCGAGACCATCCTGGTCAACATGGTGAAACCCTGTCTCTACTAAAAATACAAAACATTAGCTGGGCATGGTGGCGCGTGCCTGTAATCCCAGCTACTCAGGAGGCTGAGGCAGGAGAATTGCCTGAACCCAGGAGGCGGAGGTTGCGGTGAGCCGAGATCGCGCCATTGCACTCCAGCCTGGGTAACATGAGTGAAACTCCGTCTCAAAAAAAAAAAAAAAAATATATATATATATATATATATATATAGGTAATCAGGCTAAAAGTGTGGAGCACAGAGCCTGAGAAAAGACACAGGTGAATAGGGAAGGGTCTCCCTTGTCAGTTTAGTTTCTGAAATAGCCTCCTGAGTCATTGGTAGAAGGGGAGGCACCCCAGCCCTGTCACTGTTTAATCTTGATAGCCTTTTGCAAATATGCTATGCAGTGGTGACGGCACAGGCAGCTATTGTGACTAAACTGTCAAGTTTACTAGATATCCCCCACCACCTTTAAGTACAACAAGACTTTGCTGGCGGGGTACGGTGGCTCAGCCTGTAATGCTAGCACTTCCTGAGGCCAAAGTGGGAGGATCGCTTGAGGCCAGGAGTTTGAGACCATCCTGGGCAACTTAGTGAGATCCCTGTCTCCACAATTAAACAAAACACTTTCCTCATTTTCTAGGCAGTCTGGTATATTTCAGATGATAGCCTGATAACCACAGTCACCTCTGTATTAGTTTCTTACAGCTGCCATAACAAAGTACCTCAAACTGGATGGCTTAAACTACAGAAATTTATTGTATCACAGTCTAAGGAATGGAACTCTGAGAAGGTATTTTCAGGGTTCTGAGGACTGTGAGGGAGAACAACTTTCCTAGCTTCTGGTGGTTTGCTGGCAACCTTTCGCATTCCTTGACTTGTAGAAGCATCACCCTAACCTGTTTTCATGTTAATGTTCATGTGGGTCAAAATTCCCTTGGATCCATGCCTGGGTCCAAATTCCCACTCTGACCTACTCTCCCCTTCACCCTGGACTTTTTTTTCTTTGAGACAAGGTCTGGCTGTGTCACCCAGACTGGAGTGCAGTGGTGATTACGGCTCACTGTAGCGTTGACCTTCTGGGCTCAAGCAATACTCCCACCTCAGCCACCCAAGAAGCTGTGACCACAGGTGTCCACCACCATGCCTAGTTAATTTTTTTATTTTTGTAGTGATGAGGTCTCTTATTATTGCCCAGGCTAGCCCCAATCTCCTGGCCCCAAGTGATCCTCCCACCTTGGCCTCCCAAAGTCCTGTGATTACAGGTTTGAGCCACCTCACCTGGCCCAAATTTCTGTTTTTTGTAAGAATACCAGTCATATTGGATTAGGGACTCATCCTACTACATTTAGCTAATTATGTTTGAAATAACCCTATTTCTTTTTTTCTTTTTTAAATAAAGACGGGGTTTCATCATGTTGGTCAGGCTGGTCTTGAACTCCCGACCTCAGGTGATCCACCCCCCTTGGCTCCAAAGCGCTTGGATTACAGGCATGAGCCACCACGCCTGGCCTGAAATAACCCTATTTCTAAATAAAGTCATATTTTAAGGTACTGGAGGTTAGGACTTCATATGAATTTCGAGGGAACACAATTCTCTCAAACATAAGGAATTTAACTCACAATATCCCATTTCCAATGTAGGTTTTTTAACTTAAGGGCAAATCTTAATTTCAGAAAATATTACCAAGAACATAAATGTTTTATCTGATTTCCATGGGTTAACGAATCTTTTTCTATCCATTTACATAAATTATATATGTTCTGTTAATTTTGCAGTATTATGAATTTCATAGTGTTTAGAATTTAGTAGAAATTTACCTAGTAGGTGTCTTAGTTAAGCTGCTATTTCATTAAATGCTTATCTTAGTTTTTTTTTAGGTAATTTTCTACTAAATTGAGACGGAGTTTCGCTCTTGTTACCCAGGCTGGAGTGCAATGGCGCGATCTCGGCTCACCGCAACCTCCGCCTCCTGGGTTCAGGCAATTCTCCTGCCTCAGCCTCCTGAGTAGCTGGGATTACAGGCACGCGCCACCATGCCCAGCTAATTTTTTGTATTTTTAGTAGAGACGGGGTTTCACCATGTTGACCAGGATGGTCTCGATCTGTTGACCTCGTGATCCACCCGCCTCGGCCTCCCAAAGTGCTGGGATTACAGGCGTGAGCCACCGCGCCCGGCCATGCTTATCTTTTTCAAAAGATTTTCCAAATGTAGGAAATGTAGGATATTTCCAAATATCCTAGATTAAAATTAGCCGGGCTTAGTTGTTGATACTGCGATCAGGACTTCTGATCTCTGAAGCACTGGACAATTCTATAAAACAAAAATATATTGAACTACTTCCAAATATGGTTTTAAAATAATAGACAAAATGACTATAAAACATCTGTTACTGAATAAATGACAAGAATAAATGAGCATTGAAAATCAGTATTTACATTGGAAATTGGTATTTATCTATTTGACAGTTGGTATTCACAAAATTGTTTCGTATCGGACTGGTGTTAGTTTCTACTCCTCTCTCTCTCTCTCTCTCTTTCTGCTCCCTCCACCCCCTCTTTTTGAGACAGTGTCATTCTGTTGCCCAGGCTGGAATGCGGTGGCGCCATCTCAGCTCACCACAATCTCCGCCTCCCGAGTTCAAGCGATTCTCCTGCCTCAGCCTCCCAAGTAGCTGGGATTACAGGCGCACGCCACCACACCCGGCTACGTTTTGCATTTTTAGTAGAGACGGTGGTTTCACCATTTTGACAAGGTTGGTGTGGAACTCTTGACCTCAGGTGATCCGCCTGCGTCGGCCTCCCAAAGTGCTGGGATAACAAGCTTGAGCCACCGTGCTGGCTACATACGTCACTTTTTAAATTAGTACTGTATTTGATTCTTACTTTAGGTATCTGACTAAAAGTACAACTTTTAGAAACACTTTTTTCCCCCTTTGCTTCCAAAATGAATCCAATACCTATTACCTAAACATTTCACTATCTTTTGATTAGTTTTGTACCAAAGTTCACAATATAATGCACAAATATTCCACAGAAATAATGCAATGTCTGATATCACTTGCTTTTACCCAGAGCGAAACAATTTGGTTCTGTATGTGGTTCAAATCCTATTCATTTACAGAAGAAAGCTGGCTTTACAGAATTTAGTGGATGAAGCAGTACCTGGGAAGCGCAAAGCATCGAGTTCAACCTAGGATCCTGAAGCCTGATACTATTATTGTTGTTCTCCCTTTCAGTCCTAAACAGGTTTCATAATCTCATTATTTCCTATCCTCTCCATGTGAAAGGTCTTGTTTTGGGTACTGTCAATACCGAAACTAATCTAGCTTTGACTACAGATTGGTTTATTATTTCCCAAATTTTAAATCACTGTGGGAGCAACTATGCGAAGAATCTTAAAAGATTTCTACGTCGTGGCCGGGCGCGGTGGCTCAAGCCTGTAATCCCAGCACTTTGGGAGGCCGAGGCGGGTGGATCACGAGGTCAACAGATCGAGACCATCCTGGTCAACATGGTGAAACCCCGTCTCTACTAAAACTACAAAAAATTAGCTGGGCATGGTGGCGCGTGCCTGTAATCCCAGCTACTCGGGAGGCTGAGGCAGGAGAATTGCCTGAACCCAGGAGGCGGAGGTTGCGGTGAGCCGAGATCGCGCCATTGCACTCCAGCCTGGGTAACAAGAGCGAAACTCCGTCTCAAAAAAAAAAAAAGATTTCTACGTCGCTTAGGTTGCTTTCCCCACCGGTTTGCTTTTCCGTCTCCCACAGTCTCAGAACCTTTTCTTTTTTCTCTTTTGCTTAGCTCCTTTTACACTCAAGCTGTGTAGGGGGATTTAAATTCCAACCCGGAACTCGGAGTCGCGTGCCTTGCATGACGGAAGTCGTAGTTTATGTGACTCCTCCCTTCCCGCCTTTCAGGACGATTCCTCCCCGCAGCCAAAAACTACAACTCCCAAAATGCACTTTCGGTTTGTCCCGCCCCCATGCGCACGCGCTCTGAGGCCGCCGGATTTGAATCGGCGGCGTTGTTATTGACGCCATATTGGGACCGGCGGCGGGTGGGAGAGTCCTACGGGGGAGGGGGAAGCGGTTGGACGTGTTCGCTTGTGCTCCTGCTGCCGCAGCCACCTAGCAATCGCTCCGCATCGATCTCCGCTCGCAAGCTGCTGACCGTACACGGGCGTATTAGGAGCTGCGTTCCAGCCTCACACCCCACGGTGCTGTTTCCGACTTCAGAAAGGATCTATCTCTGCACAGAAGCGCCTCAGGCGCGGCGCAAAGCTCGAGCGGACGGCGGGGGCGGCCGGAGCCTCTCCCGGGGGAGCCGCGCCTGAGGAGGCGGAAGAGCCCCCCTGACGCGACTGGCGTGTGCTGCTGCCCGCCACCGCCCCTCCCGCTCTCACCCGGGTTGTCCCTGGCCACTGCCCCTGCCGCGGAGGCAGCGGCGGCGGCGGCGGCGGCTCTCCTTTCTATAGCCGGCGCTTCGCGACCCGCTTGGCTCCTGAGCCCGTCGGGTAGGCTCTCCTCGAGTTCCCGCTCTTCCCCCCTTCCCTCGCCCTCTTCCTCGTCACCCCTCCCCGACGCCACCCGAGCCCGGCGCCTCAGCTGCCCAGGGCCATGGCGTGTGGAGCCACTCTCAAAAGGACTCTGGATTTCGACCCGCTGTTGAGCCCGGCGTCCCCAAAGCGGAGGCGATGTGCGCCATTATCGGCGCCCACCTCGGCCGCTGCCTCCCCGTTGTCGGCAGCCGCAGCCACCGCCGCCTCCTTCTCGGCTGCGGCCGCCTCGCCGCAGAAGTATCTCCGAATGGAGCCATCCCCCTTCGGCGACGTCTCCTCCCGCCTCACCACAGGTGGGACCCGGCCCCGCGGCCGCCGGGGTGGTCGAGAGAACAGGGGTCCCTGGGGTGGGGGTACCGGACTGTGGCTCTCGTTCTTAGCAAAGTAGTCGGGCAGCCACATTTTTTAGCCCGAGGACCTAATAAGACACAATAGAAATGGCTTGATGTCAAGGTGGGTAGTGTTTGGAGGTGGGTAGGGGCTTTGCCTTGCCGATGTTGGATAGAACCGGGACATCTTTTTCTTTGCGCCGAATGATTAGAATTGTTTCCGTAGTCGCTAGAGCCCCAGAGGAAATGATCAGAGAAGGCGATATTATTCATAAATTTAGGCGAGAAGGGTCACATTTCACCCCAGTCTCGATGTGTGCTTGCCGTAATCGATTGGTTGCAGCTATTAACTCTGGGACTGGGTGGTTTGAGGCGAGGCAACAGCCCCTCCTCCAGTTCAGACATGGCTGATTTTAGTATAGTGGGGGTGGGGGGTGGGGATGG
This sequence comes from Sapajus apella, assembly GCF_009761245.1. Classification (NCBI taxonomy): domain Eukaryota; kingdom Metazoa; phylum Chordata; class Mammalia; order Primates; family Cebidae; genus Sapajus; species Sapajus apella. The sequence goes on from NW_022436946.1 coordinate 61,013,381, forward strand.
ATGTCACTGGGGCGAGATCTAGGCCTGTCATTAATCACCCACAAGAACGCCACTTTGGCTGAGTCAAGACCTGTTTCCCTAGCAGGGTCAACAACAAAGAAAATGCTCTTCCCGTGTACTGTAATATGATCACGCTATACGTCTAGACCTTGAGAAATCTTGAACTTTTAATAAGTATATTGCATTGAAAATTGGGGCTGAGGAGTTGCTTTTATTTAGAAATGCTTTATTTCTGCCCAACAAAGTATGTTGGGAGAAAACAACCTAGCCTTGAGAATAATGAAGAAATCAACTCAAGATTCCGAGGGACCTCAGACTTTTGCTTTTCATCTTGAAACATTTCCTGAGAGGGAGACTATGGGGAATGTCTTTTGGCTGCTTTGTTAAGGCATGTGTATGCCCAGTTTTTTCTGTACTTTGAAATCCTTGTGTGCCCCTGGCACAGTCCTAGGATAGGCTTTTGTGGACTTGAAGTGTAAATGTTTCCTTTGTGTGTAGCATGCAAAGATTTCTGTGTGAGTCTGAAGTAATAATACTACCTTTTAGACAAAGCCTTTTCGTAGCTTGATGTAAATCATTAGCTTTAAAAAGTGAAGTATATACCTCTGTATTTGTAACTTCCATTTGAAATTGACTTTAATTTTTTTTTAAATCACATGTTAAAATAGTTTCTAAATCCGTGGAGTGACCCTCGAATACGCAAGGTACTGTTTTTGATTAAATAGCTGATCTAACTTAAGGACATACTGTTTTAGAGTTGTAGAGAGTTTTCATGGGAATTCTCAGATAAATTTATTTAATGACCTTTATAAATTGTCTTTTAGCTTGAAAAGGCATTCCTTGATTAATTATTAGGCTTTACTTTTAAAAAAAAAAAAAGAAAGAAACCAGTGTCAAGAATGAGCTACTGGTGGTTGACATTTTTAGAATTTGTCTTTTAGTGAAATGGTACCATTAGAAATGGAAATGGAATCTGTACTTAACTAATAAGGCCATTTCAAAATAAAGTCATGAAGTAGCTAACCAGCAATAAATTTCAGTCGAGAAAGTTAATTAATACAGTGCTAGGTTTGGGAATTAAAGTAATATATCTCAATGCCAAAATAATCTCGGGCATGTATGTAGTGGGGGCTATAACATGTCCCCCCCACCTTTAAAGGGCACTTATTCAGGAAGAATTGTGATCCTTTGTAAACTTGTCTTTTCATTGTCATATTGGTAGCTTTGGTTAATATGGTTGGCTCCATATTATCTCAAGTTTAAATTAATTGGACTATCATAGTAAAATGATTGCAATTATTGGAATTGTTTAAGTCAGCTGATTCAGATTCACATTCATTTCCCAAAATACTGATATTCTGTTCTTCAAGGTTTTTTTTTTTTTTTTTTTTTTTGACATCTACTTTGGAAGTTTAATCATATCCTGAAACCTAAAATCACATCGTAATTGATTCTGAGTCTGCTAAAAGTTATTTCAACTAATTTGAATATTTTCATAAAAAATTGACTTGAGAAAACAAGTTAAAATTGAAGTTTTGACTTGCTAAAATTACATTTTGTAATTTGTAGTTTTGAATGACATTCTAAATGTAATTTAATTTGACTTTGTTTATGTGGCCAATTTGGGGTATGCTCCTGTGTGCTTTTAGTAATGTCATAATGGGAGCTGCAGTGTTGTGCAGGTATCAAAGAGCTGCCCCATTTTGATGTTACTAAACTTGGAAATAATTTTCTCAAGCACCTGATTTTTAGCTTCCTATTTCAACACCAATTATTCTTCAACTTTACGGGAGTGAATACCCATCTGTCATTAACTAAAATGAGTAGTTAGTATTGGAAGTAGTCAGTGGCTTACCAAATTGAGATTGGGAACTCTGATTTCCTTTCACATCTGTGAGTTAAAATATACTAAAGTCAATTTTTTTTCAGAGCATGTATACACTTTTTATCATTGCTCTCCTCTAGATACTTACAGTTTAAGTTTCAGATGGCATAGCTGAAGTCATATTGTGGCTTTATTAGTTTCAGGAACTTGGATGTCTGTTTTAAACCTTAGCTATCGTTTTAGTCATTCCAGGAAGGTGATTCCAAAGTTTGACTTGACTTATTTAAATATTTTTCCAACTGTTGCAACTTAATACTGGGAAAAAGGAAGCACTAGCTGAGCTGAAGGAAGTTAAGCTTGCTTTCTTAACAGCAGGGCTTAGAGCCTTTATTATGCGAATTGGCATTAGGAATTTTTTAGGGGCTCCTTACCACACAGCTATCCCAAACCTGTTTTTTGGGACACCTAAGTGTTACTTTAATTCAGAAGTGCTGTCCAGGGCCTAGGGATGGTTGACAAAATATAGCCATATTTTTGTGTAGCCTGAGAGCTAAGAATGTTCTTTACATTTTTTAAATGGTTGGAAAAGAATAAAAAAGATTATTTTGTGACACATGAGAATTATGTGAAATTCAAATTTCAGTGTCCATAAATAAAATTTTATTGGAACACAGCTGTGCTCTTTTTTTTTTTTTTTTTTTTAAGTACTGTTCATTGCAGGTGACGATGACAGAGTTGAATAGTTGTCACAGAGAGTGTATTGCCCCAAAACTCCATATTTGCTCTCTGGTGTTTACAGAAGTAGTTTGCTTACTATCTTGTGAAGCGTCAGCAGTGAAGCTTATGGTATGGGAAAGGAAAAGTGATGAGTGGAAGTAAGGGGAGGGGGAGCAGAAGCATTGAATGTGGTTGGGGAAATGAATGCTTCTAGTAGCTGCATCAGTAGGTATCCTGGTAAGCTATTTGAAAACCAATTCAAAGTATTCTTTACAATTGGTTTTTCAAACATCTCATAATATTACCATTTAGCCAAAAGGTTGTCATGACATTCCCAAAAGAAATTATTTTAATAAAACCAAAATAGCACACAACATTATGAGTGACTGTCAGTCAAATCCAACACATTGTTTTCATTATTATGCAGTGAATGAATGGTCTGAAGATACCTTTCTGTGAATGTTAACATATTTTTGAGTTTGTTAGGCACATTAATTCATATTGTTTATGGCTTGGTAATTACTCTAGTCTGCCTTAGGAATTGAATTCTGTGAAGAGTTAAGTTCCTTTGTAAGAACTCATTGTACTTGCTGGAAACTTGCCATTAAAAATGGAAACTACAGCTTGTGAATGGGGAAGGGTTTACAGGAACATAGATTGTTCACCAGACATTGATGCATGCCTGCAAACGGAGACACCAGCTGGCTGAAATGAAATATAAATGGTTCTAGGCAAACAAATGAGATGTCTGTTGGAGGAGGCAGCATCTCACTTCAGATGTCATTTATATTGAGCCAGAGGTATTTTTTAATATTTTGTGGTTATTTAGACAGCTGTTAAGTTGCTCCTGGTTTCTCATTGGATTTGGCAAATAAATGTTTTTAATGGTCTTTGTACTTCGAATCTTAAACCTGATATTCTGTTTAGGACTGTATGTAGCTGCAGTTATTTCATATTTCTATGAATTATGCATTTAAGAATCCTGTGAGTATATGGCCATTAAAAACTGCAATTGTATTCATCACGGGTATCAATATTTTTTTTTATTTTTTTATTTTATTTTTTGAGACAGGGTCTCACCCAGGCTGGAGTGCAGTGGCGCTATCTCAGATCATTGCAACTTCCATCTCCTGGGTTCAAGCAATTCTCACACCTAGAGGAGTAGCTGGGATTACCGGTGTGCACCACCACACCCAGCTAATTTTTTAATATTTTTAATAGAGATGGGGTTTCACCATGTTGGCCAGGCTGGTCTTGAACTGCTGACCTCAGGTGATCCACGTGCCTTGGCCTCACAAAGCGCTAGGATTACAGGCCCAAGCTGCTGCCCTGGCTTTCTTTTTCTTTCTTTCTTTTTTTTTTGGTGGGAAAATAAAGCGTAACGAGCACAGCAACACATAGGGTAAACATGGCTAGATTAGAGGTTAGCCTCTCTTTGGTGTGGAAGGTACTAGTCACTATAGTTGCCACAGAACCATAACTTGAGGCGTAAAGGAGAATAATATAAATTTCTTCAGTTTTTGAGTGGCTTTATAGGAAAAAGAATATAGTACATATTAATCAGGTCTTTTTTTTTTTTTTTTTTTTTTTTTTTTTCAGCCTTGCTCTGTCGCCCAAGGTGGAGTGCAATGGCACAGTCTCTGCTCACTGCAATATCTGCCTCCTGGGCTTAAACTATCCTTCTGCCTCAGCCTCCCAAGTACCTGGGGGTACAGGGATGTGCCATTATACCCAGCAAATTTTTGTATTTTTTTGTAGAGATGGGGTTTCACCATGTTGCCCAGGCTGGTGTCAAACTCCTAGGGCTCAAGCAATCTGCCCACCTTAGGCTCCCAAAGTGCTGGGATTATGCATTTGAGCCACTGTGCCCGGCAGGTTTTTTCTGCTGAGTGTTTTGATAGACCTAGAAAGACAGTGATAGAAAGCTTTCGTTTTGAAAGATTGAGAATAAAAGCTTCAGTGGAAGTGCCCAGTTTTGAGTACCTTTCCTATTTGAAAAGAAATTTTTCTCCTCATTAAGGAAGAATGTGATACAGCATGGGTTAAGTTTGTGCCTCTTAGATAGTTGCTTCATGAAACTAAATAATGGTATTGGGAGTGGGAGTGGGTATTTTCAAGTACCTGTAACTGAATTAGTTAACCAGCAATTTGTGGTCCCTGTAGTCCTTTTATTTATTGCCATGCCTAGCACTGTGACTCGAAAAATGTTCTCTACGGGTGTGAAACTGCAGGGAATTTCTTGCCTTTGAGAAAACTACCTGCTTTCAAAAAGGTATGAGAAAAAGCACTTATTTAAGCCTATTAAAAACCAACCAGGCATCTGAAGTTGTTAAAGAAACCTTCACAAATGGATTTGCATCTTTAATTTTGTTTCTGACTACAGGATTGCAGAACTCAGCTTACCTCCAGTATTTCTTAGCTTTCTAAACATACACTATTTAAATACACTCCAACACATATAGTGTATGCTGAGACCCTCTATCAGCAACAGTCTCACTGTAGCCATGACTTCACAGGAATGTCTTGAATTTTGAGAGCTAAGATGAGTCATATGAGACTTGTATATGGTGGCTTGAAAATAGCCCTCAAGTTATTCTTACCTGCCATACTGTCCCTCATAATATCTTATCACAAATAGTTTTAAAATGCTAAGTTTATTTGTTGAGTTAATCAAGACTTGACATTTCCCAAGGTTCTTAGAGTTGCTGTGGTTGAAAAAAAAATGTAATTTCAGTTTTACTCTGTAATTCTGTACCAAATTTTCTATTTAGACTGTTCTATGACATTGTCATAATGTGTAACATTTCTGATAAAAAATGTGACTCAAATGAGTTGTAACAAATACTGCAATTAGTTTAAGACTTTGAATAATACTTTTCTGAGGTACTTTAAGTAGACTTCTCAGTATTCATTTTTCTGGATAATGATGAGAAACATGGATTACATAAATTATGATAAGTAGCCCCACGTATAAGAATTTTTCTATTAGATAATTTGCTCTTTGGAAGAAACATTTTGAAGGGTTTTACAGGATTTTTAGGAGAAAATACTTTTTAATATGATCTGATTTTTTTTAATTTCTAAAGGAATTGAGTTGTTTGTTATAGCAAGTTTCTCACATGAGATGATATTGTAGCTATATTAAGCCAGGGAATCCTTGCAGGTTATTTAAAATTCTAGTGTATGTCAGTTTGTCAGCTTTAATATTTATTTTGGGCCTACTGATAGAATTTTACAGTATGACAGATTTTGTAGTATTTCTTGTGATGGTAGGCTTTGTTGGATGGTGAACTTCATAGCACTAAGAGAGCAGCTCATAATAATATACTTTTAGTTTGTCTTGGAATGTAGCTTTTCTTCTTTTAAAAAAACCTTAAATCATCAGTTTTATCTGTCTCAAATGTCATAGGCAGATCATCTTGAGATATACTAGTGATATTGTGATTTTATTAACATTGTGATCTTTCCATTAAATACAACTTTTGGATTTGATTTTTTAGGTCTTTTGATGCACCTGGATTTTCTTAACATTATTAAAACATTTAAATTCCTCTTCTAGAAGTCACTTGTTCAAACCCTTGTAACCTCATTTGAGTTCCAGATACTGTATTGGCTAGGCAGAGAAGAGTAAGAGTCACTCTTGAGAGACAATGATAGAGCAGCCACTGTTGATACTCTTATTAGCTGGCACTTATGTTTTATCAATAGACCTATTTTAATTATTAACGTTTTTTTCACATTGGTATTTCCCTTTTGACAGCCTAAGTATCGAAATTGGGCTACTGATTAAATAACACTTTTGAAAAAGTAGTTTTTTTTCCCTTAAAGTGTTAAAGTTTGTTTACTGACTAAGTTTCTGAAATTGTCTCAGTATGTGATATGTATTCTCACTTTGGTTAGCATTCGTTTTCATTTTTGTTAATGTTAATTCTTAGAAAACTCACTAAAAAAAAATCAAACTAGACGGAATGAAAGGGAGGGACTTGGAAGAGTTGATTTTTTTTGTTTGTTTCTTTTTGTTGAACTTAGCAAATGAAGAGTAGAATGTACAGTTAAGTTTGAAGAAAGCCAATTTTTCTTTTTTTCAGACAGAGTCTCGCTCTGTTGTGAGGCTGGAGTGCAGTGGTGTGATCTTGGCTCACTGCAACCTCCACTTCCAGGGTTCAAGCGATTTTCCTGCCTCAGCCTCCTGAGTAGCTGGGACTACAGGCGTGCGCCACCATGCCAGGCTAATTTTTGTATTTTTAGTGGAGACAGGGTTTCACCATGTTGGCCATGATGGTTTTGATCTCTTGACCTCGTGATCAGCCCACCCTGGCCTCCCAAAGTGCTGGGATTACAGGCGTGCACCACTGCATCCAGCCACAAAAGCCATTTTCAAACATTATTATAGGAGATTGCCTTGTTCCTCACACTAAAATATGATTATCTAGAAGAACTTTTCTAAGTGGTATACTTGATTTAAAGTATAGAAGATTTTAGTTGCTGTGACAGAGTGGGGGACTTTATGCTTACTGTAACAATTTTCTATAGCCCAGGGTAAAATAGTGCATTATCAGAGCTTGGCATGGTAATCAGTTGTACATGTGTGGAAATACTGACCTACTTCAGTTTTTTTTTTTTTTTTTTTTTTTTTTGAGACGGAGTCTCTGTCGCCCAGGCTGGAGTGCAGTGGTGCAGTCTTGGCTCACTGCAACCCCTGCATACAGGGTTCAAGCATTTCTCCTGCCTCAGCCTCCTGAGTAGCTGGATTACAGGTGCATGCCACCACGCCCGGCTAATTTTTGTATTTTTAGTAGAGACGGGGTTTCACCATGTTGGTCAGGCTGTTCTTGAACTCCTGACCTTGTGCTCCATCCACCTGGGTCTCCCAAAGTTGCAGGTGTGAGCCCCCGCACCTGGCCAGTTCTTCGTTTTTAAAACACTGACAAAGTATTCTGGTTAGATATAAATACCTGTCCTAAGAGGAGGCATTTTAGACTCTTGACGCATCCTTTTTATTCATTCCTGGATATAACATGAAGAGGTTCTACATTTTTTTTTTTATAGCTAGTGATCACTGTTTCAGGGATCTAGTTAGATGAGAGTTAAGCTTCATTTTGGTTATTGCCTTCTTGACAATCACATTTTTTGAAGTTTTGGTGTATGAAAATATCAATTATACATAGTAGTGATTTCTCTATTCTAATTCCTGTTTTCTAAAAATTAACCTTCCCCATTGTGTTATTTATTTATTTATTTATTTATTTATTTATTTTTGAGACAGAGTCTCTGTCACTCAGGCCGGAGTGCAGCGGCACAAATCTTGGCTCACCTCAATCTGTCTCCTCAGTTCAAGCAATTTTCCTGCCTCAGCCTTCCGAGTAGCTGGGATTTTTATAGAGGCGTGTGCCACCATGCTCAGCTAAGTTTTGTATTTTTAGTAGAGATGGGGTTTTGCCGTGTTGGCTAGGCTGGTCTTGAACTCCTGACATCAGGTGATCTGCCCGCCTCAGCCTCCCAAAGTGCTAGGATTACAGGCATGAGCCACCGCACCCAGCTGATTGTGATTTATTTTAAAGTTAGATGCTAATAGAATTTTCACTAAGTGTAGTAGTAGTATACTACTGGAGAGGGTAGTAGATGTTAAGAATTTGGGCCCTGATGTCAAACTTGGCACTGTCATGTTTGAGCCATGTGACTTTCAGAAGACATTGAAGCAGAGCCTAACATTTTTCTCATCTCAGGAAATGTACATATGATAATAGTAGTATCTGCTTCTTAGGGTTGTTGTGAGAATTAAGAGTTGAGTGCTGGAAACAGTCACAATAAGTTGGCAACCTCAAATGGGACTTCTACTGACCAGCAGTTTTGCCTTTCAATGAATAAACTTACCTTCTACAGAAAGAAGAGTTGCCATCAATTCACAGTTTTTCGTTGTTTTGAGTACCAGCACAACTGACATTTGTACGTGTCCTGTTTTAGTATCATCGGGGATTAAATAATTACTAAAGCACTGTATACAGTGAGGGAAGGATTCTACTTTTCTCTAAAGTAACCTTATCCTCTTGATTATTCCCTTTTTCTTCTCTCAATTGTATGTTTGCTTTTGGCTTTATATATTCCCAAGCCTTCCATGAGAAAGTAAAAGCAAAAAATACTCATTTTTCTCTAGCTATCTTCCAGATTTCCAAATTCAAAGAGCTTTCAAATAGTCTGTTTACTTCCATTTCTTCAGTCTCAATTCCTGACGTGCTTCAAGCAGCTCCTGTCAGTTCATCAGTGACTTACATGGCACTCAGTCAGTCCCCTTATTTGACCTTTCTTTCAGCATTCTGGCTGCTGACACACTCCTTTCTTCTTGAAATACTTTTTTCTTCTGTGACTATAGTTTCCCTCCATGCCTTAGTGGTTCTTTTTGTCTTTACCTGGGCATTAAACCTAGCAGTTCTTTAGTTCTTTGCTTTAGCTCCATGCTTATCTCACTTAATAGCTCCCTAAGCAGTCACATGCCTGCTCCTGACTTGAGTTTCCACTTACAGATGTCTCTTTAATTTAAATATTCAGTTCGGACCATTCCTCTTTAGCTCTAGCCATGGAAAATTTGGACTTTTTTTTTTTTTTTTTTTTTTGATATGGGGTCTTGCTCTGTTGTCTAGGCTGCAGTGTATTGGTGCGATCTCAGCTCACTGCAACCTCTGCCTCCCGGGTTCAAGCATTTCTCCTGCCTTAGCCACCAGAGTAGCTGGGTTTATAGGTGTGCGTCACCATGCCCTGTTAATTTTTGTATTTTTAGTAGAGACAGACTTTGACCATGTTGGTCAGGCTGGTCTTGAACTCCTGGCCTCAAGTGATCTGCCCACCTCGGCCTCCAAGTGCTGTGATTACAGGTGTGAGCCACCACACCCGGCCTTTGGACCTTTTTATCCCCCAGCCACCATAAGTCAAAATTGTTGTGAAATCTCTTGACTTTAAATGTTCACAACAAACTTACACAATACATGGGATAAATAAAAGAAGTATGTGGACTTCTAATCAATGCCTTATCATGGGAGAGATGGTCTTTTTTTTTTTTTTTTTTAAGGCAGTGTCTCACTCTGTTGCCCAGGCTGGAGTGCAATGGTGGTGTCTCCATTCACTTCAACCTCCATCTCCGGGGTTCAAGGGATTCTTCTGCCTCAGCCTCCCTAGTAGTTGGGATTACAGGTTGCCTGCCATCATGCCTGGCTAATTTTTGTATTTTTAGTAGAGATGGGGTTTCACCATGTTAGCCAGATTGGTCTCGAACTCCTGACTTCAAGCCATCTGCCCACCTTGGCCTCCCAAAGTGCTGGGATTACGGTGCCCGGCCTGAAAGGTGGTCTTAATTCCTCCTATAAAAAGCAGTCATGGTGGTAAAGTAAATGAAGTTGTTCACCCTCAGTCACATAATGACAAATACAGATTTCCTTTTCTAAAGTGTGTTAGGAGAGATGAAAGAATCATTGTATATAGGTTAATGTCATGTAATGAGTCTTCCTAAGTAGGTCCAATCAAATTAATTTGCAGAATATTTTTCCCTTAGGGGAGGGGTATGTATAACTTAGAATTACACTTGATCTTAGCCGAAAGGCTGAGAAGCAATGAACTTAGAACTATAAAATTCATTCAGGTGAGGATGGCAAATGATTTTAAGTTAGTTTAGGTATTTTTGTACTTGTCATGACCTTGCTTTCCTTCCTCTCCACTCCCTAGTATGTCCAATAGTAAACCAACCACTTTTTTAAAAATGGTCACATTAAGAGAATTATTTTGGCCAGGCATGGTGGCTCATGCCTTTAATCCTAGCAGTTTGGGAGGCCGAGGTGGGTGGATCACCTGAGGTCAGGAGTTCAAGACCAGCCTGGCCATCATGGTGAAACACCATCTTTAAAAAAAAAAAAAAAAAGCTATTTTAAACAGGGGCTAGAAACTTAAATACCCATAGTTCTAGACATATAAATGATTTAAAGCAGGAGGGAACTAGTGAATTCCAGTCCTGACCAGCAGCATCACCTCATAAGGAATGTAGTATCTTAAGCTCCACCCTTCAGTGTCTACATTTTAACAACATCCAGAGGTGATCTGTGTGTGCATTAAAATTGTAGAAGCACTTGAGAACTTAGGCCCAAAAGGTAGCAGCCACTTTCCATCTTCAGCTGAGTTTTGCTATGTTATCTAGTTTCTCCAAGAGTAGTCAAAAGCCTTGACTTTTTATGTAAACCCACCCAATTTTTAAATGGCCACAAATTAACGTGTTTGTAAAAAAAAAATCACGTCTGTGGGGCTGAGTTTGGCCTGTGAGTCATCGGTTTGCAATTCCTATTTCCAGGTATGCTAATTCTTTTTTTTTTTTTTTTTGAGATGGAGTCTTGCTCTGTTGCCCAGGCTGGAGTGCAGTGGCACTATCTTGGCTCACTGCAACCTCCACCTCCCAGGTTCAAACAATCCTCTTGCATCAGCACCCTCTACTAGCTGGGATTATAGGAATGTGCTACCATGCCCGGCTAATTGTTTTGTATTTTTAGAAGAGAAGGATGGGGTTTTGCCATGTTGGCCAGGCTGGGCTTGAACTCCTGACCTCAGGTGATCCACCCACCTTGGCCTCCCAAAGTGCTGGGATTACAGGCATAAGCGACCGCATCCGGCCCAGGTATACTAATGTTTTTTGGGGTGCCTGAACAAGTTGTTGTAGGAGATGGGTTTGTTCTTCAGCTTGATTGTGCTGAACTGGTGTCCTCGGTCTGCTTTCTCAGTCTCTGCAAGGTGGCTGAGGTTCTTATATTTATGTAAATATATTTTATATTTATGTAATATTTATATTTATGTAATATTTAACTGTATAAAAGGCATTCATTTATTTTCCCTACAGGAGTAGGAACAACTGTAATCACTACAAGGGCAAAATCTTTCATTTCACTGGTACTATATAGCCAGTGCTACTTATTTGAAGTAAATTATTCAATTTGTGAAAACTCTGCAGGTAAATACACATTACTTTGCCTCTGTGGCTCTGGGTAATTGGAATAGGAGCTGAACCTTTTGCCTTGGAACCATGTTTCTGGAGCGTACACATTTTGGGTTTTGGTTTTGGGGCAGTTCAATTTCCCCTTAACCATTTATTGCCCTGTTTTTTGTTTTTTTGAGATGGAATTTCCTTCTTGTTGCCCAGGCTGGAGTGCAGTGGCCCGATCTTGGCCCACCACAGCCTTGCCTCCCGCCTCCCGGGTTCAAGCGATTCTTGTACCTCAGCCTCTCCAGTAGCTGGGATTATAGGCAGGTGCCCCCATGCCTGGCTAACTTAATTTTTTTTTTTGAGACAGAGTTTCCCTCTTGTTGCCTAGGCTGGAGTGCAGTGACACAATCTCGGTTCACCGCAGCCTCCGCCTCCTGAGTTCAAGTGATTCTCCTTCCTCAGCCTCCATAGTAGCTGGGATTATAGGCATGCATCGCCACGCCCGGCTAATTTTGTATTTTTAGTAGACGGGGTTTCTACACATTGGTCAGGCTGGTTTCGAACTCCTGAACTCTCTACCTCAGATGATCTGCCTGCCTTGGCTTTCCAAAGTTCTGAGATTACAGGCCTAAGGCACTGTACCCGGCCTTTATTTATTTATTTTTTAAATATTTTTAGTGAGACAGGGTTTCTTCAGGTTGGTGAAGCTGGATTACAGTTGTGAGCCACCACGCATGGCCTCCTTTTTTTTTTTTCTTCTTCTTCTTCTTAAGACAGGGTCTCATCAGGCCGAGGCAGGTGACTCACCTGAGGTTGGGAGTTCAAGACTAGTTTGGCTAACCTGGCTAAACCCCATCTCTAGTAAAAATACAAAAATTAGCTGGGCGTGGTGGCAGGCACCTGTGATCCCAGCTACTCAGGAGGCAGGAGAATCACTTGAATCTGGGAGGCAGAGGTTGCAGTGATCTGAGATCGTGCCATTGCACTCCAACCTGGATGACAGAGTGAGACTCTGTCTCCAAAAAAAAAAAAGGAAAAGTAAAGGTCTCACTCTCGTCCAGGCTGGAGTGCAGTGGTGCCATTGTAGCTCACTGTAGCGTCGGAACTCCTGGGATTGAACTGCCTTTCTGCCTCATTTTGCCAGTAGCTGAGACTGCAGGGGCAAGTCACCACACCTGGCTAATTTTATTTTTTATGTTGTGTGGAGATAGAGTTTTCGCTTTGTTGCTCAGGCTGGTCTTAAACTCCTGGCCTTAAGTGATCCTCCTGTCTCGGCCTCCCAAAGTGTTGGGATTATAGGTGTGAGCCACCACATGCAGCCATGCTTTCTTTGTTATTAATTTATTTTGGTAGCTTGTAAGTTATTTGAGAAAATTCTTGTAAGTAGTCCGGAGCTACATAACAAAAGCAACAAGGTTAATGTATCCCCTTAATGTTACAGAAACTGGAGGTGTAAAACTTATATTAACCTGCATTTTTAACAAATTGAATCGTTTATTTCAAATAAGTAATCATTGGCTGTATGTACCAGTGAAATAATGGGATTTTAAAGTGAATTTAAAATGGCATCAGCTCATTCTTTCTGGTCAAGTAGCTCTTGGTTGGATAAGAATATTGTCCTTAAGATTCCTTCAAGCAGAACATAAGAACTGTTTTAAAAGTTTCTGAAGAGATGATCCTGGGAAAATAGCCAATTAATAAAGATGAGTCTCCACAGCAACCCCAAGTTGTGTTTTAATTTATGAAGTAGTCATGACAATATCTAGTATGTAGTTCAGAACTCTACATCGCTCTCTTATTGTGGATCAGTGTCTTAGTTTTTTGTTTTGTTTTGTTTGAAACAGAGTCTCACTCTGTCACCCAGGCTGGAGTGCAGTGGCGCGATCTTGGCTCACTGCAACATCTGCCTCCAGGGTTCAAGTGATTCTCCTGCCTCAGCCTCCCAAGAGGCTAGGATTACAGGCACCTGCCACCACACCCAGCTAAGTTTTGTATTTATAGTAGAGATGGGGTTTCACCATGTTGGCCAGGCTGGTCTTAAACTTCTGACCTCAGGTGATCTGCCTGCTCTCCTTGGCCTTCCAGAAGTGCTGGTATTATAGGCATGAGCCACCGTGCCTGGCCTACAGTATCTTAGTTTTAAGTCTTAATGGCCACTGCAAGTTTTCTGTATGTAATTATGTAGAAGCTTTCCATATCATTTGTGTTCCTGACTAGAACTGGCAGACTTTTCAAGATTTCGTTTTTAACCACATTGTTTCAATTGTCTGTCTAGGTCCACTTTCATTTTGTGTTTTCCAAAGAAGTCCGTGGAGAAATAAATGGTATTGGTCTATAAAATGATACAAAGGGCCTCATACACCCAAACTTAAAACTGTTCGTGAAACCTTAATGTTTGATCTAGTAATGATGCCTGGAGGAAAATAGTAAAGCTTTATGGGTCTGGAGCAAAAGTTTCTAGTTTCACATGTCAGATTTTTAGAACTTAAATTTATGGACCCTAGAAAGATACTTTGACACCCTACTCCCTTCCTTTGTTGCTCTCCTTGAAACATTTTTAGTTGCTTCAAATTCTATGTTCTTTCCTTTGCTCAGTCCTATCTTGATGCTGTTTATCCTTCCCCCATCAATTCCATTATACCTTTTTTCCCATAACTACTTTTTCCTGTTTATATTTTTTTTTTTTTTTTTTTTTTTTTTGAG
>NW_022436946.1:61027678-61152633 GCF_009761245.1 Sapajus apella
TGAGTAGCTGGGATTACAGGCACGCACCACCATGCCCAGCTAATTTTCTGTATTTTTAGTAGAGTCGGGGTTTCACCATGTTGACCAGGATGGTCTCAATCTCTTGACCTCATGATCCACCCGCCTCGGCCTCCCAAAATGCTGGGATTACAGACTTGAGCCACCGCGCCCGGCTTGTTTATATTGTTGACCTTATTCATGGTGTTCTGGATTTGTTAAGTAATCAGTGGCAACTAAAAAGAAGCCTTTTCTCTCCACATTTATCTAAAGATTCTTTTTTTGAGATGGAGTTTTACTCTTGTTGCCCAGGCTGGATTGCAGTGGTATGATTTTTGGCTCACTGCAACCTCTGCCTCCTTGGTTCATGCGATTCTCCTGCCTCAGCCTCCTGAGTAGCTGGGATTATAGGCACCTGCCACCACACCTTGCAGATTTTTGTATTTTTAGTAGAGATGGGGTTACATTCTGTTGGCCAGGCTGGTCTTGAACTCCTGACCTTAAGTGATCCTCCTGCCTCGGCCTTCCAAAGTGCTGGGATTATAGGCGTGAGCCACTGCACCTGGCCTTCTAATTTGTTTTTTAAAATATTGCAAAGGAATAGGTGCTGGCTTATTGATACCACCAACCTGCTGAGAGAAGTTTATTAGCAATCTTAGTGTCATTTACTAGGTTTGAGAATGAAAATGCTATTAGTCATAGAACTTGCTAATAATGGCTTCCACTTAGCAGTTTTTGATAAATAGTGACATAGTTTTTAGGATTTAGAGAAAGAATATACAGCCATTTGTGTGATGTAGCTTGTCATGAAGATAACTCTGCATGTTTTGTTCTAAGTGGTTGCTGCAAATTCAGTCTATGCATCATAAGCCAAATAGGAAGGCTACATTATTAAAACTGGAATATGCAACTGGTAATAGAAGTGAAGCTTAGACTCTGTTTTTCTTTAGTGAACTGTAAAGTGTGTTGGCAAAACGATGTCAGATATTTCATGTACCTTGGATAAAATGTTAACTTGCTGGTTTGATAAGAGATGGCCAGATCTAAGTAGCTTAAGACTAAGTAGACAAGTACCTTACTAATATATGGAAGGACTTTATCTACCTGGTATGAAAGCAACTCATGTCAGCCAAGTATCTAGATTGAACTTAGCAATGTAGTTGTAGAATATTGAATCTGAGGAAATTTGAGTTAGCAGCTTCAAAACTGTTTATATCCTTGAGCTGAAATAAATTGAGTTTGAGGCTTGCCATTGCAGTTAGCTGTTTGCTACTTGTGCTGTTGAGAGCTTGGCCAAGTTAAATTGGACCCTTTACTGCATAACCTTGCTGATCACGTGTCACCAGTATTAGAGCATTTGAGGGCACAGAGTGGCTTGGACGACATAGTTGCATATTAGATGTAAAAAGCAGTGCAGGCAATAGCATTAAAAATTCTCCAGCTCTTTAGCTGACAATGTCAAGTATTGGCAAGGATGTGGAACAGCTGGAGCTGTAATATATTTGTTGTAGGAATGCAAAATGACAAAATCACTCTGGAAAATGGCTTAGCGCAATGTCTTGCAAAATAAAACCCTTCGTTTGTCATATGATTAGGCAGCCCATTCCCACTCCTAGGTATTTACCCGAGAGAAATGAAAACATGTCCACCAAAGACTGGTACTTGAATATTTGTAGTAGTCCCAAATTGCAAACAATCCAAATGTCCATTAACAGGAGAAAGGATAGATGTATGTGTGTATATACATACATACAATGGAATACTAATAAGGCATTTCTGATTGATGCAACATATACGAATCTTAGAAGCATTTTACTGAGTGAAAGTAGTTTAGAAATAAAAGTCTATACACCGGGCGCGGTGGCTCAAGCCTGTAATCCCAGCACTTTGGGAGGCCGAGGCAGGTGGATCACGAGGTCAAGAGATCGAGACCATCCTGGTCAACATGGTGAAACCCCATCTCTACTAAAAATACAAAAAATTAGCTGGGCATGGTGGTGCGTGCCTGTAATCCCAGCTACTCAGGAGGCTGAGGCAGGAGAATTGCCTGAACCCAGGAAGCGGAGGTTGCGGTGAGCCGAGATTGCGCCATTGCACTCCAGCCTGGGTAACAAGAGCGAAACTCCGTCTAAAAAAAAAAAAAAATAAATCCCTTATTTTTTTTTTTTTTTTTTTGAGACGTCTTGCTCTCTGTCATCAGGCTGGAGTGCAGTGGCGCAGTCTCCGCTCACTGCAATGTCTGCCTCCCAGGTTCAAGCCATTTTTCTGCCTCAGCCTCCCAAGTAGCTGGAACTACAGGTGTGCGCCACCACACTGAGCTAATTTTTGTATTTTTAGTAGAGATGGGGTTTCACCATGTTGGCCAGGATGGTCTTGATTTCTTAACCTTGTGATCCGCCCACCTCCCAAAGTGCTGGGATTACGGCATGAGCCACCGCGCCTGGCCTAAAAGTCTATACTCTTTATGATTCCATTTATGTGAAAATCTAGAGAAGGCAAAACTATATAGTAATAGCAGATGACTGTTGGACCGTAGTGGGGGAGTGGTGATGGTGGTAGTAAATTAACTGCAGAGGAGCCCAAGAGAAGTTTTTGGAGTGATATGTTATTTATCATGGTTGTGTTAGTTCCAAAACTGTATATATGTACTTGTCTGAACTCAGTGAATTGTACTGAGCGAATTCTGTCATTTGTAAATTATACCTTAAATTTAAATTGGTGAATTTTGTCATTTGTAAATTATACCTTAAAATTGTTAGTGATGCTCCTAAGTATCTGATAGTGTGGTGTTTCACAAAGATAAATTTTTAAAAGTTTTACTGTATCTTAATTCTGGGTTAGCTTTCAATGAACAAACTGAGGTTGTTATTATACAAGCATCCTTTTAGTACATTTTAGTTGTGCATTGGTTGACTTGTGAAGCAGTAGGAAGACTAAACCTGAGAACAGCTATATGGTGATGAAAGAATGTATATAAGTCACACAAAAGATAAATATTAAGGTCAAGTTACTCCAAGCTAGTATCTCCTAAAATATCTGGTTATAAATAAACTTTATGATGTTTTGAATGGCACTTTTGATCAGGATAATAATAGCTTTGAGCAGAAACTGATGAATGTGAGTGAAGCTTACTTTCTCTCTGAGAGCAAAATATAATTGCCTTTAAACCCTTTAGATAACCCTAAAGGATATGCCAGTTACAGTTTTACTCATTTCTATGATTGTGGTTCAAGATAATTGCACTGTAGTATAGCAGTTCTTATTTATTGAGGACCTGTAATGCACCAATCACTTCACATGGTCTCCCCCTTACCCCACCCTCCAGCCCCAAGGTTCAGAATGCTGTAATATTCTTATGTTTTATTGCGCTTAAAATAATTGGCCATGGCCATTTAATGTATGATGATTTTTTTTTAGTTCCTATCTACTCTGTCATTTTGTTGACCTACTCTTACTTCTCATTGGTGTGTGTTCGAATACACATAATCCCCCACACTCCTTATTTATGGGCTTGGAAAAGGCATAAAGGCATTAAAGGCAATTGGAAAAGCCTGTTAGTGTAATAGTCCAATGTGATGAATAAATGAGCTTTGAGTTTGAAACCCTTAAGAATCTGAGTAAGTGTTTTGGTTCACAGACTCTTTGACCATTATTTCGATTGAAAAACTTAATTTTTGCCAGTCAGTGCACTTATTGATAGGTAGTTTGACTTAGAAGTTTTGCTGGTATAGTATTTTAAGAAATATCCCTGTACACATCCCCTTCCTTGCACACGTCTTATTGGGATAGATTTCTAAAGGTGGATTTTTTTTTTTTTTTTTTTTTTGATCCTACCTTTTGTTGGGAAAGGGCTACTTGAAGGTTTTGCTGAAAGAGAACTGTCAATAGTGGTTCTTACCTTTAGTAAAGTTCTCGGCAAAATAGTTTTTCTTGTGACAACAGTTGCCTTTGGTCAGTGCTTTCTCCCCGCCCCCTAGCAAAAATGATATTGTTGAACAGCTGAATTCCAGTTGCTGTGTATTGTGCTAAGGGAATGTCACCATTAATGCTGAAATAAATTCCTACCAGAATGTCAGTTTTCTGGATATTATTTGAAAGGAATATTTTGGGTAGATTGGTCTACTAAATAATCGTTGGAAAGCCAACCTTTTTTGTTTTTTTAATGTGAAAGTTTTTATCTTCACAAATTTTAACTTTTTTTCTTTTAGAACAAATTCTGTACAACATAAAACAAGAGTATAAACGAATGCAGAAGAGAAGACATTTAGAAACAAGTTTCCAACAGGCAGATCCATGTTGTACTTCTGATGCACAGCCACATGCATTTCTCCTTAGTGGACCAGCTTCACCAGGTAATAACATTTCTTTTCACTTACAAAATTTATTATTTAGAGTGGGAAAAGTTTAGTTCAAGTTGCCTTTAGTTATTTAAGCTACTATAGCCTCTGATTTTTAAAAAATTTACAAGTAATGCGTGACATCTTAAAAATACGTACAAGGCCAGGCACAGTGGCGCACGCCTGAAATCTCAGCACTTTGGGAGGCTGAGGCAGGAGGATCATGAGGTCAGGAGTTCGAGAGCAGCCTGACCAACATGGTGAAACCCTGCCTCTACTAAAAATACAAAGATTAGTTGGGTGGGTGGCACGTGCCTGTAATCCCAGCTACTCAGATGGCTGAGGCAGGAGGATTGCTTGAACCTGGAAGGCAGAGGTTGCAGTGAGCTGAGATTGTGTGATGCACTCCAGCCTGGGGACAGAGTGAGACTCCATCTCAAAAAAAAAAAAAAAAAGGACAAGATAAGAAATTACCACCTGGATTCCTGCTAACCAGAGACAACCACCTGTATATAATCTCTCTAGAGTGGACATCTTGTAAGTACTATGATTTGTAGCCTTTATTAAAAAAAATTAACAGGCTCGGCACAATGGCTCATGCCTGTAACCCCAGCTCTTGGGGAGGCCAAGGTAGGTGAGTCACTTGAGGTCAGGAGTTTGAGACCAGCCTGGTCAACATGGTGAAACCCTGTCTCTACTGGTAATACAAAAATTAGCCATGTGTGGTGGCACACGCCTGTAGTCCCAGCCCCTAGGGAGGCTAAGGCATGAGAATCACTTGAACCCAGGAGGCTGAAGTTGCAGTTAGCTGAGATTGCACCAGTGCACTCCAGCTTGGGCGACAGAGTGAGATTTTGTCTCAAAAAAAAAAAAAAAATTAACAGAATGCTATATGCTGGGAGGCTGAGGTTGCAGTAAGCCGAGATCGTGCCACTGCACTCCAGCCCAGGCAACAGTGCAAGACTCTTGTCTCAAAGAAAAAAATAAGATTTCTTCAGAAATGTGTCCCTCCTTTACCACTTAAGGTACCCTAATCTTTCTAAAAACATCCCTCCTATCTTCTTAATATCTGAAATTAATCTTTGAGACCTCAGAATGAGACTAGCCATAGCCATCTACTGTAATACTGCTAAAAGTATTTTATACACATTCAGGTACACCACTCATTTGCTATCAATTGTTTCTTCATCCAGCTCTGTGTATTTGCCCTGGTACCACCGCTATTTCTTTCTTTACTTGGTCCTTATAACCTGCATTTTTTTTTAGTGGAGACACGGTTTCACTGTGTTGGCCTGGCTGGTCTTCAATGCCTGTCCCGCCTCGGCCTCCCAAAGTGCTCGGATTACAGGCGTGGACCACCGCGTTTTGCTTATGTCTTAAAGGTTTTCAACTCACCTTTAGACTTTTTTCTCTTGATTATAACTTGCTGTGTTTTTCCAGTATCACCAGCTGATGAAATTATTATTTTGATCCTCTTAAGACTTGTGAAATGCTATGGGCAAAAACTGATTTGAAAATGTGTATCAACATTGAAGAGTCCCAAATGAAATCTCTTCATTTGGAGAAAGAACTGCTTTCTATCATGGCTGTAAACCAAGTGCTATTTTTTTGTCCTTACTGTACATAGGGACTTCATCTGCAGCATCCTCACCATTAAAAAAAGAACAGCCCTTATTTACTCTACGGCAGGTTGGGATGATCTGTGAACGTTTGTTGAAAGAACGTGAAGAGAAAGTTCGAGAAGAATATGAAGAAATATTGAACACAAAACTTGCAGGTATGAGATGTGTTTATTAGAATTTCCGAGGAACTCAGTTGTAAGAAATGCATTATTTTCTACGTATACTTTAATTTCACTTTCTATACACTAGTGCAGTATATTCTCTGAGAATGAGAAAATTTCAGTTCAGGAAAGGAAATAAACCTTCTTGTAGCTCATGGCCCACCTTGGCAACCTCAGGAAGAGAGTATTGGCTAGCCGTGTAGATCAGCAGTAATATTGGTATGTACCCTGTACTAAAAACTGAGGTTAGTTGTTTACCTCAATTTGGTTGTAGATTTTTTGACTTTATATCTTTCATAATTTTGACCTCAATCTAGACATTTAAAATAAGGAATTGGCTGTCATTGTGTAAGTCATTTGAGTATCAAACTGCAGTCGTGTTTTAATTATCAAAGAAATTCAGTAAAATTTGATAAATGCAGTAAATAAAATTTATATGTATGGTAACATAAATAGAATGTTTAGCCACAGATTTAACGTTTATATAGATATATAAGCTTCTTGATTCTTAAGGAATTTAAAAGTGTTAATGTAGAGAAGAGAATTTGCTTAGATGTATAACAGCTTTTTCTGTGATACCTGATTAGGTTTTAGGCAGTTGGTTTTTGTTAGCTTTTGTTATCCTGTTTCTTCTCATTGCAGTCAGTTGCCATTCATAGACCACACACAATAACTTTCAGAGTAGAAAGGTCTTTTTATTGAAAGCCCTTGTTTTTAATTGTTAGGAAATAAATAAAACTCACCTAGCTTGTATGTCGGGTCCTGTGATTGGACTAAAATCTAGGTTTCCTGACTAGTAAGCTCCATGCTGTTTTTTTTGTTTTTGTTTTTTGAGATGGAGTTTCACCCTTGTTACCCAGGCTGGAGTGTAATGGCGTGATCTCGGCTCACAGCAATCTCAGCCTCCTGGGTTCAGGCAATTCTCCTGCCTCAGCCTCCTGAGTAGCTGGGATTACAGGCACGCGCCACCATGCCCAGCTAATTTTTTGTATTTTTAGTAGAGATGGGGTTTCACCATGTTGACCAGGATGGTCTCGATCTCTTGACCTCGTGATCCACCCGCCTTGGCCTCCCAAAGTGCTGGGATTACAGGCATGAGCCACCGCGCCCGGCCTCCATGCTGTTTTTATTTGATACACTGTTAGTACTACTGAGGTTATGTAAGTGATTAAGTTTCAACTTAGAATTGTTTTACTATACGTTTTGTATTTTCAGTTTATCTGGCTCTAATGTTAAGGCATTTTACAAATCATGTAATTGACATGTACCTTTATTTGCAGAACAATATGACGCATTTGTGAAGTTTACCCATGATCAAATAATGCGACGATATGGAGAACAGCCTGCTAGTTGTAAGTATTTCACTTTTGAAGTTACAAACTGAAAATAAGACTATCTTTTAAGGAGAAGACATAATTATTTCATACTCAAAAAGAGAATTTAACAAAATTACTGAAAATGTATGGAGGAAATAGGCAGCATAACTTTGTAAGTCTTTTGGTTACTTAAATACCTAGGGGCAATATTGGAAATCAAGATCTAGTATTTGTTTGGATTCTAACCTGTACTTTGCACTAATTTTCCTTTTCTCACCCTTTTTAGATGTTTCATGAATCACGTATTCTACATTTGTGGGCTGCCTTGTTCCTTGTTGAGTTGTTGCAAGAGGTCCCAATTATGACATGCAGCAATGCTAATACCCCTTCTGTGAATACAGGTTATTTCAAGCTTTCGTCAGTGGCAACCACTCTTAGGCAGCAGCAACTGGTTTTGGAAATTTCCCTGATGTCAGTACCACCTGGATGTGGACCTTTGCTACCTGTATTAATACCAGTGGCCTCATTTTGCTGTATCATTACAATTTGGCTTCTTATATTAATGTTTGAAAAGGATTAAAGCTGGTATTCTAGAACATGCCCTTCACTGGTTGTGTAAATAAAACTGTAGAATGACACTTCAGATGAAGTTAGTGTGATTTTAATTGTGCACTACAACCAAGCTGTAACCAGTTACTAATTTTAGAATGTAATCCCAGGACAATATTAAGCAAGTAGCCTACAGTGCTTCCTGTGAAATAATGAAGGAGGGCATTTCTGTATTCGCGGACTTCTTGGGGTTTCAGAGTGGGTTTATATGATTTTCTTTTTTTTTTTTTTTTGGTAGTTTTATTTATTCTATCAGTCTTTTTAACAAATGTTTATTGCTGCATTTTTTTTCCAGTGTATCATTGTTTTACTGCCCTTGTAGTACTGGAATTTAGTTGGAAGAATAAAACATTTACTTCTGTTCTGCTTGTTTCTTAATGTACAGATGGGGGGTAGTATTTGAATAAAGTCGGTGTTTTAAAACATAAGCATTTTCCAGAAATCAGTGAAGTTAATTTTCTAAGGTTTGAGTGCTATTTCAAAAAACTGAGTTCTGATTCTAAATTCCTTCTTCTGTAACTTACTACTTGATAGAATATTATAGATATCTTAACTGCTATAGAATTTTTACCTGAGATATCAGTAGAAACCTGTTTTTTTCTTTTAAGGACTTGATATGAAAAAGCATGATTCAGCAAATCTGACTCTTTCCATACATGGTTTCCAGACATAACTTTCTTATAATGAAGTGAGCAAAAAAATGCTTCAGTGAATTCTTTTGTTGAATTCTAATAGCATATTTCCAAAATTTAAGACAATCTTAAATATACAATTATAATTGATCAAGTTAGTAAAAGGATTTACTTTTTCCTTTTTAGCTTAGGTAATTACATTTCACCAATTCTTTGTTTAAAACAAGCCTAAAAAGTGGTTTCACAAGGTGGCCAGGCAATTTATATGTCAATTAGATTGAGGAACATTGGTATAGCACAGGGTGGCAACAAGGTACATAATTCTACCTCCATTTAATGGTCTTAGAACAGAGATTCTCAACCTCAGCACTACTGGCAGTTTGGGCCAGATCATTCTTTGTTGTGGTGGCTGTTCTTGTGTATTATAGGATATTTAGTCACATATCTGGCCTCTACCATTAGAGGCCAGTTAAACCCCTTCCCCCAATTGTGATAACCAAAGTGTCTGCAGACATTGCCAAATGTCACGAGGGACAAGAGTTCCTGGCTAAGAACCACCGGTTAGCAGGATAGCCTGTAGTCCCAGCTATTCAGGAGGCTGAGGTATGAGAATCGCTTGAACCTGGGAGGCAGAGGTTGCAGTGAGTTGAGATTGTACCACTGCACTCCAGTCAGGGTGACACAGTGAGACTGTGTCTCAAAAAAAAGATTTTTTTCTTTTACAGCCAAATTTCTGCATTATCACTTACCCAAAAGTCCTAGTTTATAGGCTACTCTGACTTTAGATGGGTCCATTAGTTGATTAGTCCAAATACCAACCACACATGATTTCAATAGGAAGATTATTTTAGCTACCTAGGGATTCTGAATTCCCCAAATCCCTGAAATTGCTTGTAATTAGTATCTGCAGAATTGTGTGTTAACAGTCTCATTCTTTTAAGTGAAAGGCAGTACTGATACAGTACTGTACTATGATCTGTTTAGTAAATCTCTGATTAACAAGTGCACATAGCTATAATCCTTCTATTTTTTGAAAAACAGGCAATCTGAGAAAAATAAATATTGGATATTTAAAATACTAAAGCTGTCTTTGGCCTATGGCAAGACCCTAAAGAAAATGGTAGAAGATTCTCAGGCTCTACTTATCCCTAGAGACTGCTTTAGACAATTGGGGGGGGGGGTGGGGAATAACTTTTAGAATCTGTTTAACATGCTGCCTAGGTGATCCAAGCAGCTACGGTTGCGAATGACTTGTTTTTGCCCCGTTTGGGTTCTCTTTACTCCCGTCAAAATCGTTTAGTAATTGGTGTTAAGTGAATATTCTACAAAAGCACCCTAATAGTCTGACTCTGTCTACTGATGGATATATGGCTCCCACAATTCTCTGCTCCTGCATTTGCCCTAGGTAAGGAGCACTAGATGCAAACCCATGTCTCAGGCAAAGGATACAGCTCCAGCAGTCCTCTCTCTAATACATCTATTTTCTCTACTAAATCACTTCCAAAAGCATCATTAAGTTACTAAAAATCTTTTGATCCTATATCCCTTGCTAGTGATTATTTTACTGCTCCCCTTTATAAAAGCAAAAGTCAAGAATTTTCTAAACTTCCTCCAGTTTATTACCCCCTCCTTTTTTCAACAACTTGTTTTATTAGGAAAAATATTCCAACAGAAAGGTTGAAAGAATAGTATAATGGTCCACTTAAATTGAACAGTTATTCATATTTTACCATATTTGCTTTGTATGAAACTATTTCAAAGGAAGTCGTAGACATGACAATACTTAAACATGCATCTCCTAAGAATGTGATTCTATATAATACCATTGTCTAACCTAAAATTTAACATCAAGTCACTTCAGATTTTTTCATGTGTCTCTTTTTTAAATAACTACCCTCATCCCCCAAACAGGATTCAATTAAGATTTTCACTTTCTGGAAATACTAGTCCTGCTGTCTTGTTGAGTTTTTTTGGTAGTGTCATTAATTTAACTTCTAATATCCCTTTGAACTTCCTGTAAACTGCAAGTTAGGCCTAAAGTCTTTGTAAGTTTCAGGTTAAACTTTTTGTGCAAGAGTGCAAGGTGATGCTGTTGTTTCCATATTGCATCACACAGTTATGGCTTTTCCAGGCTGCTAAGTTTGGACACTTGGTTGGGTCATCTGATAGGTGATTAGGGTTCGTCTCCACTACTCTTAGTAAAACTCATCAAAGATTTCCACATTGTTAAATCTCATCAGCAGCTAGCATTTTACCTTTGAAGCACTCTTCGGTTGTCTTGCAAAATACTACACTTGCTTGATATTTCTCCTTTACTGGCTGATCCTTCTCAGTCTGTCTTTTGCTGCTGGCCCAATCTTCATTTCCCTAAATTTTGATAAAACATAGATGTGTCCCCCCGCCCCCGAGCTCCACCTTGGGCTGCTTACCTCCTCTTAGTACTCATCTTGGTGATCTCATAAGGACACCAGATTATATTAACCTGTGTGACATCTTCAGTTAAGTGTCTACTAGACACCTTAAAATTTATGTCTAAAACTTACTTTTGCCTCTGAAATTTTCCCTCTCGGTCATCCTTAATGACTGTTTTTCAGGCAGAAATGGTCTTGGACTCCTTATATCCTTTAAGCTTAGTTCCACCTAAAATCTTACCATCTCTACTTCTATTACCCTAATCCAAGACACTATCATAGCTTGCTTGGATTATTTCTGTGGTTTCCCAACTGGTCTTATTTTGCCTCATTTGTGTCTCCTCTCACCCATCCTATTCTCTCATAGCAACCAGACTGATCCTTTAAAAGTCAAAGTCTTGCTTAGATGGCTTCCTAAGTAAAAGAAACCTTACAATGGTCTATGGAGCCCTAAATTACCTGCCCTCCACCCCGTTTCATTCAATTCCTATTAAATTCTTACTGCTCACTCTGCCTTGTCCACACTGGCCACCTTTGCTGTTCTTCCAGTTGATTATTCATGGTATCTTGGGATTTTCCCTTTTTTAGTCTTGGCGACATTTTGATGTTTTTTTTTTTTTTTTTTTTTTTTTTTTTTTGAGACAGAGCTTTGCTCTTGCGCCGACTGGAATGCAGTGGCACAATTATGGGTCACAGCAAACTCCCCTCCCTGGTTCAAGCGATTCTCCTGCCTCAGCCTCCCAAGCAGCTGAGATGACAGGCATGTGCCACCATGCCAGCTAATTTTGTATTTTTTAGTAGAGACAGGGTTTCTCCATGCTGGTCAGGCTGATCTTGAACTCCTGACCTCAGGTGATCCACCCGCCTTGGCCTCCCAAACTGCTGGGACCACAGGCGTGAGCCACCGTGCCCAGCCAGACATTTTTTTGAGATACATTTCATCTAGCATTTTTATGTGCTTGAAGCAGGGAGTGTGGTGAGAAGGGTGACCCATTAATGTTGTCTCAGCCCACCATGTTGGCAGAGGTCTAAGGTGTTCTTTATTCTAAGCTCGTATTAATACCTCCTTTTACATCCTTGAATGAAGGAGGTTTGATTATGCAGCTTGAATATCCCAAATCTCAGATCTGAGGTGCTCCAAAATCTGAAACTTTTTGAGTACTGACATGCTCAAAGGAAATGCTCACTGGAGCCTTTTGGGTTTTGGATGCTGAACTTGTAGGTATGCAAATATTCCAAAATCTAAAATCCAAAAACACTTCTGTTCCCAAGCATTTTGGATAATGGACACTCATAAAACTCTTCAAAGCCTGTGAGCACACATGCACACACACAATCCTGCGATTACATAGTTCCAAGGTTTGCAAACCAAAATATATGCATGGTAATTTTGTATGTTAGTAAGTAGTCTTAAAGTCCCAGAATTCTCTCAGGAACAGAGCATTAAATAGGAAACTTTAGCTAACTTTATTTCATTATGTCTTGAGTTTCTGCTATGGAAGAGATTGAGATGTCATTCATCTAGGCCTTACTTTCTTCATCTGATTTTTATTTGTTTGGGATGTGATTTTTAAAGGCCTTACTGGCTCCATGATGGGTCATCCAGAAATAGAATATTTACTGCCTTTAAGCATAAAGCCAAACAGTTTGGACCTTTTTTTTTAAGTTGTAAGACTAAAGGAAATGGGGAGGCAGAGACAGTTTTGGAACCTATGTAGTTACCAGCAGAAACAAACCTGGAGGATATTCATGTTTACCTACTGTCTACTACACTAAAGTGAGGAATGCCAATGCAAGAAATTGGGGGAGGAGGAATGAGGTCTGTTAAACCAACTGCAAATTATACTCCTGGATAAAGGAATTTATTACATTTATATACTATAAGTTCAAGAATGATTTACTCACAATTTAGTAATGACTTTGTGGAAAGTACAGTAAAATGTGTGAGCAGTATTAGTTATGTATTGTTTGTTGGATTCTAAAGTACTCCACAGGTGTTTTGATATATGCCCATTTGGGGTTAGCAATGTACTTTTCTGGTTAAACATCACATGAGGATTAGACATTTATCTTCTCACCAAAACAGGCTCCTCTAGTATATGTAAATATGATAGTTCACCTTTTTCTCTTAAGCTAAATGTGATAGTTCTGGCTTTGCTCATTTGCTTTCTAGCAGCCTCCCCATGTTAGCCTTGCCACATGGTCAGTCTTCTGTTTGGTAGGTTTTATAAATCCTAAAAGTTCTAGCTCAGAAACAGCTCTAATAAACCGAGCACTGGAGGCTTTAGTTAAGGAAACTGGCCATACTGTATTTTTGACAAAAAGGAGTTAAAATCTCAATGTTAAAATACTAGTTGGTAAAGTGAAATAGATAGTTCAAATATAAACTCCTAAATTAAACTATAACTCTTACTGGAAAACATTAATTAGAATCCACTGTCAATAAAACATAAATGGAAAAGTACTTAATGCTTCCTAAATCTAATGTTTTACATAGTATGGCAGTTGCTCCCCACCCCCACTTCTAAATATAACATTAGAAAAATAGAGAATTCAGACCAGTGCAGTGGCTCATGCCTGTAATACCAGCACTTTGTAAGGCCGAGGCGGGCGGATCACCTGAGGGAGGTCAGGAGTTCGAGACCAGCCTGGCCAACATGGTGAAATCCCATCTCTCCTAAAAATATAAAAATTAGCCGGGTGTGGTGGCAGGCACCTGTAATTCCAGCTATTTGGGAGGCTGAGCAGATGAATTGCCTGAACCCAGGAGGCGGAAGTTACAGTGAGCCGAGATTGTGCCACTGCACTCCAGCCTGGGCAACAAAAGTGAAACTCTATCTCAAAAAAAAAAAAAAAAAGAATTCAATAATGGCAGTTTCATTTTTGGTAAATTTTGGAACATAATCTTGATATAAATTTGATACCAAAAGTTTTAGGTTTGGTCTCATTTTGGATTAAATGCAAAATAAAGATTTAGTAATTTCAGTTATTATAGCACAGTATGATTAATATTAACAAGTAATAAGGTTGTTTGGAGTATACCTTCATAAATAACTAGTGTAGATCTGGAGAAATTATAAAAATATTTTATGTGTATTTGGACATGTTTTTAAAAGGATACTGGATAATTTCATTCATTTCTTCTGAGGTTGCAGAATTTGCATCCATTTTTTCAGCAGCTGTCACGACTGTTGCAAAAGCCTTTTGAACAGACAAGACAGAAGAAAATAAAAATGTCTACAGTTGCCAAACATCTTTTACTCTACTTTTTTTTTAATGGATGTTGATAGCTGGCCCATATTTTTTATTGTATCAAATTTAAGATTGTCAAAACTACAATGATGATCACTTTAAACCACATATATATTAAAAGATTAATGGTTCCTGAATAATTTTGCTTTAGAGAACTCAGAGAAAATCAAGAAACAAAGCTAGTCAAAAGAAAAAGAAAGGCCTGTTTCCTCCACTCCTAATCTTACCCCAGCAAAATATCTATTTTTCTTGGAAGCAGTCAACTATGGATAATTTTTAATGGTGATAAGACATCTGTAGGGCCTGTAATAGAGTTAAGATCTTTGTAATATTATTTTGAAGACAGAAATAATAGTTGTTTATTTTAAAGAAAACGACAGTTGTTTATTGCCTTTCCAAGTATTCCTTGTACTTCCTGATTGCTAAATCTGTTATGTAGTTATTTCAATATTTTTTTCTTTTATCCAAGAAGAGAAATGCTAGTTAATAATATACTTTATTTTGTGAAATAACAGAACTGACCTAAATTGTTTGGTTTCTGCTTAGTGCTAACTATTGGGTTGTTAGATCACATACTTATTTTGACCTGGCATAAAAACACAGACTTGGCTTGGTTAAGGAATGCAGGATCAGAGAGCCGGGGATTGGGAGTGGGGATTGTTGAGCTACCACTTCCCAAGGAACTTTTAAAGTTTGAAGCGATTAATGCTTTCCAAATAAAAGACAAGGCATTAAACACAATATGAATTCCAAAGCACTAAAAGTATAAAACTACTCTGAGAAAGGCATCAGGAATGTTTAGAAAAATACCCAGCTTCCTCTTTTCCCGACCTACCTCCGACCAGTCCACAAGGTTGATTAGCCTGCTACACTCTAGGTGCAGTTTATATGCTATGCAGATGTCTGGGGCGATATTTGGAATGCAGCCTTCTTCACTTTTCAGTGCTTCATTCTAAAAAGTAACAGTAAACGAAGATCACTACCTTTTAGAAATAATTAGGAACAAAATCAGACATTAATAAAGCCCTCAACCTAAACTGAGTACATCAGTAAATGGAATCTTGGTTTCCTTTATTTAGTGAGTCTATTCAATAGTTAGCTAGTTCTTGTTTACGTTCTGTCTTGGTCACAACCCCTCTAGTTCTTAGTCACTAGAACAAGTCCCAAGATTAGAAGACAAGCACATTTTTCTCAATCCATAAATTACCAATTTCTGAGACCTGAATGCACTTGCTATAAAAAGTTTATGGAAATCTTTAGGAATACTTAATAAAATGGTACTTCCAACACTTGTTAGCTGAAGTCTAACAATTACTATACTGTATTAGTAAATACTAATACCACTTACCAGGGGTATAAATTAACTTTTAAAGAAAAGATTATGTTGACAACATTGCAGATCTTAAGCCCTAGAGAAACCATCAGTGTTTCTTCAACCTACTTGAAATCCATGGCTTTTATTGAGGAACACAATGTCTTACATACACACCCTGCTCTGATATTGTAATATCAGGGGTATATTATATCCCACCCAAAGACAACTGAAATCATACCAGTTCTCTTCTGTGACCCACTAGCCAAGAAGATAGATTTTTTTAAAGTTTTAATTTGTGGCTTATATATTAAAAATAACTGATTTTTTTGTTGCTGTTCCTTAAGTATGAAATTATTCAATGTTTTTCACCATCACTGAAAACCACTGATTTATATCATCCTACTCAGTACTCTTGTAATACTGAGCATGTTTGTGTGCCATTTTGCAATGAGAAAACAATACGCTGGAATGCTCTTCATAGGTCTTATGGAGTTGCTTAAGTATTTATTGTGGCAAGATTTCTGGGTATTTAACTTACAACTCTTTCATGTATATACAGCTTACTGAATATTTAAAGTGATCATTTTGCCTGGTCATAAGAAAGCTAGATTCTAAAATTGTGAGCTGTCTTAAGCTTTTGTTTAAAGAGCTTCTAGGAGTTGCTAACTGTGTCTGGGCTTTAGCAAGGGCACTACTGAAGTGTGTTGTTCCAGGAGTTTTAGTGGTGAACTGCTGGCTATCCTCCACACTCAGCTCTGCAGATGCTCTCAGAATAGATCTTTCTTTGGTTTAAAATCCAAGATGAAGTCCCAAAGTATTTCTCTTTCCCACTAGATACAACCATTTTGATCTTTAAGTAATTTATTAGGCCATATTGTTTAATCCCTATCTGTTGTTATGTTTATAAGAAACATTTCCTTTATTTTCACAGGAGTGGTAACATTATACTCTGGAGTCTGTACCTATGATCTGACTTTAGCATGTGAAGGGCAGAGACTACACATGGTCAAAAACTGGCAGCAACAGCTGACTACTGATTGGTATCTTTACAGGGTTAGAAATTTTTTCTACAGTCTCAAGAATTTTTAAAAATATATGAGAGGTGCAACCCTGAGCTGCCAACTCTCTGCTCATTAAACCATAACTGCAAATTTAGAATGTTTTTGTGAAGCCCAGAGCCTGAGCTAAACTATCAGGGAACTAAATGTTCATCTTACCTTTAGATAATAGTAAGGATTGTTGAGTGCAGTATGGAGGGCAACTCGCGGAGCAGCATTTAAATGCTCACGAAGGGCATGGGCAGCGCTGAAGTACACCACCTCATGGAGAGGCTGTGTCTCAGGAGGCAGAAGGTATTCTCTGAAACAGCCAGTCAGGTATCCATGTTTAGATAAGCACAGGTTTATTTTCTTTATATATATTTTCCTTTAAGCTCTGTTGGACTTCAATTTTTAATATAACATTTTTGTCAATCCTCTCTTGGTAGAGGATTGAACCAGTTACTAAAAGCAAAATCAACAACCACCAAAAACCAACAAATGAAACAAACCCAAACATCAGATCTAGTACAGTTTCACTCAGAACTGCACCTCATCCATATAATAGTTTTTAAACCTACCTGTAGACTCTTTATAAGAAGCTGTATATTTCAGTTCTGAGTTAAATCTTTAGGAACAAATGTATATACACTATATTTCTGCTCAGAAATCTTTAAGAAAGAATTTCTTAAAGTAAATGAGAAAACTGAGATATCTATGTTTTCTAGCACAGAAAACATTTAACCTTCGGCAATATTAAATAGAGGCACGGAATTAAGAGTTCAGGAAATTCTTCTTGGATCACAGAATTTTTTTTTTTTTTTTTTTTTGAGATAGAGTCCTGCTCTGTTGCCTAGGCTGGAGTGCAGTGGCACAATCTTGGCTTACTGCAACCTCTGTCTTCCAGGTTCAAGCGATTCTCCTGCCTCAGCCTCCTGAGCAGCTGGGATTACAGGTGTGTGCCACCATGCTCAGCTAATTTTTGTATTTTTAGTAGAGACAGGGTTTCACTATGTTGGCCAACCTGGTCTTGAACTCCTGACCTCAAGTGGTCTGCCTGCCTCAGCCTCCCAAAGTGCTGGGATTACAGGCGTGAGCCACCGCACCCGGTGTGATCACAGAATTAGTTGATATTTTTTACAGAAATGACACCTCAAAAGTTTTTTTTTTTTTTTTTGAGATTTTTTTTTTTTTTTTTGAGACAGAGTTTTGCTTTTGTCACCCAGGCTGGAGTGCAATGGCGCAATCTTGGCTCACTGTAACCTCTGCCTCCCATGTTCAAGCGATTCTCCTGCCTCAGCCTCCTGAGTAGTTGGGATTACAGGCATCCACCACCACACCCAGCTAATTTTTGTATTTTTTAAGAGAGATGAGGTTTCACCATGTTGGCCAGGCTGGTCTCAAACTATTGACCTCAGGTGATCTACCTGCCTCAGCCTCCCAAAGTGTTGGGATTACAGGTGTGAGCCACTAAGCCCACCCAAAAGTTTTTTATATATTGGAATTACTTTTTCCTTTAGAAGGCAGAAAAGGCTAATTCTTAGTTTCAGAGTATTGAAAAAAAATCATCAATAAAATTTCAGTTATTAAAAAATCTGCCATTATTCGGGATCTTTTTTACCTACGAGCTAGATGATAAAACAATTTTAATGAATTCTGAACTAAAAAATAAGGCATTAAAAATTCACTTTGAATGTATAATTAGCTCATCAGGTAGTCTGCGCCATGACAGTGATATCACACTGGATGGCCTGGAGGGTAGCAAATTGGAGGGGAGAAGCTTTGGCACATATAACCCAAAGACAGAGTAATGTCACTAGCTGAATTAAAGTATATAGTTAACTCACATGACTTCATAAAGAAGATTTCTGAGGCTTAGTCCAGTCCTGAGCCTAAAGTATTCTGGCCACATGACAGCTTGTATCAGCTCCTTTTCCCACCAGTGCAAGCAAAGCAAAGCAGCTACCTCAGTCCAGTCACTGGGGACATTATTCCCCTTCTTCCAAGTATCTTTTCGATTCTTCTGGAGAGGATACCACTCCCTAGAAATCCCCTACACTTGCTTTGTCCCAGTGTGGCCAGGAGCTTTGAAGAAGAGAGGAAGTGAAAAGTGTATTCAACATGGATATCACTCTTCACCATCCCCTACCTCTTCCCCCATCTCAAGAGCTAATGAGCCCTTGCTCATTCTAATTCTAGGTGCTGCTTTTTCTCCAGTGGCGACTGGAACAAAACTTACTTGCAAAGAGTGTATGATTTTGACTTGACCCTTACTAAGGTACAATATTCTATAACTCAGATACTGCTAGCATCTTAATTACTCAAGGTTGAGTTAACTTAGCTGTAGCTTCAGGAAATAGTTTCTGTAATGACTGGCTACCAATACCTCATGTAGTTATTTCCCAATCATTATACATGGCTGTCATTAAAAGATCTTGTTGCAGTCCCTGCTATGTAGTAAGGACTGAATATCTAACAAGGCAGCCAGATAGAGTCAACCTCAGAAACTCAAACCATTGCCTCATATTTTAACATTTGATATATAGAAATTCAGGCATTTCCCAAGACAAAAGTCCTCTCTAGATATTCTCAAAGAACCATCGGAGCAAAAATAAAATATCTGCCTTAATTTTGTTTCCACTGGCTGTATTAGTTGAACAACAACAGTGACAAATACATTATACATTAGAAGTTTTATCTGACTGTAGACTTGGAGATTGGCATAGAAACATATTTCTGCAACTTATTTACTGTGAGAAGAAATAAGCACAAGTCTGGCACTAGAGCACTGCATTATGCTCATTTTGGATTCAGACCAGATTTAAACAAATGATAAGCCTTCTCTGAAAGAGGTGGTTCTGAAGGAACTGGTGGAATTAGTATCAACAAGGGCTACAAAGTTGAAGCATGCTATTGGCAAAAACAGTAACTTAGAAAGTGGCAATATATTCTCTGCCCTCAAGATCTGGCAACTTATTCTTGCCTGTCAGTATTTTTGCCAAGAGTTGCTCATGGTATACTGTGAACTCTCCCTTCTGAAGTCTCCTGTTTATATTTGTCTTTAAAGGGCGTCCTTTCTCCATAACTCCAAGCTCTGCTCAACCATCTGTGATGTGGCCATTGAGGGCAGTGTAGAGAAATGGAGATGGCCTTTTGGCAGGTGTCAGGAGACTGAGACTGTGGACTTACATGAGTCATGGCCCCTCTCTGGGCTTCAGTTGCCACATGACTGATGCTTGGGTCTCTTTTTGTTCTAGCATGCTACAATTCTAATCTCTTCCCTCCTGGGACAATCTTGGAAAAGACAGTAAATCCTACTAGAGGAGATTTTGTGATTTTACAACAAAACACATTTTAATCACACTGAGCATTATTTCAACAGCTGCTCAGAAAGGTAAAAAGTCAGACATATTAGGTGAAGGATCATGAAAGGGGAATGGCTGATGTAGTTTCAGAGCCTACGATTTGGAATCTGTAGGAACTCTGGAACCTGACATTTGGCCTAAAATTGGCAAATCACATTGCAAAATTATTTTTAGTGACAATGTTCACTACTTGGTAAAAGGGAAGTCAAGAGCTTGGGGCTAGACTCTACAAGAACAGGAAAGCCCAGTAGGGCGAGGTTCACTCTAATGAGTTCTAAAATGTAATTTTTGACCAGTATTTGGCCAATAGTGCAGTTCATCCCTTTTTTTTTTTTCTTCTTGAGACAGAGTCTTGCTCTATCACCCAGGCTGGAGTGCTATGGCATGATCTCTGCTCACTGCAACCTCTGCCTCCTGGGTTCAAGCAATTCTCCTGCCCCAATCTCCCAAGTAGTTGGGATTACAGGCATGTGCCACCACACCCAGCTGACTATATTTTTTTTTTTTTTTTTTTTTTTAGCAGAGATGGGTTTTCACCATATTGGTCAGGCTGGTCTCAAATTCCTAGTCTCAGGTGATCTGCCCACTTGTCTCCCAAAGTGCTGGGATTACAGGCATGAGCCACCATGCCCAGCCATCACTTTGTTATAATATGTTTCTTTCTCTTTGATCTACTTTTTGTCACATTCAGGTGATCATTTTATTTTGTTTGGTTTTTGAGACAGTGTCGCTCTGTCGCTCAGGCTCAGAGTGCAATGGTGCAATGGCGTGATCTTGGCTCACTGCAACCTCTGCCTCCTGGGTTGAAGCCATTCTCCTGCCTCAGCCTCCCGAGTAGCTGGGATTACAGGTGTGCACCACCATGGACAGCTATTTTTTGTATTTTTAGTAGAGTCTGGGTTTCACAGTTGGCTAGGCTGGTGTCGAACTCCTGACCTCAGGTGATCTACCCGCCTTGGCCTTCCAAAGTGCTGGGATTACAGGTGTGAGCCACTGCTCCTGGCCTTTGTTGATTGTTTTGGACGTTTTTTGTGGTATTAGCACTTTCTCCCCAATAACTAGGAACAATGACTCTGTCCCCACATTATTCTGGAAAACGAAACTTTTCACTTTCAGAAAATGCATGTAATTGGTCAAAAAGGCACTCTTTCTCTTTAATAACTGCTGCTATTTTCTCGGTACTTTATTCTGTTCAGTGCCTAGCCTGCTGTTGGGTTTAAACTGCCAATAAAATTATAATAAACAATGATAACAGGTCCCCCCACCCCTCCTCAACTTTTTAAGTATTAAATCATTTTCTTTTGCACACTTCTCATTTTTTTCTGTAGCATGCCCAACTTCCACCAAACTTAGGTGGGAGATTTTACAAAGCTACATACATAAAGCTGACTTTTTGGGAAATCCATGAATTAAAATGATCTGGGTTTCCCAAAAAGGAATCATCTTAAAATACAGGCTGGACTGGAAGACTTCTAAATTTACTAAGCACATGTCTCAACATAAATTTAGTGCTGATAATGAGGTGCACTGGCATTGATTAGAATTAAATGTTCTTTCTTCAGAATAAAATAGAGCAGCATGGCTAGTCTGCTCTGTTTTCTGGTCTTGGTTCAGATCCAGCATGTATTCCTGGCAAAGATAAATTGTAACACAAATACTTTGTTATTACAAAGGGAAGAAACACTCACTTTCTATCTCATCTCTCCCCACCCGGCCTAATGAAGTAGATCAAATTTAAACCTATGTTCTTGAACTGAGGGTAAACAAATGAACTAAGTCATTTGGTTAGACATCTTGATGATGATGGAAAAGGAATAAAAATTACAATTCTAAGCTGGATGGAGAGACCTGAAAAGCATAAAGCCTAACCTAGGAGAAAAATGTTCTGGATTGACTATAGACAGCTATGACACAGTGTTATTTGGAAAAACAGCATGATTTTTAGCTCTTAAGAGCTAAATTTAGACTCACCTCACTAGACAGTCAATGAAGTCCACAACATTTTCTCTGAGTACTTCAAATTTGGTTGGCTTCTTACTTCTTCTTAACTCCTTCATTTCCAGTAAGGACTATGAATAAAAGAACATACATTTTCTGGTGTTTCTGAGACAGCTCCTCAGAGGGACATACTGTGGCTCAATTTCTGCTCTATATTGTGAATATACATTTTTTAAAAATCAAGAAAAGTAACTAAATCTAATGATTTAGGCTCTTTTAAATCTCTCAGTTTGATCAAATCAAAAAATACATCAGATAACTAATCGGATTTCTTTTGTGTAAACATGTTCCCATTTTCTCTTATTGCTAGCTAATTCTCTTTTTATCACTAAGCCCGCAGGAAGAGTTTCCACCTAAGTTAGCTAGTAGATTCCAGAATGTGTATATGTAGAGTGACAATGAGATGAAGAGGATATTCAACTTAGAAGTGAGCTAAAAGTCTGCTTTGTTCCTGGTTCTTTTTTCTTTTTTTCTTTTTTTTTTTTTTTTTGAGACAGAGTCTTGCTCTGTCACCAGGCTAGAGTGCAGTGGAGCAATCTTGGCTCACTGCAATCTCTGCCTCCCAGCAGGTTCAAGTGATTTGCCTGCCTCAGCCTCCAGAGTAACCGGGACTACAGGCGCACACCACCATGCCATGCTCATTTTTGTATTTTTAGTGAGACAGGGTTTCACCATGGTGGCCAGGCTGGTCTCGAACTCCTGACCTTGTGATCTGCCTGCCTCAGCCTCTCAAAGTACTGGTATTACAGGAGTGAGCCACTGAGCCTGGCCCTGGTTGTGGTTTAAAAAATGAAAACAAAAACGTGCAGGCAGAGCTAATCTAGATCACAAATTGCAAAAAGGGAGTGTCACAGGATGCAGCTGGAAGGAAGGAAAGTAACCTGACCTTCTGAAGATGATAGAGGTCTGTCTTCTGAAGCCCCTTTGGCTGTGACCCAGAAGCATCTTCCTCCTCTTTGGTTTCTGCTTTTAATACAAAACCAACAGACATCAATGAGGGCAAATCCAAGTCAAGAGAACCAACATTTCTACTAATCCAAAGGAAGCAAGTTTCACACACACACACACACACACACACACACACACACACACATATATATGCACACATATATATACACACATATATATACACACACACACACACACACACACACACACACACACACACACACACATATAAATGTGGCAAGGGATCAAGATTCCATCCAATAAATGATTTCCTGCAGAAGCTGAAGGCCAATAAATATTACATAACTTGTGCTATAGTGAGGTCTTTAAAAAACCAGCTGCTGAATTTTCAAAGTGTTACCACAATGAAAACAAAACAAAATACAACCAAACAAAACTCCCTCAAACCAACAGCAAAAAGTCTCAAAATTTTTTTTTTATTTTTTGAGACAGAGTCTTGCTCTGTTGCCTAGGCTGGTATGCAGTGGTGATTATCTCAGCTCACTGCAACCTCCGCCTCCCAGAGTCAAGCAATTCTCCTGCCTTACCCTCCCAAGTAGCTGGGATTACAGGCGCACACCACCATGCCCAGCTAATTTTTGTATTTTTAGTAGAGATGGGGTTTTGCCATGTTGGCCAGGCTGGTCTGAAACTCCTGACTTCAGGTGATCCACCTGCCTCAGCCTCCCAAAGTGCTGGGATTACAGGCATGAGCCACCGCGCCTGGCCACTCAAATATTTTTGATGTTATACATATTTTTTTTTTTTAAAAATCACAAACTTAAAACTGTTTTCCTTTGATTATGCCAAGATTATAAACAACACAATTTGAGTATGAAGAAGGTAGTGTGTAGAAGTTTTGAAATAATCCACTAAATCATAAAGTGCATCATGGTTCTTTAGCAAAGGGAAAGAAAACGATAACTGCTTAACTATACAGCTGTGTTGCTTCTAGAGAGCATAAGGCTCTCATATTCTTCAAGTGCAGGTTGCATTTTATGAACTAGACACACATGTTTTGTTTGGCCTAAAACTATGACGGGGATGCAGCTGGAGAATATGCATGGCTCTTAAGGAATAAACTGCTTTTTAGCTATAAATGATTTCTGGTTCAAAAAAGATGTAACTAAAGGTTAAAATATCTACTAGATTCTTTGTCCCATTTCATTAACATGTAGTCTGCAACATGTTAATAAATCTAATATACCTTTGAAATAAATCTAATAAGGGCTGGATGAAGTGCCTCTTTCCCGTAATCCCAGCACTTTGGGAAGCCACGGTGGAAGGATCACTTGAGGCAAGGAGCTTGAGACCAGGTTGGGCAACACAGTGAGACACTGTCTCTATTAAAAAAAAAAAAAATTAATCAGGCTGATGAGGTGGTTCATGCCTATAATCTCAACACTTTGGGAGGCAGAGGCAGGCAGACTGCTTGAACCCAGGAGTTCAAGACCAGCCTGAGTAACATGGCAACACCCTATCCCTACAAAAATACAAAAAAAATTAGCCAGGCATGGTGGGATGTGCCTGTAGTCCCAGTTACTTGGGAGGCTGAGATTGGAGGATCAATTGAGCCCAGGAAGACAGAGGATGCAGTGGGCCCATCATGCTACTGCACTCTAGCCTGGACAACAGAGGGAGACTCTGTCTCCAAAAAAAAATAAATCAGCTGGGCCTTGTGGTGGGTTCCTGTAGTCCTAGCTACTCAGGAGGCGGAGTGGGAGGATTACTTGAGCCCAGGAGTTCTGAGGTAACTGTGAGCTATGACCACTGCACTTTAACCAGGACAACACAGCAAGATCCAGTCTCAAGAAAACTCTGATATGACACTCTGTCCTACTTAACTCTCCTGTTAAGTAATTTTAAATCCAAACTGTCATATGTAATAAATGTTAAGGAATAGAGATCGCATATAGCATTCAAATATTTCTACTCATCCAATGTGGCAAGTTTTAATTTCAGTTAATAATGAGTCACTTTTGAAAATCAAGAAATAACAGACAATTCTTCAAGACAGTGGTTTTGCTTTAATTTGTCAAATTCTTTATTCTTTAGGCTACTAATCACCTTAATTTCCAACCTTCCCATTTCAAAAGCTGCATTCCTTTATTCAGTTCTAGCATATCACAGAATTTGTTTACTAGCTCAGAATTCTAATTAAAATTTTATCTGGATTACCTCTAATTAATGGTGTCCGGAAAAAAAAAAAAGAAAAAAATTATATGTGCAGTTTATTTTTACAGAAATCCCCATAAGTCCAATTTTGTAAAAGATTGAAATTTGCCTTATTTACCTTATATTCTTCTAAGCTTTTTATCCTACTTATGTTACTTAAGGGTGGCCTCTTGCTGATTCAGTGGTTACTACTAGGGTGTATTTAAACTGTGAATCAGCGATAGAAAAACAATGAACTAGTGGTTAAAAGAGATGGGCTCTCGTCTGAGTGGTACTACTAGCTAGCTGTGTGATCTCAGACAAGTTACTGTCTTTTCCTAGACTTTAGTTTCTGGTTATAGCTGGACTCAATGATCTTAATGATACCAACTTCCAGCCCTTAAAAGCTTTTGTGTTCTGAAAAGTAGTTCACCTCATCCTGTAGTGGCAAGAGCAATGCCCACACATAACCTGGAAGAAAACCCCTTAGTGCTTGTTGATGACTTCCTCACTCTGGCTGCTCAGGCCACTCTAGTCAGGCAATATTCTCTTTCATCTTCCATGACTGAGCACTCATCAGGTGCCTCACATTGCGGCTATGAGAGATATGGGAAAATTTTTGCAAAAGCAGTTTCCTAAATAGCCAAAAGATTTTTAAGACAAAGGAACCCTTGCCAAACATAGAAAAGATTAAAATAGACATTTTAACTAAGATATTTTCAACATGTCATGTCCAATTTTATGTGATTATATATGAAAAAACTGCCTCTTCCCCCAAAACTCCATTTTTAAAAAAAATCCTTAAATTTGGGAAAAGTAAAAGGTACACATCAATATTTTTTTTTGTTGTTGTTCTACTAAGAGAATACCATATTTTATTGCTAGAAACAGAGCAAGAGAAGAGCCCTGAAAAGCTAATAATATCAACCTGAGGGGCTTCATCAGAACAAAGAATTCCTAGTGCATTTAGGGAACAGAATGTGGCTACCTATATACAGTCAGAAACCCTAAGCATTCAGGATATGTAAATGATCATGTGGAGGTCACAGGAAGGAGAGAAACTGTAACCCTCCAACAGTGAAGAGTGCCAGGCTGCCTCAGTTAATTTAGGACTGAAAGATTCCAGCTTTTGAAAATTCGATTAAAGTAAGCCTCATGCAGATTTTGGTAATCAACATACCAATGAGCTTCATTGCTGTGAAAGCAGTTCATAGCTATTAATTTTTCAAGCTTACAAATGATTTATGCACTGCTTTTGAAATCTACAAAGAACTTGATGAAATGCTTAAGAAAAAAAACCTCTAAAAGGAGTTCTTAGTTATGATACCCTGCTACTTTTTGCTTTCTTTTTGTTGACTTTTTAAAGACAAATTCTCCAAACTGTTGATCTGGAGAAATAATTTCTTTTTCTGCCCATTTGTTCTTCATTGTTTAAACCAAATCTAGAAGAGAAGCATTTGGCCTATTTGTGATTGTTAAAATGGGATACCATGAGGCTTGGTATACTTACTCATCATGAACTACTTTATCTCTTCATCTATAAGCACATCAGAAGGTGGGGTTTTCCAACCATTTTAGTTAAATGACTGTCATGGCCAATAGATTGGGAGAATATTATTCTCTTACCATCAAGGTTCTGAAACTGGGCCAGGAACTCCTCTATTCTCTTAGCTGTGCTGCCAAGGTGCTTTTCACAAGACTTAAAAACCTTGAAACATTTCTCAAGTATGATCATCAATTCATCCTTTGCCAACATCCTAGAACAGAGTCAGTGACAGGAAATGTAATGTAACTAGAAAATCAACACCCTTAAAAAGCATTATATTTAATACAGATATTAAATGTTTCTGATCAGAAGATAAAAGAAATTCTTCATTAGTAGTTACCAACTTTTTTTTTGTAGAGATTTTCCTCCACATATGTGACATTCAGAATTCTTGAAGGATCCTCATGATAAAACTTAGCTTAGAAAATTTACAAAGGTCTGGATTCACAGTGTGGCTCTAACACTATGTTTGCAATATACAATAAGATTATTACACACCTCTGATCCTTGGTTTGTTGTCTGTAAATTGGAAATAATAACTCGCTTATTTCACAGGTTAGATGGAGATTTAAAAATTAAATGAGAAGGCCAGTCGTGGTGGCTCACACCTGTAATCCAGCACTTTGGGAGGCTGAGGAGGGCAGATCACAAGGTCAGGAGTTTGAGACTAGCCTGGCCAACATGGTAAAACCCCATCTCTACTAAAAATAC
Organism: Sapajus apella; assembly: GCF_009761245.1. Classification (NCBI taxonomy): domain Eukaryota; kingdom Metazoa; phylum Chordata; class Mammalia; order Primates; family Cebidae; genus Sapajus; species Sapajus apella. The sequence goes on from NW_022436946.1 coordinate 61,055,090, forward strand.
AAAAATTAGCTGGGCATGGTGGTGTGTGCCTATAGGCCCAGCTACTTGGGAGGCTAAGGCAGAAGAATCTCTTGAACCCAGGAGGAGGAGATTGCAGTGAGCCACAATCGCACCACTGCACTCTAGCCTAGTGACACAGTGAGACTCTGTCTCAAAAAAAAAAAAAAAAATTAAATGGAAGAAGCATTGGAAGAATCTAGCACAGTGCTTACCACACAGTACATGATAGTTTTCCTTTCCTTTGATCTAAACATATATGTGAAACAAGAAATATCTATAGAGGATATGATGTGCTAAATGTAAACTTGTTTGAAAGAACCAAAAATGTAAGTACGCTCATTTCTCTAATTATCACCATTTAAACCATGCTTTACATCTCCTGTGGGCTTTATAAACATCAGTCAGTAAAGCCACTGAACTTTAAATGAGGTGGCAATTCTAATTGTTATTTATAGCACAGGCAGAGTAGTTGAGTAGCTCATTCACAGCTATAGAAAAAAATCTTTGTTAGAAATGGAGAGAGAACACAGATACTCTAAAGTTAGGATCTTGTTCTTGGAGCTTACAGGTTTCTCCACTAGATCATACTCAGTAATAGTATCAAAAGAAATCAGATCAATATTAGCAAATTTTAAGCAGTGGCATTACATAAGTACCCAAATTATGCTCAGCAAATTCATCTAAGTCATTAAAACTATGATGATTAATAGTTCTAATATTAACAATGAAGTACACACAAATCCAGAATGTGGGCATTTTGCAACACAACTAATTAACTTATGTTTGACATATTTCAAAATTAAAAGGTGAGGAAGAATACTAATATTGCTGAGTTGGGAAAAAGAGAAACAAAGCTAAATGGACTATGATTACTGAGAAATTGAACTGATTGCTTGAACAAAAATTTAAACCCCAACAACGACAACCAAAAGTAGACAACCACTAAATATAGAAATTGTTAGAGGTAGACCAAATGGTAAATTTCCCCAGAGTTTGTTTAAAAAGTATAAAACTTATCTTCCTCTTTCTACAATAATTATCTAAGGTAAAATCTTTATCTAAAAATAAGCTAAGATATTTTATACCTGATTACATTTAAGATTTAAAATTTGTGGCTTTCTATTGCCCAAATGGAGTTATGAGAAAGGCTCCATGGTGGGCATGTCTGGCCTATTCAAGAAAACAAGGAGGCCAAGATGTCTGAAGTGGAGAGAGAGAATGAGCAGACATCAGAGAGAGGCCATGTGGAGTGTGGGGTGAAGGAGTCACGTAGTGTCACTGTATAGACTATGGCTTTTACTCTGAGTAAAATGGGGAGTTAATGGAGGGTTTCAAGCAAACGAGTGACATTATCTGAAATATTTTAAAAGGACTATACTGACTGCTATTTTGAGAAAAACCTGTAGGGGAACAGAAAAACCAGATAGGAGGCTACTGCAATAATCCAGCTGAGAGATGACGATGACTTGGACTATGGTGGTACAAGCAAAGGAAGGTGGCAAGAAGAGGTCTGATTCTGCACAAATTGTGAAGGCAGAGCCCAGGCTTTTGGTTTGAACAATCAGAATGATAAAGAGACAGTCAGAAAATGATAGGTTTCAGGGGAAAAGCAGTTCAGTTTTGGGTATGTTAACTTTGATGTATGTATTGGATATCTAAGTGGAGGTATTAAATAGGACATAGATGGACATAACAGCCTGGCACTCAGGAGAGAGGTATAGGCTTATGACTAAGCCCTGGGGCACTGTAATGTTAGGATGTCAGAGAGAGGGGAAAGCACTAAAGGAGAATGTGAAGGAGCATGCACTGAGGTAGGAGGAAAACTAAGAAAGTCCTAGAAGTCCATAAGAAAGGAGTGATAAACTGCTGTCAAATGCTGATAACAGGTTAATGCTGATAACAGGTTAATGCTGGATTTAGGAACATGGAGGTCACTGGTGACTTTGATCAAACTAGTTTTGATCAAAGCACAAACCTAATTGTAATCAATTAAAGAGAGAATGGGAGGAGAAGAATTAGTGACAATAAGAATGCCTTCCAATTTTGGTGCATTCCAACTAACATTTTGTTTTAAAAGAAAGAGAATAAAATTGTAAAGAAAATAGGAGAACTGAAAAGTCTGAAAGCCACCATGTAAGATTAAAGAGAAATAAACAGACCTTATCTTTATCCAACTTGATTAAGAAATAATTATTTCACTATCAGGTAAATGGTTCAAAAATGCCTGTGATTGGCCGGGCGCGGTGGCTCAAGCCTGTAATCCCAGCACTTTGGGAGGCCGAGGTGGGTGGATCACGAGGTCAAGAGATCGAGACCATCCTGGTCAACACCGTGAAACCTCGTCTCTACTAAAAATACAAAAAATTAGCCGGGCATGGTGGCGTGTGCCTGTAATCCCAGCTACTCAGGAGGCTGAGGCAGGAGAATTGCCTGAACCCAGGAGGCGGAGGTTGCGGTGAGCCGAGATCGCGCCATTGCACTCCAGCCTGGGTAACAAGAGCGAAACTCCGTCCCCCACCCCAAAAAAAAAAAAAAATGCCTGTGATACTTAATGTATTAAAAGCTTTATAGGTAATCTGTCAAAGGAGTTGAGAAAAACAACAAAGACTTTATAGGTTATTTTTTTAAAAAGTTTTCTTCACTAAGACAGAAAGAGAATCATTTAGCAATCATTAAAAGCAACCATCCTGCAGGGCAATGGAGGGTTCTGCTTCATCATGCAGAGAGCCAATAATTTCTGGTTAAGTACTAATTATATAAAGGTCTGATTATGAGAACAGGAAGGAAAAACTGGCCAATCCATGGCTAATGCAAACACCTTCTGACGGATGAGTTTTCAAGTTCTAAACAGACATTACCATTCCCAAGCAATTTTGAAAAATATTCAGAACTCAAACTTGCAAATGTATATATATCAACGAAGATTGGAAGTTAAACGCAACAAAGCAATTATGTAGGATCATAACAAAGAAACAGAAACCAAAAGTATGTGTATCTCCTCCAAAGCCTTGATATTTCATATTAGGTGCCACTTCTAGAGAAGTTGTCCAACACCACAAATAGAGGTTAACTGTCCAGTCTATTGGTTCCTCAGCACCCTACTCATGACCCATCACAACTCTCACTGTATTGTAGCTCTCTACTGTTCACTTCAATCATTTGACCAAAATTTTGTATAGGTAAGGACCAGGGTTATCTTTGTCATCTGATCAGTGGTTTCAAAAATGAAGCATTTAAAAAACTCATTTTTTTTTTGAATGAATGAGGAAGGCAATGACCATGTAATAATTGATAATTCATTTCCTAACCTAGTGCCTTAGTGAAGAATACTTTTTCTAAGGGGAACAGTTCTCAGACCGGCTCATCTTGGGAAGCACCTGAAGGTCATGGTGCCCTTTGTGGGACCACAGGTTTTTTCTGTGAAATATATCAAAAAGAATAAATTTAATTCACCCCATGGTTAGAAGCAACTTTAGTAAGCTCAAATATACACATTATTGATGCAATTTTTTTTTTTTTGGGGACAGAGTCTTGCTTTGTCACCCAGCCTAGAGTGCAGTGGAGCAATAACAGCTCACTGCGACCTCCACCTCTCAGGTTCAAGCAATCCTCCCACCTTTGCCTCCTGAATAGTTGGAATTATAGGCATGAGCCACCATGCCATGCTAATTTTTGTATTTTTAGTAGAGATGCAGTTTCCCCATGTTAGCCAAGCTGGTCTTGAACTCCTGACCTCAGGTGATCCGCCCACCTCGGCCTCCCAGAGTGCTGGGATTACAGACATGAGCCACTGTGCTAGCCTATTGATGTAATTTTTTTTTTTTTTTTTTTTTTTTTGAGATAGAGTGTTGCTCTGTAGCCCAGGGTAGAGTGCAGTGGCGCAATCTTGGCTTACTGCAACCTCCACCTCCTGGGTTTAAGTGATTCTCCTGCTTCAGGCTGTGAGTAGTCAGGATTACAAGCATGTGTCACCACACCTGGCTAATTTTTGTATTTTTAGGAGAGATAGAGTTTTACCATGTTGGACAGGCTGGTCTCGAACTCCTCACCTCAGGTAATCTGCCCACCTCAGCCTCCCAAAGTGCTGGGATTATAGGTGTGAGCCACTGTGCCTGGCCTTTTTTTTTTTTTTTTTGTTTTTTGAGACAGGGTCTCATTCTGTTGCCCAGGCTGGAATGTAGTGGTGTGATCACAGCTCACTATAGCCTCAACCTCCTGGGCTGAAGTGATCCTCCTGCCTCAGCCTCCCAAATAGCTCAGACTATAGGCATGTACCACCATGCTCATACAAATTTTGTATTTTTTTTTTGTAGACATGGGGTTTCTCCATGTTGCCCAGAGCAGTCTTTAACTCCTGGGCTTAAGTGATCTGCCTGCCTTGGCCTCCCAAGTCCTGCAGTTCATAGGAGTGAGCCACTATGCCGTTCCAGAAATTATATTTTAATGATGAAGTCTCACAAAGTTCTTGGATAGATAAATCTACATCATCATAAGTTAGATTATTAGAAAGCATATCATGGATTAAGGAGCTGTGTCATTTTTCCTAAGTACATCTTTAAATATCACCTGAAGTTGATCTGTAAAGTCAGAAAATAATGCATTATTTAGAATCCAAATTTCTAGTCTCTTTGAACTAAGCTGAAGTGATCAAATGTTAATATCATTATTCAGGTCTTTTTTTTTTTTTTAACTCAATGAAAGCTGAGCTGACTTGCTAATATATTACTGTTTAAGTCAAAAGCCTTACTCAGAAATTAGAATAATTCCTTTAGCCTAGGTAAATTCCTCCAGCTATCAATCACTTTCCATTTGTAAGTCTGTTTCTGTAGCAAGCTCATAAGGTTACACTTAGGATAAGCAGACTAGACACCGTGGCTCCTTTCATTTATGTCTGTGTCCTGTGCCAATATGACTAGTGTCAGGATGGGGGAGGGAGCCATCTGAGTCCACTGGAGCTTGCTCTGCGGGTTCATTTTTAAATTTTGGATACATTCTGAACATGGGCTACTGGCCACAAAACCATAAATTTCCTTTTATTACCACCTCTAAATAACTGGAATAGGGTTGAAAGAGTCTCAGCTCTGTCAACTATAGAAAAGTCAGTGTTTCTGGTCTTGGTTTCTTTATTTGAAAGAAAATGGAATAACTGTAGATGAGTAATTTTTAATTGATGGGGGTAGGGGATATAAATTCCCTTAAGAAGTGGGGCACACTTTTCATTATCCCCAATCCAAAACTCCACTGCTACTGGTATGAGAGTGTGGTATTCTTCAGGTCCAGCTGATCCAACATGTTCCTTTAAGTTGAGGCTCTGATTTTTTTCTTTTTTTTGAGACACGGCCTTGCTCTGTTGCCCAGGCTGGAGTGCAGTGGTGTGGTCTTGGCTCACTGCAACCTCTACCTCCTAGGTTCAAGCAATTCTCCTGCCTCAGGAGACTGTAATTCCACCACACCTGGCTAATTTTTTTTAATATTTTTAGTAGAGACGGGGTTTCATCATGTTGGCCAGGCTGGTCTCAAACTCTGCCTTCCAAAGTGCTGGGATTACAGGCGGAAGCCACCACACCTGGCCAGCTCTTATTTACATTAACCCTTAAAATCTTATTGATGCAAGGTTCTGTGAATTTTAAAAATATGAAAAATTATTGGCCTAGTATTTGATTTCTAGAGGGGTGTTTGGAAATTCTACTAGAATGGTAAAATTTTCCTCCTATGGTTTTTCATAGCTGATAAGGAAAAACAGTTGTATTCACCTAGTTCACTGCTGGGCTAGCATCATTTGTTACTACTTTCTGTTCCCAAATGGCTTTTTAATGGAAATAAGTACTTATATAATAACACAGGTTTGAGTGAAAAATTAATCAACACATATCCCATACAGCATAGGGCTGTGGTCTTCATACTCCAAGAGTTGACTGAGCAATGAAAGGCAGAACACGTGCAGAACCACTGCGCTCATGTCAAATTATGGCATACATTATAAATGTACACTGGCATGTTCCCGAAACACATCAATGTCTGTTGCATACATTTAAAAAATAACTGTGATATAAAATGATATAGGTCTTTTTCCACTAATAAATATGTGACATAAACATTATCCTACATTATTACAAAGTTGCTGTAAATACTTTTTAAATGGTCACCAGATATTTCATCAAGTAGATGACATATTGTTTGTTTTATTTTCCAGGTTTCAACAGTTTTATTGGGAGGTTTTGTTTTCTGTAAAATAGACTAGAGGTTGAGGAAGGGGACACATTTCCGTTACAAGATAAGGGTTTCCCACCACTAAAGAAAAGGTATGAGGCGTGACACATTGGAGTTTGGATCCACCTCCTTCTGCTTTGCTCACATTTCTTTTTTTCCTCTTTCTTTTATTTGCATATATTTGAGACGAAGTCTTGCTGTCACCCAGGCTGGAATGAAGTGGTGCGATCTCGGCTCAGGGTACCCTCTGCCTCCCAGGCTCAAGTGATCCTCCCACCTCATCCTCCAAGGATGGGACCACAGATGGGTGCCATCATGCCAGGCTAATTTTTTTTTTTTTTTTTTTGGTAGAGAGGGTGTTTCACCATGTTACCCAGGCTGGCCTCGAAATCCTGAGCTCAAGTGATCTGCCCACTTGGGCCTCCCAAAGTGCTGGGATTACAGGTATAAGCCACTGTGCCTTGCCTCTTTTCTTTTTCAACAAGTACCACAGAACACAAACACAAAGGCAAGAAATAAAAATAGCAAGATCAACCTCCAACGGGGCCACATCCAAGCCTTGTCTTACTCCCCAAGCGGGGCCAGGCCTGGGAGGGGCTGAGGTAGCTACTCCACAGTCCCCAGGCTGTACAAGAAGGCAGCAGGCTCAGAAGTTGGGGGCTAAATTAATAAATGAGAATAAATTAGGGGGGAGGAATGCAACTTTGTGCTGGGAGGGCCCCTTCTCTCTAACACGCAGGAGAGTCAGTTCTTGGGGGAAGGTAGGAGGCACTGCCAAAGGCTACTACAGTGGGGGTAAGAGCAATGGGGGCAGCAGTCAGCTTTTCTTCCATGTTCTTCTAAAACAAAGCAGAAGACTTAGAGCTAAGGGGATGTCTACAGCCATACCACCCTGAACGCGCTAGATCTCGTCTGATCTATGGTTATTTAAACATGTTGGCTTCCATATACAGATTGAGTATTCCTTATCTGAAATGCTTGGAACCAGAAGTATTCTGCATTTTGGATTTTTTCAGATTTTGGATTATTTGCTATACATGCATAATGAGATTATCTTGAAAATGGGACCCAATTCTAAACAAAATTCATTTATGTTTCAAATACACCTTCTACACACACCTTGAAAGTAATTTCACACAATATTTTAAATAATTTTGTGCATGAAACAAGACATACTGAATCATCAGAAAGCAAAGGTGTCACTACCTCGACCAACTAGATGGACAATCAACTGTAGTTGTTTGGTCCCCCATCATTACTGACTCTTGAATTCATATGCAACCATTTTCTTACACTTACTTACACTTAAGTATTAACACTTCAAGAACAGGACATAACACTGGTAGAGCGAAAAAATAACGTGTTCAGTGTAACTAAGTAATACCCATATCAGTGTTAAACAACAACAAACAATGGCAGGCTGAATAAACCGTGTGGTGAGCCTCTGTTTTGCTGCAACCCATTTCATGAGGTCAGGTGTGGAATTTTCCACTTGTGGTATCACAAGTCCTCATCAAGTTTTGAAATTTGAAGTGTCTCAAATTTTAGAGGATGTTGAATTTCAGATTTTCAGATTAGAGACGCTCAATCTGTAAAAAGGATTTTTACTTGAAAAATCCTTTAAGCCGATTCTTGAACATTTCAAATAAGAAATCTAACTAGATTATATTTCTAATAGTACCCTAGCAGTTTTTCTTTCCAAAGCAGAATTCAGGGATCCTTTTAGTCTTTTCTCTCATAAGTTAAATGAAGACAGGTGATGAGCATGGTCTCGTAAGTTCCGGTGATGCCTATTGAGAACGCCTTAACTAAAAAGTGTCCCTGACTTCTGGTCTACATCAAATCTGTATGAAGAAGAAAAGACTGATTCCAGGCTGGAGGTTCCCTGATTCCTTTTCTCTTTTGTAGGACCCAGGCTCCTGTGTGTCCTTGCTGTAGGTATTATATTTGATGTGTAGTGCTTTTTTACATTCCTTTGCTTTTGACTGCTCATGTTTCTGACCTTAGCTTAGCAAAATGAAATCTCACTTTCTATTTTTTGCTCCTGCTGTACTGAGATCTCCAAATCCGTATTTTAGATCTTAGCAAAGAATAGCAGAAGGTACAACAGCTTTGAAGTCAAACCTGGAGAAGAATCCTGGTTCCCTCAGCAACTAGGTGATCTCAGGCAAATCACTTAATCCCTGTCTGTGTTTCAGATTCCTCAGGGGTAAAGTATGGCTAATAATATCTACCATAAAGGTATATTGTGACTTTTAGATTGGAAAATGTACTGAGAGTGCCTAACAAAGTGCCTTGAACACAGCAGTCCTTCAATAAGTGATGGTTACTGCTGTCACCATCATTACTGCTCATGTTTCCTTACCCTACTTTGGAACTGACATTCTTGGTCCTTGATTATACTCCAAGATAACTGGTGTTGGGAGGTTCAGAACAAAAAGAACAAGTTCCTCCCTGACAAAAGACTCTCTAAGTTTGGGAACACCTCACTGGAGAAGGAAGATAATTACTAATCACAAAGGTTAAGAGGGAAAACCCAGGAAGAATCAACTGGGTGTTTAAGGTAGGTATATTTACTTGAAGACAAAGCAAAATAAGTCTCAGAAATATTCTAGTTCACCTAAGCTTATAAATACATAGATATCTTTTTTTTTTTAATTTTAAAACCAGATCTGAGGAAATACATAGAAATCTTATTGGGATTTTTTTGCTTCCTTATGGGTGAAAGAAAAAATACTGGGATTTTAAAAAAATGAAATAAAACACAGCTTTTCAGTGGCAATCTAGTTTCCATAGGGAGGTATTTTTCAAGATAGCGTGAAATTCATTTTCTGTCTTAAGCTGTACCTGCTGGATCACTAATATTTGTATTGCTAAGTCTCTGGACTTAAAGTGCTTTCAGTGTGAATTTTCCTCCTACTGTGCCCATCTGTTCTTTTCTTGTGGACCCAGAGGAAAGCAAGACTTAATAAATATTCAGTTTTCAGACTTCTTTAGAATATTTTCATATAAGTACATATAACCTCTGAGGAAAATTATAAAACTGTTTGGTGAAACTTAGCTCACACCTGATTTCCACTTATCACTACCCAAGTGGTCATTATTTTTATGGAAGACTAAAAAGTAACTATACATATAAGAAGTGAAGTCAAGGAATATAAATAATAACTTTAACCCTAAGATATCTTCTTTACTTATATATTATTAGATAAATAATTTATGAATTAGCCAATGTTAAGGTAGAGGAAGATATCAAGGCCACTGCCTACTCCTTGCTTCTCCTAATCAAGGTCAGCAGTGACCTCTGGGTACATATCACCCAATGATGCTCTTCCTCCACCCAACCAGGTTGGGGACATGGTGATCTCACTTTTCATGACTTATTTTCCCTGCCATGATATCAAGTTGGCTGGATTCAAATGATGCATATCTAAACTCTCACAGGGTAGTGTCAATATTTGACTAAACAATCATGGATTTTCCTTTAAAAACCACAAGTTGAAATGCAATGTTAAACCAGCAAAGAAATGGACGGTTGCTATACTAAAAACATCATAAGCTACAAGGATAAATTCAAGATATATGCAAATATTCTTAGACACAACATGGCTATTTATGAAACTTTTTGGCAGGCAGAGTTCTAGAGGAAGGTGCTACTTACTAGCAGGCTTATAGCAGACAAAAACAGAAAAACAAGAAAAAACAAAACTACCTCAGCAGTTGCAAGACTGATGCATACTCCTCTGAATCCCATATGTTCTTTTCTAAACACGTGCAGTACAACTCTCTGATCTGTAAGTGAAAAACACATTAGTGAGAAACCAAAAGTGTATATACACTACTAGCTTGGTAAAATCATTTCTGGTCAACACAAAAAACTAATGTTATTAAAAGTCATTTTCTTTAGATTATAATAGACTTGGTATATATCTCATGGATCAGGCTTTATAAGAATGTAATTTACTTAAAAGTAAAATGAGACTATGTTGAGATTGGCTGATATCACTGGTCATTTTAAAATAAGAAAGTGCAGAGTGCTCAATGCAACCTCTGCCTCCCAGGTTCAAGCTATCTGCCTGCCTTGGCCTCCCCTGTAGCTGGGACTACAGGCATGTGCCACCACACCTGGCTAATTTTTGTATTTTTAGTAGAGACAGGGTTTCATCATGTTGGCCAGGCTGGTCTTGAACTCCTGAGCTCAGGTGATCCACCCGCCTTGATATCCCAAAGTGCTGAGATTACAGGTATGAGTCACTGCACCTGGCCAACAAGTCATTCTTACAGACTGGCATTTGTTCTCTAAAACTTTGAGCTAAGATTTAGAGATACAGAATTCCTCTGCTAAAATCTACTCTACAGATGGTTGATAGCTTTATGTTATGACATAAAGGTCAGCTGAGCATAATTTTTCAAGGAGAAGTACTGCTTCTCTTTTTATTCTGGGTGTAGTGCATGGTTAACCATCAAGCATTCTCAAACAGATTCCTTCTTCCATGAAGGGAAGAGAACTAGCTCTCTCAGTATAGGTGACAAGGAAGCATAAAAGAAAGAAAGTTCAAATGCCTTAGTACAAACACACTGTAGGGGAAGCAACACCACTGGGATTCATATGGCTGTTTCTAGCTGTGGCCATCAGAACAAAAAACAATTTCAATTACCAGTAATGTGTATAGCTGGAATGGATTTAGATTGTGCTCTCATTGTAAGGATTCACTTCATTTCAAATTCTGATGCCTGAATGCTACAAAATCCAAAGCAAGAAAGTACTAACATTCCTACTTCATAGATTCCAAATGAGGAGGCTTGGATTACCTGTCGACCCAGTGGATACTTGGGAAGAGAAGAGGTAAACTTATGAAGACATCTCAAAACCAGGAAGTAATTCATATGATAAACATGCAGGTTTTCTAGTAATAATTGTGTTTCCTCCTAAAAACCACAGGATACATTATTAATACATAAGTCAGCTAATAAAAGAGCATAATAATAAACTCTACTTCATGGCTATATAAAATTTCTGGAAAACTGACAAGACGATTCATAACTACAAATTAGCCTCTTTAATGAAAATTTGAAATACACATAAAATCCAGAATATAGGCTGAGCATTTTGGATTTAGTATCAAGTCTGGTGATACTTTACACATGCCAAAATTGATACTGTATTTTAATCTGATATCTCTAGCATTCCCACAATATCTTGGCCCCCAAAATTACAAGTGAGCAAGAAAGCACCTTATTGGATACTTGGCTGTGCCCATCACCCGGTATGTGCCACAGCGAAGGAAGGTGCTTTATCCTCCACCTTGCTAGCATCAGAAGAGTAAGATCACCAGACACAATGGTATCAACCTAATGAACCTGCTAAAGTTCTGTTTATGATGTATACTTTTCCTAAAGTACTGCTCGAGTGTGTTAGTGTGTTTGAAGGGGAAAATGAAAAGACTATGGCAGAAACACAAGTGATTCTGATGAGTCCCTGCCTCTTACTGTGATCTCCAATTCCAGTTGTATTCACTTTACCAATTAAGAACAAAAAAAGAAAAAAATCTGAAGCCAACAAGCTTTATAATTTAGAATCAAGCAAGTATGATGACATGAGGGATAGTGTCTTAAGAAACATATGCAGGTGCACTGGCTCATGCCTGTAATCTGAGCACTTTGGAAGGCTGAGGCAGGAGGATAGCTTGAGCTTAGGAGTTCAAGACCTGGGTGAGCAACATAGTGAGGCCCCATTCATACAAAAATAAAAACCCACAACCGAAAACTAGCCCTATTCTCCATATAAGAGGTTTACACACAGAAAAAAAAGAATAAAAACCTATGGATGACTAATCTCACAAATCAGTTTCAAAAGGTTTTGTTGAGGGGAGAGAGATATTATGTTTTCTAGAGCCTCCTGAAATAGTTTAGAAATGATTTTAAAACACTATATCTATATCAAGTAGTTTCAGGCCTCCATTCCTTTTATAACTGCTTACTTCTGTAACATTTTCTTAAGAGGATTATGATCTGTGGGATGGTCTTCAATATTTTTCTCCTTTTAGAAGTCAAATAAAGACCTTTGCTGGGTTGTATCTTTTTTTCAGTAATATCTTGAAGATATCCATTATTTTTAGTGGTCAACCACATAGAAAATAACTCAGATATCAATAAATTCAAGCAAATCTACCCTCTATAAAGCAATAAATATGACATGTCTTCCTAAATGCCAACTCACTTAGGAAATGAATTCCTTAGTCAACAATCTATGGGTTATTACCTGAAATCACAGGGTAGATTAAAGAAAAGCTTTTAGCACCCAAATGTTTTTCCCTTCCATTATTTGAGCTGATTGGCAATTTCAAAAATCTATGTCTCCTATCATAACAAAAGTAGCCATAATCAAAAATTGTTTTAACCACCATTGGGAGGGTATACTTTAGTACTATTTTTACTGTGAGCCATAACACAGATGGCATAAAGCCATTAATTGCCTTGATGTATGCTTAAATAGCTTTTAAATAGGGGGAATATTTTGAAGAAAATGAACTCTATTACTGAATAATAATCATACTGCATGCTACTTACACTACCTATTTTCTTTTGCTTTGTGGAATAGCTATGTGTACAAGTACCTGGGTGATGTGGTAGAACTGAGTAACTTCATTCCATTTACTTGGATAAGGAAAGAAAAGAAATACTTTACACACTATAGAGCACTGCATACTCAAAGAACATACCTGCCCTGGAACAAGTGTGAGGTGAGGGATATGAACAACATATTTTTCTCCCCGGTGGTCTTAGTTCTTTGATACTTTTCGCTGTGTGGTACATCCCTGTGCTGAGTAGAGTTCTAGTGTTTAAAAAAATGTTTTATTTTAAAGTAATCATTATTTTATTTTATTTAAGATGGAGTCTTGCTCTCGGCTCACTGCAACCTCCGCCTTCCAGGTTGAAGTGATTCTCCTGCCTCAGCCTCCCAAGTAACTGGGATTACAGATGCCTGCCACTACATCCAGCTAATTTTGTGTATGTTTAGTAGAGATGGGGTTTCACCATGTTGGCCAGGCTGGTCTTGAACTCCTGACCTCAAGTGATCCGCCCACCCTGACCTCCCAAAGGGCTGAGATTACAGGTGTGAGCCACTGTGCCTGGCCTAAAAAATGTTTTGTATTGTATTGTTTGGTTTTGTTCCATACAATGTGGCAGAGTATGTCATCTGGTGCTGAACTGAGGAAATGGTGGTTGGCTCCAACAATGGGGAAAAGACTGGTTATGATGGACTTAATGAATGAGAGAAGGTTTGCTGTACCTTTCTAAGGGATTTTTTTCAGAAGTAATTTTGACTATCCCAGATCTTTGCCTTATGTGCTGACTTTAGAAACTAATCTCCATGTAAGAAAGATTTCACTGTTTTTATATGTATTTCTATCGATCACAACAAACACATCACAAATGATTAACATTTTCTTATAACCTGTCCTTAGGTTCTCCATCTTACTTAGATGCCTGCACATATGTGTCTGCCTTTACTTATTCAAAACAATAATTCTTTTTTTGGAGACTGAGTCTTGCTCTGTTGCTCAGGCTGGAGTGCAATGGTGTGATCTCAGCTTACTGCAACCTCCGCCTCCCGGGTTCAAGAGGCTCTCCTGCCTCAGTCTCCTGAGTAGCTGGGAATACAGGCACCCGCCAGAACACCCGGATAATTTTTGTTTTTTCAGTTGAGATGGGATTTCACCATGTTGGCCAGGCTGGTCTCGAACTCCTGACCTCAAGTGATCTGCCCACCTTGGCCTCCCAAAGTGCTGGGATTGCAGATATGAGCCACTGCACCTGGCCTTAAACCAGTAATTCTTAATGTACTTTATGGACACTATTTTACAAACTCAAACCTGTAAAAGGTTTTGATGTATGAGAAAATTTTCCATTTAATATATTACAGCAGCATCATACCACATACATGTGAAAATAAAGCCTGTTGAAATATTAACCCTACTTCCCATTCACTAAATTTTTCCTCAGGCATTTTTTTCTGTACACTAGTCATAGCTGTCACCACTTTGTTTCATAATTGTGTTTAGAATGATTCTTTTCTACAGAGATATACTTTGTCTAGGAATATGCATTATTTACTAAAGAAATATGATTTCTCTGTTCTTCAGACATGATGACTTCTTAGTCATTACTGATTTTTATAACAGGAATGGAAATATTTCTCTGCTATAAGAAAAACAGGCTGGGCATAGTGGCTCATGCCTGTAATCCCAGCACTTTGGGAGGCCATAGCGGGAAGATCACTTGAACCCGGGAGTTCAAGACCAGCTTAGTACTGAGTAACACAGTGAGAGAAACTGTTTCTACAAAAAAAATTTTTTTTAATTAGCTGGGCATGGTGGCATGTGCCTGTAATCCTAGAAACACAGGAGGCTGAGGTGGGAAGACTGCTTGAGCCCAGAAGTTCGAGGTTGCAGCAAGTTATAATTGCACCACTGCTCTCCAGCCTGCATGACAGAGCAAAACTGTCTCAAAAAGAAGAAAGAAAAGCAAAGCAATACATGGCAGCCTCCTTGCTCTTCTTCAAACATGGCAGACATGATCCAACCTCAGGTCCTTTCTACCTGCTTTGAATTCCCTTCCTCCAGATTCCCGAGTGGCAAGCTCTATGACTTCCTTTAGGTCTTTACTCAAAATCTACCTTCTCACAGTCAGGCCCTTATTTAAAATTTCAACTCCACTTCCCATGCACAAGGAACTTCATAGGCCTCTTCTCTGCTTCATTGTTTTCACCTCAGCACTTATCACTAACAGACATTTTACTTACTTATCTTACTTACTGTCTGTCTCCCTGATACAATGAAAAAGGTAGGAATTTTGGCTGTTTTTTTCACTTCTGTATTCTCAAAACCTAGATTTAATACCTGGCACATTATAGGCACTAAAAAAATATTGGTTGAATGAAGAGTACACTAATGAATGAAGACCAAACATTCCGTCTTTTATTTATTTTTTATTTTTGAGACAGGATCTTGCTTTAGCAACCAGGCTGGAATGCAGTGGTGCCATCTTAGCTGACTGCAGCCTTGACCTCCTAAGGTCAAGCAACCCTCTTGTCTCAGCCTCCCAAGTAGCTACGACTATATATAGGTGCACACCACCACACCTGGCTAATTTCTGTAAATTTTTGTAGAGATGGGGTCTCACTATGTTGCCCAAGCTGATCTGCTTGCCTTAGCCTCCCAAAGTGTGTGATTTGGGATTCTAGGATTACAGGTGTGAGCCACCGTGCCAGCCACAGTCTCTCTTTTAATAAGAGCAAACATATTTTGTCTTGCTGGATGTGGTCTAGATTTCCTGATTTTTCAAAAGACAGAAGACTGAATTTGTAACATAAAATTTCTCAATATGTAAATATTGGTTCTAACATTTTTTAAAAGGTATGTTTAAAAAAGTCCTTTATGCTAGACTGGGGGTTGCCACTTAATGTGCAATATATCCTTTTAAATTAGTCATCTCCAACCTTATGAATCCCATTATTCATATAAAAATCATTCACTGATAGCAGGTCTTTTGCAGCAACATGGATGGAGGGGAGGCCAGCATTCTAAGTGAAAGAAACAGAAAATCAAATACTGCATGTTCTCACTTACAAGTGAGAGTTAAATAATGGGTACACATGGATATAAAGAGGGAAATAACAGACTCTGTGGACTCCAAAAGGGGTAGGGTTGGGAGGTGTGAGGGCAGAAAAATTATTTATTAGGTACAATGTTCACTATCAGGTGATGGGCACACTAGAAGCCAAAACCTCACCATCATCCAATATATTCATGTAACAAACCTGCACGTGTAACCCCCGAATCTACTTCTGAAAATCATATATTATTTTTTACTTACATGACAGAGCCTCTATTGTTATTTCTCCTCCAGAAAGCTAACTGCTTTCTCTGGAGGAGAAATCAATATATATGTAAAACTTAAATACATAGGTAAAGAAAAAATGGCTAGGCAGAGTAACATTTACCTTGCATTTCTCTCTCTTCTACTTCCATAGTACTTACCACTTTTGTCTCTAGAATTGTATACGGGTGAATTGTATAGGGGTGAACAGTGACCTCAAAATTAAATTTTGTAAAATGACTATAAACTTCTGTAATTTTCTTTTCAATTATTTCACTGATCACTAAGAGCTGGTAAAACAGACAATGTTGAATTTTAGGATTAAGAGGTATCAGCTGTCTAAGAGCACAGCATATTCTCATTTATCATCTTGTTATAACAAAGCCTTATTTTTCTCATTAGAGAAAAATGCTGGCTAACGGTGTTTTACAGATTTGACTTAGCATATTACTGCTATCTAATAAGAATGCTAAACCACAGCTTTTTCCTAGCACTTATGTGGCAAGAGTGCTAGTCTTCTCATCTGTCTCTGCCTTTTGTTCTCCATATTCCTACCCCAGCAGTTTAGATCAAGAGAAGCACTTGACAAAGAGTTTGAATTTAAATTATTAATTCTTGACATACTAGGCTAATGTTTAGCTCATTTGATCACATTTGACAGACTGCGGTTGTTTTCCTTTTTCCTTCACTTTTCCATTTATTATTTTTTCTAAGAAATTTTCTCCCCGTCTGCCCTGTAGGTCTGACAAAAGAAACAGAAAGAGGTGGGGGTAAAGGTGAAAGGCAGGTCTCTATCAAACTCATGAACTAATTTTGTGCCTTTACACCATAATAAGCATACTAAATGGTGAAAAGAAGTCCTTACTCTACCACTAACTTGACGTGTGACCTCAGATATTTCACTTCCTTTCTCTTGGCTGCAGTTCTTCATTTGTGAAATGAGGGTGCTAAATCAGGGCATCCTCCTAATAGTAACATATTACAATTCTAAGAAGTTCAAGGCTTATTTCCCACTCTAAAATGATTTGGAATCTAGCTGTGAAAACAGGTATAAAGACATGAAACGTAAACAAGAAAGAATAATAAAACTTCAACTGTCATTTGCAAGGGAATGAATCTAAACTTTCTACATAGTATGAAGATTTTTAGTATTTCATCAGCTATACTGGGCCTTCTAATGTCCCTCCTTAGTAGAAAATTCCTACTGAATTACCTACAAATGTACATTCTTTAGTCAGCTAAATTTTTAAATTTCATTTTAAGTTCTGGGATACAAGAGCAGGATGTGCGGGTTTCTTACATAGGTAAACGTGTGCCGTGGTGGTTTGCTGCACCTATCAACCCATCACCTAGGTATTAAGCCCCACATGCATTAGCTACTTTTATCCTGATGCTCTCCCTATCCCCACCCCCCCAGACTGCAGTATGCATTGTTACCCTTCCTGTGCCCATGTTCATATTGATATGTTAATTTTTGAGTGAAAAATACATAACAATATTTACGTTTATAAAAGTTTTATTGTTATATTTGTTTTCAACTCACTTTTATTTGCTGAACAAACTTTGATTATCTAACTAACCCTATGAAAAAAGTCATACTAGGAATTATTATCGTACCTTTTTTCTTTTTGAGACAGAGTCTTGCTCTGTTGCCCAGGCTGGAGTGCAGTGGTGCAATCTCGGCTCACTGCAACCTCTGCCTCCCTGGGTCAAGGGATTCTAGTGTGTCAGCCTCCCAAGTAGCCGAAATAACAGGCACACATTACCACACTTGGATAATTTTCTGTATTTTTAGTAGGAGGTTTCTCTATGCTGTCCAGGCTGGTTTCGAACTCCTGGCCTCAAGTGATCTGCCTGCCTAGGCCTCCCAAAGTGCTGAGATTATAGGTGTGAGCCATCACACCCAGCCTATTATCCTACTTTGTATATAAAATTGAGGCTTAAGTATGGCAAGTGATTTTCTTAAATATGCATACCTAATGAGTAACTGCAGTTCAAATACAAAATTTCTGAGGTCAAGATCAGGATTTTCCTCTATATTTTGTAGTACCATATTATTGTCATGTATTTTTATAAAACTATAAAAAGAGAAGCATGATGATGAGAATATTCAAAGATACTTTAAACTTTAAAAAATCAATAAACACATTTTTTTTTTTTTTAAACACAGATTCTTGCTCTGTTGCCCAGGCTGGAGTGCAGTGGCATTATCTCAGCTCACTGCAACCTCTACCTCCCAGGTTCAAGAGGTTCTTCTGCCTCAGCCTCTGGAGTAGCTCAGATTATAGGTGTGTACCACCATGCCTGTCTAATTTTTGTATTTTTAGTAGAAAGGGGTTTCACCATTTTGGCCAGGCTGGTCTTGACCTCCTGACTTCAAGTGATCTGCCCAACTCAGCCTCCCAAAATGCTGGAATTACAGGTATGAGCCACCGTACCCTGCCTAAAACATTCACGTTTTTCTTAGACATTTTCTATCTTTTGATTTCAGCAGGTAGCCTATGGGTAACTTTTTCAGGGTAAGGGTACAAATTTCTGTGCTTCTTCATAATTCTCACTGTATAAATCTCAAGAAAACATGCCCTTAAATGACAAAGTATGTAATTTTAAAATGAATACAGGAAAGATCATAACAAGCAAAACTGATAGTGCAACAAGAACGATGATAGTATAAATAAATGCTAAGAAAATATGCAAAAAGTCACTGAAAAGCAGACATAAATGGAAGGCTCTTTTTTGTTTTTAAGACAGGTTTTTACTCTGTCACCCAGGCTGGAGTGCAGCAGTGCAATCTCGGCTCACTGTAGCCTCTGCCTCCTGGGTTCAAGTGACTCTCCTACCTCAGCCTCCTGAGTAGCTGGGAGTACAGGCACATGGCCACAACACTTGGCTAATTTTTCTATTTTTAGTACAGATAGGGTTTCACTATGTTGGCCAGCCTGGTCTTGAACTCCTGACCTCAAGAGATCTGGCCACTTGGGCCTCACAGAGTGCGGGGATTACAGATATGAGCCACTGTGCCTGGCCAATGTCAGGCAATTTCTGTAATACACTAGCCTAGACCTTCTCTGTCTTTGTCATGTCAATGGTTAAAAGTACTCTTAAAAAAATCTATTCCTGGCTTCTGAAATACACTCTGACAGAAAGTTCTAGCAGGAAATGGACTTGGCAACTAGCTGACTCCGCAGAGAGCTAATCTAGCTAATCTTGAAAGATTTCAACGTACACATTCTTTCTCACTAGTTCTTAAATTTCTTCCCAGCAAAACAACCTGTACTGGGGTCTGAGAACCTCCTATATTGCTCTGAAGGCATTAGAGAGATTATTAAAATGATTATTGAACCCAATCTAGAACTGATTTTTTATTATGACCCAGTGTGCATTCTACATTAGAAATAATGTTTAATAAAAGCCATTCTGAATATTTTTTCAGCATTTATAACGGTCATAGATTACCAATGGAGGTAAATACATGCCCTCTAGAACATAACATTTTTTAAAACACATTTTAAATTTTTTAATTGGCATATAATTATACATGTATAAGACCTAACATTCTTTTGTTCAAAATTTGAAAGTCATATGTATTACCAAAACTCATCTTTAGCACTATGGCTTACCTTCAACCTCATCTTACTATCATTACAATATTCTAACAACTTTTCCCTAAAAAAGGCATGAGGAGTATGAAAATAAATGTGACATCAGGTGTTTCTAAATACTCATCAGTAAGAGACATTTTCTAAAAAAAAAGGTACATTAATTCAATAGACTACTATGTCACTGTTCAGTACTAATATGGAATGATTTCCAAGATTAAGTACAAAAGAAGGTACAGGCAGCAAATCACACTGCCACGTGTGTTCCTATGCAACAATTTTGCATGTTCTTCACATGTACCCCCAAACCTAAAATGCAATAAAATAAATAAATGGGAAAAAAAAAAAAAAAAAGAAGGTACAGAAGAGCGTAAGAAAGCAACTGCCAAAATATAATATAATTCCTTGTATGTATGGAAACTACCTCTAGAATGAAACATAAGAAACTAGTAACACTGGCTATATCCAGGGAAGGGACATGGGTAGTTGGAGGACAGAGATGAAAGGAAGCCTTTCACTGTATATTACCTTTGCCTTCTGAATTATGTACCATATCCAAGTATTATTTATTCAAGAAAGAAAAAATAGCCCTCCTTCTTTTGATATTCCCTATGTTGCACAGCCAACTGATAATTTCCTAAGCTCATTACTTCTTTTCTAGCATTATATTATCAATATATAACGATATTTCTTCAAATCAAATCAATACCCACTTAGCAGTAGATGTCTAAGCTGCCTGGCTTCTAAATGATTTTATTTATCATGGCCTTTAAAAAGAACATTCAGCTGAGATTGCCTGCAGATTCCAAAATTGCTATGTGAAAAAGAGTCACATAGCAGATCTCTATAGATCTAAAGGTGCTTTCAAAATTGGCCACAAGAGAAACTTGGTGTTTCAGTTAATACTTTTTCTTGATTTAAAAAAGCCTTATCCTTAAGAACTAAGGTTTTAGGTCATTTTTAAAACTCACATTCCTAAGTGACTATCCAGACACAGTACTTCACTGTGTCAATATTAAGATGCACAAATGTTTTAACTCAATAAATGTTACGTGCATATTCTTCAATGAAAAGAAAAAGAGAATGAAACTGAAACACATTTACATTCCTACCTTCAAACATTTCTCCTTGGTCAAGAGAGCAACTTGCTTTTCTGAAGCTTGCTTTTCCACGTACCTAGAATTTTTACCATTACATACACAAAAAGAGAAAATTAAACATTCAACATATTTAAATAGCATATTGGGAAAAATAACTATCTAAATTAGTAGCCACATTTTTTTCATTTCTTCTCAAAAATAAATTCAATATGACATTTATGGTTTAATGGCAATTTTAAACTCCTTAAATTAGCTGCACTTCATAGTCTCAGATGCAAACATTAAGAAAAGCCATAAGACCCAGAAATAGGAAATAATATTTCTAAAAAGCAACTGTGGAGAACTTAACAGGTAATTATTCCTTTCCCTACTTCAGAAATAAATGGATCTGAGATCTCTTATTTAGTCTCAAACTCTAGTAGAAGATGTGTTAAATATGTACTTCTCTTTTTACCTCCTAAAAGATGGAAGACGACGAATATTTTCACACTGATTATTTGACAAGAAATTTATTCTTCTTTTGGCTTCTGGAAGATTACAGCACAGTACACTTAAGGGCTGAGAATAGAAATGCTCTAACAGAGAAAGCTGAAAGAAATGTGAAGATTAAACATATTTATCATATTTTGGCAGTAAATCTATTACCCTATGTCTGCTCAACTTAAGGATTTTTTTTTTAAGAGCCAAAGTATTTATGGCACTAATATATTTAATAATGTCACAATAGCACTGCAAACACCACAACATGGCTATATAACTCTCATATTTTAAGGTTCCGATTTTGTGAAGAGGGTCAGAAAATGGTAATCTTTGAAATACAAACTAAAAGAAACTAATATAAATGGACAGATTTGCTATCTGCAAACGCAACACACAATAATTATAAATGTGGTGTGGACCAAACTGGTAGATACAAGTATTCTAATAGTAAAATGCTGTGGGCTCTATAATAGAGGGGAAGATGATTTTCCAGATTCTAACAAGTTTGCTTAGAATGCTGTGGGCTCTACAGCAGAAGGGAAGATGATTTTCCAGATTCTAACATTAAGTTTGCTTAGAATCCATATAATGAACATCTGGATTCTACTATTAAAATATGTTTAATTTAATTTAAATTCAATTTAAAAAATATTTAACTCTATACATATTGCTAAGGTACATAATCCTTTCTTCCTTTAAAATACTCTTTAAAAAGTCAAAGATGGGAGGAAAAGATGTGTATTAGCCAAATAAACCACTGCCATCTTTTTTGTGAAGGAAAACATATGAGAAATAAATTGTAATCTTCAAAGCACTACACAAAGATGAAGTATCAAACTGAACTTTTGCACCAAAGGTTACTAATATATATGGGTTTTTTAAATTTGAATTTTGTTTGTTTGGTTTTTATAGAGACAGGCCTCTTGCTCCATCACCCAGGCTAGAGTGCAGTAGCACAATTACGGCTTACTGCCGCCTTGACTTCTCAGGCTCATGTGATTCTCCCACCTCACCCTCCTGAGTACCTAGGACTCTGTAAATAAGCCACCACGCCTGGCTTATTTTTTAATTTTTAGTAGAGATGAGGCCCCACTATGTTGTTCAGGCTGCTCTCAAACTCCTGACCTCAAGTGATCCTCCCACCTTGACTTCCGGAAGTGTTGGGATTATAGGCATGAGCCACTGTGCCTGGCATAATATATAGGTTTTAATTAACTAGACTATCATAATGACTATACTTATGTAGCTGCCAGGAAAATAAAATAATACTAACTTTTAAACAACTGGAGAATGGGGATCTTATTTAGGTTACAGCATATAATGAAGCTAAATTCCTGAATTAGCAATTCATAAAACTAGTGAAAATGCATTCCCAACGTATCAGAATAAATACAAATTACAGACACACATACACATAGACACAGGCATGGTCTAGGAACTAAAAATATTTTTTATATCTTTAAAGGATTATTAAAGAAGAAGAAATAGAAGCAGCAACAGCAGTGACCACATGTGGCATGCAAAGCTAAAAATGGGCCAGGAGCCGTGGCTCATGACTGTAATCCCAGCACTGTGGGAGCCGAGGTGGGCAGATCACCTGAGGTCAGGAGTTTACGACCACCCTGACCAACATGGTGAAACCCCATCTCTACTAAAAATACAAAAATTAGCCAGAAGTGGTGGCACGCACCTGTAATCCCAGCTACATGGGAGGCTGAGGCAGAAGAATCGCTTGAGCCCAGGAGGCAAAGGTTGCAGTGAGCCGAGGTTGTGCCACTGCACTCCAGCCTGTATGATAAAGTGAGACTCTATTTCAAAAAAAAAAAAGCTAAACGTGTTTAATATCTGGCCCTTTACAGGACCCTATATACAGCATTTCCTTGGTAGAAAAAGTCTATAAGCTTTCATGAGAGTCTCAGAAACAAATCGAAAAAAAAAAAAAAAAAAAAAAGTCCCCTTGTCCCTACTCCCCCTAAATGGTTAAGAATTGCTGAAATAGAGAGGTCTTTTCCCATTATTAATATCCTAATGAATGTATTCTCTACATTTTGCTGCAAGGTAACAAAGGAGTGGTAGAATCTAGAATAAAATAACTGGAATTTACTTATTCTAGATTTTGCCATTTAAAATGCCTATCATACTACACAGTCTGAAATAATGCGTAAATTATTTAGAATCAGCTTAGAATTTTCAAACCCATTAGTGTGTTCTTACCTGAAGTCCTTTTATAAAGTTTTGAATTGAGAAATCATGATACAAAAAGATGTTGGTCAGAACCTGTAATACCTTTTCATTTATTTTAAAGGGAAACTGAGTTGTAAGAAGTAGCTGAAAGAGATTAAACGGGAGAGGGGCACACTCCTTATTAGTCTTCACTCTTCATAAATATGAAGTATTAATAATGAGGCAAAGAATGATACTATGACATAGTTAACAATGAAAGCTGAGATAGTAGCTAGTTTTTTAAGCTGAAATGTCAACAAAAATTTTAAGTTAATTTATACAACAGTAACAAAAAGAAGCTATTTATACTATATCCTCAGAACCAAAGATTATACCATCTTCCATCAAATTCCTAATTTTAAAAATACCACCTATTAACTATATGATCCTTTTTTTTCCCCTCACAAGAAACCACTGAAGAAGCTGCAGGCTTTGGCAATTCTTACGACCAGATGAGATTTTTTTCATTCCTACTGATTCAGAGTAATGAAGAGTAACATTTTATGTATTATTGAATGAGAAATACAAAATTAACACAGATGTCTATTTAAAAAGTATACAATTGCTAAATTTGTATTATTTGGCTAATTTTCAATGGTCTGTAGTGACGTTTTACATCTGAAAATGAAAAGTCACACAAAGCTTCTTAAACAGAAGCATAGTTGTAGAAGGCCAGTTGAATTTGGCTATAACCAAGCTGTTTCTGCTTTTTTTTTTTTTTTTTTTTGGTAGAGGAAAGGTCTTGCTTTTTTGCCCAGATTGGAGTGCAGCGGTGGCATCATAGCTCACTGTAGCCTTGAACTTCTGGGCTCAAATGATTCTCCCACCTCAGCCTACCAAGTAGCAGGGATTATAGGTGCTTGCCACCCTACCCAGCTTAGCCAAGCAAATTTAAAAATTGTAGCTGGAAAAAATTTTCCTTAAAGTGTCAATAAATCACCTTTATATTTTTATATGGAAAAAAATAAACCCTGTGTATAAGTGGCTAGTAAATTTGTGGGCAGCTTGTTATTAGTTTACCTTACATAAGCAGCATAAAGCACATCTTAAAGGAGTTGAGTCTAGAAGCAATTTGGGGACAGTCAATGACATTGTTTGGCTGTGTCCCCACCCAAATCTCATCTTGAATTCCCAAGTGCTGTGGGAGGGACCTGGTGGAAGGTAAAGTAATTGAATCATGGGGACAAGTCTTTCCCATGCTATTCTCGTGATACTGAATAAGTCTTACGAAATCTAATGGTTTTATAAAGAAAAGTTCCCCTACACAAGCTCTCTCTCTTTGCCTGCTGCCATCCATGTAAGATGTGACTTGCTTCTCCTTGCCTTCTACTATGATTGTGAGGCCTCCCCAGTCATGTGGAACTGTGAGTCCATTAAACCTCTTTCTTTTGTAAATTGCCCAGTCTCAGGTATGTCTTTATCTGCAGTGTGAGAACAGCCTAATGCTGTAAACTGGTACCAGTAGAGTAGGGTGCTGCTAAAAAGATACCCCAAAATGTGGAAGTGACTTTGTAACTGGATAACAGACAGAGGTTGGAACAGTTTGGAGGGCTCAGAGAAGACAAGAAAATGTGGGGAAGTTTAGAACTCCCTAGAGACTTGTTGAATGTCTTTGACTAAGATGCTGATAATGATACGGATAATGAAATCAAGGCTGAGGGGGTCTCAGATGGAGAGGACGAACTTGTTGGAAACTGGAGCAAAGGTGACTCTTGTTATGTTTTAGGAAAGAGACTGACAGCATTTCTTCCTGCCCTAGAGATCTGTGGAACTTTGAACTTGTGGAAGATGATTTTGGGTACCTTGTGGAACAAATTTCTAAGCAGCAAAGCATTCAAGAGGTGACATGGGTGCTGTTAAGGGCATTCAGTTTTATGCAGGAAGCAGGGCATAAAAGTTTGGAAAATTTGCAGCCTGACAATAAGATAGAAAGAAAATCCCATTTTCTGAGGAGAAATTCAAGCCAGCTGCAGAAATCTGCATAAGTAACAAGGAAACAAATGTTAATCCCCAAGACAATGGGGAAAATATCTCCAGGGCATGTTAGAGGTCTTCATAACAGCCCTTCCCATCACAAGCCTGGATACCTAGGAGGAAAAAGTGGTTTCATGAGCTAGGTCCAGGGTCCCTATGCTGTGTGCAGCCTAGGGACTTGGTGCCATGCGTCCCAGCCACTCCAGCTGTGGCTGAAAGGCGCCAACATAGAGCTTGGGCCATGGCTTCAGAGGGTGCACACCCCAAGCCCTGGCAGCTTCCACGTTGTGTTGAGCCTGTGAGTGCACAAAGGAATTGGGTTTGGGTCCGCCTAGATTTCAGAAGATGTATAGAAATGCCTGGATGCCCAGGCAGAAGTCTGCTGTAGGGGCAGGGTACTCATGGAGAACCTCTGCTAGGGCAGTGCAAAAGGGAAATGTGGGGTCAGAGCCCCCACACAGAGTCCCTGCTGGGGCACTGCCTAGTGGAGCTGTGAGAAGAAGGTCACCAGTCTCTAGACCCCAGAATGGTAGATCCACTGACATCTTGCACCACGTGCAACACCAGCCTGTGAAGGCAGCCAGGAGTGGGTATGTAACCTTCAAAGCCACAGGAGTGAAGTTGCCAAAGACTGTGGGAATTCACCACTTGCGTCAGCAAGATGTGAGAAATGGGAGTCAAAGGAGATCATTTTGGACCTTTAAGGTTTGATGGCCTCGCTGGATTTTGGATTTGCATGGGGCCTGTAGCCCTTTGTTTAGGCCAATTTCTCCCATTTGGAATGGCTGTATTTACCCAATGCCTGTACCCCCCCCCACATTGTATCTAGGAAGTATCTAACTTGCTTTTACTTCTACAGGTTCATAGGCAGAAGGGACTTGCCTTGACTCAGATGAGACTTTGGACTGTAGACATGTGAGTTAATGCTCAAATGAGTTAAGACTTTGGGGGACAGTTGGGAAGGCATGATTGGTTTTGAAATGTGAGGACATGAGATTTGGGAGAGGACATGAGATTTGGGAGAGGACATGAGATTTGGGAGAGGCCAGAGGCAGAATGATATGGTTTGGTTGTGTCCCCACCCAAATCTCATCTTGAATTTGCCAGTGCTGTGGGAGGGACCTGGTGGAAGGTAACTGAATCATGGGGGCAAGTCTTTTCTATGCTGTTCTCATGACAGTGAATAAGTCTCATCAGATCTGATGGTTTTATAAAGAAAAGTTCCCCTGCACAAGGTCTCTCTCTTTGCCTGCTGCCATCCACATAAGATGTGACTTGTTCCTCCTTGCCTTCCACCATGATTGTGAGAGGCCTCCACAGCCAAGTGGAACTATGTGTCCATTAAACATCTTTCTTTTGTAAACTGCCCAGTCTCAGGTATGTCTTTATCAGCAGCATGAGAACAGACTAATGCAATCAATATTAAAAAATCATACTTGCATTTATGTAGAAATATAGTCAATTAACTTTAGTTGCTAAGGTCTAGGAACATGTTAGTATTTATTTGTTGTCAAGAGCAGCATGACAAATCAGTTAGGAAACAGTCCACTAATAACTTCAAATCATTTTATACAAAATGTAAGAGTCAGGCTGGGTGTGGTGGCTCATGTCTATAATCCCAGCACTTTGGGAGGCCAAGGTGGGTAACCACTTGTGATTAGGAGTTCCAGACCAGCCTGGCCAATATGGTTGGTACCCTGTGTCTACTAAAAGTGCAAATTAGCCAAGCGTGGTGGCGCACCACTTGTAATCCCACGTACTCGAGAAACTGAGGTAGGAGAATCACTTGAACCCGGGAGGCAGAGGTTGTAGTGGGCCAAGATCATCCCACCGCACTCCAGCCTAGGTGACAGAGCTACACTCCTTCTCAAAAAAAAAAAAATTAAAAAAACCAAAATGTAAAAGTAAAAATATATTGTTACTAGGAAGTCTACAAATTCTGTAAAAGTTTATTTTAAAGACCTATAATTTTTTACTGAGTAAAAATATAAAGAGATAAGCATATAGATAGATACGATCACTCTTTTCATAAAGCTTGTATTTTATCTGGAGGTAATATATAAAATCACTGTAAAACTGTACAACACTACAAAAATTATTAAGTAAAAATATTAAGTATGTGAGGGAAGACGTTCAATATAGTACTCAGAGAGTTGTAGAAACTTATTAACAGTTATCTTAACAATCTATAATCAGCAGTTTTCTTTTCATCGTATTCACTGGTAAAACTTCTTCTTTTTACCTTATCGAGTACTGTAGTCAGGTGCTCCTTGCAAGGCAAAGATTGGAACAGTTCTATGCACAACAGAGATGATACTGCATGAGGAAGCAATCGATGGATGATAATAGGAGATGTGGCAATTCCAAAAATGAGTATTAGTGGAAATTCATGCAGATGTTGACTAGTTTTGAAAGAAAGTCACAAAAGTGAAATGTATTTAGCAAATATATTTCAATACATCATATTTCATATAAGACAAACTTTATTTTAATGCTCACTTTATAAGACATCCGTTAAGGATTATCATTGCAAATACAAAAATTTCCTAGGTCCTTCACTTTCTTCTATTAAACAGAGAAATATTTACTTCCCAGATATTCTAGCTCTGAAATAATCTTAATGGAGCCCCTCATTTTATAAAAAGAACAGAGAGGTCCAGAAAGGTTTCCCGAAGATTATACAATCTTTTTTTTTTGAGACAGAGTCTCACTCTATCACTTAGGCTGTAGTGCAGTGGTGCAATCTTGGCTCACTGCAACCTCCACCTTCTGGGTTCCAGCGATTCTCCTGCCTCAGCCTCTCCAGTAGCTGGACTACAGGCGCACGCCACCAGACCTGGCTAATTTTTGTAGAGACAGGGTTTCACCATATTGGTCAGGTTGGTCTCAAACTCCTGACCTCAGGTAATCCACTCACCTCAGCCTCCCAAAGTGTTGGGATTACCAGCATGAGCCACCGCACCCAGCCGAAGATTATACAATCTTAAGTGTTAGAAGAGATGTTAGATAGCATTCAATTTAATCTCTCACTCAAACTTTTGAACCCTACCTATAGTTCTCACTTTTGATGGCTAAGGTAGTCATAAGTCTAAGCTCCAAAAAAAGTACAGCTTTTCTGTCATTATTTTGTACTGTGTACTTTCACAGCATACTAAGCAGTTCAATGTTAGCATTAAGAAAAGTCCTAGGATCTGGGCTGGGTGTGCTCATGCCTGTAATCCCAGCACTTTGGGAGACTGAGGTGGGCAGAACACTTGAGACCAGGAATTCGAGACCAGCCTGGGCAACATGGCAAAACCCCATCTCTACAAAAAATACAAAAATCAGCCAGGCGTGGTGGCATGTGCCTGTAGTCCTAGCAACTTGGGGAGTTGAAAAGGGAGGACTGCTTGAGCCCAGGAGGCGGAGTCTACAGTGAGGCAAGATCGTGCCACTGCACTCCAGCCTGGGTGACAGAGCCAGACCCTGACACAATAAAAAAAGAAAAGAAAGTCCTAGGATCTAGAACTCTTAGAATCAATGGGTTGGGGGGAGGAGGGGAAGACACTATCAAAGTAGGAATTTAAAGTATATTAGTAAATTAGCCGGATCAGGTGGCTCATGCCTATAATGTCCGCACTTTGGGAGGCCGAGGAAGGTAGATCACCTGACGTCAGGAGTTTGAGACCAACCTGGCCAATATGGCAAAACCTCATCTCTACTAAAAATACAAAAATTAGCTGGGCGTGGTGGTGGGCACCTGTAATCCCAGCTACTTGGGACGTTGAGGCATGGGGTTTCCGTAAGTCAAGATCGCACCACTGCACTCCACCCTGGGGGATAGAGCGAGACTCTGTCTCCAAAATAAAATAAAATAAAGTATATTAGTAAATTATAACACAATACATAGCTTTAGGCAAATGTAGCTATAACTATTAAAGCAAGTTGACAAATTCTATGCCAAAAAATACACCATGGAAAATGCATGTCACTGGATTTTAAAACAAGACTTCATTTCAATTGAGTCTCACATGATTGTTTTGAAGATCCAATGTGATCATGAAAATAGTTTCTCACTATAAATGTTATGTAAATGTAGGATAATGTTATTTAGAAGACACTGTTGCTTAGTAAAGCTATATGCAATTCAGAACATCTAAGGATGGACAGTTATCAGAAAATAAGACCTAATACAAATCTCAACCTGGCCAAGCGTGGTGGCTCATGCCTGTAATTCCAGCACTTTGGGAGGCTGAGGCAGGCAGATCACCTGAGGTCAGGAGTTCAAGACCAGCCTGGCCAACATGGTGAAACCTCATTTCTACTAAAAATACAAAAATTAGCTGTGTGTGTGTGGTGGGCACCTGTAATCCCAGCTACCTGGGAGGCTGAGGCAGGATAATCCCTTGAACCCAGGAGGCAGGGGTTGCAGTGAGCCGAGATCGTACCATTGCACTGCAGCCTGGGCAACAGAGCAAAACTCTGTCTCAAAAAAAACCAAAAAAACACAAAAAAAAACAAAACAAAGCAACAACAATTCAACCTGGAGTAGTTTAACTATTGAATGGATGAGTAAGAGACAGTCAGCCTTGGTAAGATAAACCATATTTAATACTATCTTACCATGTTAATTTAAAACTGGCTAAATGTGCCTTTGATTCTCATTCTTGGATCAAAAAGCAAATGGAAAATCCGATAAGAGGTCTTTGAACATTCAATTATAAAAATTTTGAACACTTTGATTTCTATCCAGTTGGTATTAAAATGAAGACTATACTTTTCAAGTTAAAAGTAATGTTTTCTTAAGAAGGGAATTTTTTTTTTTTTTTGAGACGGAGTTTCACTCATGTTACCCAGGCTGGAGTGCAATGGCGCAATCTCGGCTCACCGCAATCTCCGCCTCCTGGGTTCAGGCAATTCTCCTGCCTCAGCCTCCTGAGTAGCTGGGATTACAGGCATGCACCACCATGCCCAGCTAATTTTTTGTATTTTTAGTAGAGATGGGGTTTCACCATGTTGACCAGGATGGTCTCGATCTCTTGACCTTGTGATCCACCCGCCTCGGCCTCCCAAAGTGCTGGGATTACAGGCTTGAGCCACCGCGCCCGGCCAAGACGGGAATTTTTCATAAAAGCCAAGCGATACACCATCTACCTGCTGATAATTACGAAGTCTTGCAGTACTTTTGTGGTAAAGCTTTCCATATCCTTCAAGATAACCACAACAGGAGGAGACTGCCATTGGCTAGAAGTGGTCCTCTTTTTGCTTGGCATTTTTGGGTCTCTCTTCTTTTAAGCCATTGCAGAAAGAAAGAGTTAAAGGTCAGCCTTACCGTTCAAACAGTGTTATAATGCCACATGTTGATGTATCTGTCTTTAAATTTCACAGTAACATTGTTTATTTTATTTCTCCTACATAATAAATAGAAACTCAGGTTACTAGAATCTTTCTGTGTCTGACATGGGAATAATAACCAAGAAGAAAAAGATTCAGTAAAATCTGTAACTCTTTGAAATATTTATATTTTCTGCTAAGGAAATGACAGAAAAAAAACATGGAAGAAGAGAAAATTTAATTTTGCTTTATATAGCGACTAAACTATATAGAACCTTTGGTATTATGGTAAGCATTAGGCATTAGACATAGTTCAGTCCCTACATAAAGCAAAATGAAACTTCACTTATGATGATTTCAGCAAAAATGTTAATTGGAAAATGTAACCACAGTATTTTTTTCCCCATACTGTCTGGCTACACAGCACCATAAACTAAGGCTATGGTTTTATGATGCAGTTACCTAGTGTTAACCTAGATTATTCTTTTTCACCAGACTGTCATGGTAGAATAGAACTTCTTTTTATTTATCTGTTTGTCAAACATACTTTAAAGAGCAATGATTCCCTAAGAACTCTAAACATGAAACAAATTAGATTTTAGAAAATACATGACTATTCTTCATTGAACTAAATTGACAGTGGATACTAGCAGCATGGTTCAATTGAACAAAGCAAACATTGCAGAACCTAAGAGATAATATATTAAAGTTATAGTTACTGTCACAGAGACGGAACCTGCAACAGAAGCAATTCCTGACTCTCTGTTTTTGTCATTAGGGAATATTCTCCCCAAATAATATAAATTGTAATTACCTTATAAATACCTAAGCACTTAACAGGAATTAGGCTGCATACTAATAAAAGACCATTTTAAAATTTGAGTAGCATTAGAAAAAATAAATAGCTACTCTTAAATTAACACCTAATGTTGCAGAAGCATATCCTTGTTAGATGAAAACAGTACTGCGTCTAATATTATTCCAAGCCCCATCAATCATATGTCAATTTCCTGGGAGAAAATTGTCGGTTTATATCTACCTGTGTGACAGTCATATACCAACTGGAAAGTGAATCCATTGAATAATGTCTCTTTCTCTGGGTCACCTGAACACTTTCCTCCTCTTTGGATTTTATATCTACACAGCAGTCCATCAACTGTGAGACCAACTTTTGCAAAAAATGTTTTATATCTGTGGAATATAAAAAGAAAGCTTATGTCTGCCTCTTCTAAAAAGAAAACTAAAGCTCTTGAAATTTCTTGTTTAGTATATTACTTTTTTTTTTGGTAGAATGTGCTTTTTTATATGTACCATCAATATAGCTAATATAACATTTAACATATTAACAGTTGATGCTCATTAGTAGCTTCATTAATTCAGACTAAGACTAGACCAAAGCCTATGTATATTATTATTATTATTATTTTTTTTTTTTTTTTTTTTTTTGAGATGGAGTCTTTCTCTTTTGCCCAGGCTGGAATACAGTGGCAGGATCTCAGTTCACTGCAACCTCCACCTCCTGGGTTCAAGCAATTCTCCTGCTTCAGCCTCCCCAGTAGCTGGGATTACAGGCACATATCACCATGCCTGGCTAATTTTTGTATTTTTTTAGTAGAGACAGAGTTTCACCACATTGGCCAGGCTGGTCTCAAACTCCTCACCTAATGATCCACCTGCCTCAGCCTCCCAAAGTTCTGGGATTACAGACGTAAGCCACCACTCCCGGCCACTTACATATATTATCTATAATGAAAAGACCACATAAGCAGATGTGTAGATATGCAAACTATAAATCTTAGGAATATGTATTTAAATTACATTCGACAATAAACTATTTTCAAGGTCCCTGAGAAAAATCAAAGGTGTCATACAAATTATTTTAGTAATTATAAATCCTTCATATAGCCATTTTTAAAGATGCCTTTAAGGACTTTTATTTAATTTCAATTAGCTTATAAATGTGAAAGCAATATAAGCCCACAAAATTCTTTTATCAGTCTAAATCCAAACAAATTTTACTATATTAGGGCCAGGCATAGTGGCTCAAGATGTAATCCCAGCACTTTGAGAAGTCGAGGTAGGAGGATTTATTTGAACCCAGGAATTCAAGACTAGTCTGGACAACATAGCAAGACCTAATCTCTACCAAAAAAAACAAAACAAAACAAAAAACAATGTAGCTGAGCATGGGAGCATGGTGGCATGCACTGGTAGTCCTAGCTATGGTGAGGCAGAGGTGGGAGAATTGCTTGAGGCCAGGAATTCAAGGTGGCACTGAGCTATGATTGTGCTACTATAGTTCAGCCTAGGCAACAGAGTGAGACCCTGTCTCAAAAAAAAAAAAAAAAAAGAGCTTTTTACTATACTAGTGTGAACACTCTATGATTTCATGGCTTTCTACGCTTAGGATTAGGTCTGTCAACGGACTATTTTTCACCATGGTGGCTTTTCAAAGTGGGACAATAAGATGATTTATGCCTGAAACATGAGCCCATGAAGTCTACTCGCTTTTAAACTGAACAAGAGCTCCACATTCCTCAATTCTCAGCTTTCTGTCTTAAGTCTTTCTACTTATTAAACATTTCAGTGGGTCAAAGAATGCATCTTGCAAAATACCTGGACTGCTACCAGCAGTTAAGCTGATAGGACAGAAATGGGTCAAGAATAAAGACAGCAAAGGGAGGCAGAGTTCTATTACAGTCACAATTACTCTAAGAGCCCCTAAACAGCACAGTGTGCCAAAAACAGCACAGTGTTCTTTCCACAAATAAAAAGGGATAAAGAAAGCCTGAAAAAGACAGAAAAGGATGAAAGAAGTCTGTAACATCTCACCAAGGTTATTATGGCATTTATATTTTACCTGGACAATCTTTAGCTTGCAATGAGACTACATATGGTGTGACATTATTCTGAAGGGCCTCTGTTAGACTTCTGAATGTTAAATCATGATCTGTGACATTCACACCTATGGGATAATACATCAATGTTACATCACCATTTTTACTAATAATAATTTAACAATGACAAAACCTATTTATCAAGCAAACTAACAAGTAAAAACATTTTAAAAAATGATTAATAACAGAAACCAAGAAAATGTACTACATAAATGAGGAGATATCCTTTAACAATAGCTATCCAAAGGCATACACTATATTTGTCAGGAAAGATATTTAGCACAGTTCTTCTTTCAAACAAATTACAGGGATGTGTAGTTGAAAACACCTTTTTTTTTTTTTTTTTTGAGATGGAGTCTTGCTCTGTTGTCCAGGCTGGAGAGCAGCAACTCAATCTCAGCTCACTGCATCCTTCACCTCCCAAGTTCAGTGATTCTGCTGCCTCAGTCTCCTGAGTAGCTGTAATTACAGGCATGGCTAATTTTTGTATTTTTAGTAGAGACAGGGTTTCACCATGTTGGCCAGGCTAGTCTCAAACTCCTGACCTCAAGTGATCTGCCCGCCTCAGCGTCCCAATGTGCTGGGATTACAGGTGTGAGCCACCATGCCCGGCTGACCCTTGAAAACATCTTAAAAGTAATTTCGTTGCTTTGTAAAATTCATAACGAGCTCTTTAAGGAAATTAAAACTGGCCAGGTGCAGTAGCTCACACCCATAATCCCGGTACTTTGAGAAGATCACCTGAAGCAGGAGTTCAGGGCCGGCCTGGCAAACATGGTAAGACCGTCTCATAAAAATTTTGAAAAAGTAAAACTATTGGTTCTTTTGGTATTTATGGAATCCCTGGTTTTCATTTCTGTAAATCAGAGTTTCAAGGTACTGCATACAGTTACCAAATTTTTGAGTAAAACGTTTCCTACTACTTTGGAAAAAAACTCTGTTAACTGGTATCTTCCCTAACATAACCACCTGTGATTTCTAGACAGTCATTTGGTGCTTACGCAGATAGCAGCAACAGCCACTTTCAAACTGCTTAAGAGTTGCAACTGCAAAACTCTCATTGCTTCGGAAAAAAAAAAGAAAAATTTCAGAATCATCCACGCCAGCAATAATAAGCCATTTTTTTTCCATGAGAGCCTAAAAATACTAGAAGGCTATTTTTTAAATGGATATTGAAAATGCAGAATATCAAAACTATTCCTAGCATGCATTATGGTCTAGGATTATAAGGCATTCCTAAACAAATTTAGAAGTTCAGTAAAATGCTGGTTTATCTTGTCTTTCACTGACTGGCTATAAGCTATTTATTAATAACATATTCATTATATTTATATTATAAAACAATGAACTTGTCTATTGCAAACAAGATCATCAACAATGTGTTTAACTAGAAAAATGTTCTTCTCAGATAATGATTTTAAAACATGCTTTCCATTAGCTTGGTACAAGTGGGTCATCACTGGGCCTCAGTTTTTCATCAAATGGAAGAGTTTTTAGATATTGCATTGTAAATCTGGTCCACAACATCATAAAAATCATTCCCTTGAGTCTTATTAGTGTGATGCAATATGGGCATCAGCTGGTACCCTTTCAGAAATGCAAAATTTCAGGCCTCGCCCCAGACCCATTAGCCAAAATCTACATTTTAATAAGATCCCTGGAGGTTATTTGTGGGTACATTGAAGTTGAGAATTAATTTCTTATCTCAGAGCTAACTAGTGTAACAAATCTTGAATAAACTGAAAGTGAAATTAAGAGCATGTTTGGAACTCAAATAAATTCAACTTTGCTTTCAAAGGGAATGAAGGAAATTTGCTAATATTCCAAAAAAATTTTTTCCATTGTCCTGGAATCCAAATGTTTAGTAAAGATGAGCTATTAATGATGGATATTTAAGTACCTAAGACATTTACAACCTGCAATTTGAAAGCAATTTATATGCAATCCAACCATCCAAACGCTGACTTGTAGGTATTAATATAAATATAATGAAACAATCTAAGACTGGAAAACTATACACAGGAAAATAAAATTAAGGTCATAGAGAAATTCCATTGAAGATATGACTAAAAGAAGTATGAAAACTAAATCTACTAACACT
This sequence comes from Sapajus apella, assembly GCF_009761245.1. Classification (NCBI taxonomy): domain Eukaryota; kingdom Metazoa; phylum Chordata; class Mammalia; order Primates; family Cebidae; genus Sapajus; species Sapajus apella. The sequence goes on from NW_022436946.1 coordinate 61,090,869, forward strand.
GGTAGTTTCTTTATTATCAAATCTCATATACTCTTGTAATATATGTACAAAGAGTAAAACAAATATATTTTCCCTTCTGACCAAAAGTTGGGGAGAACATTAGCTAGATAAATTCCTTTTAACTTACAAACATATGATTATCTGTAAAGATATAAACAATTTTTATTGGTTTTTGAAAATACGTAAAATATAGTTGGCTTAACTGTATAAATAAAAGTGACAAAACGGGTTCATCAAAACAGGTCCTTCTCCACTATTCTCAACAATAAAAAAAAATTTTTTTTAAACACAAAATACACAGAGATGCATGCATGAACAAACATATGCATATATACCAAGAACAAGAGCAGCAGTTGGAATTTCTCTAAGTGTTATTTGACAGCCCAAGTCTCTTGAATTCTTCTGGAATCCAGAATGAGATTTTTGCAGAAATTCAATTAGATTGTCAAACAAGTTTTTATTTAATTCCTCTTGTAGTCGCTACAAAGAACACACCAAAAATTATTATTAGAAATATGAATCAGATGTCTTTCCTGGTTTTAGAAAGAAAATTGTCATGAATTCAATAATGTAAAATGATCAAAAGATGAACCTAATTAAAAAATGTTTTTTCCTTAAATCTCTAGAAATCAGTGCTTTGGATTCCCCCATTAAAAATTCCCTCTCAAGCCTGGTTAGCATAGCGAGACCTCATCTTTCCAGATAAAAAAACAAATTAGCTGGGTGTGGTGGTGCATGTCTGTGGTCCCAGCTACTCAGGAAGCTGAGAGTCTGGGAGGTCAAGGCTGCAGTAAGCTATGGTCATATCACTGCACTCCAGCCTGGGTGACAGAGCAAAAAAATAAAAATTTTAAAAAGGTGTATATATATATGTACACACACACACATATACATGTACATATATGTTTTATATATAAATATATATGATTTAATGTCTCACATATTTACGATATGACATTAAAGGGTTTGGATTTTAACCTTTGGGGAGCACCACTGAAGGGATGTGAAGTAAAGACATGATTAGATCAAGGTTAAGAATGGTTAATCTGGCAGCAGGGCTAGAGGGGTTGCCTGGAATTGGGCTGCATTTGCCTTGAAGAGGGTGTTTTCTAATTTGGCTAGTGGTGTCAGGAATGCCAGTTAGGAGGATATTATGACAATCCAGATTAAGAAATGAAGAGGGCCTAAATGGGAAACCACAAACTCAAATACCTTGAAGGGATCACATGGAATACATGAATGAGCAAAACCACTAGGTGTAAATCAGTAAGGACAGGTAGGTGGCAGTAATAAACTGGAAAGTATATAACCCTCCCAAAGGCAATTAAAAACAAAAACTACAACACTGTGTTGGCCAAAGAAAATAAGTTGTCAGCCTAAAATGTTGCCCCTAGAACTTCTAATTTGCTACAGTGAAGAAATTTTTCAGAGGTGAAATATAAAGATGAGAAAGTAAAGGAGTTTAGAAACAGCTTGATTTCATAGTTGTGTACCTGAATGGATAATTTGAGTGTCACCATTTGAAAGCTCCTTGCCTTAACGGCTATCATAAACATCTATTCCATTCACAAGAAATATGAGTGTTTGTTCATTTTTGTTTTTGAGACAGGGTCTCTCTCTGTCACCCAGGCTAGAGTGCAGTGGTACTATCTTGGCTCACTGCAACCTCTACCACCCAGGTTCAAGTGATCCTCCCAACTCAGCCTCCTAAGTAGCTGGAATTACAGGTGGACACCACCATTCCTGGTTAATTTTTGTAGTTTTTGTAGAAACAGGGTTTCACCAAGTTACCTAGGCTGGATTATGGTTGTTTTTTTAATGATACACAGGTTATGCTTCACCAATACTTCCTATATTTCATCAATTCTCTTGTAAACTGGTGGAAAGGAAGATGAGAAGCAACAAAAATGAGACTTACAATGTTACAGAAAAGTTATTAAAAAAAGTATTCACCTCATTTTCAGATTTCATCTGCTGCCATAACAACTGATAAGTTTCGAATCGAAGCTTACTGTCCTCAGACTCACTTTTCCCTTTGTTAAAATAATCCTCTAAAAACAGAAAGAAATGTCAGTTTCTTTTTTCACACAGTGTAAGTTATAAACCTTGTGTGCAAAGTCACACAGTAAGTGACAGAAGTTGAATTTTTTTTTTTTTTTTTTGAAATGGAGTCTTACTCTGTCACCCAGACTGGAGTGCAGGGGCACAATCTTGGCTCACTGCAATCTCCACCTCCCAAGGTCAAGTGATTCTCCTGCCTCAGACTCCCAAGTAGCTGGGACTACAAGCGCCTGCCCCCATGCCTGGCTAATTTTGTATTTTTAGTAGAGATGGAGTTTCACCATGTTGGCCAGGCTGGTGTCAAACTTCTGAACTCAAGTGATCTGCCCGTTTTGGCCTCCCAAACTGCTGGGATTATAGGTGTGAGCCACTGTGCCTGGCCTGGTCTTCTTCCCACTGCCCCCAAACATTGTTATTCTTTTTCAAAAATATTTAAGCCATTTCTTCAAATTAATTTTATAGTAATCCTGTCACTTGCTCAAAGCTAATTTTATTGGCATTTGACTAGATAAAATCAGATTTACAGATTGATTTGGGGAAAAATAACATCTTTAATATGTTAAAAAATCCCAACCCCAGTATCACAGGTCTCTTAATCAAATATTTTAGATTCCTTATAGTTTTCTACTTGCTCTCATATTTCTTGTTGTTTACTGTTAAGTATTTTATTGTAACAACTGGAGTGTTCATGATATTAAATTTCTGCTGCTAGTATTCTACCATGAAGTTTGAATCTTAACTGACAATTTGGAATAGAAATTCACTTTCATGTTAAGGAACTTCTAATCAGTTAACTCAGAGTTTTTAGCAACTATTGATTTTTAATTTTATCAAAAGCCTTAGAATACACTGAGGTCATCATATGGTAAAGTGGCGGACAAAGTTATAAAATTAAAATGCCAACAAAAAAGAAAGCAAAGAGACACATTATTGATCTTGACTCACTGCAACCTCCACCTCCCAGGTCGAAGTGATTCTGCTGCCTCAGGCCTCCAGAGTAGCTGGAATTACAGGTGCCTGCTACCACATCCGGCTAATTTTTGTATTTTTTAGCAGAGATGGGGTTTCACCATGTTGGCCAGGCTGGTCTTGAACTCCTGACCTCAAGTGATCCACCCACCCTGGCTTCCCAAAGTGCTGGGATTACAGGGGTGAGCCACCGTACCCAGCTATAAGTCACTATTACTAAGAGACAAAGCAGGCCAGGCATGACACCATTATTATTATAAGACAAAGCAGGCTGGGCACAGTGGCACATGCCTGTGATCCCAGCACTTTGGGAGGCCAAGGTGGGAGGATCACGAGGTCAGTAGTTCAACCTGGCCAACATGGTGAAACCCATGTCTACTAAAAATGTAAAAATTAGCCAGGTGTGGTGGCACGTGGCTGAAGTCCCAGCTACTCGGGAGGCTGAGGTTGCAATTGAGCTGAGATTGTGCCACTGCACTCCAGCCTGGGCGACAGAGCGAGACTCCAGCTCAAAACAAAAAAAAAAAAAAAAAAGAGAGAGAGACAAAGCAGAATAACAAGGTAGCTTTAAAAAGAACAAAAATAGTCACTTTACATTAACAGGTAAAGTCATAGTATAATGTGAAAGTGGCAAATCAAGACATGATATTTATGTGCAGAATAATGCTGCATCAAAATACATATGAAAACCCTCTTAGAAATTGGGAAACACAGCAGTAGGATACTTTAACCTGATACCATGACTTCTCTCAGTCTTTTACAGATCAGGTAGGTAAATGTAAAAACTACACTGAAGAATATAAACCTTCACTGTTGCCAGGTTTCCACCTGCCTCGGCTCCCATTCATGGTGCTATACTTCAGTGTGAATATCGCCTACAGTGCCAGTGCTGTTGCCAGTCTCTCTCCAGTTCCTACCCAGTTGTTTTACTAGATATGCAGTCATCCACAGAATACTGAGGAGAGGGAGAGTTACCAGTCTTAATTACGTGCCTAAGTGTCTTAAGTTGGGACAGATGGTAGGCAAAATGTAGAGCATCTTCCTACTTCTTCAGGCAATCTGTTTCAACAACTGAAGCCAGTGAAGGCAAGTGCTCAAGTCTGGATATGTTTCCCTCATTCCTGCTCCATCTGCCTTACAATCAGGGTCAATGCCTCAAATATTTTCATATTATAACACTATCTGTTGGTCTTAGAGCCACATAATGAAAAAAAGAAAAAAAAGCCTAATAAACTTCTAAAGCAAAGTTCAAATTATATAATTATACACATAAGATTTACTAGTACTAAAAATTATAAACCAGTCCTAATAAGTTATAGCTTAAATTCAATACAAAAAGTTCTAAGTTGAAACTTGACCTCATAAAATGAGAGGCAGTATTAAGTTACAGATAAATCATGAGCTCTGGAATCAGACAGGTTGGGTTCAAATCCCAGCTCTATCATTTACTAACATAATAACACTGAGAAAGTTCTGTGTATCCTCATACATTTCAATGATGACAATAATCCATTCCTCATAGTTTGCTGAGGTGATTAAACAAATTAACACACATAAAATGATTAAAATAGTCTGGGCCTGTAATCCCAGCACTTTGGGAGGCCAAGGCAGGTGGACTGCTTGAGCTCAGAATTTGAGACCAGTCTGGGCAACAAAGTGAGATTTCGCCTTAAAAAAAAAAAAATTAGCAGGTAAGGTGACATGCGCCTGTAGTCCCAGCTGAGGCTAAGGCAGGAGGATCCCTTAAGCCCAGGAGCTTAAGGTTGCAGTGGACTATGAATGTGCCACTGCACTCCAGCCTGGGTGACAGAGTGAGGTCTTGTCTCAAAAAATAAAAACAGTCTGGCACATGGTAAACACCCAAGAAATTTTAACAATTTATTAGTTATAATTACATTGCTGATGATATTAGATGTCACTGCACACTATGTGACCCTAATGATAATGGGGGAACAAGTCTTGAATTTTCACCAACCTGTTTCTACTAAGTTGAACAATCTGCAACATTAAAGAAATTTGTGGCCAGGCATGGTGGCTCATGCTTGTAATCCCAGCACTTTGGGAGGCAAAGGTAGGAGGATCACTTAAGCTCAGGAGTTCAAAACCAGCCTGGGCAACACAGCGAGATCACATCCCTTTTTAAATATATGTATGTGTGTCATCACTTTAAAAAAATCCTATTCTATATATTCAAGTTATCCATTTATTTCCTTACTCAAACAATGGCATAGTTCATTTTTTCTTTTTTCGATTCAAAACTAGTACATGGGTATGCTTAATTCTATATCATAATTTTTCCACTGGAATGAATTTTCACAGTGCTGAATATTGAATGTAAATACTCAATAACCCCGTGAGGAGCTTTTGAAAAATTCTAGCACTTAGGCCCCACTCTTGAGATTCTGATTCAATTCATCTGGGTTAGGGTCTGGGCATTGGTACAGGTTAAGCAGCTCTAATCCAAAAATCTGAAATCCTGCAAAATCTGAAACTTTTTGAGCACCAACATGATGCCTGAAGTGGAAAATTCCATATCTGACCTCAAGTGACAGGTCGGGTTCAAAAAACAGCCAAAGCTTTGTTTCATGCACAAAATTATTTAAAATATTATGTAAAATTAGCTTCAGGCTATATGTTTAAGGTGTATATGAAACATGAATAAATTTTATTTTGAGACTTGGGTCTCATTCCCAAGATTATCTCATTACATACATGCATATATTTCAAAATCTGAAAAAATTCCAACATCTAAGACACTTCTGGTCCCAAGATTTTGGGATAAGAAACTTTCAACCTGTATTTTTTAAAAGATCCACAAGTTGGAATTTAATAAGGTCAATAGATTGCATTAATATCAGTTTCTTAGTTGTAACACTGTATTATAGTTATGTAAGATACTACCACTGGGATAACTGGTGGAAGGGTACTTAGCCGGTTAAAGAGTATTCCATGTAACTATATATGCATCTACAATTCTATAAATATTAAGACTTTTTCAAAGTTCCCCAAATGATTCTAATGTGCAGCTATGATTGAGAACCAGTGGAATAAGTACTTTCTGACAGTAATACTGGATTTGATTGAAGAAGTCAAGTCTTCTTAATTTGATCACTAAACAAATATCAGGATATACATGAAAAAAGGGAAGACAGTATCTTTATTAATTTTATTGAGGTATAATTTACAAATAATTCAACACAACCATTTTAACAGTTTGACCCAAGTATATACTTACATAACCACTCTCTCAACAGAGAAAGTTTCCATCACTCCAGAAAGTTCCCTCTTGCCTTTTTGCAGTCAATTCCCCCTACTTCATCCCAAGAAACCACTGGGACTTTAAGACAACCTGTGTTGTTTTTGCCTTAAAAAGAAAAAGAAAAACAGCAGGGCACGGTGGCTCACACCTGTAATCCCAGCACTTTGGGAGGCCGAGGTATGGGTAAATCATGAGGGCAGGAGTTTGAGACCAGCCTGGCCAACATAGTGAAACCCCTTCTCTATAAAAAATACAAAAATTAGCCAGGCGTGGTGGCGCATGCCTGTAGTCCCAGCTACTCGGGAGACTGAGGCAGAAGAATCACTTGAACCTGGGAGACAGGGTTACAGTGAGCTGAGATCACACCAAGATCAGAGAGCTAAACTCTGCCTCAAAAAAAACCCCAAAACCAAAAACCAACCAAACAAATTAGGCTGGGCACGATGGCTCACACCTGTAATCCCAGCACTTTGAGGGCTGAAGCAGGAGGATCACTTGAGTCCAGGAGTTCAAGACCAACCTGGGCAACAAAGTGAGGCCCCCGTCTTTACAAAAATTTTAAAAAATAATTAGCCAGGCATGATGGTGTATGCCTGCAGTCCCAGGTACTTGGTAGGTTGAGGTGGGAGAAGCATTTAAGCCCAGGGGTTTTGAAGGCTGCAGGAACTATGATTGTGCCACTGAACTGAAGTGTGGGTAATAAGACTGAGACCCTGTCTCTAAAATAAACAAATAAACAAAACCAAAGAAATGTCTTTCCTCTCTTACTCGCATGGGTATGTGAGTGTGTGAGGGTGTATGTGTCTGAGTGATAAAAATCCACTTCCTTAATATCATATGTGTCTATGAGTGATTAAAATCCAATAATTTAACAAATCTGTTTTAGTTGTAATAAAGAACGATTGAGAACTGTGTGGGACCCCTGGGCTTACGAGAGAGGATAGAGGGTGCAAACTGGTGGAAAGGAAGTGAAGATTAACAGAGAGCAAATTTGGGCCACTTGAAAATATGCAGCCGTTGTGAGAGTAGAGTCTTCTGCTACTCATTCTCAGCCTTTCCCTTCCCTCAGGCTAGCAAGAGATAGGAGTTCTGGAACACAAACTACAAGCCCAAGGTGGTAACAATCCACAATAACACAGTTTCTTCACATGGTATTTATGTACAGTCTTAGAAAGCTCTACATGTTAGCTTTTAGAGACATGAAATGAGAATAGGGAGAAATCTTAGTGATAAGCCAGTATAGTTTCTCATTTTACAGATGAAGAGACCTAGGGAAAGGTTAAACAACAGGGCCAAAGCCATAGAGCTAGTCAGGCTTAGGATCACACTCCAAATTCCTTTACTTGTAGTCCAGGTGATTCGATAACCCTGTGCTCTAGCAGGTAGAATTACTGTAAGAGATCCAAGACCTTGGGTTTTTTTCTCAACATGTATTGATATGCACAGCATTTATCCCTAAATTAGAACAGGTCATATTCTACTTAACACACATGTAGTCACTAAGCCCTAAGTTCCTATATGTTCCATACAGATGATTGCTTTAATTTTCTTTCCCAAATTCATTCATAAAATGGAATATCACATCAAAATTTTTAAGCATATTCAAGTCTCCCCATAAATACCATGTTATCACAAAAATAATGTTTATACAATTTTCATTAGAAAATATATACAAATTTATAATCATTTCCTTTCTTAGGTTTTCCTATGCTACCAATTATCATTTTCTTTTCTTTTTCTTTTTTTCGAGATGGAGTTTCCCTCTTTTGCCCAGGCTGGAGTGCAGTGGCGCAACCTCGGCTCACTGCTGCAACCTCTACCTCCTGGGTTCAAGTAATTCCCCTAACTCAGCCTCCTGAGTAGCTGGGATTACAGGCACCCACCACCACGCCTGGCTAATTTTTCTATTTTTAGTAGAGACAGGGTTTTGTCATGTTGGCCAGTCTGGTTTTGAACTCCTAACCTCCGGTGATCTGCCCACCTTGACGTCCCAAAGTGCTGGTATTACAGGTGTGAGCCACCACACCTGGCCTATCATTTTGTTTTCTATATAACATTTTCCCAATCGTTAGGCATCTGGGTTGCCAGTCAGTATTTATTGTTTTGATTACTTAATGAAGGGTCCAAATGCTTCTCTAGTAGAAAATCACTTTCATTTCTAAAGTTGGAAATAAAATAAAATGGCAGAGAAGTAATCAAAAAGACAATCTCTTTTAAAGAATGGCAGCATATCCTTTAAAGGAAATTTACTTTCCAGCTTACCTTTGGAGGTTGTATTTAGATTCCCTTTTCAATTAGAGCCGTGGGGTGTCCTCTTATATTTTTGACCAATGCCTTGGAAAATAAGTGCCACACCAACGTGGCAAGTAAGCCAAGCTCAGACAAGAGAATTACTAAATTCAATTAGGGTTAGTTCTTAACAGTTTAAGAAGGTAGGGAATAAAAAATTTAATATTTGGACATCTTACCTATTGGCACAGAGATCTTTCTCCTTTTGGAGTTTGGCTTAAAAACAAAGCAGCCCTTTAAAATAAAAGACAAAAAGCATAAAGTCAAAGTAGCCAAGGAACAGATAAATCTGATTAAGCAAATATTTTATAGGCAAACACTTCTTTTAAAAAAGATGGTAGGGGAGAGAACACATTTCTTTCAGGTTCTAAAATATCACATCACTTCTCTCTGACCCGTAGAAGGGTAATTCTAAAACAACAAGGGAGACTATATTCTCTCCCCTCCTTCCCATGAGAGACCCATCTTTGATTCTGCTCTTTGGCACCTGATTTAAAAAGCAGACAAAGAAAATAAAAGCTGATTAAATTTAAGTCCAGAAAGGTTCTGTTTTTATAAACTTAAAGGAATTAATACTACACATTAAAAAATGAAGATCAAGAAGGTTGAAAATAGTGATGCTCTCTCAACCCCAAAATTATTTAAACTTGACGTATCTATAACCTTAGTAGGAAATAGATAATTGCAGTTGCTTCACTCTACATACTTTTCTTCATCTGATAAATGCCTATTCGTTTATCCATTAAAGCTTGCCTCAACACTCATCTCCTTTGGGAAACCTTCCCCAATTCTCTAACCAGAAATGCTCCTTTCCCTGAGATCTCACCATACTTGAACATCTTTATTTTGCACTGTTTTAAGTCACTTTCATTGCATATCATAGTAGTTTATGGATCTGTCTCTCTGAGAAGATTGTGAGTACCTTAAGGGACAAAATGTATTTTATTTATAAAGGTTTCCCCAATGTTTGGAATAGTGCTAACATATATATTAGGCAATCAGTATATGAAATGAATAAATGCTTGCCAAGCAATTGTCCTGGTAATTTCCCAGCTATGTTTAGTTTCCTATTATTTGACTAGCGGTAGATAGCCTGCAAGTTACTGGTCCTACTCTATTCTACCAATCCTAAAGTCATACATGATGGATAGCTTCTTAAAGATTTCTATTGCTACGGAAAATATAAGACAGAATGAAAGAACCATACCTAGGAAAAGTTGTCAAAGGATAGTGTTAAAGACAGCTGTGCAAATATAAAGTGGTCATTTGGATTATATGTTCCAAATTAAGAACTATGCCTTATATTCCTTTTTTTTTTTTCTTTTTTTTTGAGACAGAGTCTCGCTCTGTTGCCCAGGCTGGAGCGCAATGGTGTAATCTCGGCTCATTGCAACCTCCGTCTCCCAGGTTCAGATGATTCTCCTGCCTCAGCCTTCCGAGTATGTGGGATTACAGGCACCCACCAACATGCTCAGCTAATTTTGCATTTTACTAGAGATGGGGTTTCACCATGTTGGCCAGGCTAGTCTCGACCTCCTGACCTCAGATGATCCACCCACCTCAGCCTTCCAAAGTGTTGGGATTACAGATGTGAGCCACTGAGTCTAGCCCTGTGCTTTATATTCTTATATCTGCAGCCAGCAAAAGTGTGTGAAATCACATACATATTTAGAGAAATCATGTGGAACCATGACAAACCTGTCATTGCCTCCTTTTGGAATCCACCTGCAATTCATTAAAGGAAAAAGGAGCTTCAAAGGAGCAAAGAATGAGGAGTGACCAGAAAGGATCTTAATATAGAGCAGTGGTAGTAACATGGTTAACAATTTGGAACTGCAGGTCAAGTGATGGTGTTTGAGATAGAGGAAGGCCAACAGTCAGAAAATCTCATGAGGAAAGAGACATTAAAATGTTTAACAGGTTTAAGGGCCAGCCATGGTGGCTCACGCCTGTAATCCCAGCACTTCGGGAGGCTGAGAGAGGGGGATCACTTGAGGTCAGGAGTTCAAGACCCACCTGGCCAACATGGTGAAACCCCATCTCTACTAAAGTCCAAAAATTATCCAGGCGTGGTGGCACATGGCTGTAATCCCAGCTACTCAGGAGGCTGAGGCAGGAGAATCACTTGAACCCGGGAGGCGGAGGTTGCAGTAAGCTGAGATTGTGCCACTGCACTCCAGTCTGGGTGACAGAGTGAGAGTCCCTCTCAAAAAAAAAAAAAAAAAAAGTTTAGATAGGTTTAAAAAAAAAAAAAAGTCTGGGCATGGTGGCTTAGGCCTGTAATCCCAGCACTTTGGGAGGCTGAGGTGGGCAGATCACAAGGTCAAGAGATAGAGACTATCCTGGCCAACATAATGAAACCCTGTCTCTGCTTAAAAAAAAAATACAAAAATTAGCTGGGCATGCATGCCTGTAGTCCCAGCTATTCAGGAGGCTGAGGCTAGAGAATTGCTTGAACCTGGGAGGTGGAGGTTGCAGTAAGCCGAGATTGCGCTACTGCACTCCAGCCTGGTACCAGAGCAAGACTCTGTCTCAAAAAATTAAAAATTAAAAAAAAAGAAATAAAGCTTGCAGTTCCATAAATTCATGAAATAGTTCTTAAAGCTTCTTATTCATGTAAGGTCTCACCCCAATACAGATATTTCTGTTATAATACCAAAAATGCTTTCCTGAAAAATCTTACTTTCTCAAGATACATAGAAATAAGAGGTGCTTATGCAACAAACATGATTAAGGGATAGACCATTCAAAATCTATGGAACATTACAACCAGAACAAAACAAAACCAGTACCAATTCTAATAAAAATACTACTACCTTTAAATCTCTACTAGCATAATCTTAAACCCTAGGGCTTGTACTTCCTCCCTGACATGTAGTCTTGAAAAGCACTGTTTCTCATAAACCATTTTAATCAAAATAAAAAATCAGATCCATGATATAGTCTTCTTCATTAATCCAACGTTTTAAAATAGGGAGAATGTAGCCTCTTCATCTGCATTTTTCAGGTTTATCAGACAGCTTAACTTCAGGGGCTTCCCGCTGCTGGGGGTTAGCAGAGGCTTTTTGGAGAAAGTGACTCTTTGGCTGAAACCTGAAAAATGAGTAGAAGTTAGGCAAAGGATTAGGGTGATGAGGGCAGAGCGAACATGTTCTTCTGCCCAGAAGATAGAAATAAAATGGCATATTAGAGGAATTTAAAAATCATAATCAGAGAGTAGACGAAGAATGGGAGCATTATGAAAAATGAGAATGAAAAAGTAATGGGGATGCGGATTAGAATTGAAGGTCTTTTTGTGGTCCAGAGCAGCGCCATCCAACAGAACTTTCTGTAATGACAGAAATGTCATATATCTGCACTATCTAATATGGTAGCCACAGCCACAGGTGGTGATTGAGTACTTGAAATATGGCTAGTGCAATGGAGGAACTGAATTTTTACTTAATCTTACTTTAATTCAAATTTAAATAGCCACATGTGGTTACTGGCTAACGCACTGGACAATACAGCTCTAGGGCTTATCTTCTTACCAACCACACTATGTCTTGCAATTTCTTGCCATCTAGGCAGCCAAGATGAGGAGTTCCATAATATACCTCCACCACATACACCCGCATCCCCATTACTTTTTCATTCTCATTTTTCGTAATGCTCCCACTCTTCGTCTACTCTCTGATTACGATTTTTAAATTCCTCTAATATGCCATTTTATTTCTATCTTCTGGGAGGAAGAACATGTTCGCTCTGCCCTCCTCACCCTAATCCTTAGCCTAACTTCTACTCATTTTTCAGGTCTCAGCCAAAGCAACACATTCTCCAAAAAGCCTCCGCTAACCACCGACAATCTATATTAGGTTCTTCCTTCTCTTCTGTTGCCTGCCTAGAACTCTTTTCCTTGCTAACACAATTTGTGGTTGTCAGTTTATCATTTACTGACTTTCTAGACTGCAGAAACTGAGTGTTTTGTTTACCACTGCATTTCGGTACCTAACAGAGTGCTTGGCGCACAGCATTTGTGAGAGGGAAAAAAGAGAGACTGGGGCATCATCGGGACATTCGACCTCCACCAACCAGAACTTAAAAATCCCGCTAGCCGCACCGCAAGGCAGATCCGCGTCCTCGCTCCCCAAGCAAAGTTGGCCTCAACTGATCTGGAGCAAAGACGCTTCAGCTCAGTACGCCGCTCCCTCCCTCCCCTCCAGCCAGGGATCGTAGGCCTACCTAAGTAACCTCCGCCTCATTCCTTTTTCAAAGGGTAATGACACGGCGGAAGAGCCACAGTGAGCGCCGGCCACTACATACCTTAGACACAGATGAGGTGGCCATGGTCTCAACTGGCTCTGCGGATTCCAGATGTACTCGGGATTTCCCGCGCGCCCTCGCGGCTGCAGGGCAGAGGTTAGTGGCGAGGCACGCGGCTTCTTGATTGGCTGGCATTACCCTCCGAGGCGGGTTTCCGGCGCGCGGAGGCGGGGCGTATAAGGAGGCGGGGCGAGGCTGGGACTGGCGGACTACTGCGCATTTTCTTGAAGCAGACATGGCGTGCGGCTTTCGCCGGGTTATAGCTTGCCAGGTATGGATCCCCTAGCCCTCAGGGGAACCCCTGCGAAGCTAGGGACCCCAAAGGCCTTTCACCGCTGCGGGCCAGTCCTCAGTCAGTTGAAGGGTGGGTCCCACGGAATCCTATTAGTTTCTGCCACCTCCTCCCCCTTCTCTGGAGCTGTTGGGGCTCCTGAAGTCCTCTGGAGAGTCGGTTGGGACCAGTTTCTCTCCGTGAAAAGTAAACTTTGAACGGTACCTGGTGCTTCCTTCACTCCTTCCGATCCCACAGCTTTGTGTGTTTTTCCTGGCTGGAAAGTCATTAGACTCCATAGAAGTTAGTGTTCTTTACATTTAGTGAAGCTGTTGTTGGTCTGGATTGTTCTTCAGAAGGACCTCATTTTAAAGCTGCTTATTTTTCTTGCAGTCACTTGGCCTATCCTAGAATTATTTTTGGTAACTCCCAAAGATATATGAGATATCTGAGACTCAGTTTTTCTTGGTTCAGGGTCATAATTGACTAGCTCTGTAGTGAGGAAGAGCTTACAAAATTGCAATATACTTGGTTTGTTTTGTTTTCACTTTTTGTGGAGAACGGGGTCTTGCCATATTGCCCAGGCAGATCTCAAACTCCTGGGCTCAACCTGTCCTTCTGTCTCTGCCTCCCTAAGAGCCGTGATTACAGGTGTGAGCCACCGCGCTGGGCAAATTGCAATATAAATGTGGAATTCATCAAAAAGAATTTTTAAGACTCATTGGCCACCCTTGCAAGGAAACTTTCTATTGTGGTCTTGACTAACTCATTTCCTTCTGATTAATGGACTTGTTAGTGGACGTAATTTGCCTGATGTATAATTCAGCTTTGCTCATTTTTTACAGTATTTCTAGACATTTGTGGAGAAATCCCTCTGCCTTGTCTTTATGCTTATAGATGTACTGCCCTGTCCAGTGATAATTACCCAAATATCACCAACATGGCATTTTGGTAAGACAGCTGAATTATTGCTTACTGGGATAAGGAAGAACACCACTTAGAGCTTTGGTAGTGTATTAAACTGGGAAAGCAAGGTCAGATTTCACTGACGGGTATGGCTTAAGGCTGGTCTTTCAGTGGCAGAGGGTAGGAGGGGGTTGGAGGAAGATGGCTTGATTAGGATTGGACAATGATCAGATACAGCAGTTTAAGACTGATAGGAAAAGCAAAGCAGCAAAGCAGAGTGCAAGGAGCCTTAAGGCATAAACTGTTGAGGTTTTCTACTGGAAGAACTCACAGGCCTGGCATGTGGCTCATGTCTATAATCTCATCACTTTGGGAGGCCGAGGTGGGAGGATGGCTTGAGTCTAGGAGTTCAAGACTAGCCTGGACAACTCAGGGAGACCCCATCTCAACCAATTTTTTTTTTTAAGTAGCCAGGTAAAGCCAGGCATGGTGGCTCATGCCTATAATCCCAGCACTTGGAGGTGGAGGTGGGTAGATCACCTGAGGTCAGGAGTTCAAGACCAGCCTGATCAACATGGAGAAACCCCATCTCTACTAAAAATACAAAATTAGCTTAGTGAGGTGGCACATGCTTGTAATCCCAGCTACTCAGGAGGCTGAGGCAGGAGAATTGCTTGAACCCGGGAGGCAGAGGTTGTGGTGAGCCAAGATGGCGCCATTGTCCTCTAGACTGGACAACTAGAGCAAAACTCCGACTCAAAAAAAAAAAAAAAAGAAGTAGCCAGGCATGATGGTGCACCTCTGTAGTCCTACCTACTTGAAAGGCTGAGGCTGAAGGATCACTTAGATGGACCCACGAGTTTGAGGCTACAGTGAGCTATGATCATGCTACTGCACTCCAGCGGGGGTGACAGAGCTGAGACCCTCTCGACATAAAATAAAAGTAAAAAACCTGAAAAGCTAATAGATTTCTCTGGAAGTTCTTATAATGAACGATTAAGTTATTTGGGTAGAAGTCTTCTAGAACAGTAAAATTACACTTATGAAGACAAAGAAATAATAAATTCATGGTAATGTAGATAGTAAACCATATCAGGGCAGGTAGTTTTGGACCTTACTGTCTAAGCTGTGTCTAAGGGTAGATGGTTTCCATTCTTAGCCCTTAGGTCAAGATAGTGCCAAGATGAGAAACAAATTGTGTCTAGTTTTGCAAAGGCTATGTTCTTTGTAAAGAATGTAAATTGGGCAAAGCATGGTAAAGAATGTAAATTGGGCAAAGCATGGTGGCTCACGCTTGTAATCCCATGACTTTGGGAGGCCGAGGCAGGAGATCCCTTGAGCTGAGATGTTCAGGACCAGCCTGGGCAACATGGGGAGACCCTCATCTCTACAAAAAATAAAAAACAAAACTTAGCTATGTGTAGTGGCACATGCCTGTGGTCCCAACTATTTGGGATTCTGAGGTGGAGGATCGTTTGGCCCAGGTGGCTGAAACTAGCAAGCTTTGATTGCATCCCTGCACTCCAGCCTGGAAGACAAAGTAAGACCCTGTCTCAAAAAAAAAAAAAAAAAAAAAAAAAGGCAAGTTGGAGAAACAAGAACTAATATATTAAGTGTATATTTGTGCTAATTACTACACATTCACATTTAAACTCATGGCTAACGCTATGATATAGAAGTATTAACCTTATTATATAATTGAGTAAGTTGAGATCCAGAGAAATTAAGTAACCTACCCAAAGCCACATCATCCATAAATTGTAGAGCTGGTTTATGAACAGAAATCTAACTTTAAAATTAGATCTTTCCTATATACTATGCTGTTTAGTTTGTGAAAGCAAGAAGCACAGTCCAATCATTGAACAAAATCTAATGGATTTATACAGCAGTGTAAATTATGTAGATATATATCCATTTCTCTGAATAGGAGCCACTGGGGAATGATCTGAAACTTGAGGATAAATAAGAATATTTTCAACATGGGACATGTGGAAAAAAGAGCAAGAAAAAAATGTTCAGTACAGTTTGAGCATCCCGAATCTGAAATGCTCCAAAATTTGAAACTTTTTGAGTGCTGACATAAGACTCAAAGGAAATGTTCATTGGGGAATTTCAGATTTCTAAATTAGGAGCTGAGTATAGTGGCTTATGCTGTAATTCCACCACTTGAGGAGACTGAGGCAGTTGGATCACTTGAGCCCAGGAGTTCAAGACCAGCCTGGGAAACATGGTGAAACCCCGTCTCTACCAAAAATTTAGAAAATTAGTTTGGTGTGGTAGCACGCACCTGTAGTCCCAGATATGTGAGAGGCTGAGGTGGGAGGGTCACTTGAACCTGAGAGGTAGAAGTTGCAGTTAGCCAAGATTGTGCTGCTGCACTGCAGCTTGGGTTGCAAAGCAAGACCCTGTCTCAAAAAAAAAAGAAAAAACAACCCCACAGATTTTCAGATTAGGGATGCTCAACAGGTAAGTATAAAGCCAATTTTCCAAAATCTGAAAAAATTCAGAAGTTGAAACACTTCTGGTCCCAAGGATACCCAGCCTGTATTTAATACCTTTGTGAATGAGCATCCCTTTGCTATAATAGTTTAGGAATGAAGGAATTTGTAACAGGCAATGGCAAATGCATTCAGCAAACTTTGATTAATGAGTCAACAGTTTTCTAAGCACTGTCATCAGTCCCAAGGCTAAAAGTGAACAGAAAATAGTTTCTGCCCTGAAATGGCTGCAGACATGCTTGGAAAACAATGTAAACAGGTAATTGCATTGCAGCCCGTAATCAGTGTATTAGAAGAATGTGCAAAGTGCTAAGGAAACTTGGAGAAGAAAGCTTCTAAGGGTCAGAGAAAGTTTTGTGGAAAGATGATGCTGGGTCTCAAGTTTTGAAAGGGGTATGGCTAGGAGTGTGCCAAGTAAATAGGGTGAGAGCTTGGGGAAAGGTCAGGTATTGCAAGAGGAGGGTGTGCATAGACACAGACATCTGGAAAGGACAATGTATACATGGAATCACAATATTTGGATGCCTTACTTCAGCAAGTCCTGTTGATTTTATCTTTGTATCTTGAATCCATCTACACCATTGCTGCTGCCTCCCCTCTCCTTTCTCTATTCCATACCAAGCCCCCATTATCACCTATACTGACTGCTTACAACAGCCTTCTGATGGGGTGTTTGTTTCCATTCTTGCCCTCCCTCCAATCCATTCTCCATATAACAAGAAAAGGACCTCTAAAATATGTATCAAATTGCATCAGTTTTCTTTCTTTGTTGCACAAGCCTCTACCAGAACCTTAACTTCTTCAACTTCTATTCATGCCCCACTCTATCCTTTTGGTAGGAACCCAGCTATAGGGTTATTTTCTGTTTTTCTAACATAGCAAAGTCTTTCCATTCCTATTGCATGGATTATTCCTTGGGCCTAAAAGAAATGCATTTTATACCATCGCTCTTTATGCATGATGAAAGTTTCATGATACAATACTTATTTATACTGTATTCTGTCCTATTTATACTATATTTTTTAAGACTGTGGTTGGGACTCAATGGAGTTTATTTCTACCTGGCAATCCATAATTTGAAAAGCATATCCTCTAGTTCTCTTAGTCCCTTGTTTGTTTCTATGATGACAATAATAAGAATAAGAGTAATTGTTTTACTTGTTTTAGTGTATGTTTCCTCTATAAGCTTCATGAAGACAGAACATGTCCTATTCACTGTTATTTCCTCAGTACCAGCAAAGTACCTGAAACACAGGTGTTTAGTACATATTTGAACGAACACCTGAATATCTCTGTTGTGATCTCATAGAAAATATGCAGCTTCTCTGAATGAGTTCATAATTTTAAAGCTATGGAGATGATGTGGTATAGTGGCTAAAATAACTCCATCTTGGATGCTAATTTGCCATATTGACTTTTGATCATCCCCAGTTCCAGGAATACCTCTAAGATTTCTATTTTATCTACTGTTTATAGTAGATAAACAGTATTATCAATAGCCCTGTAAAGTGAAGCAAAATACAGCACTGTACCAGTGAGGTATCCTATAAATAGTAATTACTATGATCTTCAACATCATTAGTAATCCTTGTAGCAATCCCGTAAACTTGGAATGAAAACCATCATACAGCCTCCTGTATTATATTAAGGACAGCATTTATAATTCCTGCCCTTAAGCAAATTATAGGCTGTGACATAGCATTCTTGATTTTTTCTAAGGGGTTGACTTCACATTCCTTCTGAAGTCAACCAAGTCAAAGCATGGTCACCCCTTTTCTATGGTATATAAGCCTTGGGTCTTGGGGTGGATAACAGTGCAAGGATCCATCATCTTGTCTCTCAGCTTCCTGAGATATGACTTCTGTTCATACATCCATATTAAATGTTTCTTTCTGAGAAGCTGGGTTTGTCAGCTGCTTTCTTTAGCCTCTCAGCATCCTCAGTGTTTTGAGAGTAGATTTGTATAGACCTGCTTACCATGGAACACTTAATAATGGTGGGAAGGATTAGAATTCTAGCTTTGCTATTTGTATAACTAACTCGACAAATCAGCCTTAAGATGATGGTTTTAATTCCAAGTTTACAGGATTGCTACAAGGATTAATAATGGATGTTGAAGACTACTGTATAATAACCACTATTCATGGGATACCTCACTTGTGCGGTGCCGTATTTTGCTTCGATTTACGGGGTTATTGATAAGATCTAATGAGATAAGAGTGCTTAATGTCAGGAGTTGGGAAGGGTCTGTAATTTTATCCTCTTAAGTTCCTACCACAGTTCCATGGATGGTGGCAGAAAACATCAGACCCCTGAATGAGGGAAAAGGATTTTACTCTTCATAGCAATAGCAGTAGCCACAGTATCAACATCTTTTGTGTGTCAGTTTCCAAATTTCTTCTTCCCGTAGCACAACGTGAAGAGGGTTAGATAACACCCCCACAAGCTGTGTACTGTGTTACAGGAGAGAAACCTTGAGTCTTTTATAATGGGCAGTAAGCATGCCTGCCCTTTGCTCTGGAGTGAGGAACCATCTTCCTGACTTGGTAGTGTTGGAGGATCAGAAGTGAGGAACAACTGGGGTAATTGCCTTTTTAGACTCATGGCCTATAGTTTATGTTAATGATGATGATAATGCAGAGCTAATTTTCATAAGATTATGTCAATTTTGCCACCTGTATGTCTGGTTGCTAAAGCATATGGATGTCTTTTTCATTAGCAAAATTAGGTTTTTATGCAATTATCACAGATTTTGATCCTGAACCTGGCAAGTGTAGCACCTAGCTGAATTTAGTATCTATCTAGAGCCAGACTGAGAATATTTTTTGAGTTTGTGTTCAGTTATTTGAGTACTAAAGGTAGGAATCATATTTGCTTATGTATCAGAGAAATAAATGGTTGAGGACTGCTGACAAGCTAGTTGATTAATGTGCTTTCCTAGTGAATGCTCTGGAGCCAAAGATTCTATTATGTTAGACACTCTGATACTAGGTTCCTAAATCCAAAGTTTAGAATTGTGCTTTGGTACATTGTAAGCACTCAATATATATTAGCCATTCTTATATTACATATTAGAATCTCTGATCTTAGGTTCTCAAACCAGATCTGGCAGATTGACACACTGTCACTTATAAGTGTGAGCTGAACAATGAGAACACATGACCACTGGGAGGATGGAAAGTGTTCCCACTGTACTTGCCCCTTCTTTCCTTTCTACCTCAAAAAAATAACTGCATCAACTGGCTGCCCCTCACCAAGAATCTTAAGATGCGCCTCACCAAGAATCTTGGATTTTCACTTGATATTCCCTTAAGAAGTACTTCTTCTTAAACAAACAAATAAATAAAAGACCAGGTGCAGTGGATAATGCCTTTAATTTCAGACTTTGGGAGGCTGAGATGGAAGGATTGCTTGAGTCCAGGAGTTTGAGACCAACCTGGGCAATACATGGCAATATAGTGAGACCTCATCTCTACAATAACCTAACAAATAAAAAAAAAAAAGTGCTTCTTTTTTGTTTTGTTTTGAGACAGAGTTTGACTAGCAAATTCCTGCCTCAGGTAATCTACCCGCCTCAGCCTCCCAAGCACTGGGATTACAGGTGCACCCGGCAAGAAGTGTTTTCTTGCTTTCAGCCTGAGATTTGCTCCTCATTCAATGATTTAGTTTATTCAAGGACTGTGCCTCATTTTATGGATTTTCTCTGTTAAATTTTTCAGGTTTACTGTTATAGTCTTTTATTATTTGGTTTTCATTGTGTAATCTTTTTTTAGGATACTTTTCTCTGTAAAGGTTTTAGCAGTTTGAAGCCTAAAGAAGATATTTATCAGTAGACCTTCTTATACTTGTGCTAGTACTAGGTGAAACACAATGCCAGGCGAAACAGCCCTACTTGAAGGGAGCGTAAAGAAAAAAAAAAACAACCCTGAAGCTAAACAAACCCATTGGTCACATCCTGATCCAAGAAAGCTCTAAATCCAATCTGAGACAGTTGAAGAAAGTCATATTACTTCCAGAATAATTCTGAACCTATGAGAATGCAGATGAACTTAAAACCATGCTTAGTGGCTCTCAGTGTCTTTTTCTTTTATTGCTGTTTTTTTTGGGGGGGTGCTGCACCCATACGAGAGAAAGATAAACCTCTAATTAAAAACATTCACTTAGTCTGGGTGGGCATTGTTAAAATGGGAGGCAACTGCTCTCTCCCTAAGCTGTGGTTCTTAAGCACTAGCTGCAGACTTGAATCACCTGAGAAGCATTTAAAAATACTTAAGCCCAGTCCCTTTGGCCTGGGGTAGGGAGTGGGCCTTGAGGTTATGAAAATTATCAGGTGATTCAGATGTTCATCCAGGCTTGATAACCACTACCCAACAGCTACCCAGAGACAGAAAGGTGTAGTACAGTGGTCTCGCTGCACATTAGAATCACCTGGGGAACTTTTTACATCCTGCAGACCAGAGCCCACTTTATACTAATCAAATCAGAATATTTGCACGTGGGATCCAGGCACGTTTTCCTAAAGATTCCCCGTGGTGATTCCAACATACAGCAAAGTGTTGGAACTGCTGGCGTAGTGACTAAGAACGTTGGCCATGGGAAGACCCAGCTTCTCCTCTGATAGATTTTTAAGTTTTCTTCGCCTCATCTGGAAAATCTGGAAAATTATTTAGCTACCATGTAGATGTGTCATCAGGATTCAAGGTATTAATACATATGGAGTGCTTAGAATTGTGTTTGGTATGTTGTATGTATTCAGTGTCAGTAAATATTAGTCATTATTTATGTTATTTTAGAATATCTGAGGGTGGGGTACTTTGAAGACCCCTCTCCCCCTCACCACTCTAGGTTTAGCACTGTGTGAAGTTAGTAAACAGTGCATGTCTGAGCCCTACTGCTTAACGTTTACTAGGAATTCCTTAAACGTACTTTTATAAAGTTGTGGTTTGGTAAAGGAAAAGTTCTCATTTTTGCAAAATAATGCCTGCTCATTTTAAAGAATTAAGCAATACAAAAATGCAAAGAATTTTTTAAGCTCCCCCATAAATCATCACCAACACTGACTTTTAGTTTTAGGTATATTTCTATGTAGATATACAGGCAGAAAAAAAGAAGGAAGGAAAATAGGAAGGAAAACTGGGTAAATACACTTTTTACAAAATCCAGGCTGTGTTGTAATGAGTTTTTATTTTCAGAGTGTTTTAAGTTTTACAATGGAAAATGAAAATAGTATTATGAATACCTCATGTACTCGTTACTGAAATGCTGTTTTATCATTTTTGTTATATTCGTATTATTATTTTAAAGTAGAAATGGGGGGGGGGTCTCACTATGTTGCCCGAGGCTGGTCTCAAACTCTTGGCCTCAAGTGATCCTCTGCCTTGATCTCCCAAAGTATTGGGATTACAGGTGTGAGCCACCACACTTGGCCTAAAATGCTGTTTTAAATAAAAATGTTAAAAGTAGTTTTGTTTGAATTCAGTGAAAGAAAAACCAAAATGCAGTTCAAAAAAACTGATTTCCTAAATGAGGTTTTTACAGATAAGAAAATTGTGAAAAACATTACAATTTGTATTGTTTTTTTTTTTTTTAAAGATCTTTATGTTTCTAATTTACATAGCATCACCTTCTGCCGTAAGGGATGAAGACATTAGCACTCTCACAGATGTATAACTTTCTTCTGTCTTTACCAATTCGTGTTGAGTAACCTTCTCACTCAAAGTTTCATAACATTTATAGTCTGTTTAGTAACCATATCTGTGCAATTTGTCTCCTATTCATTTTATGTTGAACCAGATAAAATGCTTACCACCAATCTTTTTCCTGATGTATGGCTTAATTGGTTGTATTTAAGAAATTATGACTTCTCAGAAAAAATCCTAGAAATATCGAAAGGAGGCATAAGCTTTAGAAAATTACCATGTTTAGAAATAAGGCTGAATGCAGTGGCTTATACCTATAATCCCAGCACTCTGGGAGTCTGGGGCAGGATGTTTGCTTGAACTCAGGAGTTTGAGACCAGCCTGGACAGCAAGGTAAGATATGCTGTCTCCACAAAAAATACAAAAAATTAGCCAGGCACAGTGGTGCACACCTCTAGTTTCAGCTACTCAGGAGGTTCAGGTGGGAGGATCAATTGAGCCCAGGAGTTAGAAGTTGCAGTGAGCTATCATCATCCCACTGCATTTCAGCCTGGGCAACAAAGTGAGACCCTGTCTCAAACAACAACAAAGAATCAAAATCTTTCTTTAAGAAGTAAAGGAATAACACTGATTGTTTAGTTCTTATCTCAGATTTTCTCTCCTAATACCATAGATGCAAATACATAGGGAATCCCAATATAATTTTAAAATTTTCCAATCTTCCTGTGTTGGCAATTAACTCAAATTAAAAAACAACTGAACAGGTGAAACAAACATACTAGTTTGCAACTTCTTTATTGAATGAATCTATTCCTATGTAATATCACCACCAAATTATCTGCTTTGACTGGATCATGATCTTTATGATTTAGGTAATGTGACTACGAAGTAAAGTACATTTATTTCATTTCTCATGGAGTTTTCTTGATTGGATGCTTTATTTTCAAAATTTAGTAACTTAACCAGCATGCATCTCAGTGTTGAATTTTCTGTATATTTTCTTGACATAATTTATTTTTATCTGTAGATTCAGTTTGTCTTTTTAATTAAAATGTTAATCATAGAAAAGAATGTAGTTAATACTTATATGCCCCACACCCGGTTTGAAAAATAAAATATTACGAATACTTTTAAATTCTTGAGACTACCTATCTCTGACAAACTCTTTCCTCACACAAGAGGTAATGTCTCTCTTGAAATTTATTATAACTGTGAATATCACTTATTACCATGAATGTATCTCTGAATAGTATAATTTTATAAGTTATTAAATTTTTTATAAATTGTATCAAACTGTAATGATTTTTGTGCAGCTGCAGCTTGGATTTTTTGGTTTGACTCAATTTTTTAAAAAGACATATCCAGCTGGGCACAGTGGCTCACACTTGTAATCCCAGCACTTTGTGAGGCTAAGGCCGGTGACTTGAGGTCAGGAGTTCGAGACCAGCCTGGCCAACATAGTGAAACCCTATCTCTACTAAAAATACAAAAATTAGCTGGACATGGTGGTGGGTACCTGTAATTCCAGCTACTCAGGAGGATGAGGCTGAAGAATAGCTTGAACCCAGGAGGTGGACGTTGCAGTGAGCAGAGATCACACCATTGCACTCTAGCCTGGGTAACAAGAGCGAAACTCTCTCAAAAAAAAAAAAAAAAAGTATCCATAATGATGCATGGAGGTCTAGTTCTTTGATTTTACTGCTGAACGGTGTACCATAGTAGTAGTGTACCACAATTCCTCTGATTCCAGCTGCCACTTGAGTAAACAGTTCCATATGTGCTTCCATTCACCTGTTGCTAACAGCACCCCAGCTTCTCTGCAGCTTGCTGGTCCCAGCACATATGTAGCTCCAGTGTGGTGAAATTATTCTGGATAGAGAATTCTGATAGACATTGTATTTTAGGAGGTACCGAGAAAAGCCTCCATTGCTTACAGCAATGACTTTGATGGCATGATCATGTATTAACTTTTCTTCCTTCCTTCTCTCTCATCATTTCTGCCCCCAGGAACCATCTCCCAAATAGACTGCTTGCTCACAAGTCTTTTTCTCAGCCCTGCTTTTGGGGAAGCCAAGGCATGGGTGTGGGTGTATGTGTGTGTGTGTGTGTACTTTCCATTTCGTAGGGTTCTGTTGATTCATCTCTGTGACTTCTGATAAGTGATACTACGTTAGGAGCCCTGCTAAATAAGGCTGCCTCATTCTGCTTCAAAATCTGTAGTGTCGTGTCTTGGAGACCTCTTTGAAGTTTGTGGCTTTGAATTTTGTCTCTCTATCCTTATGTATTGGTTTCTCGGGAAGCAGTCTACCTTTCCTTCCTGTCTGCTTGTTTTTATTTGCCAGTCTTCTTTGAGTTTGTATTTTAAGGACACTGATTTTCCTGAGGTTGGATTATCTTGTCTTCAATTCTGTTTATTTTTCTGATTACATTAATTTTTGTGTACTCTGATTATTTTAGTTCTATGTCATACTTTTTTTTTCAATTATGACTGTACTCATATTTCTAAATTATTAGTTTTATGGTAAAAAGTTTGGTCATCAATTTTTAGACTCCTTTTAAAATTCACTTTTGTTTTCTCGTCTTGTCTTTTTTACTTCTTGTATATTCTACTCACATTCTCAGTAAGTTCCAAATCCTGAAGCATTTGTGAACAATGTTTTTCGTATTCATTGGGTTACATTTTTCTCCTGGGCAGAGTTCTTTGATCTGTTGAATGCCACATTTTTTCCTGCTGTCTATCTTTTGGTCTGGGCCTTCCTCCCTTCTCTGTCTCTCCTTATTTTTGTTTATTTCAGTTTGAGTACCTGCTGGTGATGCCTGTTCTTTTTCTTCTTACTCATGCTTGACAGCTCTGCCCCAGCTTTCTATTTGTTTGCACGTTGTGTGGATGATTTCTTCACTCTTAGTGTCACATTTGTTCTTGACTTACCTTACCTTTGTTGTTGCAAAAATATAAACTCTGCCCCCTTTCCATTCCTGTTTTGTCTCTCTCTCCAGTAGGTCATGGTGACCTGTACATATTATTCCTCAACTCTGATATGGTATATGTTTGCTAACTAGCCCCGATACTTTTCTGTCTTCCTATAAAGACCACTACTCTTATTCTTACCACTCACACAACACCATATCAAGGTTTGCTTTCTGCAGTTGGAGCATGTATTGTGTTTTCATTGGAAAAGCCATTGGTGTGCTACCCTAGAATTTTTACTTCTTCTGGAAGGTGCTAGAATTTATTTCTGTCTCATTGTTTCCCACAGCTTGGGCAGCATCTCTCAGTTGCAAGAGAGAAAAAATTGTGGAATTTATTCAGTTTGTTTCTCTCCAGATTTGGGGTGTTAATGAGAATTGTTGATTCATCTCTATGACTTCTGATACATAAGGACCGAGTTAGGAGTCTTGCCAAACAGGCTGTTCCATTCTCCTCCAGAAGCTATTGTATTTTTACTTGACTATCACCTTTGAAGTTTATGACTTAGCTCTTCCTGCCTTGTGTATTTGCTGCTGGAGAACCTACCTGTCTGTTTACTTTCTTTCTTTTTCTTCTTGATGTTGGTTGAAGATGGGAGATTATGTGAAGAAGCTTTCATTTCACTACTTCATCCCAGAGTCTTCCTGGTTTTTTTTTGTTTGTTTGCTTGTTTGGGGTTTTTTTCTTGGAGGCGTGTGTGTGTGTGTGTGTGTGTGTGTGTGTGTGTGTGTGTGTAAAAATAAACATAATGTAAAATTTGCCATCTTAGCCATTTTTAAGTATATGGTTCAGTGGTATTAAGTACATTTAAATTGTACAACCTTCACCACCATCTATCTGCAGAACACTTTTCATCTTGCATAACTAAAACTCTGTACCCATTAAACAATAACTCCACATTTACTTCAATGCCTTTTTTTGTTTTAAAATTTACATTATGTAAGACTGTTTTTATACTGATATGTTTGGGCTTCATGACCCCACCTTAATCTCATGTTGAACTGCAATTCCCAGTGTTGGAGTTGGGGCCTGGTGAGAGGTGATTGGATCATGGAGATGGTTTCTAATGGTTTAGCACCATTCCCCTAGTGCTGCCTTGGCAATAGAGTTCTCACAAGATCAGGTTGTTTAAAAGTGTGTAGCATCTCCCACTTCGCTTTTTTTCTCCTGCTCTTGCCCTGTAAGATGTGCCTCTTTCCCTTCGCTTTCTGCCATGATTGAGTTTCCTGAGGCCTCCCTAGCCATGCTTCCTGTATAGCCTGCAGAACCATGAGCCAAATAAACCTCTTGTCTTCATAAATTACCCAGTCTGTTATGTCTTTACAGCAGTGCAAGAACAGACTTATTAGATGTATCTTCTGTGAAATTATTGAAACTATTATCTTGTTATTTTTATCTACATATGAGTAAGATAAGCTAGTCTTAGAATTATTTTCAGGAAAAGTTCATTCCTGCTATTTGCTGGAAAAAAAAAAAATATATATATATGTATATATATGTTTTACCCTATATTACTAGGGGTAAAACATGCTGTGTAGATAGATTCCATTTGTACCTTGATTGCCAAGAAGTGTAAGTACCTTGAGCTTAGGTTTTCTGGCATAATTTTATACCTCCATTTTGTTTTATGTGCTTAAGTCCCCCACAGGGCTTTTCTGTAGCAAATGAAATGTAATAAAATAATACATGAGGCCAGGCATGGTGGCACAATTCCTTGTAGTCCCAGATACTCAGGAAGTTGAGGTGGGAGGATCGCTTGAGATCAGGAAGTTGAGGCTACAATGAGCTGTGGTCAAGGCAGCACTCCAGCCCGGGTAACAGAGTGAGACCCTATCTCTGAAAAAAACAAAAAAAAGAAGAAATGATTAATTAGCTTTTCGTTTAGCCAAAAGAATTCTCTAAATGAGAATTTCGTATTGTTTATTTCAATGTAGGTATTGTATTGCTTCCCAAGTTCACAACCTATTTGTCAGCTGAAATGCTTCGAAACTGACTTAATTGCTAAGCTTTTTTTCAGCTGAATTGCTATGTATAAGATAGAGGAAAATCTTAGTGATTATGGGTAAGTTCAGGAGATTTGTCCAAAACTAAAATTTTTTAAAAGGAAAAGGAAATATTTATTACATGTTTACTATATGACATATTAGTCATCATAAGAGCCCTAGTTGATTATTTAACAGATTTATTATCTCCATATTTCAGCTATGAAAACTATAGCTCATTCATGTGAGATTACTTTCCCAAGGTCTCTTAACTAATAAAAGTAGAACTGGAAGTTAGATCCTTTTTTTTTTTTTTTCCCTGGGAAATTATAATAGAACCTTTATTTCTGATGTCTCTATTCTAAAAACATTTTGTACTATAAACATGAACTATTTCAGCCTTTGTCCTATAAATGCTTTGGAAATGTTTACTTCTATAAATGTATCCTAAAGAAATGACATTTTAGTAAGAAATACAGTAATTTACTTCCTAAAGTCTAGAAAATAAAAAATATTGTACCCTGAGAGAAAACGTTAGAAAATCAACCTATACCAAGCCAAAGTGGAAATGTACAAGCCTCTTAAAGAAAGTGATGGCTCCAGGTCTGCACGTTTGGGCAAGTTTTTGAAGTTAATATGTTTGTGAAATTCAACAAATAACTTCTATTGGCAACAGGAGAGTAAATGTTGTTATTAATCAAGAAACAGTGTTTTTAATTTTATTCCTGTCCTCAACAGTCACAAACACCCTTAAAGTGATTTTTCTTAAACTCTTCTTTCTTTTTCTGTTTTCCCCATCACTCCCTTTTCATTTTCACAACTCTACAGTCACATAATTCTTTGCAGAGGCTACATGGGGTTTGGAAAAGTGGGGAAAAAGTTGAAGACAGTTTTAAATTCATGCTGGCTGTGCTGTTATTTCAATACTTTGTTTTTATGCATTTCTCACTGAAAGGATAATACATATGTGTATTAGTCTATTCTCATGCCACTAATAAAGACATACTGACACTAGGTAATTTATAAAGGAAAGAGGTTTAATTGACTCACAGTTCAATATGGCTTGAGGGGCCTCAGGAGAGTTACAATCACTGCAGAAGGGGAAGCAGACAGGTCGTTCTTCACGTGGCAGCAGCAAGAAGTACCGAGCGAAGGGTAGTGGAAAGCCTCTTTTAAACGCATCACATCTCATGAGAACTAACTCACTGTCAGGAGAACAGGATTGGGGATACCACCCTCATAATTCAGTTATCTCCATCTGATCCCTCCCGTGATACATGGGGATTATGGGAGCTATAATTCAAAATGAGATTTTGGAAGGAAATACAACCAAACCATATCAATATGGCATAGGGGTTGAGTACAGGTTTTGGTTTTAGATAGCCTGTATTCACATCCTAGCTTTTCTTTCCACTTAGGCAAGTTAAGTAAATTCCCTTTACTTCAGTTTCATTATTCATAAAATGAGGACAGAAATAGTAGGAAAGTCATGGGATTGTTGCAAGGTAAAATTAAGGCAGTTAAGACATGCTTGTCACATAGGACTGGTGTGGTGGCTCACTCTTGTAATCCCAGCACTTTGGGAAGTGGGGTCGGGACGTTTGCTTGAGGCCAGGAGTTAGAGGCTAGCTTGGTCAACATAGCAAGACTGTCTCTATACAGATTTTTTAAAAATCCGGCTGAGTGTGGTATCTCACACCTGTAATTCCAGCACTTTGGGAGGTCGAGCCAGGCAGATCACCTGAGGTCAGGAGTTTGAGACTAGCCTGGCCAACATGGTGAAACCCCATCTCTACTAAAAATACAAAAATTAGCCGAGTGTGGTGGCAGGCGCCTGTAATCCTAGCTACTCAGGAGGCTAAGGCAGGAGAATCACTTAAACCCAGGAGGCGAAGGTTACAGTGAGCCAAGATCACCCCACTGTACTCCAGCCTGGGTGACAGAGTGAGAGTCCATCTCAAAATAAATAAATAAATCATTCAGTGCATGGGAATGTCTCTTCTACCTAACTTTGAGTGTCCATTTAGGGCAGTAGTTCACAGCTCTGGCTGTGTATTGACAATAATGCAAGGAGCTTTTAAAAAATATAAATACAGCAAAGCACAGTTCCTCACACCTGTAATCCCAGCACTTTGGTGAGTTGATGTGGGAGGATCACATCAAGCCAGGAGTTGGAGACTGGCCTGGGCAACATAGCGAGAAACTGTATGTGCTACAAAATATATGTACATAAACATACCTACCCCTACTATTCTAATGAGTAAGCCTTCCATAGGGCTGGGGATCAGATTTTCCTTATTATTTACTTGTTTATTTTTAAATGCCGTGAGGTGTTTTTTTTGTTTTGTTCACTGCTGTATGCTAATACCTGGAATAATGCCTGGGACATTAAGTAGCCACTGAATATTTTGTTTTGCTTTTGTTGTTGTTTGTTTTTGTTTTGTTTTGTTTTCGAGACAGAGTCTCACTCTGTTGCCAGGCTGGAGTGCAGTGGGGCAATCTTGGCTCACTGCAACCTCTGCCTCTTAGGTTCAAGCGATTCTCCTACCTCAGCCTTCCAGGTAGCTGGGACTACAGACATGCACCACCATGCCTGGCTAATTTTTGTATTTTTAGTAGAGACGGGGTTTCATCATGTTGGCCAGGATGGTCTCAATCTCTGGACTTTGTGATCCACCCACCTCAGCCTTCCAAAGTGCTGGAATTGCAGGCACGAGCCACCGTGCCTGGCCAATATTTTTTTTTTTTCCTCCCCTTAGAGAACTTGGAATTACCAATTTTTTTAATGAAAAAAAAATGAATTATCTGTGGGTAATTTCTCAGTGGTTTGTCTTCTCTCTTACTGTAATTTTTTTTTAAATTTACTTAGATAAAATTCATTCTTTTTCTGGATAGTTCCATTTGCTAATTTATGGTCAAATCTTCCTCTCAACCCCTGGCAACCACAGATTTATTCTTCATCTTTAGAATTTTGGGTTTTCCAGAGGTCCAATAATTGAATCATACACTAGATACCTTTATGAATCTGGCTTCCTTCACTTATAATGCATTTGAAGCTCATTCGTGTTAAGTGTATTAATAGTTTATTCTTTTAAGTGATATTCCATTGAATGGAACAAATACGTCAACAATCTTACACTGTTTTGTTCTTTTTGATTTTTAGCTTTCCAGAGTGTTGGATCTTCCACCAGAAAACTTGATCAAGTCAATATCTGCAGTTCCAATTTCCAAAAATGAGTTAAGTATAATATACTTGTAACAATCTAAAAAGTTGCTGACTTTGTTGCTATACCAAAAAAGTAAAAAAGAATTGTTACTCTTCAATTTATGATATAGTCCTTGAAATTAACTGTAAGATATGATTCATTATATTCAACCTATTACTCCCATTGAGTTAAATAATAAAATTAATATCTGTATTTTAAATATTCTGATGTAGCGGATTATTATTATTCATTACTGTATCCCCAATACCTGGAATAATGTATTATTCTATTACTCCCATTGACTTAAATAATAAAATTAAAATCTGTATTTTAAATATTCTCATGTGGCAGATTATATATTCTTATATTAGTTATGCTAGTAAATATAATTATGGCAAAGTCTTTGGGAATGAGGTTCAAATTCAATCCTGTAACAAATCACAAAAATTTTGGTTAGAATGTCAGGGTTTTTGTAGGGATATTAAAGATTGTACAGCCATCTGGTGCTTCGATACTGCTGTACCATATTTATCTACTAGGTTTTTAATGTTGTTTTCGTTTATTAGGTTTCCTTTTGAGTATTCCCAGTGATAGAAAACTGTTGGTTAGGACTACACACAACCAGTAGTTGCTTTCTTGGTTACGAGAGATGTCTCTTTGTGAGTTTGGTCATCCTAAATGATTCCTGTTTACCATCTGGATAGAAAACTTCAACATTTGGATAAAATATTCTCTGTCAATTAATAATGAAAAGAAATTAGCTACATAGTAGGCATTTAAGCCCTAAGCTTTGAAAAGAAATAAAAGATATAATTATTAGTACTATTATGTCTTTGTATTTTATTCACTCAACTTTGTCAGGACTTTAAGGTAGAGAATAAAAAAGTAAGTGGAAAAGAAAGCAAAAGCCTACATTTGGCCTTCTAGTAAAAGCACCTTTAAGATGGCTGACTGCAACTTTTTATATTGACTTTCTGTAAGAGAGGCAACCACTACCAAGAGGATCTTGTGATTATATGTAAATAGATGTAACCTTCCAAACTGGTTACCTATTTCATAAAACTTATAAATGACATTCTGCATAATAAGAGAAATGTTACTGGTTTGGTGTTTGTTTTGAGACCAGGTCTCATGGAGGGCAATGGTGTGACCTTGGCTCACTGAAGCCTCAACCTCCCATGCACAATTGTTCCTCCCATCTTAGCCTCAAGAGTAACTTGGACTACAGGCTCATACCACTATGCATGGCTGATTTTTATGTTTTTGTTTAGAAATGGAGTTTAGCCATGTTGCCTAGGGTGGTCTTGAACTCCTGGGCTCAAGCAATGTACCTGCCTTGGTCTCTCAGAGTATGAGATTATAGGTATGAACCACTGCACCCAGCCTTTTTCCATTTTCCTTTTTTTGAGATGGAGTCTTGCTCCCATTGCACTGGCTTCAGTGCAGTGATGCAATCTAGGCTCACTGCAACCTCCACCTCCTTGGTTCAAGTGATTTTCCTTTAGCCTCCCAAGTGGTTTGGATTACAGGTGTGCACCACCATACCTGGCTAATTTTTGTATTTTTAGTAGAGATGAGGTTTTGCCATGTTGGGCAGGCTGGTCTCAAACTCCTGACCTCAGGTGATCCACCCGCCTCAGCTTCCCATAGTACTAGGATTACAGGCCTGAGCCACTGCACCCGGCCTCCATTTTCATTTGATGTTTCAAAGGCGTTCAATAAGCTGAACCATCTTGGCCTGTCTTTTGAGTAGGATTTCCTTTGCCTGCTTTCACGAATTTGAAGTATTGACTTTAGTTTATAGAAAATAAAGATTGGGGAGGGCCTCAACATTTTTCTGGCCTACAAATCTGAAATTCTTTATATTAAATTTACTTAAAACAAACTGTTATATGTAAATTTTTGGTGCCTCAAAAAAGGTAGCCATTGAATAAAAATTTTCTCAGCAAGGCAATTTTTACCTTCTGCAGAAAGAGTGCTACCTGTTAACAATCCTGCCACAAGAGCACAATGAACAAAGGAAAGGCAGGAATATTTATCTCTCATGCACTAGGTCCTTACTGCTGTATCCTATGTCCACTGGTTGGAGCTGGACCTCACAGTCAAAGCTAAACCTGATTGGCTAACAACTTAACACTTTCCTAAATAGGTAAAGGCAACAGCGAACAAAGGAAAAGAGAAAATTGCTTGTGAAAGAACTTAGAAAAGTAATGCCATTTTCAAATATGGAAGGGGCATGGGCTGCAAGCTGGGACATGCCTGAGCAGGTGCAGAACAGATATCTTGGTTAAAGTACAAGGATATACAATGTACTCATTTCTTAACAACTACATAGGATAGGGCTTAACAAAGGGTTATTAGAAAAAAAAAAAGAAGGCTTTGAAGGAAGTTAGTCTTTAAAAGAAACTATTATTTCTAACATTTATTGTTTACTCTTTAACAAGAAGGGAAACTTTAAAGAGGAACTTTTTACTTTCCACACAAAGGGAACCTCTACTGCTTTGCCATAATGAATTCAGGTATCCTTTACAGCATGAACCTAAGCCTAACCATTCTATATTTCTAACTTTATTCCAGAATGCTCGTACCAGGTTAATTAAGACATACTATTTTTTTAACATGGTTTATTTAACATAATGAATTAATTTACTTAGATCTACTAATTCTCAATTTTATTTTCTGTCTACTGTATGATGGTAGTAGACAGAATTAACAACTTTATTATAAGCCAGTGGCTATCAAGTCTGTGAATTTAACACTAATCAATATCACAACTCCTCAGAAGTAGTGGAAAAATAACTATTAATTTTTAAACTTTTTAAGTATAAATGAACATATGGGGACTAGTTTAATGAACCTTATGTGCCCATAACCCACCATCACATGTATGGGACCAGTTTTGTTTCTTTTATACTCTGTCCACTGTCCTTGTCCACTTTTTTTTTTTTTTTTTTTTTGGAGACAGGATCTCACTGTGGCAATCGCTGAGGCTGGAGTGCAGTGGTAGAATCACGGCTCACTGCAGCCTCAACCTCCCAGGCTCAAGCTGTCCTCCCATCTCAGCCTGCCGATTAGCTGGGACCACAAGCATGGACCACCATGCTTGGCTAATTTTTAAAATTTTCTGTGGAGACAGTGTCTCCCTACATTTCCCAGGCTAGTCTTGAACTCCTTGGCTCAAGCAATTCTCCCACCTCAGCCTCCTATGCTAGAATTATAGGTGTAAGCCACTGTGTCAGGCTCTCCTTATCCACAGTTGATTTTGATATCTACTGCTTTTCATAGCCTAGATGTTATGTCTTTATAAAGAGTTTTTTAAAATTTGTTTTTCTATTATAAAAGCAAAACAGATAATCTTCTTAAGGAAATTCAGGAAAATACAGAAGAATAAGAGAAGATAAAAGTACCCAATATTCTTACTACAGTAAGACAACTGATTTTAGCAAGTTGATGTATTTTTTACTTTTTTCTTTGAATGTTTTTAGCCTTTTAAAAAAATGTAACTATAAAACGACTACTAGAAAAATGTAAGATTTTTTAATCCTTTTCCTGACATAATTCTTTTTTATAAATGAATATCACTTTTAACAATATTGCAACATTCCCTTGTTGCTAGACATTTAGATTGTTTTCATTTTTTAATATAATTTTTTTTTTTTTTTCTTAGAATCTGGGTCTTCCTATGTTGCCCAAGCTGATCTTGAACTCCTTAGCTCAAGCATTCCTCCTGCCTTGGCCTCCGAAAGTGCTAGAATCACAGGCATGAGCCCCTGTACCTGGCCAAAGTTTGATACATACTGGGCTGCTGGATGATGTATTAAGGCTCAGGAAAATTCTTAATGGTCATTGTAGACTAGGTTTTAAAATGTGATGTTAACCAGAAGTCACACAGGAATTCTTAGTTATCTCCCTGAGTTTCACAAGTGTTAATTAAAGGAATCATTTGTGCCTTCTCAAAAATATGTCTTTTAATTCCAGTGACAGATGGGCTGGATAAATAATGTTTCAACTCTCTTACTCTGCCCATAGAGTCTCATTCTCTAGTTCCATATTAAACACCAGAAGATTAATTAGTGTGAGTAGTTATATAGATGTTTGTATGTTGATTTAAAAAGAATTTTTTCACCTTGAACTATTTCAAACCTCCGGAAAAATTCATAGTGGTTTTTTTTTTTTTTTTTTTTGAGACAGAGTTTCGCTCTTGTTACCCAGGCTGGAGTGCAATGGCGCGATCTCGGCTCACCGCAGCCTCCGCCTCCTGGGTTCAGGCAATTCTCCTGCCTCAATCTCCTGAGTGGCTGGGATTACAGGCACGCGCCACCATGCCCAGCTAATGTTTTGTATTTTTAGTAGAGACGGGGTTTCACCATGTTGACCAGGATGGTCTCGATCTCTTGACCTCGTGATCCACCCACCTCGGCCTCCCAAAGTGCTGGGATTACAGGCGTGAGCCACCGCGCCTGGCCTCATAGTGTTATAATGAGTACTCTCATGGTCCCTTTCTAAGTTGTCAAGTCCTTTTTCCAAATTTACTTCAAGTCTTATTTTGTGGGGAAAGGGAAAGCTTTTGATTTTTATCAAACATTAAGATAATGTTGAAGTCACTATATGTATTTATTTGACTTCATTCCCTACCCTGCTTCCTAGAGAGAAGTGATGTCATAATGCAAATGACTTATTTTCACTAATCAGTTAGTTGCTTTGTGTTTGTTTCTTTGTTTTTGTGTTGTTTCTTCACCTACCCAATGAAAAGGATAAATGGCATTGTCTGTCTCTTTAATGAACTACTGAGTGTTAAGAATAATCTTATTTTTCTCATCTTGAAACTCGAATTACAACATTTTTTGAAATATGGCATTTGGAGGTCAGTGGAGAAGTGTGAATTATAAGCAAACTTTGGAGTAGTAGAGGAAGCATTGTAGAAGAGTTCAAGAGACCTGGGCTTTTTTCTCAATCTGTTTTTAGTTGCAGTAGGATTTTAAAGGAGACATTTAGCTTGCCAGACATCAGTTTTCATGTCTATAAAATAAGGTGGCTGCTCTACCTGTTTCACAGAGATACCATAAAGCTACAATTGGGTAATAGAAGAGGAATAATTTTATAAGATGATAAGAAAAACATTCTAAATAAATAATAGGTTATT
This sequence comes from Sapajus apella, assembly GCF_009761245.1. Lineage (NCBI taxonomy): Eukaryota > Metazoa > Chordata > Mammalia > Primates > Cebidae > Sapajus > Sapajus apella. The sequence continues at coordinate 61,126,362 of NW_022436946.1, forward strand.
TTTAATTTCCTTGCTTTTAATTTTATTTATTTATTTGTGGTTGTTTTTTTTTTTTTTTTTGGAGATCAGAGTTTTGCTCTTGTCACCCAGGCTAGAGGGCAATGGCACAATCTTGGCTCCCTACAGTCTTCACCTCCTGGATTCAAACAATTCTCCTGCCTCAGTCTCCTGAGCAGATGGGACTATAGGCACATGCCAACATGCCTAACTAATTTTTCTGTGTTTCTGTGTGTGAGTGTGTGTGTGTGTGTGAGTGTTTTTAGTAGAGACAGGGTTTCACCATCTGGTTAAGCTGATCTTGAACTCCTGACCTCAGGTGATCTGCCTGCCTTGGCCTCCCAAAGTGCTGGGATTACAGGTGTGAGCCACCGTGCCTGACCACCTTGCTTTTAATTTTGAAAGCAAACATAACACCTTCTCTGGTAAAGGTATGTCTCAGTGGAGAACTTATAGTGATGAGTCTTTGTTACACAACCAATGCTTTCAAGTTAACCGTCCTATCTCGTTTCAATGTCTGTCTTTAGAGAAGCAGCTGATTTTCAGCTTTCTGTGGATTCTTTATTGGAAAAAGACAATGACCATTCAAGACCAGATATTCAAGTTCATGCCAAGAGGCTAGCAGAGAAGGTACTTAGCACTGTTATCTCTTTTTGACACTGTAATAAACTTATTATTAAAAAAAAATATTCGGCAAGCTATCTCAGCCATAATAATTAATTTAATAGTGTTTCTTTGTTCAAGGCATCTTGGGTAATATAACTTAAATTCATTTTAGCCTTGTAGTCTAAGGTTTTAATGATTTTTCAAATTAGTTATAAAGCATTCCTCTTAAGCTGACATTGTTCAATTTTCTGATTAACCACTTACAGGAAGACTGAACTGTTAATTAAATTTACAGATTGATGCTGGATGGACTTTTGAATTTAGGAGAATAAGTTAATAAATTAGAGCAGTGAGGTGCAAATTTTAAAATGAGTTTCTGAGAAGATGAATATTAAAATATGAGAAGAAATGATTAGATGTAAATAGAATCATGATTGCAGAGAAGAGGTGGTTAGATGATTTAATAAGCTCTTTTATTTCTCAGTTCTCTGACGGGTTTGATATCTAAAAGAGGAATTGAAAGTATTGTAAGGAATTACTAAATATAAATTGTTAGTGTAATTCTCTCAGAAAAGGCAGAGATGTTGGACAAGGTTATTAACATATGTCACAGAGGGAGGGTCTGGGAACTGAAGAATTGGAATAATGAAAGTCAATATTATAGGAAAGATATTTATTTAAAGGATAAGTATGATAAAAGAGCATTGATAGCTTAGTAAATACTTGTTTGATCACAAAATCACCCCAGATTTTTACTAGGAGAATTACTCAAAGTACAATATTTAGTTCCTTTTTCCCATTTCTTGTAAGTTCTTAAAAATAAAGACTAGTTGTTCTTTAGTGACAACAAATATCTCTTCAAGTTCCATAGGTTTTTCATGAGATGGGTTTGAACATCTAATAGGTTAAAAAGTAGAGGCATATGCATAGAAGACAAACTATCTAAATTACATCTTATCTGTTGGTGCAGGTGCTTTAGCATAGACCCTGACAGAATATCATGTTCTGTGGTTCTCATGAAAGCTGGGTGAGATAAAAAGTGTTTATGTCGGAGTAGGTAGACTATGAGTAGAGTGATTTTTCTTACTTGTTAAAAGGTGAATTTGAGGGGAGGGAAAGGGAATGAGGAGGAGAGAGACTGAAAACAAAATAACATGTTGGGGAAAGAGGAAAATTTGTTTACTTAAACAAGATCATGGAACTAAAGAGATTGCTTAAGACCTAGGACCCAATATAGGGACTATGAAAGATGACCTACTTGTATCTTTGTAACCCAAAAATGGTGTTAGAACTACGTAATCTCATTAGGCTCATTATATAACATACGAACTTTGTGTGATTTGTTCTTTTCAGCTAAGATGTGATACGGTGGTGAGTGAAATCAGTACTGGTGAAAGGACTGTAAATTTCAAAATAAACAGAGAGCTCTTAACAAAGGTAAGAATAAGTTAATATCCAGCCATTGTGCTTTCATTCTGTCTGCTTCAGTCACGGTGATCTTCCTCCAGTCCTTTAACTTACTATACCTCCTCTAGCCTCAAAAGAACCTTTGCACATACTGATCCATAACTTGGGGGAGGGCCACCACAAGTTAACACCTACCTATTCTTTAAGTGTTGGTATTTCTTTGGCAGTACCTTTCTGACCCCTTCATTTATATGCATTCATAGCACTGTACAATCATGTACCACATAGAGATGATGGTCCCATAAGACAATACCATATTTTTACTATACCTTTCTGTATTTGGATATATTTAGGTATACAGATACTGTTGTGTTACAGTTGTATACAGTATTCAGTACAGTAACATGCTGTACAGGTTTGTAGCCTAGGAGCAACAGGCTATAGCATATAGCCCAGGTGTGTAGTAGACTATATCACCTAGGTTTGTATAAGCACTTGGGAGGCTGAGGCAGGAGGATTGACTGAGCCTGGGAGCTCAAGACCAGTCTTGGCAGCATAGTGAGACCCTATCTCTTCAAAAAATTTAAAAATTAGCCACTCAAGGTGGTTTGTGCTTGGAATCCCAGCTACTCTGGAGGCTGAAGTGGGAGGATCACTTGAGCCTGGGGGGTTGAGAATACAGTGAGCCGTGACTGTGGCACTGCACTCCAACCTAGGTGAGAGAGTGAGATCTTGTCTCACAGGTTTCAATGGCCACGAATTTTCATGCTTTATTTCAATTAATAAACCAAAGAATTTTTTCTGATTTAAGGATACCCATTAGCTCACTTATTAGAATTACTTCCAAATCCTTCTCAGTTGACAATGGAGGGACAGGAGTCACGGCTTCGAAGTCCAGCTACTCTTTCTCACATGGGAATTCTTCCATATTGCAGCCTTGAGGATCTGCATCTTAGTTGGAATTTCATTAAAGGAGCAAGCAGACTGCTTACTGTTGCCCTGCTCAGTGTCACAGTAAAGCCAGATCCTTCAGCAGTGAGCACTCGTGTTCAGATACAGAACTATTGAATGTACCTCAGGTGTGTGTTATAATTTTAATAATTCTTCTTTACTCAAAACCTAATTTATTCTACATTTGGCTGTCAATTTAAAAGGAGGAAAGGAAACTGAGGCAAAATTAATATAAGTAGAGAGTTTAGTTGGGTCAAGCTTGAGGATTCCAGCTGAGGAGCACAGATAAATGTTGCCCTGAATGTACCCTTCAATCAGCAGCAGTTACAAGTGGATTTTTAAAGGGAAAAAAGAGGGAGTTTGAGTTGTTAACTAGAATTTACATTAAAAATAATGTAAGCTATTGATAAGCTGTACATTTTTCTTTGTATCACAAATTCCAGTAAGGTGACGATAATGTGAGAGGCAGCTAGTTGGGAACAAAATCACATTAAACAATGTGCATAACTGATATCAGATGTGCATGTCTTTCTGAGCCTGCATACCTCATATAGCTGAGACTACTCCGAGATATTTTTGTTTTCTCAAGCTTATAGCATCTGTTTTTCTCATTATTGGATCTCCAGTTTTATAATTTTAACTGTTTTACAGTCCATTTTTTTTATAAGTAGGATAATACTATAAAAATAATGATTAAAAGTATAGTAAATGCATAAATCACTAACATAGTCATTAATAATGAAGCATTATGTACTGTACATAATTGTATGTGCTATACTTTTATATAAATGGCAGTGTAATAAGTTTGTTTACACCATAATTTTCAGGTCTCAGAATGTAGTCATTTGCATGTTTAATAAATTTTTCAGATCACATCAAGAAAAAAATTCAACTTGTTAGGGCCAACAAAGAATCGCTATATCTTGGCTTGAAAAGTAACCATAATGGCATTGCGAAGAACTGTCACTTTGGTACCAAACTTCTACCTGTCAGTAGCTTGCAGTACTTTCAAGAGAAACTGTAACTTCAAATGATATTTAAAAAAGGGAAAAAAGAAAATATGATATTAACCAAATAGGAAAAATGCAGACAAAACCCTGTTTTCTTAGGGATGCTTCAAAATACACAATGGATAGAATTTTATTTCACACTTTTTAATTTGCCAAATTCAATTTTTTTATTTTTGTGGGGTTTTTTGTTTTTTTTTTTTGAGGCGGAGTCTCGCTCTGTCGCCCAGCTGGAATGCAGTGGCACAATCTTAGCTCACTGCAACCTCCGCCTCCCAGGTTCAAGCAATTCTCCTGCCTCAGCCTCTTGAGTAGCCAGGATTACAGACATGCACCACCGTGCTGGCTAATTCTTGTATTTTTAGTAGAGATGGGGTTTCACCATGTTATCGAGGCTGGTCTCGAACTCCTGACCTCATGATCCACCTGCCTTGGTCTCCCAAAGTGCTGGGATTAAAGGCGTGAGCCACTGTGCCTGGCCAACTTTGCATGTGTTACCAAAAGTAAAGAAAAAAGATACTCATTTAAATGGCTCCAGTTCCACTCCAGTGGCTGCATCTATTTCACAAGGAAACTTTTTCCCTATAGGCAGTGGATGCATTCAAGTCACATATAGTTTCCATAAATACGTGGAAGGAATGAATGACTTTAAGCACTTTTCAACTGTTGACCAAAGAATTGACGAGTTAGGGTAGTGATGATAGCTTCCTTAGACATAGGGAAGTGAGTGATAGCTTCCTTAGAAGTCTGGATCAGATCCATAAATAAATAATTAACCAACAAAGAGTTAGATAAAATAACAAAAATTTTCCACAGAAAAGTTAATGGTGATAGACAAAGAGAAAGTACTAGTTAATTGGAATATTAATTAAGTGAAACCTTTGAAAGATTTCATTTCTGATTAAAAGCCCTTTATGCACTAATATTTTACATTACTGAATACAACTTATGTTTAAACATACATATTGATAAAAAGATGGGCTTCTAGCTTATTTATCTATTAGAATATCTGGGAACATTAGTAGCTCACTGACATTCTACAGTTAAAAACTTTCATTTGATTTAATGAATCTGCTAAGTATTTGCCAGAGTCTAAATTACTGAGATCTAAAGATAAAATGGCTTGTATCTCGACCTCAAGGAGCTCGCAATCCAAAAGAAGAGCATAAAAAATACTGCAGTGTAATGGATATGATAATGTAATGAATGTTATAATGGTGGCATATATAAGATGCAACCTCAGTGTAAAGAAGAATACATATATATGTGTATCTTCAGGAGAGAGGACATAACCTTGAATTGGAATGAAGATGAGAAATATACCTGGGGGATACAAGAGCCGACATTCCAGGCAGAGGGGATGGCTTGGGACAGAGTACAGATAGAAACCTGGTATCATCTGGAAGTTAGCAGATCGTTGAGAGTATGGTTGCACACAGATGGCATGGGGGAGGATATGAAATTAGTGTGAAAGGCCTTCTGTTCTTTGCATAAGAGTTCAGCTTTTTCCCATGAGTCATCATTTTCCATGTTATGTGTACCACAGGCAGCACATATGATGATTTTTGGAAGTACACCAGTGAAACCCATTTCATTTTAATAGATAGATATTGGCAGAAAAACCTAGCACTTTGAACTTGTGATTTTTATGGATATTACAATATGCCATTCTTTTTTTTTGAGACAGGGTCTTGCTTTGCTTTGTCACCCAGGGTGGAAGGCAGTGATGTGATCGCACCTTATTGTAATCCCAACCTCCCGGGCTCAAGCAGTCCCCCCGCCTCAGCCTCCAGAGAAGCTAGGAACTGACAAGCACAAGCCACCATGAACAAGCAGTTTTTAAAATTTTTTAATAGAGATGGAGTCTTGCTCAGGCTGGTCTTACACTCCTGGCCTCAAGTGATCATCCTGCCTTGGCCTACCCAAGCACTGGGATTACAGGCATGAGCCACCATGCCCAGCCTATGGTATGCCTTTAAACAAACAAATTTCAAAAAAGTTCAAAAAAAACAAAGGTGATATGCATGTGTCAAGTAAAAGTCAGATTAGAAATTGGTAAAATATATTTTAAAATTATTTTTGTTAGAGATGGAGTCTCTGTTACTCAGGTTGGTGTATAGCATCATCGTCATAGCTTACTGCAGGGCTTAAACTGCTGGGCTCAAGTAATCCTCCCACCTCAGCCTCCAAAAGTAACTGGTAATACAGTCACAGGCCACTACACTTAGCTAATATATATATTTTTTAATTTTTAGTGATGGGGTCTTGCTATGTTGTCCAAGTCGATCTTAACTCCTGGTCTCCAGCAGTCTTCCTGTGTCAGCCTCCCAAAGTGTTTGGATTACAGGCGTGAGGCACTGCACCCAATTGATAAAATCTCCTAAACCATTTGAATGATTGAAGAGTTTGAATAAAACAGACTTGATTAAATGTATATGCTATGTAAAAAGATAGTTAGGTGTTACTGTTTTGTTATATAGTCAGGTTTTACTTAACAGTGTGATACATTCATAGAAATGTGTCAATAGGTGATTTTGTTATTATGGGACATGATAAAGTGTACTTACACAAACCTAGATGATATAACGGACTACACAGACCTAGGCTGTAAACTTATACATCATGTAAAATACTAAATACTGTATTTGTGCAATTGTGACACAGTGATGTTTATATCTTAACATATCTAAACATAGGAAAGATACAGTAAAAATACAGTATTAAAGAGAAAAGATGCTATACCTATATAGGGCATTTACCATGAATGGAGCTTGCAGGACTGGAAGTTGCTCTGAGTGAGTCAGTGAGTGAGTGGTAAGTACATGTGAAGGCCTAACATATTACTGTACACTACTGTAGACATTATAAACACTGTATATTAAGGTTACAATGGGTTTATAAAAAATAGTTTTCCTTGTATCATAACTTCAGAATAAAATAATAAAATAAAAATTAGAAATATTTTTCCTGGCTGGACATGGTGGCTCCCACTTGTAATTCTAGCACTTCGAGATGAGGCAGGAAGATCACTTGAGCCCAGGAGTTTAAGGCTGCAGTGAACTAGGATCACACCACTGTACTCCAACCTGGTTGACAGAGCAAGACCCTGTCGCAATTTTTTTTTTTTTTTTTTTTTGTAAGACGGAGTTTCACTCTCATTGCCCAGGCTAGAGTGTAATGGGGTGGTCTCGGCTTACTGCAACCTCTACCTCCCAGGTTCAAGGGATTCTCCTACCTCAGCCTTCCAAGTAGCTAGTATTACAGGTGCCCACCACCAAGCCCGGCTAGAGATCCTGTCTCTAAAAAATAGATATTTTTCTTTCTTCAATAATAAATTATCCAGCTGTAACATTTTTACTTTATAAACTTTTTCATTTTTTAAACGTTCTTATTTCTTTATGTCTCAGCTTAATTTTTTAACTTTTTGACTCCTAATAGTACCTTAAAACACATACTATACAACTGTACAAAAATATATCCTTATTCTGTAAGCTTTTACTAATTTTCTAATTTATTTTTTAGACTGTTTTGTCAAAAGCTAAGACACAAACACATTAGCCTCAGCCTACACAAAGTCAGGATCATCAACATCATTGTCTTCACTGCCACATCTTGTCCCGCTGAAAGGAAGACAGAAGTAGTTAGTATTTGAAGTCTTAAGAAAGTGGTTTAAGTCACCTAAAAGTGTAAAATAAAAAGCTAGAAGCAAGAATGGAGCACAGAGTACAGAGTCAAGAGCACATGGTGGAAGAAGAGCCTATAAAGGAAATTGAGAAGCAAAAGTTGAGAGAAAATGGTGTCTTTACAACCAAGGAAGGAGGATAGTTGTCAGAAGGGAGTAGTCACCAGCTAAGATGACGTTTGAAAAGTGGTTACTCCTGAGGAAGGAGGGAAGGAATTAGGATAAGGACAGATGATCGAAAGGAACTTTAGCTTTATCTTAAATGTTCAATTTTTAAAAAAATTATTACAGTTTTTTTTTTCCTTTTTTAAATTATATTTTAAGTTCTGGGGTACATGTGCAGATCATGCAGGTTTGTTACGTGTGTCATGCCATGGTGGTTTGCTGCATCCATCTGCCTGTCATCTACATTAGGTATTTCTCCTAATGTTATCCCTCTTCAATCCCCCTACTCCCTGCTATCCCTCCCCTAGTCCCCCATCCCCCAACAGGTCGCAGTATGTGATGTTCCCCTCTCTGTGTCCATGTGTTCTTATTGTTCAACACCCACTTATGAGTGAGAACGTGTGGTGTTTGGTTTCCTGTTCTTGTGTCAGTTTGCTGAGAATGATGGTTTCCAGCTTCATCCATGTCCCTGCAAAGGACAGAAAGTCATTCTTTTTTATGGCTGCATAGTATTCCATGGTGTATATGTGCCACATTTTCTTTGTCCAGTCTATCATTGGTGGGCATTTGGGTTGGTTCCAAGTGTTTGCTATGGTAAGCAGTGCCATAGAGAACATACGTGTGCATGTGTTTTTATAGTAGAATGATTTATAATCCTTTAGGTATATACTCAATAATGGGATTGTTGGGTCAAATGGTATTTCTATTTCTAGATCCTTGAGGAATTGCCAATCTGTCTTCCACAATGGTTGAACTAATTTACACTCCCACCAACAGTATAAAAGTATTCCTATTTCTCCACATCCTCTCCAGCGTCTATTGTGTCCTGATTTTTTAATGATCAACATTCTAACTGGGCATGAGATGGTATCTCAATGTGGTTTTGATTTGCATTTTTCTAATGACCAGTGATGATGAGATTTTTTTCATGTTTGTTGGCTGCATAAATGTCTTTTGAAAAGTATCTGTTCATATCCTTTGCCCACTTTTTGATGGGATTGTTTTTTTCTTATAAATTTAAGTTCTTTGTAGATTCTGGACATTAGCCCTTGGTCAGATGGGTAGGTTGCAAAAATTTTTTCCCATTCTCTTGGTTCCCAGTTCACTCTAATGATTGTTTCTTTTGCTGTGCAGAAGCTCTTAAGTTTAATTAGGTCCCATTTGTCTATTTTGGCTTTGTTGCCATTGCTTTTGGTGTTTTAGCTATGAAGTCCTTGCCTATGTTTATGTCCTGAAAGATACTGCCTAGGTTTTCTTCTAGGACTTTTATGGTGTTAGGTCTTATGTTTAAATCTTTAATCCATCTGGAGTTAATTTTTGAATAAGGTGTAAGGAAGGGGTCCAGTTTCAGCTTTCCGCATATGGCTAGCCAGTTTTCCTAACATCATTTATTGAATAGGGAATCCTTTCCCCATTGCTTGTTTTTGTCAGATTTGTCAAAGATCAGATGGTTGTAGATGTGTGGCGTTACTTCCGAGGCCTCGTTCTGTTCCATTGGTCTATATCTCTGTTTTGGTACCAGTACCATTGCTATTTTGATTACTGTAGCCTTGTAGTATAGTTTGAAGTCAGGTAGCTTGATGCCTCCAGCTTTTTTTTTTTTTTTCCTTAGGATTGTCTTGGCTATGTGGGCTCTTTTTTGGTTCCATATGAAGTTTAAGGTGTTTTTTCCAGTTCTGTGAAGAAGGTCAGTGGTTGATTGATGGGGATAGCATTCAATCTATAAATTACTTTGGGCAGTATGGCCATCTTCACAATATTGATTCTTCCTAACCATGAGTATGGAATGTTTTTCCATCTGTTTGTGTCCTCTTTTATTTCTTTGAGCAGTGGTTTGTAGTTGTCCTTGAAGAGGTCCTTCACATCCCTTTTTAGCTGGCACAAAGCAAGAATGCCCTCTCTCACCACTTCTATTCAGCATTGTATTGGAAGTTCTGGCCGGAAATAATTACCATTGCCTTTTTGTTGTTTGTGCCAGAGAAATCAGATTAGAGAGAGTTATTTTTACAGAAAGTTCTAACTGACTGCTATTAACTATTGTGGTGTCTACCATTGATTATATAAAAAGTGAAAGATTTGTAGACTTTCAACTTAGAATAATCTGAGTGTGGATTTCTTCTTACTGATGTTTACTTCTCCACATGCAGTGTTCTTGTCATACATATTCTTGGACTAATGATATTTATTGGGTCCCTAGTTTATGACAGACACTATTCTGTATACTGTCTGTATATTGTATTAATCCTTTATCTGTTTCTTATTGTATAATGTGAGTCAAGAGAAAATTATTTTCTCTATGTCCTTGTGCACATACATACTAGTTCTGAACTTTGGTTTTTGCATCCATTAAATGGAAAATGCTGCACGTCTTTAAGATTATGAGGCTTAAAGACAACGTACAGTGTAGAAGAATCTGGTCTTGGACCTAGCACTCTAGATGCTCCTTAAATGTCAATTGTTATTTACTGTTTTACTGCCTGCTGCTCTGGTCTCTGCTTGTTTGATTTGGAGACCACTTTACCAACACTTTGATAATAAAGTTTTTCACAACATAAACCACATTTTTAGGACTCAAGATGCATTTTGGGGCCAGGCATGGTGGCTCGCACCTGTAATCCCAGCACATTGGGAGGCTAAGGCGGGAGGATCAGTTGAGCCCAAGAGTTCAAGACCAGCCTGGGTAACATAGTGAGACCCTGCCTATATAAAAAAAATTTTTTTAATTAGCCGGGTGTGGTGGCTTGTGCTTTAGTCCCAGCTACTCTGGAAGCTGAGGTTGTAGAATCACGTAGGTAGGAGGATCTCTTGAGTCTGAGAGGTTGAGGCTGCAGTGAGCTGTGACTGCACCACTGCACTCCAGGCCCCTGGGAGACAGAGTAAGGCCCCATCTCAAAAATATAAAAATAAAAGTAAAATATAGATGCAGTTGGGGAAACAAAACCAACTGATAGGAGTAAACAAAAGTTTATTACTATTAATAAAAAATAAAATATGAATTTTGTGAACTATACAATAGTTCTATGTTAATAACTAAAAACTAACCTGGAACATGTTTTGGAAGTTTCTGTGGGATTTCCTTTTTTCTCACTTGTGTAGCCTGGCTAAATAGACATTTAATTAATACATTTTTATCTTTTTACCTACCATTACTTGTAGTCCTTAATATCACAAAAGCAGCATGCAGCAGTTAACGGGTTAACTGTGAAGTGGAAAAGTTCTTTTCTGCAGGACTTAACCTTTTCTTTCTTTCTTAGTTAAAATAATTCTTATCTCTAAGGCTGTCGTGAGAAGTAAGTTAATGTATATAAAATGCTTGCAGCAGTGGCCGGAACATAGTATGAACTCAATATTAGATGCTGCTTCTGGTTTTGTTGTTAATATTTACTGTGGGACTTTTGGCAGTTACTTAACCTCACCAAGCTTCAGTTTCCTTCTCTGTAAAATACCTACATAACTGGTTACTGTAAGGATGAATAGACATGGAGTACTAAAGGACACAGAGCCCTTGTAAATGTTAGCTCATGTTACTACTGTGAGCATTAGTAACTAGAAAAATGGTGCTGGAGGTAGTGCTGCTAAGGATGTTATGAAATTCTCAGTTCCATAAATTAGAATGAAAAAATTAGCAGCATTTAATTCTCAGAGTAATTAAAAGCATTGGAATTTTTGTTCATTAAATTATACTCCTTTAATTTTCAGACGGTATTAAAACAAGTCATTGAAGATGGCTCAAAATATGGATTAAAAAGTGAACTTTTCTCTGATCTTCCCCAGAAGAAGATTGTGGTTGAATTCAGGTGAGGGTGCACCCCCTTTATGTGTTGCTTAATCAAGCTAACTGGGCAGAGGAGTGTTTTGGGGTCTTAATAAATAGCATATGGAAATCTTGAAAACCAGTGCAATTATGTTATTTCTTGAAATCACAGTGAATTGATTGTTAAACTATGAATAAAAATGTATATTTTTGGGGCCGGGTACGGTGGCTCACGCCTATAATCCCAGCACTTTAGGACGCTGAGGCAGGTGGATCACGGGGTCAAGAGATCGAGACCATCCTGGTCAACATGGTGAAACCCCGTCTCTACTAAAAATACAAAAATTAGCTGGGCATGGTGGCACATGCCTGTAGTCCCAGCTACTCGGGTGGCTGAGGCAGGAGAATTGCTTGAACCCAAGAGGCAGAGGTTGCGGTGAGCTGAGATCGCGCCATTGCATTCCAGCCTGAGTAACAAGAGCGAAACTGTCTCAAAAAAAAAGAAAAAAAAAAAAATATATATATATATATGTATATATATTTTTTTTTGGACCTCAAAAAAAATGTCCAATATTTTGTTTTTTCTTTTAAGTATTAACAATTACTTTTTTGGAAGAACTAGTTATTCATTTTAATCGACTCCTAAGGCTGAAGTAACAGTTACTATCATACTAGAAATTTTAAAGCGGCAGGGCATGGTGGCTCAGAATGTAATCCCAGCACTTTGGAAGGCAAGGCAGGAGGATCAGTTGAGACCAGTTCAAGACCAGCCTGGGCAACATAATGAGACCCTACCTCTTAAAAAAAATAGAAAAATTAGTTGTGCATGGTGACACACTCTTGTAGTCACAGCTACTTGGGAGGCTGAGGAGGAAAAATGGCTTGAGCCTAAGAATTCAAGGTTACAGTGAGCTGTGATCGTCACTGCACTCTAGCTCAGGTGAGACACACCAAGACCTTGTGTCAAAAAAAATTTTTTTTAAATAATTTGATTACTAGAGAAACAAAGACTTAATAGTATTTGTAATAAATATATATTTTTTAAAAATAGCTTGAAGTTTCAATTTGCCTCTAGTCTTCATAGAACTTTCTAACATGCTGTCAGTATAACTGTCTGGTATTTGGACTGTTTGAGGTAACCAGGAAAGAAAAGGGAACACTTAAGAACTAATACTTTTTTGTACAGCTGACAGACTGACAACCCTAGGAGATTATCAGAGATGTTGCATTTATCTTCCTAACGCTGAAGAACAACAGTCTTGATGAACTGTTTTTCTTCTTAGAAAGATAGAACTTGCTAAGACCCTTTTGTCTTAAGTATTTATTTCTGTGGAAGATTTTTAAAAATTGATATGGGAAATAGTGTCACATGTTTACCAACTCATTATTGCAATTTACGATAACAGCTTTTAAACTTAGTTATGATTAGCTCCTGAACAGTCAAAGAAAGAGCGGGTTTTATGCATGTGTCCTGTCTCTGCCACTCACTTGCCTTCTTAAAGAAGGCAGACCCTCTAAGACCAAACCCATGAGTTCGTGATAGCCAATTACTGAGTAAACTTCTGCTCCTATGGAGTAGACACATACTATGAATGACTCTTATACTGAGAATGCACCACATTATGATTTTTAAAGTTGAGTTTAAATTTTTCTTGCATCATAAAGAGTAGAGGGACTTCATAGTCATCCTCACACTAAAAAGGAACTACACTAAGACTATCTCCTAAGGAAAATTGCCTGTTCTATTTATCCCTTGAATAAGAAACCACTGCAAACCTTAATGTAGGGATTGTTAAACTTCAGCACATAGGCAACATCCAGTTTGCCACCTGTTTTTGCAAATAAAGTTTTGTTGGAACATAGCAATGCACATTTGTTTACATCATCTACATTGGCTACTTTCCTATTGCAGTGGCAGTTGAACAGAGTAGAGCTGAGTAGAATAGTTGCGACAGAGATCAGATGGCCCAAAAGCCTATTAAAATACTTACTATCTGGCTCTTTAAGAAAAAAATTTGCCAGCTTCTGATTAGGATCTTAAAACAACAATCATTTTGGTACTCCTGACACCATGGATTAGGAAATGGGAGGGAGGAGTGTTTCAGGCCAGTGGTTCTTCTACTTGCCTGAGGTCACTTATGTAACTGTGGTCATTAGGAGACTTTACAAATCAAAAGTGGCTCATTCACTTCTCTGGCCAGGCATCAGTCTCTCCCACCACATTGTCTCTCCAGCAGGGTAGCAAGACCTCTTTAGGAAGGTACTCGGGACTCTAAGATAGTGAAAACAACTAGTCTTGGAACAGGGACAGCATCATTTCTGTCACTTTCTGCTGATGAAAGCAAGTCACAGGATCACCCCAGATTCAAGGGAAGAAAAATAGAGTATATCTCTTAATGGTGAGAGAAGCAAAGAATTTGTGATCATCATTGATTATTTCATTTTCATTAGTCTTTAAATTAATGGATATACTGCTTTCTTCTCTGGGGAGGCACTTCATTACCATATTACTCTTAAACCCCTTTCAATTACCTAACGGGCAGGTAAAGGAAAATCAATAGGGAGGCAACATATTACCAGTTATCATACATTCATCCTTGAAATAATGCCATTATAACTTTCCTAAAATTTGAAAACTTGCCCCCAGTACTTACCTTCTTTTGCATTTTTTTCTTCACTGTCCCCATCCTTTTACTCCAACTAAGCTGTAGAAATACTGACTTCAGTCTTTCTTACTCATTGATGCTCTGGCTTTTCTCTTAAGTTTTGGTTTCCCATATACTGCTTCTTTTTGCTTATACTCATAAGAAGTATCTAAAAATAACATGTTCTATGTGAGGTGTATTCTGTAGGCTTTTTGTATGGCAGTTAATTTGCTTATAGATTTGCTCCTCTTAGCTTTTTTCTAAAGCAGTTAAGGAAGGCTGGTATTTAAATGAGTGTCTCAATGCTGGTGAAGGCAGAGCCTGTCTATCTCTTAGCAGCCATTTTTGCTCTCTGACAATTTACATGTGGCATTGTTGTGAGACCATTGCTTCTCTCTCCTTAGAAGTTTTCCAGATGCTGCAGTTCTTGCTATTGTGATTCCAAAGTAGAGACAAAATAGGTGGGGACAGGATTAAAATAGATAGAAAACATTGTTCTTGGACTTCTTCTGAAAACGAGAGCTGGGAGAAGAGAATTTTTAAAATATACAGTATCCTGAACAGACCAAGCAGCATTCCCCAGAAAACAAAAGATATGATCACTGTGCTCAAGAAACTTTCTCCCTAAATTGAGTTGATGATGATAATAGTAGATTAAGTAACTTGCCCAGGTTCACAGAGCTGATTCTGAAACTTAACTTTTACTCCCCCATGCCCACAGCACATAGTGTAGGTTGTCATATATTTTCTCTGATTTAGGAGCAGTGTGATAAAGCACAGGATAGGCCGGGCGCGGTGGCTCAAGCCTGTAATCCCAGTACTTAGGGAGGCCGAGGCGGGTGGATCACAAGGTCAAGAGATCGAGACCATCCTGGTCAACATGGTGAAACCCCGTCTCTACTAAAAATACAAAAAATTAGCTGGGCATGGTGGCGCGTGCCTGTAATCCCAGCTACTCAGGAGGCTGAGGCAGGAGAATTGCCTGAACCCAGGAGGCAGAGGTTGCGGTGAGCCGAGATCGCGCCATTGCACTCCAGCCTGGGTAACAAGAGTGAAACTCCGTCTCAAAAAAAAAAAAAAAAAAAAAAAAAAAAAGCACAGGATAAATGGCTGTCCATCACAGATACGGACTCACCCTGGTAGATGGTATAAGACTTGAAGCTATTATTTCTTTTCTCCTCTCTCTGCAGTCAGTCTTTCCTATTTGGTACAGATCAGCTCTGTAAGATCATGGTAAACAGTGGTAGCCATTCCTTTTCTTTTTTCAGCATGATTTTCCCCAGCCCCACTGATCCTAAGTGTGAGACACTCTTCTTGCAAAACAGATTGGAGACCTCTGGCTAGTAAAATGAGAATTTCAGATGTCAGGGTAGCAGTTCTGACTGTTAGTAACTGGTTCCATGATCTTAGATGAAATAGTTTATTTCTCTGGCCTCTTATCTAGAAAATAAGAGTTATCTTTTTTTTGAGATGGAGTATCACTCTCTTGCCAATGCTGGAGTGCAGTAGCATGATCTCACCTCACTACAACCTCCACCTCCCGAGTTCAAGTGATTCTCCTGCCTCAGCCTCCCGAGTAGAGTAGCTGGAACTACAGGCATACACCACCACGACCAGCTAATTTTTGTATTTTTAGTAGAGATGGGGTTTCAACATGTTGGCCAGGCTGGTCTTGAACTTCTGACCTCAAGTGATCCACCTACCTCAGCCTTCAAAGTGCTGGGATTACAGGCATGAGCCACCATGCCTGGCCATGAATAATGTTATCTGACTCTATTTACAAAATTAAGGAAATTACATGAAATAATTTAACAAAAGCCCCAGTAAAATGCCCAAATTATCATTGATAGTAGCTACTTCAGTTGCCAAAAGAATTGAATTTATATTTTCCATTTCATTGGTCCCTTCTCATTAGAAATATGATGTCAGAAAGAGGCAAATTGTTGATTTCAAGGGCCATTTTGTCAAAACTTGAAGACCTAAATAGATTGTTTTTCTAATACCGCAGGGAAAATGTGAAGCTCTGTGAAAGTTTTTTTTTCTTAACATACATTATAAATACCTAGTTTTGTTTTGTTTTGTTTTTAGTTCAGAGATTACAAAGAAATATTTAATGGAAAGGAAAGCACTTCCCCATCTCAGTTTCCTCTGTGGGTTTCTATTAATACCAATATCAGTGGCTTATTCACCCTCCTAGAGATGCTCTATGCATTTGTAAACAGACTATACACATTTTACATTGTTTTTACTCCTTGCTTTTTCTTTTCCTTCTAAATAATGTGTATTATGTTTCTTTAATATGAATGCATCCAGGCGTGGCTTATTATTTTTATTGTTCCATTGTATTCTGCTTTTTTTTTTCCTTAGCTTTATTGAGGGATAATTATATACAATAAAGTTCACCATATTTAAACATAATTTGATGAGCTTTGGCAGAGATATGCAAGTTATATAACTACCTCCACAATTATGAAACAGAGCTGTTTTTCTGGGGTTTTTTATTTCTATTGATTTTTTTTGTTTTTTGCTTTGCTTTTATATTATTTTATTCCGCTTGCTTTGGATTTAGTTTATTCCACTTTTTCTAGCTTCTTAAAGGAGAAGCTCAGATTGATTCAAAACCTTTTTTCTAATATAAACATTTCATGTTGTAGATTTTTCTGCTTTAGCTACATCCAGAAAATTTACTAGTAAAGCAACAATGTGGTGCAGCACTCAGGCTCTCCTTGTTTGCTCTTATTCTCTCAGACTTCACAGTCCTTCACTGCCTATTGTCCAGTTTCATAAAACCGGTGTTTCATCTATTCTTCTGGTTTTCTGATTACTTAAAAGCAGAAGAGTAAATCTAATCATCTTTTGTCTGGAAATGGAAGATTTTTTTTTAAGCCTTTAGGACATTTTCTTTCTAAACAATGATTAAATACCTGTGTAGTTTCATAATTTCATAATTGTGCACACATATCCATAGGATCATGTTTTTAAATCATAGTACTCTTAAGGGTATATAGCAAGCTATGTTCAAGATAATTTATGATTTTTTTAAATGTTGAAAAACTTAGGAAGTTTTCAGACATGCACAAGACAGAGAACAGTATAATTAACCACCATGTATTCATTACTCATATTCAAGAGTCATTAAGATATTGCCACATTTGCTTCATCATCTCTCTTCATTGTCCCACTGTAAAATAAAAAAAGTACCTTACCTTACAGCACTTAGGATTATTAAATGAATTAATGCATATGAAGTGTGTGAAGCTGTGCCTGTCAGGTAGCGAGTGCTCTAGAAGCAATTGCTGTGTTAAATGACTGATTTCAACTTCTTGAGCACACCCAGGAATGATAAATGTGTTGATTGAGAATTTGGAGTGGTGAATCACATTCTGATTGTTCTGGGAGCTTTAAGGCATAAATATTTTTACATGTTCTTTTTTTTTTTTAATTTTTTATTTTTACAGGCAATCTCACTCTGTTGCCTAGGCTAAAATGCAGTCATCATAGTTTACTATAACTTTGAACTCCTGGGCCCAAGCTACCCTTCTGCTTCAGCCTTCTGAGTAGCTAGCACTACAAGCATGTACGACTACACCCAACTAATTTTTTGTGGGGTTTTTTTGGTTGTTTTTTTGAGATGGAGTTTCACTCTTGTCACCCAGTGCAATGGTGCTGTCGGCTCACTGCAACCTCTGCCTCCCAGGTTCAAGCCAGTCTCCTGCTTCAGCCTCCCAAATAGCTGGGATTACAGGCATGCACCACCATGCCCAGCTAATTTTTTGTATTTTTAGTAGAGCCGGGGTTTCACCATGTTGGCCAGGCTCATCTAGAACTCCTGGCCTCAAGTGATCCATCTGCCTTGGCCTCCCAAAGTGCTGGGATTACAGGCATGAGCCACCACGCCCAGCCACCTGACTAATTTTTTAAAAAATTTTTGTAGAGACAGTGTCTTGATATGTTGTCCAGGCTAGTCTCAAGCAGTCTTCCCACCTCAGCCTCCCAAAGTGCTGAGATTACAGGCGTGAGCCATTGTACTGGGGGTATTTTTACATGTTAAAATTGTGATTTCTGATACAGTAAATACTGGCAGACATTACCCATATGAAAAATATTTCTTTGGGGTCCTCAGTGATTTTTAAGAGGATAAAGCGTTTGCACTAAACTTAATTCCCAGTAATCTGTGTTGGTTTGTCAATCCTTAAATGTATCCACTTCCTAAGTATGCCACTTACATGAATGCTATTACTTCAGGAGTCACAGGTTCAATTTCACTAAGATAATGTCAAAATTTTGAGTTCTAATTTATCTTTGCTCTAAACTTTTAATTTTTAAATGATCTTTGCCCTACATTTTTAATTTTTCACTTATCTTTGCCCTAAATTACCAAAGGCCATACTCCCCAGTTTTGTCAAAGTATGGAGGCATGACCTAGTTGATTCTTGGAGGTCTTAATTCTTAGAATAGAGAAATAACTTTTGCCATGTTTTGTTTTTTTGACAGTTCACCTAATGTTGCCAAGAAATTTCATGTTGGACATTTGCGTTCTACGATCATAGGTAAGTGTTTAGTTTTACAGAAAATCCTAAACGTGCCTTCAAGGAAATATTTGATAGTTCAATTTAATGGTTTAATGCTTAAATAACAAAAGGACAAAAAACAAAGTTTAAATTTATATGAGCCTTATGCTAATTAAGTATTACATGAAATGGGCAAAATTGGTTAATAACAATGGAAACATGAAATTCATTTCAAAACTGAAAGATTCACGGAGAAACTGATTTTGACTTCTATTTATGTTATGATTTTAACTTTCTAAAAATAAGTATAAATATGGAGAAGACCTGAAAGATGCAAAAGTAAAAATAGTTATGTGGAATGTGTAACCCTTCAAATTTATGTGTTTTTTGTTGTTGTTGCCCAAGCTGGAGTGCAGTGGTGCAATCTCTGCTCACTGCAACCTCTGCTTCCCGTGTTCAAAGATTCTCCTGCCTCAGCCTCTGGAGTATCTGAGATTACAGGCGTGAGTCACCACACCTGGCTAATTTTTGTATTTTTAAGTGGAGACAGGGTTTTACCATGTTGGCCAGGCTGGTCTCGAGCTCCTGACCTCAAGTGACCTACCCACCTCTGCCTCCCAAAGTACTGGGATTACAGGCATGAGCCACCTCGCACGGCCTATTCGTATATTTTGTTTATATAAAATACATTTACAATTTTTGTCAAAATTAGAAAACATAAATAATTTTTGTTAAAAAATTCACCTAAGACATGTGAGCACTTAATAGAATGTTCAAGACTGGAGATTAAAACAAGACTATTTTTGGCTGGGCACAGTGGCTCCCACCTGTAATCCCAGCAATTTGGGAGGCCAAAGCAGGCAGATCATTTCGGGTCAGGAGTTCGAGACCAGCCTGGCTGACATGGTGAAACCCTGTCTTTACTAAAAATACAAAAAATCAGCTGGTATGGTGGCACGCACCTATAGTCTCAGCTACTCCGGAGGCTGAGGCTGGAGAATCGCTTGAACCTGGGAGGCGGAGGTTGCAGTGAGCTGAGATTGCACCAATGCACTCCAGCCTACGTGAGCTAGATTTCATCTCAAAAAATAAATAAATACAGAGGATCCAAGATGGCCTTTTAGGAACAGCTCAGGATCGCAGCTCCCAGTGAAAGCGCAGAGGGTGAGTGGACGCCGCATTTTTATTGCCCACAGACTAGGAAATTCCCAGGCGGAGGAGTTCCACAGGTCGCCAGCACGGCTGTTTCGGCCAGCGCGGCTGTGCCGGCCGGTGCCGCTGCTTTGCCCTGCGCGGCTGCTTTGCCGGCGCCCTGGAGCAGCGGTTCTCCGTACAAAATACACCGATCCGGGTGCCCTTTTGGCTGGCGATTGGAGCCACGGGAAGTCGCCCATTCGTCTGTTTAAAAAGGGGGCTGAGCAGGGAACCAGGACAGTAGATTCCAGGGCAAAAAAAAAAAAAAAAGCGCCACAAACCTCAGTGCCACTGTTTAAGCCGGCGCATTGAGTGGCCGCAAGGGAAAACAAACAGACCCTGGCACCTCTTCAACAGGCGACTGGAACACCAACTTAAAAAAGGCTCTGAGGCAGGGAGCCAGGCGATCAGGCTCAGATGGTCCCACCCCCACAAAAGAACAGCAACCAGAAACTCTGGATTGAGAGTTTCACAGCAAGCGCAGCTGAACCTGGGATGGTCCAGCTCTGTGGGGGAGGGGCGTCCGCCCTTACCGAGGCAACCCACCACTACGGAGGTAGTCAGCCAATGCTGAGGCAGCCTGCTATTGCTAAAGCAACCCGCCATTGCTGAGGCAGCCTGCCATTGCCAAGGCAACCCGCCACTGCAGAGAGACTCCGCCTCAACAGAGGCGGGCCACCATTGCCAAAGCAGTTCTAACTACACCCATATAAACAGGACTGCAGGGAAGTTCACTCGGCAGCTGGGCGGAGCCCACAGCAGCTCAGCAAAGCCTCTACAGGCAGACAGTGACTAGGCTACCTCCTTGCACTTTTTTTTTTTTTTTTTTAAGAGGAAAATCTTTTTTATGATATAATAAAACAAGGCCAAACAATAAAAAGTTGTACAGCTATAGAGCTCCACAGGTAAAACACGCAGACAGATGCAGCTGCCTCGACTGGCTCAGGTTTTAAGAGCAGGGCATTAGGATCCCTCACCCTCCACAACAAGTGGTGTCATTTGCAAAGATTTCCAGGTGAAAGCTGGAGAATTCCCAGGAAGGGTGAAATGAAACAAGTCCTGTGACCTGAATGAACTCTGAACAGCACCTAAAATTATGGAGACCTCACCTTCTGGCCCCCACTCTTCCAGGTCTGACCCTTCAGGGTCCGAATAACAACCAACACCTGCCTGGCGGGGACACGTGGGCAGCAACATGGAGCAGTAGTGCACAGGCACACTGCACACTGGAAGAGGGCAGACCCTGGGCGGTCTTTAGGCTTAGCCTGTCACACAGGGCAGGGCAGCTCTGAAGGAGAAAAAAAAAAAAAAAAAAAAAGCAGCAGCATATCCAAAACTCATAAAGCCCTAAATCCCTGGGACAGAGCACCTGGGAACAAAAAGCAGTTTATGAGTTCTGCTGCAGCAGACCTAAACGTACCTGCCCAGCAGCTCTGAATGAACAACAGAGCTCACAGCTCACCATTTGAGCTCCTATAAAGAAGAGACCGTCTCCTCAAGCAGCTCCCTGACCCCTATACATCCAAAGGGCCACCTCATAAAGCAGAGATCAGATTGACACTAGGCGGGTATCCTTCTGGGACAAAGATAGCAGAAGAATAAAACTGGTAACAACCCTTACTGTTCAGCAGCTGCTGCAGGTGAACCCCAGGGAAGCAGGACCTGGAGTGAACCTCAGCAGACCTACAGCAGAGGGGCCAGACTGTCAGAAGGAAAACCAAGAAACAGAAATAACCTCATCATCGACAAACAGAACGTCAATCGGAAAGATTTGATACCCAATCTGAAAGCCAGCAACTACAAAGTCGACAGGTGGATAAATCCTTAAAGATGGGAAGAAACCAGCGCAAAAAGGATGAAAACACCCGAAACCAGAACACCTCTCCTCCTACAAGGGATCACAACTCCTCACCAGCAGGGGAACAAGGTTGGAGGGAGAACGAGTGTGATGAAATGACAGAATCGGACTTCAGAAGGTGGGTAGTAAGAAACTTCTGTGAACTTAAAGAACATGTTCTAACCAAATGCAAAGAAACTAAGAACGTTGAAAAAAGATTTGACGAAATGCTAACGAGAATGGACAAAATAGAAAGGAATATAAGTGAATTGATGGAGCTGAAAAACGCAACACGAGAACTTCACGAAGCGTGCACAAGTATCAACAGCCGAATTGACCAAGCAGAAGAAAGGATATCAGAGGTCGAAGATCAACTCATTGAAATAAAATGGGAAGGCAAGACTGGAGAAAAAAGGGTAAAAAGGAATGAACAAAATCTCCAAGAAATGTGGGACTATGTGAAAAGACCTAATCTACGTCTGATAGGCGTACCTGAATGCGACGAAGAGAATGAATCCAAGCTGGAAAATACTCTTCAGGATATTATCCAGGAAAACTTCCCCAACCTAGCAAGGCAGGGAAACATTCAAGTCCAGGAAATACAGAGAACACCACAAAGATATTCGTCAAGAAGAGCAACCCCAAGGCACATAATCGTCAGATTCACCAGGGTTGAAATGAAGGAGAAAATACTAAGGGCAGCCAGAGAGAAAGGTCGAGTTACCCACAAAGGGAAGCCCATCAGACTCACAGCAGATCTCTCAGCAGAAACCCTACAAGCCAGAAGAGAGTGGGGGCCAATATTCAACATCCTTAAAGAAAAGAACTTTCAACCCAGAATCTCCTATCCATCCAAACTAAGCTTCATAAGTGAAGGAAAAATAAAATCCTTTGAGAACATGCAAGTACTCAGAGATTTTGTCACCACCAGGCCAGCTCTACAAGAGCTCCTGAAAGAGGCTCTACACATATAAAGGAACAACAAGTACCAGCTCAACTAAAGGGCAAAACACCCAGCTAGCACCAAAATGGCAGTATCGAATTCGCACATAACAATATTAACCCTAAATATAAATGGACTAAATGCCCCAATCAAAAGACACAGACTGGCAAACTGGATAAAAACCCAGAACCCATCAGTGTGCTGTATCCAGGAAACCCATCTCACATGCAAGGATACACAAAGGCTCAAAATAAAGGGATGGAGGAAGATTTACCAAGCAAATGGAGAGCAAAAAAAAGCAGGAGTTGCAATTCTCATCTCTGATAAATTAGACTTTAAAGCAACAAAGATCAAAAGAGACAAGGACATTACATAATGGTAAAAGGATCAATGCAACAAGAAGAGCTAATGATCCTAAATATATACACACCCAATACAGGAGCACCCAGATAGATAAGGCAAGTTCTTAATGACTTACAAAGAGACTTAGACCCCCACACAATAATAGTGGGAGACTTTAACACCCCATTGTCAATATTAGATCAACCAGATAGAAAATTAACAAGAATATCCAGGACTTGAACTCAGACTTGGACCAAGCAAACCTAATAGACATTTACAGAACTCTCCACCCCAAATCCACAGAATATACATTCTTCTCAGCACCACATCACACCTACTCTAAAATTGACCACATAATTGGCAGTAAATCACTCCTCAGCAAATACAAAAGAACGGAAATCGTAACAAGCAGTCTCTCAGACCACAGTGCAATCAAGTTAGAACTCAGAATTCAAAAGCTAACCCAGAACCGCAC
This sequence comes from Sapajus apella, assembly GCF_009761245.1. Lineage (NCBI taxonomy): Eukaryota > Metazoa > Chordata > Mammalia > Primates > Cebidae > Sapajus > Sapajus apella. The sequence goes on from NW_022436946.1 coordinate 61,149,878, forward strand.
AGCTTCATGGAAACTGAACAACTTGCTCTTGAATGTTGACTGGATAAACAATGAAATGAAGACAGAAATAAAGATGTTCTTCGAAACCAACGAGAATGAAGACACGACATACCAGAATCTCTGGGACACATTTAAAGCAGTCTCTAGAGGAAAATATATAGCAATAAGTTCCCACATGAGAAGCAAGAAGAGATCTAAAATTGAAACCCTAGCATCAAAATTGAAAGAGCTAGAGGAGCAAGATCAAAAAACCTCAAAGTCTAGTAGAAGACAAGAAATAGCTAAGATCAGAGCAGAACTGAAGGAGATAGAGACACAAAAAACCCTTCAAAAAATCAATAAATCCAGGAGCTGGTTTTTTGAAAAGATCAACAAAATAGACAGACCACTAGCCAGACTAATAAAAAAGAAAAGAGAGAATAACCAAATTGATGCAATAAAAAAACGATAAAGGGGATATCACCACAGATTCCACAGAAATCCAAACCATTATCAGAGATTATTACAAACAACTCTATGCACATAAACTAATAAACCTGGAAGAAATGGATAAATTCCTGGACACTTGCCTCCTCCCAAGCCTAAACCAGAAAGAGGCTGAAACCCTGAACAGACCCATAACAAGATCTGAAGTTGAGGCAGCATTAAGAGCTTACCACCCAAAAAAAGCCCAGGTCCAGACGAGTTCACAGCCGAATTCTACCAGACATACAAAGAGGAGCTGTTACCATTCCTTCTGAAACTGTTCCAAACAATACAAAAAGAGGGAATTCTTCCCAAATCATTTTATGAGACCAACATCATCCTGATTCCAAAACCCGACAGAGACTCAACAAGAAAAGAAAACTTCAGGCCAATATCCATGATTAGCATAGATGCAAAAATCTTCAATAAAATACAAGCCAATTGCAACAGCACATCAAAAAGCTTATCCACCATGATCAAGTAGGCTTCATCCTGGGGATGCAAGGCTGGTTCAACATACGCAAGTCTATAAACGTAATTCACCACATAAACAGAATCAAAGACAAAAACCACATGATTATCTCAATTGATGCAGAGAAGGCCTTTGACAAAATTCAACAGCCCTTTATACTAAAAACCCTCAATAAGCTAGGTATTGATGGAATGTATCTCAAAATAATAAAAGCTATCTATGACAAACCAACAGCCAATATCATACTGAATGGGCAAAAACTGGAAGCATTCCCCTTGAAATGTGGCACCAGACAAGGATGCCCTCTCTCACCACTGCTATTCAATATAGTATTAGAAGTTCTAGCCAGAGCAATCAGGCAAGAAAAAGAAATAAAGGGCATTCAAATAGGAAAGGAGGAAGTCAAATTGTCTCTATTTGCAGACGACATGATTGTATACCTAGAAGACCCCATCGTCTCAGCCCCAAATCTCCTGAAACTGATAAGCAAGTTCAGCAAAGTCTCAGGATACAAAATCAATGTGCAAAAATCACAAGCATTCCTATACACCAATAACAGACTTAAAGAGAGCCAAATCAAGAACAAACTGCCATTCACAATTGCCACAAAGAGAATAAAATACCTAGGAATACAACTAACAAGGAACGTAAAGGACCTCTTCAAGGAGAACTACAAGCAACTGCTCAAGGAAATAAGAGAGGACACAAACAGATGGAGAAACATTCCATGTTCATGGTTAGGAAGAATCAATATCGTGAAAATGGCCATACTGCCCAAAGTAATTTACAGATTCAATGCTATCCCCATCAAGCTACCAATGACCTTCCTCACAGAACTGGAAAAAATCACCTTAAACTTCATATGGAACCAAAAGAGAGCCCGCATAGCCAACTCAATTCTAAGCAAAAAGAACAAAGCGGGAGGCATCACACTACCAGACTTCAAACTATACTACAAGGCTACAGTAATCAAAACAGCATGGTACTGGTACCAAAACAGAGATATAGACCAATGGAACCGAACAGAGGTCTCGGAGGCAACATAACATATCTACAACCATCTGATCTTTGACAAACCAGACAAAAACAAGCAATGGGGAAAGGATTCCCTGTTTAATAAATGGTGTTGGGAAAGCTGGCTAGCCATGTGCAGAAAGCGGAAACTGGACCCCTTCCTGACACCTTACACTAAAATTAACTCCAGATGGATTAAAGACTTAAACATAAGACCTAACACCATAAAAACCCTAGAAGAAAATCTAGGCAAAACCATTCAGGACATAGGTGTAGGCAAGGACTTCATGACCAAAACACCAAAAGCATTGGCAACAAAAGCCAAAATAGACAAATGGGACCTAATCAAACTCCACAGCTTCTGCACAGCAAAAGAAACAGTCATTAGAGTGAATCGGCAACCAACAGAATGGGAAAAAATTTTTGCAGTTTACCCATCTGACAAAGGGCTGATATCCAGAATTTACAAAGAACTAAACAGATTTACAAGAAAAAAACTAACAAGCCCATTCAAAAGTGGGCAAAGGATGTGAACAGACAGTTTACAAAAGAAGACATACATGAGGCCAACAAACATATGAAAAAATACTCATCATCACTGGTCATCAGAGAAATGCAAATCAAAACAACATTGAGATACCATCTCACGCCAGTTAGAATGGCGATCATTAAAAAATCTGGAGACAACAGATGCTGGAGAGGATGTGGAGAAATAGGAACACTTTTGCACTGTTGGTGGGAGTGTAAATTAGTTCAACCATTGTGGAAGACTGTGGCGATTCCTCAAGGACCTAGAAATAGAAAT